>NC_141184.1:9982500-10607500 GCF_055505025.1 Bos grunniens | reverse complement strand
TAATCACCACTCAAAGTGAGATGTGAAACACTTTTCTCCTTCCATAAAGCTCTGTCTTGCCCCATTGTAGTCATCCCCTCTCCATGTCATCTCCTGCAACCACATCTGATGTCTGTCCCTATAATTTGCCTTTTTCAGAATGTCATATATGAGATTCCTACAGTATTTAGCCTTTGGGGTCTCACTTCTTCACTGAGTGTACTGAGGTTGAGTTCCACTATATTGTATCTTGCATTAATGATGCAATAGCAAACTAGTACATAGCATTCTGTATGGCCGTATCACAATTTCCGTATCCATTCACCAGCTAATGGACTTTTACGTGGTTTCCAGTTATTAATTGTTATGAATAAAGTTGTTATAATCATTTGCTTAAAGATATCAGACATATGTTTTCATTTCACAAGCACATGCTTAGGAGTGGAATCACTGGGTCACATTTTTTAAGTGTGTGTTTTAATTTTTTAAAAACCATTAAAATGGCACCCCACTCCAGTACTTTTGCCTGGAAAATCCCATAGACGGAGGAGACTGGTAGGCTGCAGTCCATGAGGTCGCTAGAGTCAGACACGACTGAGTGACTTCTCTTACACTTTTCACTTTCACGCATTGGAGAAGGAAATGGCAACCCACTCCAGTGTTCTTGCCTGGAGAATCTCAGGGACAGGGAAGTCTGGTGGGCTGCCGTCTCTGCGGTCGCACAGAGTCGGACACGACTGAAGTGACTTAGCAATTAGCAAACTCTCCCCAAATTCCTGTTGAACTTTTCTATTCCCATCACCAGTGTATGGGTTCCAGTTTCTCTACATCCTTGTGAGCACTTGGTAGTTTCAATATTTTTCTCAATGTATTTCTCATTTTAGTAAGTGGGGAGTGGAACTTCATTGTGGCTTTACTTTGCATTTTCTTAATAACTACAGATGTTGACCACGTTAAATGTCCTTTCTGTTCTCTGTAATATGTCTTTGGTCAAGTGTGAACACTCCAGTACCAGAGTCCATGGTTGCTCCAATCCAGGGATGCAGAAGAACTGTGGGTATGGAGGGACCATAGAAATGAAAACCAATTATAAGTTTTATGTGAATTAACCCCTACGTTGTTCAAGGGTCACGTTTATCTCAAAGAGCAGAAGTTTTAGATCTTAATGAAATTCTGTTTTGTAATTTTTCCCTTTGATGACTCATACCTTTTGTATCATATGTATGAAATCTTTACTTAACTCGATTATTTATTAAGACTTCCATGCTTTCTTTGAGAATTTCTACATGTTAAGTTTTACATTGTCTGTAATCTTTTTAAGCTAATTTTTTGCCTGTGGTGTTAAATTCCTTTTATGTATATATGTCCAAAAATATGTCCAGTTATAGCATCATTGTTGAGAAGACTTTCTTATCGACAGTGAAATATGTTGGTACATTTGTCAAAAAAGCAATTGACCCATATGAAGTCTTTTATATTCCTTGGCTTTATAGGTCTATTCTTATGCTAAAAAGATACTGCTGTGATCATTCCAGTTTCATGTTAGATCTTGAATAAGGTAATGTAAGTCCTCCAACTTTGTTCTTCTTTTAAAATTTTGAAAAATTGTTCTTGATTCTTCTGTCTCAAAAGACAGAATTTAGTATCAACCTGTCAGTTTCTACAGAAATGACTGCTGGAATTTTGATTAGGATTTCATTGAATTTAAATGTTAATTTGGAGACATCTTAATAATAAAGTGTTTTCCATGAGAAAACTACCTTTCCTTTAATTTGCTTATAATTTTCACTGCATAAATCTTGTTATTTTATGATATTTATGTCTACATATTGTGTATGTTTTCATACTATAAATAGGATTATTTTATTTCAATTTCCAATTGTTCACTGGAAGCATATACATAAAAAATTAATGTTTCCATATTGATCTGTGTCCTGCAGTCTTGCTAAGGTAACTTTATTTATTCTAGTAATCTTGATGTAGATTCAATGGGAATCAGTCAGTGCATAACCAATTATGCTGTCTGTGAATAATTAATGTGTCATTTCTGTCTTTCCAAGTGATGTATCTTTTATCTTCTTTCTTTCTATTTTACTGGATATTTTCTCTAGTAATGTTAAATAGAAGTAGTGAGAATATACATCCTTATTGTATGTTCATTCTTAGAGGAAACCATTAACTCTTTTGTCATAGAGTGAGTTTAGCCATTCATTTTTTCCCCAGCTCCTTGTCAGGTTGAGTTTGTTCCCATCTCTTCTTAGTTTGCAGAGAGGTTTTTTGAGGTTGACTTTGGGCAAGTGCGATTTGTTCCTCTGCTTCTCGCAGAGTTAGGATGGAGGGCTCCTCTCTTGCCTCCTCAGGAAAAGGACCCTTTTTGCTTTAACTAATCCCACCACTGCTAGCCCCACCAGCCTAGAGTGAAAACACTTGCTGATCCATCTTTAATGCTGTTTCCTGTGTGAGAAAGGTTTGGGGATGAGGTTTTCTATGTGTTTCGTCTGCTGGTTGAATTTTTTTTTTTTTTTTACCTGTTGGTTGAATTTTTTACTGTGTACAGTGGGCATTTATGAAGTGACATCTCATTTACAGAAACACTGCTTATGTATATATAACTCACTTCTCTTCAAGTCTGGGTGGTTTCTGAGGGACCTGTTGACAAGAGCAATCTGTCTGATATTTTTGAATCTAAACTATTTTATCAGAATTTAGAAATAAGTTTTTTTTTTTTAAATTCCAAATATATGTGCATGTATACTCACATATATATATGTAAAATTGTGACATTACATGTATTTTGAAAGATGTAAAACCTACAGTGAAACTGCAGTTATCACCATAGTATCCATGTTTGCGTGTATATAAGAGATATGTAATCTCTTGCTTGAAGATTCATGCCATTGTTCACTTCCTCACCTACTCCAAACCCTCCACCTAGCTAATCTGACATATTTTATTTCTGTAATATGGGAGCTTTAAATACCATTCATGTACTTTCCTGTCAGCATAATCAATCTTTTGAACATTTCTATCATTTAGGAATTATTGAAATGCATTTAGTCCTACTGGTACTCAGAGATAACAGTCACAATTTATCAATTAACAAAACAAGCAACCAATACAAACAAAAACTCACTAATGCTTCTGTAAATATGTTGAGTAGAGAACTCTGTACATTTAGCTTTTTTTTGGTTGAGTATACAGGTAGTTACAGAAATGCTTCATAGCTACTTCTTTTTTGAAGATTTCCAAATTTATTTAAATTATCAATAATGCTTTATTAATTTGCTATTGATGCTTTTGTGCAAAGTGCTTAAGAGAGGAAAAAGCTATCTTTATTCTTAAATTGTTCAACTTTATGCTCATATGTATTGTTGTGGTTCAGTTGCTCAGTCATGTCCAACTCTGCGATCCCATGGACTGCAGCATGCCAGGCTTCCCTGTCTTTCACCCATCTCTTGGAGCTTGCTCAAACTCATATCCATTGAGTCGATGATGCCATCCAACCATCTCATCCTCTGTTGTTCCCCTCTCCCTCTTCCCTCAATCTTTTCCAGCATCAGAGTCTTTTCTCCATACAAATAAGAAGATCTGTGCTAAGATGCTAGTAGCAGAGCATAGAAGTATCCCTTTGGAGCTTAGTGATTAAACTGTCTCACATGATGTATTATACTTCTTATGTAAACATTTCCCTGGATGTCATTCATAATTTCAAATGCAGATTTAAAGTAAAACTGTATAATATGGCACTAAAGTGGTACTTAATAGCCTAGAAACATTTTATGTATCATTGTGACTAATACCTTCTCCCCTGTTAATCACTAATATGAGAACATTGTTCTACCTTAAAAAACTTTTTTTATTATGTAAAGAAAATGTGTAACATCAATTTAATTAATGAAAATGAGCTACATAACAGCTAAACATTCAATGGTTTGATAATGATGCATATTTACACCTTCATCGTCATTACCCTCAAATATGAAAACATTCTCAGTGATTAATATTTGGTAGGCTGCTAGTATGTTTCTAGTATGGCTTCCCTGGTGGTTTAAGGGTAAAGTATCTGCCCGCAATGCAGGAGACCCGGGTTCGATCCCTGGGTCTGGAAGATCCCCTGGAGAAGGAAATGGCAACCCACTCTAGTATTCTTGCCTGGAAAATCTCATGGACAGAGGAGCCTGGTAGGCTATAGTCCATGGGGCCGCAAAGAGTCGAACACGACTGAGCGACTTCACTTCACTTTAGTATGTTTCTATAACTGTAACTGTAAGGCTTTTAGCATCAAGCTAAAAATAATAAGATATTTCCTTTGAAAATATTTGAGAACCAAATTGAGACAATAGTATTTATCATAGACTATAATAATCCTCTCAGTGCAATCCAGCCCAAACTCCACAACACAGTAATTGGGAAAAATTGCAGAAGTCATTACTGGTTTTCCTTAATTTGATCTTTTCATCTTTTTTTAGAGGGCAGTGTCAACGTTTGAAAGCTTCACCATGTATAGCTTTTTAATGCTTCTCATTTTAATCATTGTTTTACTTCTGAACATAATTCCTGTTAATTTAGTTCAATATATGTTTAAACTGTTGACACAAGTATTAAAATTATGCTCAGAATATAGATTCAAGGATATTAGAATGAAATATAGTCAATGGTTAGAATAGTTGAATCATTTTAACATGGCATGATTGAATGTGTCATTGTCTGTTGTTTTGTAACAAAATCTGTAAACATAACAGCTTAAGGCAGAGTACATTCATCATTGTATGGCTTCTGTGGATAAGAAATGGTCTTAGATGGGTCCTCTGTTTCATGGTCTCTCACAAGGCCTGGGTCAGGATCTGTGGGCTCATCTGAAGATTAGACAGGGGCAAGATCCACTTCCATGCTCCCTCAGAGCTGTTGGTAGCCTTGAATCCCCCACACATTGTCAGAGTGAGGTCTTCATATCCTCATTGGCTTTTGACCGGAGACCTCTTCAGTTCTTTGCCGTATTGGTGTCTCCACAGTGGCAGCACAGAATGCAAGCAAAGAAGCAGTAAAAAGAGTCTACTAGCAATATGAAGTCACAATTTTAACCTAATCATGGAAATGGCATCCCTTTAACATTGCCTGTTATTGGTTAGAGGGAAGTTCTTCATGGGGAGGGAAATACACAAAGCCATTAATAATAGATGAAGGGATCACTGGGGTCTACCTTAGAGGCTTCTTACCACTTTCCATATTGAAGTAAGCATTTCTTACACAAACCAGGTATTATTGTTTGAATCTTTTGTTGGACTAACTGAAATTCTTTATCCTAATATTAAGTCTCTTTGGTGAATTTAAAACTTGTATACTTCATATTTTGTTTGCTACGTCACCAATATTTCTTCTCAACCAAAACTTTTTTTCCAAATTCAAATTTTACCTTAATGTATGGAAACCTTCAAAACACGGTGGTAGAAATACCGACCCAAGACACTTATTGGGAAGATAATGGAAGAAGTCAAGACATGATTTCATTCAAATTCTTTTCTTGCCAATTTTTACATATCTTTGAGACTCAATTCTTCATTTAAAATGAACATAACAATGTCATCCTGTTTGATAGTTTTTAACAGTATAACATAAGATGATAAAAATAAAGCATGTAATGTAATACTGGTACACACTGTTACATAAATGGGCTTTATCAGTACCATGCATATCATTACTTGGAGAATGAAGAATCCTATTGATGAAAAACTGTTAGCTCTTCTTTAGTAAACTGAAGTTGTTTGATAATTTTGGGACACTTTTACTGATGAGATTGTTTGTTTAAAGTGATGCTTAAGAGAAATAGAATTGAAATGATCAATTATTGATTAGTTGCTGAATTGTGGGCTAAAAAGGAACCATGTCTTACTGAGAATTTTCCATAGATGAATTACTGATGTTACATGTCCAAATTTAATGCTGGCAAAATGTCCATAATTTCCAATATGATTGAGAGATTTGATGCAATTCCTATCAAAATGCTAATAACATTTTTCACAGGCACATTAAAAACTGAAGTTTTTATAAAACCACAAAAGACAACCAAAGCAATCTTGAGAAAGGAGAAAAAAGATGGAGGCTTCACACTACCTGATTTCAAAGTACATTACAAAGTAAAAGTAATCAAAACAATAGTGTACTGGCATTAAAATAGACATAAATAGGACAGAGTAAAGTGTCCAGAAATAAACCCATGCATATAATACAGTAACTAATTTTTGACAAAGACACCAAGAATACACATGGAAAAAGGATTGTCTCTTCAATAAAAGGCGTTGGAAAAACTGGATAGCCACATGCAGGAGAATCAAAGTGGACCCTATCTTACACCATCCACAGAGATCAACTCAAAATGAATTAAAGACTTAAGTTTAAGACCTGTAACCATAAAATTCTAGGAGAAAACAGGGAAGAAAACTCCTTGAAATTGGTCTTGGCAATGCTTTTTTGCATGTGGTATGAGGAACATAGGGAACAAAAGCAAAAATAAATGAGTAGCACAGTATCAAACTGAAAAGTTTCTGCACAGCAAAGGAAACACCAAAATGAAAAAAAAAAAAAAACACAACTTTTGGAATGGGAGGAAGTATTTATAGACCATATATCTGATAGGGAACTAATAGCCAAAAAATATAAGGAACTCATATAACCCAATATAAAAAAAAAAATAGCAACAACAATAACAACAATAAGAAATAACCTGATTAAAAAATGGGCAAAAGACTAGAATAGACATTTTTTGCATAGAAGCTTTACAAATGGCCAACAAACACATGAAAAGATGCTCAGTGTCACTAATTAGTAGGAGAATGCAAATCAAACCAGGATGACATATCACCTCACAGCTGTTAAGATGACTGTTTTCAAAAAATCATAAAATGGTAAGAATTGGTGAGGATGTAGAGAAAAAGCAACCCTTGTACACTGTTAGTGATTGTGAGTTCAGTTCAGTTCAGTCACTCAGTCGTGTCCGACTCTTTGCGACACCATGAATCACAGCATGCCAGGCCTCCCTGTCCATCACCAACTCCCAGAGTTCACTCAGACTCACATCCATCGAGTCAGTGATGCCATCCAGCCATCTCATCCTCTGTCGTCCCCTTCTCCTCCTGCCCCCAATCCCTCCCAGCATCAGAGTCTTTTCCAATGAGTCAACTCTTCGCATGAGGTGGCCAAAGTACTGGAGTTTCAGCTTTAGCATCATTCCGTCCAAAGAAATCCCAGGGCTGATCTCCTTCAGGATGGACTGGTTGGATCTCCTTGCAGTCCAAGGGACTCTCAAGAGTCTTCTCCAACACCACACTTCAAAAGCATTAATGCTTCAGCGCTCAGCCTTCTTCACAGTCCAACTCTCACACCCACACATGACCACAGGAAAAACCATAGCCTTGACTAGACAGACCTTTGTTGGCAAAGTAATGTCTCTGCTTTTGAACATGCTATCTAGGTTGGTTATAACTTTTCTTCCAAGGAGTAAGCGTCTTTTAATTTCATGGCTGCAGTCACCATCTGCAGCCATTTGGGAGCCCCCAAAAATAAAGTCTGACACTGTTTCCACTGTTTCCCCATCTAATTCCCATGAAGTGATGGGACCAGATGCCATGATCTTCGTTTTCTGAATGTTGGGTTTTAAGCCAACTTTTTCACTCTCCTCTTTCACCTTCATCAAGGTGAAATTTGTGATCACAAGATTGTGAACTGGTCCAGCCAATATGAAATTTGTGATCACAAGATTGTGAATTGGTCCAGCCAATATGGAGAACAATACAAAGTTACCTCAAAAATCTAAAAACATCACTGCTGTGTGATTCAGTAGTGCCATTTCTGGGTACATAAACATACAAACTGAAACCAGTATCTCAAAGAGACACCTTCTCAAAAAGGTATCTTCATGCCTATGTTCATTGCAGCATTATTCACAGAAGACAAGATATGGAAGCAACCTCAATGTCCTTCAACAGATGACTGGATAAAGAAAGTGTGACTCATACACACACACATGCACATACACACAACAATATTATTCAGTCTTAGAAACAAATAAGGGAATCCTGCCACGTGTGACAACATGGATGAACCTAGAGGATATTATGTTAAGGAAGAAAACTAGATACAGAAAGACAAATACTGCATGATCTCACTTATATATGGAATCTCAAAAGATTGAACTCATAGACACTGAGGATAGAGTGGTAGTTTTCAGAGACTGGAGGAGGGGAGAAATCAGTCAGTAGATATTGGTCAAAGGGTACTGATACTCAGTAATAAGATGAAGATTTGAAAAAGTAATATACACCATGGAGACTATAGTTAATAATAATATAGTTAATAATAATATGGGTTAGAAATTTGCTGCAAGGGAATTTTAATTGTTCTCATCACAAAAGAGGCATATATAGAAAAAGAGAAAATTTAGCTTTGGTGTAACCAATTTTTTCTAAAATTTATTACCCTGCATGGAGACAAAGTAAAATAATCAAGAAGTTTTCAGTTTAAAAAAGTCAGTTGTATACATTAAATACTCAATATTCACTATATGTTTAGATACCTGCCAAGTATTGCTTAATGTTGAATACCATCAATTATAACTCAGTATTTTTTAGTGGTTTTTTTTTAGGTGAACTTTATATAAAATGGCTTGAATAAATTTGCGTTCTGACAAATTAATTTTCATCCTTAGTTTATATGTGATATGTGTTAAAAAGCAGTGTGAAAAAACAGACAGTGTATTTTGACAGCTGGCAAAAGTTATCTAAAAGAAGCATATAAATTATAGTTATAAATCTGGATTTTATTTTTATAATAAGGGAGAGACATTGTCAGAGAATGCCATGGACATCAGTAGTTTGCTCAATAAATGATGGTAAATTTGTGCATTATAAATCCCTCTCCTAGCTTAATTTACCATTGAGGATCATTTCTGTTACTGTGAAAATCCTGGGGCTATCAGACTACTGTCAATTATCCTGGGAAATGAACTAAACCTGGCATTTACTGCAACTGTGGAGAGGGAGCTCCATTTTAATCCTTCATGCAGTGTGTGAAGTCTTGGGGAATTAACTCACTTAGTATTAACAGAAATAGAGCAACTATCTTCAGTTCAGTTCACTTGCTCAGTTGTGTCCGATTCTTTGTGACCCCATGAACCGCAGCATGCCAGGCCTCCCTGTCTATCACCAACTCCTGGAGTCCACCCAAATCCATGTCCATTGAGTTGATGATGCCATCCAACCATCTCATCCTCTGTCGTCCCCTTCTCCTCCTGCCCTCAATCTCTCCCAGCATCAGGGTCTTTTCCAATGAGTTAGCTCTTCGCATCAGGTGGCCAAAGTAATGGAGTTTCAGCTTCAACATCAGTCCTTCCAATGAACACCCAGGACTGATCTCCCCCAGGATGGACTGGTTGGATCTCTTTGCAGTCCAAGGCACTCTCAAGAGTCTTCTCCAACACCACAGTTCAAAAGCATCAATTCTTCAGCACTCAGCTTTCTTCACAATCCAACTCTCACATCCATACATGACTACTGGAAAAATCATAGCCTTGACTAGATGGACCTTTGTTGGCAAAATAATGTCTCTGATTTTTAATATGCTGTCTATGTTGGTCATAACTTTCCTCCTAAAGAGTAAGCATCTTTTAATTCCATGGCTGCAATCACCATCTACAGTGATTTTGGGGCCCCCAAAATAAAGTCAGCCACTGTGTCCACTGTTTCCCCATCCATCTGCCATGAAGTGATGGGACTGGCTGCCATGATCTTAGTTTTCTGAATGTTGAGCTTTAAGCCAACTTTTTCACTCTCCTCTTTCCCCTTCATCAAGAGACTCTTTAGTTCTTCTTCACTTTCTGCCATAAGGGTGGTGTCATCTGCATATCTGAGGTTATTGATATTTCTCCTGGCAATCTTGATTCCAGTTTGTGCTTCCTCCAGCCCAGTGTTTCTCATGATGTACTCTCTGCATAGAAATTAAATAAGCAGGGTGACAATATGCAGCCTTGATGTACTCCTTTTCCTATTCGGAACCAGTCTGTTGTTCCATGTCCATTTCTAACGTTGCTTCCTGAGCTGTATACAGGTTTCTCAGGAGGCAGGTCAGATGGTCCAGTATGCCCATCTCTTTCAGAATTTTCCACAGTTGATTGTGATCCACACAGTCAAAGGCTTTGGCATAGTCAATAAAGCAGAAATAGATGTTTTTCTGGAACTCCCTTGCTTTTTTGATGGCTTTTTCAATGATCCATTGGATGTTGTCTGGTTCCTCTGCCTTTTCTAAAACCAGCTTGAAGATCTGGAAGTTCATGGTTCACATATTGCTGAAGCCTGGCTTGGAGAATTTTAAGCATTACTTTACTAGCATGTGCGGAGAAGGCAATGGCTTACTCCAGTACTCTTGCCTGGAAAATCCCATGGATGGAGGAGCCTGGTAGGCTGCAGTCCATGGGGTCGCTAAGAGTCGGACACGACTGAGTGACTTCACTTTCACTTTTCACTTTCATGCATTGGAGAAGGAAATGGCAACCCACTCCAGTATTCTTGCCTAGAGAATCCCAGGGACTGGGGAACCTGGTAGGCTACCTCTATGGAGTCTCACAGAGTCGGACACGACTGAAGTGACTTAGCATAGCATAGCATAGCATTACTAGCATGTGAGGTGAGTGCAATTGTGCTGTAGTTGGAGTATTCTTTGGCATTGCCTTTCTTTGGGATTGAGATGAAAACTTATCTTTCCCAATCTTGTGGCCACTGCTGAGTTTTCCATATTTGCTGGCATATTGAGTGGACATTTTCACAGTGTCATCTTTCAGGATTTGACATAGTCCAACTCAATGAAACTAAGCCATGCCCTATGGGGCCACCCAAGATGGACGGGTCATGGTGGAGAGGTCTGACAGAGTGCGGTCCACTGGAGAAGGGAATGGCAAACCATTGCAGTATTCTTACCCTGAGAACCCCATGAACAGTATGAAAAGGCAAAAAGATAGGACACTGAAAGTTGAACTCCCCAGGTCAGTAGGTACCCAATATGCTACTGGAGATCAGTGGAGAAATAACTCCAGAAAGAATGAAGGGATGGATCCAAAGCAAAAACAATACCCAGTTGTGAATGTGACTGGTGATAGAAGCAAGATTTGATGCTGTAAAGAGCAATATTTCATAGGAACCTGGAATGTTAGGTCTATGAATAAAGGCAAATTGGAAGTAATCAAACAGGAGATGACAAGAGTGAACATAGACATTCTCGGAATCAGCGAACTACAATGGACTGGAATGGGTGAATTTAACTCAGATGACCATTATATCTACTACTGTGGGAAGGAATCCCTTAAAAGAAATGGAGTAGCCATCATGGTCAACAAAAGAGTCAGAAATGCAATCTCAAAAACAACAGAATGATTTCTGTTCATTTCCAAAGCAAACCATTCAATATAATGGTAATTCAAGTGTATGCCCCAAAAGTAACACTGAAGAAGCTGAAGTTAAACAGTTCTATGAAGACCTACAAGACTTTCTAGAACTAACACTCAAAAAAGATATCCTTTTCATTATAGGGGACTGGAATGGAAAAGTAGGAAGTCAAGAAACACCTGGAGTAACAGGCAAATTTGGCCTTGGAGTACAGAAAGAAGCAGAGCAAAGGCTAATAGAGTTTTGCCAAGAGAATGCACTGGTCATAGCAAACACCCTCTTCTAACAACACAAGAGAAGACTGTACAAATGGATATCACCAGATGGTGACACCAAAATCAGATTGATTATATTCTTTGCAGCCAACGATGGCGGAGCTCTATACAGTTAGCAAAAATAAGACTGGGAGCTGAATGTAGCTCAGATCATGAACTTCTTATTTCCAAATTCAGACTGAAACTGAAGGAAGTGGAGAAAACCATTAGACCATTCAGGTATCAAATCCCTTATGACTATACAGTGGAAGTGCGAAATAGATTTAAGGGACTAGATCTGAGAGAGAGATTGCCTGATGATCTATTGATGGAGATTCCTGACATTGTACAGGAGACAGGGATCAAGACCATCCCCATGGAAAAGAAATGCAAAAAAGCAAAATGGCTGTCTGAGGAGACCTTACAAATAGCACTGAAAAGAGGGGAAGTGAAAAGCAAAGGAGAAAAGGAAAGATATACCCTTTTGAATGCAGAGTTCCAAAGAATAGCAAGGAGAGATAAGAAAGCCTTCCTCAGTGATCAATGCAAAGAAATAGAGGAAAACAATAGAATGAGAAAGACTGGAGATCTCTTCAAGAAAATTAGAGATACGGAGGGAACGTTTCATGAAAAGATGGGCTCCATAAAGGACAGAAATGGTATGGACCTAACAGAAGCAGAAGATATTAAGAAGAGGTGGCAAGAATACACAGAAGAATTGTACAAAAAAGATCTTCATAACCCAGATAATCACGATGGTGTGATTACTCACCTAGAGCCAGACATCCTGGAATGTGAAGTCAAGTGGGCCTTAGAAAGCATCACTATGAACAAAGCTAGTGAGGTGATGGAATTCCAGTAGAGCTATTTCAAATCCTGAAAAATGACGCAACTATTTTAGTAAGTGCCATATTGTCATAAGACTTGATATTAAAGTAGCACATTGTGAAACTGTATAGAAAAAGTCTGAATTAGACAATTTGTATAAATTGCAAGAAATTAAATCCTGTATGTAAAGTCACTAGCCAAGAGAATTTCATTTGAATATGCAAAACTTTGTGTGAGCACATCTTAATTTGAGAGCTTGGACGGTTGTTATTATATTGAATTGCAGTAAAGTTATGTGTCAATGCAGGCTGTGTGATTAAGTTTGGAGTAGAAACTAATGTGGTATTGATAATATTTTGCAAATATTAAAGGAATGCATTTACATTTATACATGCAGTCTTGCTTGGTGGACCATGTTCATTCTACATTTGAGCCTTATTAAGATTTATAGTCCCAGGGAATAAGACTAGATATTAGCTAGCATGGAGAGGCACCTTTGCATGTCAAGTATCAGGAAAGAAAATTACTTAAGATTTTGTTGAGTTTTTTTCCAATTAAGAGAATAGAGATTTTTATCTCAAAGTTCCTTCTTTTATCTCAAACTAATGAAGCGTGATGTAACAGAAATAATTAAATATTTTTTTGAATTCCTATCATACTGATATGTTTTAATTGGGATCTCACAGAGTAATGCACAGCCCTTGCCCACAGCTGGTTACCAGGCTGAGCTCATGGGATCTGAGTGTTACCAGATCAGCTGATACAAGGGCACAGAGAGATGCTGTCTCCTCTCCTTGCAGGCACCCTCTTATATCTCAGCGGGTATCTTGGATATCCCATCAGTGGCATGAGGGATGGGGGTAGAGCCTTCCTTTCTAGTCTCCCAGAGTTAGGACTAGACTCCCTACTTAGCAAGTCTTGGAGGAGGCAGATGGCGGCCCATATCAACTTCTCTCTTTGTAATTAGGATGAAGCTGCTTTGGGCTTCTGCTAAAATACCCAGTCAGCAGGAAGGGGTCCAGTTCTCAACCCGGTTATGCTAACACATGGCTGGCACAAGCCCTGTTATCCGAGTGACACAGTTGACTTGACCACATCTGTCACTAAGGACCACTGCTTGCTTTCTTTTGGGGGGGGGGGCTTTTTCAGAAGAATTAATTTACTAATTAGCCTGCAGCAGGTCTTAGTTGTGGCATGCAGATCTTCATTTGTGGCGTGTGAACTCTTAGTAGTTGGGGTGTGTGAACTCTTAGAAGTTGTGGCGTTTGGGATCTAGTTCCTTGACCAGGGATTGAACCCTGGCCCCCTGCATTGGGAGCACCTACTCTGAGCCACTGAACACCAGGGAAGTCCCACAACCACTGCTTTCATGTCAGGTGTATATTTACCACTTCCACAGAATTAGATTTTAAAAACTTGGCATCCTAGCCTGGTCATGTTTGTTATACAGCTCAAAGAACAACTGATCTGTAATCCCAAGAATTCAATTTGAGTCTCATAAGGATTGTATCAGATAAAAGTAATCAGTGGCTGTCAACTAGTTGAAATAATTTGTCAAGTGACATTTTTCATGTAAGTGTTTACTGTTATGATGCTGAAAGCTTGGCTTCTGTTCACAGGTGCCAAATTGAACCTTGGAGACCGAATTTTGGAGAAGTAGAAAAGAATAGCTTTAGAGCTTTGCCAGGCAAAGAGGTGACACAGTGGGCTCCTGTTCGTGAAAACTCTGTGGTCCCAACCCAGGAGGATTTCACGAGGAGTTTTATAGCAATGGTGCAGTGGTGGGGTTGCTGATAAAATTAGAGTATTTGCAGGGCATGCATTCCTCTCATCTGGTCTCAGGTCATCTTCTAGATGAATTTCTGTGGTTCTCTTGATGTTGCCTCAGGTGGTTTTAGCCACCTGATGAGAAAAACTGACTCATTTGAAAAGACCCTGATGGTGGGAAAGATTGAAGGCGGGAGGAGAAGGGGACAACAGAGGATGAATGAGATGGTTGATGAGGTGGTTGGATGGCATCACTGGCTCAATGGACATGAGTTTGCGTAAACTCTGGGAGTTGATATTGGACAGGGAGGCCTGGGGTGCTGCAGTTCATGGGGTCTCAAAGAGTCGGACATGACTGAGCAACTGAACTGAACTGAACTGATCAGGTGGTTTTTCTCTGATATGAAGACTGCTGACATTTTAAAAGCACTTAAAGACATTGTAATGTGTATCCCTTTAGGTTGAACCAGGACCCTGCCCTGAGTCTGCACTACTGATTCTTGGCAGTCCCTCCCTTGTTTTAGCATCCCCTCCCTTCCCTGATTAGCAACTGTTGGAATCTGCCCTTTGGAACTCAGGGAAGGGCATGGAGGTTGGAGTCAAGAAAGAGGACAGGAAGCCTTCTGTGCCCAGGAGCCCCACAGGGTCCTGCTTGTTTTCACTACTAGCATAGTTATGAAAGTAGGCTTATTGTTCATAATATTTCCTACAAGTTCAGTATGTAAAGTAAAATAATACAGGTAAAAATTTTACATTAATCTTGGTTTAAGATTTAACGTTAATTTTAATCTTAATTCATTGTCACAGAAACTTCACCCTTTCTCTGTGGTTTTGAAATATATTTCCTTATTTTCATCTTCATTCCATTCATGGCAATCTTCATATTATATCTATATCTGATTGCACATAACACTTTAGTGATATCTGTCCTCTTTTAATGAAGCTGCATTTTGTAGGGATTTGTGTTTTAGATATAATTTGTAGATATAATTCCTTTAGCAAGTAGGATCCTGGCATCCACAAAACTCTCATTAATGAGAATCTTACAAAATGAGAGAACAGCTTAAGATAAGTTCTGTGAAAAGTGTTTAACTTTTCTAATATAAATCCATTAAATCTGCCCTGGTCAATTGTAACAGCTCCATTTGGTGGTAATAATGCAAGCACCAACTCACTTGTCTTGCTAAGAAATCTTATCTAAAATCCATATTATAACCTCACAATGAGACTTGTATGGTGTTTTCTCTGCTGTACTTTTACTTGATGTTTTATTTTATTTTGATCAAGTGGAGAAAGCTCTCTATATTCCAGTGACATAGCAGAGTTCTTCTCACACCTTTGAGACCTGGGAATCTCTGACAAGACCCTTGACATTTGCCCATTAAAACTACAGCTTGGATAAGATTCAGAGTAGCTGAGCTCTAACCAGCAGTAGCTCATCATTTGCTGCATAGCTTTCTCTTTTCAACTGGCCAGATGCCATTCACTTTACTTTCATGTACACCGTGAAGCTCTTTCCATCCAGCCAGCTCATGTGCCGTCATTATTGCTTTCGAACTTTTAAGGTACATTTTAGACAGGTCTGCCTTACGGCCATAGAACTGTGTAAATTAGCCATCCGTACCGTGCTAATACATCCATCAGTGATTGCCCACCCACATGGACTTGAACTGCCATTGTCTACCACATCTTTTAATTAAATGAGTGTCCACTGGGAACTCAGTGTTTTGCAATGTCAAGATGTCTTCACTCTTATGTATGAGATTCCTGCTTGCTCTTTGTAGGTACACCAAAATGTGTCCTGTTTCACAGTACGGACATATTTAATATTCATTTAAAAATCTGCATTGGCATCATTCAAAATATTATAGGTGCCACCTAATTGAGTTCTGAAATATTTGAAATTTACCAATGTTAAAACAACATATTCTGGAAATAATACAATAAATAAAAGACACAGATGGTGAAAATATTATCAGATGCATAAGCAAGCTCAAATTGAAAAGTCCCCAAATTATAATAACAGCATAATTCTATTAGCAATTTTATGGTAGCTGTAGTAGATTATGCTTCTCAAATAATCACTCAAGTTCTTACAGGATTTACCTGGGGCAGTAAGTATGCTTATCAATGACAGAGATTAGAGCTTCATTTTAAAGCCTGTTAACCTTTCAATTAAAATGCTTATTAAAATATTTGTTCTCAAACAGATGTGGGCTGTTTTAGAAAGTAAATACTGGCATAAAATGAGATATATGTATCACTCAAAATATTGGTTACTACTGAAATATTTGGATATGCATGTCAGTTCATACCAGACCCAATTCAGAATTACAGAATACACTTCTGCAAGAAGTGGTGGAGGATGAGAAATTAACAGAGAACACTTCAGATTGTGAAGACATTCCAGGGTTTGGATGGATGAAGCAGAGCTATGCTATTTCACTTTATTCTGGGGGGATATAGTACAAATAAAATTCTGAAAAAGCCCAGTTACATGGCTTTCTGAAGGTGTATATCTGAATATGTGTGTACATTTTTTGTATACGGTGAGGCAGTAGTTCAGGTTGCTTTGGTTCTTTAAAGCAGAAAAAAAGAGAAAACACCAAAATTAAATAATGTATGGATTTATTGCTTATCATATCTGAAAAGTGTGCTGTTATATGAACTTCAGGCATCGTTTGGCCAGGGCTTCATAACATGTCTATGTGATTGTCTTCACTTTGTTCTCTCCTAAGAGGCAGCTTGAGCCTATGTTCCGTTATCATAAAATAAAGGATGCAGCAGTTCAGTGCATCACATTTCTAAATACATCAACCAGAGAAAGGAACCTTCTTGTCCTGGTATTTGTGTGTGCTCAAGTTGCTTATGTCTTGTCTGACTCTTTGTGATCCCATGAACCATAGCCTGCCCAGCTCCTCTGTCCTTGGGATTTTCCAGGCAAGAACACTGGAGTGGGTTGCCATTTCCTTTTCCAGGGGATCTTCCCAACCCAGGGATCGAACCCAGGTCTCCTACATTGGCAGGTGTATTATTTACCACTGAGCTAACGGGTACGCTCCTCTTGTCCTTGCCCACCAAACAGAGATGCTTGGCTTCATTTGCTCTTAATTGTTCTATCTTAGATTTTGTATACATCCAAGTTGTTCACAGAGGTCAGTGGAATGACATGCTTGGGTTAGTTTAGACCTGGTATACTGATCCATCACTGCCTAAGTATTGTCACACTGGGCTTTCCAGGTGACTCAGTGGTAAAGAATTTGCTTGCCAATGCAGGAGGCACCTGAGACTCGGGTTGGATCCCTGGGCCAGGAAGAGCCCCTGGAGGGGGAAATGAGAACCCACTCCAGTATTCTTGCCTGGAAAATCCCTTGGACAGATGAGTCTGGTGGGCTGCAGTCCATGTGGTTGCAAAAGAGTTAAGCATGCATGCCAGTCATGTCAATTCAAAACAAAAGTGATGGCCGCTGAAAAATGGGCTAGAATAGGAATAGATACCAAGAGTGTCTTCTCTCAGGGAGAATGTGAAATAGGAAATTGGAAGGATGAAATAGGGGCCATGTCTTGTCAGCCTCAGGATAGTTTCAGGGCTTGCAGTTCTATAAGGATCAAAGGAATTTGGATCTACCTCCAAACTGACCTCTTAACTATAAAAGGGTATGTTTTTACATAATTTTTTTAAAAAAAGTTCTAATGTAACCTAAGGATAAAAGTAATAACTTGATTCCTGTCCCTCAGGTGCCTTCTCTTGTTGCAGTTGTTGGTATTCTTGGGGAAGATCCACTCCATTTAAAAAGCAGCGTCTCTCCCCACAGTTGCAGTTCACTTTCTCTGCTTGCTTTTTCCTGCACAACCAGACATCTGTAATGCACTAGTTTGTTACTGTTAATTCCTCTCCTCTAGAAGATAAGCTCCACGAGAACAGGGATTTTGGACTGATTTGAACATTGAATGAAATAGTGCTTCCTTTGGTAAGTGTTTTAATGAACACTCTGGATACATTATCATGCATCCTTTTATATGTTACAGTAGCACTTGACGCTTCTGAGGATGGCCATTTTAATAAAGATTGTTAAAGAAGTTAATTGAATAGAAAAGTGCTCACATATCTTTCTCTGGATGTGGTGTCTGATGCTGTTTCTAACCCAAGATGCTGCCAACTTCCTTCTGTTGAGCCAAGGACAGTCTATTAGTCAGCTTGAGCTACCATAACAAAATCTCTGAGACTGGTACTGTAAAGAACAGAGATGTATTTAGTCACAGTTCTGGACGCTAGGATTCCAAGATCAAGGTTTTGGCCAATTCATTTTCTGGTGAGGGGACTTGCCAGCTTTGAGAGGATGATGAAGGGAAGGGGTGAAGGAGGGGACAGGAAAGTGGGGGAGAGCACAGGAGCTCTTGGTTTCACTAAAGGACTCTAATCCAGCAAGACAGTGTGCCATTCTTACATTCTTACGACCTCATTTAACTTTAATTACTTTTTTCTCCAAATACAACCATACTGGGGTTGGGGCTTCAACATGGATTTGGGGCAAGGGTACAGGAGTGGAGTACCAACATTTAGTCTGCAACAGACAGCTTACCTGTAGAGCCAGTGTCTAAAAAGAGGCTGGGCTACCAAGCCTGGTGGAATTCAGTATCACCTGATTATACTAATCAGCTACTCCCATTCTTGAAGTGAGGAAAACATGACTAGTTGTTCCCCTTTATCTTTAAATGCCAAAATGAAAATACAAGATTAATTTACTTTTTATCAATGTATAATATAATACTAGGGCATCAATTGGACCCTGTTGAAGTTGGCTGGATCTAACTTTTAAATGTGCAGAATGGGAACTTTGCCACCTTACTCTTGACTTAGGCAAAGAGAACTTCTGAAAGCCTATTAGATTTATTTGTGTTAATACATCATCTTTGCTCCTGACAGTCTTTTACAAAAATCCAACCTAGAATCGGTGAGTGGCGTTGCATATGTGCACTCAATCAGGGCAATTAAGATGGCAATATCAGCCAGAACCTATGGGTGATTTTACCAGCCCATTAAACTGAGCATTGGAGTTGGTGTTTTCAGTTCCCAAGGTGGCATTTAACTGCCTTCTCTGTAGTTAACACTCTCTGCCCAGCTTTCAATTAAGCAGCAGTGTTGGGCTGGGAAGAGCACGTGGAATTTGGAATTGGAAGGCCAAGGTCGAATTTTAGCTCATCTGCAATTTGTGTGAGAAGGTTTCTACAAAAGAGATGCAGTCAATCAGGTTCAGTTTCCTCAGTTATTTCTTACAGACCCCAAGAGAGACTGCTTCCTAGGAAATCCAGTAAGTATTTGTTGGCTAAAGTAGAATCCTCATGTATTGGGTTGGCCAAGAGTTCGTTTGGGTTTTCCCAGAACGTATTATGAAAAAACCTGAATGAACTTTTGGCCAACCTAATATTTCTAATAAGGATTTTTGGATACAGAATTTTCATTTTGGAAATGATTTCTTAAGGCTTAAATTATACTAAGCATAGCTAACTTGTAACAGACTATAGTACTACTCAGATTATTCATATAAAGCATGCATGCACGTGCATTCAGTTGGGTCTGACTCTGTGAGCCCATGGACTGTCGGTAGGATTTCCAGACTGCTCTGTCGGTAGGATTTCCCAGGCAAGAATACTGGAGTAGGTTGTCATTTCCTCCTCCAGGGGCTCTTCCTGACCCAGGGATTGAACCCAAGTCTCTTACATCTCCTGCATTTGCAGGCAGATGCTTTAGCACTGCACCACCTGGGAAGCCCCAAACATAGTTTTATCAACACTGGTATAAGGTTCATTTTTGCCGTTGTGTGTCATAATGTCTTTCTTTAAAAACAGGTCCTTGAGTACTGACTCCAAGTGGTTGTTAATTGACCCTAGGGTTTAAACTCACATTCAAATTGGTATGACAATACTTAGTTAAGAGGTTCATGGCTTTTCATTTTAATCAATATTCTATGTGTATACGCACATACCCCCGCAAACACCCCAGTAATTTGGTTGCTCTTTAAATTACAATCATGCATAAATTATACATAAATTATAATAAGCATTAGAAACAAAGTTATTTTTCATGTTAATGATTTTTCTAACACAACACAATTGATGAAATTGCAACTTATATTTTATAGTAAGTGGAAAATCTGCTCGTTTTTAATTTAGAAATCAACATTTGTTAAAAGTAGTAATCCACATTTAAAAACTTAATGCAATGCACATTTAATTTTCAAAATATTGCTTCAGGCAATCGTTTGACATTTCTTATAATTTATCAGATTGCTTTACAGAATTAAGCTAAAAAATTAATTTGCTGTGGTAAACCCTTTACAAAATTATGATTGTCATCCCAAACTCTACAGCCATCCTTAATGAAGGCTTTTCTTCTTTTTCATCATCAGTGTCATGGTTATTGTTAATTGCTTTCTAAGCTTATGTCATAATCTTAGCAATTTAATTCAAATTATCATGATAGCTCAGATGGCAACTTCAGCAAATGCTCAGGAAATATACATAACACCATTTAAAATTACTGTGCTAGGTACTTGATATGGATTTTCTATATAAAACACAGCATATTGTATGCAAATATTTCATATGCTCAAGAATATGAAGTTTAGCTGGGTGCCTGTGGTCTTAAATTTAGTTCTTATATTTAGGATGCCAAGTTTTTCTGGGTACATGGGTATTTCATTATTTAAAACACAGAGTGCTGTCAAGTTCCATGCTCTTGCTTCAGAGACTGATATTTTTTCTTTGATACATTTACTGGATTATTGATGCCTCCATTCATAGTTGATAGTATTTCTTAAGTTCTACTCTTCCATGGAGACCTGGTCCAAGTACCCACTCCTGAAAGAGACTTTTCCCAATAGGATAGCAGTGACTTCCCTTATACCTTGCACCTTTGCACTATTTAACTATTTTTGAGTTCACCATATATTTGACAAAAGATACCATTAATTGTTGTTCATAGTTCACCCCCTACTTTGGTTTTCTCCAACTAAACTCTGAGTCTTCTATGAGTGTGACCCTTTCTTTTATCTTGATATAGAACAGAGCTTTACCTCTGTGTGTATTTGTTGTGTTCAGCTGCTAACTCGTGTCTGACTCTTTGTGATCCCCATGGAGTACAACATGCCAGCCTCCTCCATCCTCCACTATCTTCTGGAGTTTGCTCAAATTCATGTCCATTGAGTTGGTGATGCTATCTAAACATCTTGTTCTCTGTCGCCCCCTTCTCCTTTTGCCTTCAATCTTTCTTGATATCAGGGTCTTTTCCAATGAGTCAGCTCTTCGCATCAGGTGACCAAAGTATTAGAGCTTCAGCATCAGTCCTTCCAATGAATATTTAGGGTTGATTTCCTTTAGGATTGGCCAGTTGGATTTCCTTCCAGTCCAAGGGACTTTCAAGAATCTTCTCTAGCACTATAATTTGAAATCATCAAGTTTTTGCCATTCAACCTTCTTTATGGTCCAACTCTTACATCAGTACATGACTACTGGAAAAGCCATGGCTTTAACTAGATGGACCTTTGTTGGCAAAGTGATGTCTCTGATTTTTATACCTAGAAATAAATCAGTATTTGGTGATGACGAGGAAGTACCATCTGATTTTGGAGACCTGTGAGGCTGCCCTGACTTAGTTTTTCCGTCCTCCTGCCACAGCATATGAATTTCTTCCAGGATTCACTCTTTCTTTACCATTTCCTAGATTCATGCTTTAAAGGTATCCAATGGAGATGAGTAAATTTAAAATTAGGTAATGAAATATTGTGCATGTCCCTTAATTTTTTTGAAATGAATTTCTCAATATACAGTCTAAGAAAAGATGACTAATTTGGAATCCTACCAATTTATTGTGATACATATACTTTTTGAATTTGAAGCTGGGTAACTCCAAATTCAGAAAACGAAGATCATGGCATCTGGTCCCATCACTTCATGGGAAATAGATGGGGAAACAGACTTTATTTTGGGGGGCTTCAAAATCACTGCAGATGGTGATTGCAGCCATGAAATTAAAAGACGCTTACTCCTTGGAAGGAAAGTTATGACCAACCTAGATAGCATATTCAAAAGCAGAGACATTACTTTGCCAACAAAGGTCCGTCTAGTCAAGGCTATGGTTTTTCCTGTGGTCATGTATGGATGTGAGAGTTGGACTCTGAAGAAAACTAAGTGCCAAAGAATTGATGCTTTTGAACTGTGGTGTTGGAGAAGACTCTTGAGAGTCCCTTGGACTGCAAGGAGATCCAACTAATCCATTCTAAAGGAGATCAGCCCTGGAATTTCTTTGGAAGGAATGATGCTGAAGTTGAAACTCCAGTACATGGCCACCTCATGCGAAGAATTGACTCATTGGAAAAGACTCTGAGGCTGGGAGGGATTGGGGGCAGGAGGAGAAGGGGATGACAGAAGATGAGATGGCTGGATGGCATCACTGACTTGATGGATGTGAGTCTGGGTGAACTCCAGGAGTTGGTGATGGACAGGGAGGCCTGGCGTGCTGTGATTCATGAGGTCACAAAGAGTCGGACACGACCAAGCGACTGAACTGAACTCCAAATTCATCTTTTGTGTTCTATTGTGTCATGTATGGCTTTAAATCACTTTGAGTGAGGTAATTCCATGGAATGCTAGATAATAATAGATAACCCATTTAGAATTCAGTTGTGCTCAGAGGCTTACCATAGTTGAAAACTTGATGATGAAAACATCTGGATTCCTTATCACAGTAAAGTTTGTGCTCTCATGTTTTGCCTACACATTTAGAATTTAGCTCAGTGTTCAATCTGCACCATCATAGGTAGATTCTGGGAAACTGCTCCCCATTTCCATTGAAAGTGAAAGTCATTCAGTCCTGTCTGACTCTTTGCAGCCCCGTGGACTGTAGCCTGCCAGGCTCCTCTGTCCATGGAGTTCTCCAGGGCAAAATACTTGGATGGGTAGCTATTACCTTCTCTAGGAGATCTTCCCAACCCAGGGATTGAACCCAGGTCTCCTACATTGCAGGCCGATTCTTTACCATCGGGGCCACCAGGGAAGCCCAAGAATACTGAAGTGGGTAGCCTATCCCTTCTCCAGAGGATGTTTCCAACCCAGGAATCGAACCAAGGTCTCCTGCATTGCAGGCAGATTCTTTACCAGCTGAGCTTGTAGCCCCATCAGCTATATTGTTGATAATTCTTATTGAATTTGGATCATTAGTGACTCAAGTTAATTTCATTAGTATCTCTTTGGATATCTTAATGGCAGGTGACAGTACTCTCGTTTCTGCTTCCAAAATCCTTTGTAATGATACATATGATGAAATTTATTTATAACCACTGAGCTTTTAGTCATATGAATTTTGAGATGCACATTATATTTCAGTACAAATCAATTTTTGCTGATATGTCTTATAAAGCATGTTTTGATGGATTGGAATGAATAACTAAAAGAAGATAAAATCATTTTAAAGAAGAAATCTTAGTATCAGATTTGACAGACAGTGTGGCCAGTGCAAGTATTAGGTGCCTTACCCAAGATTCAGAGATGGAAAAGGCTTAGAAAATCAAGAGCTCTTTCATATGTTCATGGAAAAGCCCCTGGGGCAACATCCTAGACAGATACAGTTATATATAGTCATTGTTTATCCCACTTATTATGGTCACTCATTTTCGTCTCAGAAATATCCTCATTTGGTTCTGAGTACTATCCTATACTCTGCTCGAAGTGTTACCTAAAAATGGTAGAAGATGCAGCTTTCTCAATCCAAAAGAATTCCAACATGGAAAACTCCTGTGATTCCAAGGATTCAGATAACCAACTGAAGAGACTGCAAAAAATGAAGGTTAATAGTTGTTTTACTAAAAATTTGATGAGGTCATAATCAGGACAGAAAAGGTTTCTACATCTAGGAAGATACTGGAACATTGGTCTTTGTTGCTAACTCTGCAGTGCATGCCTTGATTTATATTTCTTTAGCCTAAGTGCATGTTGCAGATGAAAGAATTGGATGCCAGTGAATCCAAGGTGGTGAAAGGACCAACTAGAAGGAGAAAATATTAAAACATAAGCTATCTAGCTGTAACAGAAATCAACTTCTGGTAGCTGCAAAATGCACCGCAGAACAGTTGGCAGGAAACTGCTTGAAGGCCCAGAGCTATGGAAAATCCCTGAGAGGATCTGGTTCTAAATTAAAGAATTCCCAGTGAAAGTTAGGTAATGATTGATCTGAGTACTTTCTGCATTGCCTTGTTGTTGCCTGTTTATGTCTCTGTACCCCACTCTGCGCCCTGTGCTCTGAGTGTGGTTGTTTCTATGTTGTGGGAGGCGGGAGTCTTATCTTGGGGCAAATGGCCTGCCAGGTGATGGGTGTTCATTAAATGTTTGGCCATTAGTGAATGAAGGGTGTTCAGTTATGCTCCAGTGACTATGCTCCAATGCAACAGTCTGCCCATTGCATTTTAAACCTATGATGTTTACTGTGGTGTGATGGAGTTGGCGAGAGGGAAGAAAGTGGCTACAGGTTCCTAGAACCTTTTTAAGACAGGGAAGTGGCCTTATTTTCAAACTACATTGCTCATGCCAGCCATCCAAATTCTCATGTGTCCTAGGAGCATATGTCTGATGAGAATTTCTGTTGTAAGGCGCCTCTGTTGCTGGTGGAATACTGTTTTTCTGTACCAAAGTTAAAAAAAAGTCTGAGAATTACCATAGAAAACAGCATATAACTTACTGAGTTATATGAGTTGATTTCTATCATAAATTAGAAGTTAATGCATAGGCTAGTAGTTCTAATAATAATGACTGTTTTAATATATATATTTCCTTGAAAACCATGGCATACATTTCCTTTTGGTTAGGTAAGCCTGTGGAACATGCAGACATAGCTGGGGTTCCTCCATTCATAGGTCTCAGTACATGCAAATTACAGAGTCCTTAGGGGAAATATACAGTGTGTTACAATGACTTCGCACACCCACAAATCTCTAGTAGTCACCGAGTTAATAATGCTAAAGTAATATTAAAGATAAAGTCTATGTTTTCCTGGATTTCCAATAAATCCCACCGTGTACATCACATCTGGGAACAGTATATTATAACCCTCCTTCCTTTGGCCATGGTGGCTTTGGCACCATAGTTACTGCAGTGACGCTGGGGAATATTGTTGACAAAAGAAATAGAAGCTTATGAATGTTGTTTAAATTTAAAAACCTAAGCAATATAGAGACTTAAAGGTCTAAATATCAAAAGTTGTAGGGATGGTTTCAGTTCAGTCGCTCAGTCATGGCTGACTCTTTGCGACCCCATGAACTGCAGCACGCCAGACCTCCCTATCCATCACCAACTCCCAGAGTTTACCCAAACTCGTGTCCATTCTGTTGGTGATACCGTCCAACCATCTTATCTTCTGTCATCCCCTTTTCCTCCTGCTCTCAATCTTTCCCAGCATCAGGGTCTTTTCCAATGAGTCAGCTCTTCGCATCGGGTAGCCAAAGTATTGGAGCTTCAGCTTCAACATCAGTCCTTCCAATGAACACCCAGGACTGATTTCCTTTAGGATGGACTGGTTGGATCTCCTTGCATCCCAAGGGACTCTCAAGAGTCTTCTCCAACAGCACAGTTAAAAAGCATCAATTTGGGGATGGTTTAAATGAGCTAAATTCTCCTTTATTAAAGTAGGAAGTCAAAAGACAATGTCTAGTTTGATATTATAAGCATTCTTGAGATATTATTTAGAGATGTGGAAGTGACAGAGAGGAAAAGAACAAATATGAAAATGTTAGTCATGACACTAAATGAGGAAATGAAAGTATAAGAAGGTGAGGAAGAAAAGAGCTGCTTTTTAATATAAATCTACCTGAACTGTTTAACATGTAAGTATGTACATGTATTATTTTCATATTATAACATTGAAAAAGAGGTGGTATAAGCCTTGGCCTAACATATCAAATTGATTCAAAATTTTAAATATTTTTATTACAAGTTAATACAGATTCATTAACAATTTGAGAAATACAGAAGAACATAAATTAAAACCAGTGATCCAGCCACTCAGAGGCAATTGCTACTAGCAGTGTGGTGTCTGTTCCTAGCAATTCTACCCCTCCCACACAGGTTACTTAATAAAATGGAATTGGAGTAATTACTGATCATTTATGATGATAACTTCTTCATGATAATACATATCATCATCAGTTCAGTTCAGTTGCTCAGTCGTGTCCGACTCTTTGCAACCCCATGAATCACAGCACGCCAGGCCTCCCTGTCCATCACCAACTCCTGGAGTTCACTCAAACTCATGTCCATCGAGTCAGTGATGCCATCCAGCCATGTCATCCTCTGTCGTCCCCTTCTCCTCCTTTCCCCAATCCCTCCCAGCATCAGAATCTTTTCCAATGAGTCAACTCTTCGCATGAGGTGGCCAAAGTACTGGAGTTTCAGCTTTAGCATCATTCCTTCCAAAGAACACCCAGGGCTGATCTCCTTTAGAATGGACTGGTTGGATCTCCTTGCAGTCCAAGGGACTCTCAGGAGTCTTCTCTACCACCACAGTTCAAAAGCATCAATTCTTCGGTGCTCAGCTGTCTTCACAGTCCGACTCTCACATCCATACATGACCACAGGAAAAACCATAGCCTTGACTAGATGGACCTTTGTTGGCAAAGTAATGTCTCTGCTTTTGAATATGCTATCTAGGTTGGTCATAACTTTCCTTCCAAGGAGTAAGCGTCTTTTAATTTCATGGCTGCAGTCACCATCTTCAGTGATTTGAGAGCCCCCCCAAATAAAGTCTGACACTGTTTCCACTGTTTCCCCATCTATTTCCCATGAAGTGATGGGACTGGCTGCCATGATCTTAGTTTTCTGAATGTTGAGCTTTAAGCCAACTTTTTCACTCTCCACTTTCACTTTCATCAAGAGGCTTTTGAGTTCCTCTTCACTTTCTGCCATAAGGGTGGTGTTATCTGCATATCTGAGGTTATTGATATTTCTCCCGGCAATCTTGATTCCTGCTTGTGCTTCTTCCAGCCCAGCGTTTCTCATGATGTACTCTGCATAGAAGTTAAGTAAGCAGGGTGACAATATGTAGCCTTGTTGTACTCCTTTTCCTATTTGGAACCAGTCTGTTGTTCCATGTCCAGTTCTAACTGTTTCTTCCTGACCTGCATATAGGTTTCTCAAGAGGCAGGTCAGGTGGTCTGGTATTCCCATCTCTTTCAGAATTTTCCACAGTTTATTGTGATCCACACAGTCAAAGGCTTTGTCATAGTCAATAAAGCAGAAATAGATGTTTTTCTGGAACTCTCTTACTTTTTCCATGATCCAGCAGATGTTGGCTGTGGTAACTAATATTTTTGTTATGACAGGTATCCTCTTTAGTGGTTTATATATAATAATTCCTTTTATTTCCCCAGCAGCCTGTGAAGTAGGTATTTTTGCACTCTCCATGTTAGGGAGGAGGTAACCAAAACCCAGAGTGTTAGGAATTTAAGACGCATCACTAGTAGGTGGCAGACTCTGTAAATAAACCCTGGAAATGAGTCTTTTATCACAATAAAAGATTGTCAACCAAATTTTGATTGAATATATTCTACTTTGTGGGCTTCCCTGATGGCTCAACAAGTAAAGAATCCACCTGCCTGCACAGGAGACACAGGAGACACAAGTTCGATCCCTGGGTCAGGAAGATCCTCTAGAGTAGGAAGTGGCAACCCACTCCAGTATTCTTGCCTGGAAAATTCCTTGGACAGAGGAGCCTGATGGGTTACAGTCCATGGTGTCACAAAAGAGCCAGACATTACTGAATACGGAGCACAATTCTATCTTGTGAAATGGAAATTATATGTTAAAATATATTTGGTCCTTTAAAATTCCTTTAGGTATCTATTCAGTATTCAGAGTGTAATGTAGACTCTAGTTGTATGTATATGTGTGTGTGTGTGTGTGTGTGTGTGTGTGTGCTTAGTCACTCAGTCCTGTCCGACTCTGCGACCCCATGGACTGTAGCCCACCAGGCTCCTCTGTTCATGGGGCTTCTCCAGGCAGTTCTACTGGGTTGCCATGCCCTCCTCCAGGGGATCTTGCCAACCCAGGGAGGGAACCCAGGTGCCCCGCATTACAGGTGGATTCTTTACCAACTCAGCCACCAGGGAAGCCCCTAGTTATCAGGGAGGACTCTAGTTGTTGGTTCCTAATGCTTCTGTTTTAAACTGTTTGAAGTGTAATGTGTTTTTTGAAATACAGTTTAGAAAATTAGAACAGTTTTTTTTTTTTAATTCTACAAAACAATTGATAATACAAAGAATTCTTTTTTATGTCCAACAAGTTCCCCTGTTTTAAATTTCTTGTATTAATAAGGCTTATTTATTACAACTAAAGAGTCACTGTTGATTCATCATTAATAACGGAAGTCTGACTGTTCAGATTTCCTTAGGTTTTACCTACTGCCCTTCTTCAATTCCAGAATCCCATTTAGGGGACCACTTAGACGCCTCTTGCATGTGAGTGTTTTTCAGACTTTTCTTGTTTTTGTTCTTGTTGACAGTTTTGAGGTGTTTGGGCCAGGTATACTGAAGGCTGACTGCTGCTGGAATTTGATGTTTTCTCCTGCATAGACGCGCCTTAGTGTACATGTAATGTGATTTCCCATTGGTAATATTGATCAGATCACCTGGCTGAGGTAGTGTCTATCAGATTTCTCCCATGTAAAGGAAGTCCTTTTCCCTTTCCGTCCTCTGCCAGTCACTTTGCATTCCTAACTCAAGGAAGGGGAGGGGGGAGCATTATTTTGTATCCTTTTTGAAGCTGTTGTATCTATATAAATTATTTGGAATTGTTATGAATGAGAGATTTGCTCTTTGTCCTCTGTTTACTCATTTATTCATTCAGTCCTTTATTAGTATGGACACATGGATAATTATTTCATACTTTGGGTTATAATCCCTTACTGCTTGCTTTATTTTCTTGCCCAAATTTCTTTAGTTTTGGTCAGAGGTGTTCCTGTGTCTGTATGACATATTCCTGGTTTTTTTTTTTTTTTTTTTATCACGCACTTTCTAGCACTACAAGATGCCCCAAGCTCATCTTTTACTTTCCCCATTGAAGTACTAGCTCTGTGTCTATGCTGCCCCCACAGCGCCTGGTTCCTTTTATTGGAGAGTGGTGTCAAAAACCAAGAGTGGTAGGTATGCTCATTGCTTTTGGGGTATCCTTGTTTTTAAGCCCTCTCAGCTGACTGAGCAGTAAACATACTAAATATATTCACCCAACAGTGTTTCTGTGTGTCACTATCTGTATCTGTATGAGGCTCTGTATAGGTTATTTGATGTCTCCAGCTCAATTTCCTTACCACATGGATAATGTAAAAGGATAAAGGGTATACCTATAAGGTGTAAGGATAAGGGAGTAGCCTCTTTCCCTTATGTGTAACTTCCCTTCTCTACATATAAGGAGTCTGGTTCAAACCATCCACCATCCATTTACTTTGTCATTCTAAAGCAGTTTACATGGATAGCAGGAACAGAATTGTTACCCTGGATCCTTGTGGACAACAGCATCAGCTAGATGAGGATGCTTCAGAGCAGTTTATTTCCCTTCAGTCTTGCAGACTCCTTCCTGAAGTTCATTAGTTCATGCCTCTCTACCCCACCACCTTCAGTGAGAGTGTGTCATACATTTGTAAGGCAGTTAGATTGCTTTGTCACTGTCTGCATCCCGTCCTTGAATTCCCTGATCTCTTACATGACTTTTTGAATCTCCATACATCAGGCTTCACTCTTTTACTGTAAAGTTTAGTGGGTTTTAGAAAACATGTAGTATCATGTATCCACCATTAGTTTCATACAGAATACTTTCGCTGCTCTAGAATATCTCCTATACTTATTCAGCCCTTTCTTCCCCTCCCTCAAAATCCCTGGCAACCACTGGTCTTTTTACATGCCTTTAGTTTTGCCTTTCCCGAATGTCATATGTTTAGAATCGTATAATGTGTAACCTTTTCAGTTTGACTTCCTTGGTTTAACAATTGGCATTTAAGATTCATTCATGTCTTTCCATAGCATGATAGCTCATTTCCTTTCATTGTTGAATATTTTCTTCTGTAGTTGTACTGTAGTTTATCTGGTCACTTAAGAAATCTTGGCTCCTTCCAGTTTTGATAAGGAATAAAGCTACTATAAACATTCACATACTGGCTTCTCCCCCACCCCGCCTAGATTTACTGAGATATAAGTGACATGTATTATTGTGATGTGCATACCTATTTATGTATTTATTTAATGTATGTAATGTGATGATTTGGACATGTTTTCAAATTAGCTGGGTAAATACCTCAGGGTATAATTGCTGGATACTATGATAAGATTATATTTAGCTGCCAAATTGTCTTTCATAGTGACTGTACTCTTTTACATTCCCATCAGCAATCAATGAGAGGTAAGTTGTGTTGTATCCTTGGCAGCAATTTGTATTGTCAGGTTTGTTATTATTTTTTAGCCATTTTAGTAGATGGATAGTGGCATCATTGTTTTTGTGTGTAAATGTATTATCTAAAAGAAACCATGACTTTTACTGGAAATAGCATCTAGAAGTCCATAGAAATCCCTGAATTAGAATCTTTGCAAATCTTACTCCAGAAAGTGTGGAAACTTTGAAAATGTGAAGAGCTCATGTGAAGCCTCGGAATGAATGCCAGAAGTTAAAATTTAGTAAGACTTTTTTTTTTTAAACTTATTAGAGCAGGAAAAAAAATGAGTGAAAAAAGAAAAAATGTCACAGTATGACAAGACCACATATAGGGAAGTGTGGACACTGGCAGTTAAACATTGAATTCTAGGAGGAGTGGTATAAAATTTTATGAGTCATGGGATCTTCCTTTGAAATAGAGAAAGGCTATAGAATAGAAATAAGTTCATCTCCCATTGGAATGGTACTGGGCAATGACAGCTTGAAAAACCCCTGGAAAATGAGCGAAGTCACACAAAGCAGAAAAAGGGTTAATTTTTTCTTCTTCTTTTTTTTTAAACTTAGAGCAAAATTTTGCTTATTCTTAAATTAATTTTTTGGAGTATAGTTGCCTTACAGTTTGTGTTCTTTCTTTGTTGTTCAGTCACTAAGTCGTGTCTGACTCTGTGACCCCATGGACTGGAGCAAAGCAGGTTTGCCTGTCCTCCACTATCTCCAGAGTTTGCTCAGATTCATGTCCATTGAGTCGGTGATGCTATCTAACCATCAACCCCAGGAACAGTTAGTTTCTACTGCACAGCAAAATGAATCAGCCATACATACGCATTTGCATATACGTATACACTCCCTTTTGGACTTGCTTCCCATTCAGATCACTGCAGAGCATTAAGTAGAGTTCCCTGGGCTGTACAGTATGTTCTCATTAGTTATCTATTTTATACATAGTATCAATAGTGTACATGTGTCAATCCCAGTCTCCCAATTCATCCCAAGGAAAAGGGTTAATATCTTTAATATTCACTAGCCTTCAGTTGATGGCATCTTTCTCTTACTCCCATTTATGGCATCACCAGTAATCCTATTGAGTCCCCCTCTCTGAAATATCCGTAAGTCCCCTAGTTTGTGTCATCCAGTCATTACGGAATGGTGGTACAGCCTATCTACTCCATCTTGACCCCTTCAGATCCATTTTCCTCAATGGAACCAAAAGAATCTTTCAAAAACATGAAGTTGAATTCCTCAACAGCTGTATTTCCTGTGAATGTTGAAACCTCTTAATTGGATGAAAAGCCTTATATGAACTCATCCATTCTTAATAAACCTTTTATACATCAAGATACCCTCTTCCTCATTTTTTAGTCCAGGTCTCTGCTGTTTGGGGTTTCAGGGGAAATCTAGGCCACTAGACGGTAAGTTTTTGAGAGCAAAGACTGATTTTATTATATAGCCGTTCATACAAAGGACTCAAAGGTTATTGGCTGAATGAATACAACGACGTACAATGAATAAAATGATGTTTATTATAATGCAGTTCATACTAAAAAGTAAAATTATCTGAATGGCTAAAGTAGAAAATCATTAAATAAATTAGGTAGAACCATATAATGAATTGGTATGTGCTATTAAAATTGTGTTTGGCTTATGTTCAGCCTGGTAAAGAACATGCATTGTAGAAAATAATGAATAAAGCTGTGTATATAGTATATTTCTAATATCAGACACATATGGATATAAAGATGAATTTGGAAAAACTATCAGGACATTAATACACTAATATGTTTTGAGTGTCAGGATTATTTTCATTTCTATGCCTTTCCTATATTCTCCAAATATTCTGTAATCAATTGTGATATTGCTTATTTTTTTTCAAAATTCATTATAAAATGTATTTTTGTATTCTGTAGAAAACAACCTCATGGTTACCAAAGGGGGAAAATGGCAGGGAGGAAATTAAGTTTGGAATTAATCTACTCACACTCCTATATATAAAATATATAAAGTAGATAACCAACAAAGGCCTGCTATTCAGCACAGGGAGATATACTCAATATTTTATAACATATAAGGGAAAATAATCTGAAAAACAATATGTATTTTTAGTATATAAGAGATTATATATAGATAGAAAGCTGAATCACTTACTGTACATCTGAAACTAACACAACATTGCAAATCAACTATTTGTCAATTTAAAAATATACTTTTGTTATTTAGACCACTATATTCAACTCAGAAGAACCAATTATTGTTTAGTGTTTTGACTTCATAGGATTCCTTTTACCTTTGACAAAAGAAAAATGCCAGCTTTATGCTCATGCACCTAAAAGAAAAGTTCTAATTCTAAATAATAAATATAGCCCAGGGTATAGAAGCAGATACAAAAACCAAAAGAACGAAAACACACACACAAAAGGCATTTGCTGTCTATAGAGATTCCCCAATTAGATATCTGGAATGCTCTAGCCATTCTCATTTCAAAGCTGATAAATACAGTGTTCCCCCCCCACCCCACCCCCCCCAGCAGCATTGCAAAAAATGGAAACGATGATTGTTGAATTATCATAGGTAAGAAAAAGCCAGTGCTGACTTTACACATCTCTGTGCCTCCTCAAATTAGGTCATTCACAATTGAGCAGAAGCCCAGTTTCCCTTATTAAACATGGAGCCAAATTAGATGTGAGTTAAAAGAGATCCAAAAGCAACTGTATCATCAGTTTAGTGTTTTGTACTTAGTAAATGCAGCTATCACTGTAACTCGCCCTAGGTGAGTAAGAGTTTGCTCATTATTGCATTTGTTCTGTATTGGCTCAGAAAATAAAACCACTGTGCGAACTTACACAAAAGCTCTGTGCTTAACTGGTACCTATCAGCTATTAAGACATTTTTGCCAGTGTGCTATTTAACTCTGGGAACAACAACAACAAAAGAATGTGTTCGTTTTGGAAGATAAAATTGTAAAAGATAATTGTGGAAGAACACCCCCTGAAAGTGTTGAAACCATATATTATTCCTGTGGGAAATTAGCTTCTTAAATACCTTCTTTCTTTGAGCCCTGGTGGATGCAATGAACACCCTCCTGAAGAATAGTCAGGAAACACTGTCTGCAGGTCCTCATTAGATAATTAGCATGCTACAAGAGTCAACAGCGGTTCTTTCTACAAGTCCTGAAAGTACAAGAAGGGAATTACGAAATGTGTTTTATGATTCATAAATATTTTAAACTGTATACTACTGTATCTTTGGACTTTAAATATAATACTCAATTTTAAAGGAAAATCATCAGATTTCCCTTTAGCTGGTTATGACTGTTACTCTCCTGAAAGATACTGTTGCTGCCTGATTATCTCAGTTGATTCCATTTTTATTGATCAGTGTTTCATATATTGAAGAAGAGTCAAATGAAAATAGTTATAATGTCTTTTCTAGCAAACTGAAGGATAAGCCACTTTCTCCCAGTGTACAAGGTATCCAGCGGAGTATCAGGACCACAGCAAGTGTCCAAAGGATGGATGAATAAGTTAAGGAATTTATGCTGGTCAGTTTATCCTTGTCAATTCTGCTGATTGGATCATCAGTCTCAGTACCATCCTTTAATATGTATGATGTGATTCTGTGACTGCAATACTGACTGTATTATATCTATATAGAAATTTGAAGTGTGTGTCTCCAGATATTTATGTCATTAAGCATTCTGAGTCCCACAGACAGTATTAATATTCAGTGCTAGAGGCCCAGCTGTATATGCCTTGATGCCATACCATACTGAGTCATCTTCGTCTTCAGCTCTTCTCAAGAGTTTTAAATAGGCTAATAGTTGGCTACATGCTAAGTCTTTCAGTTGTGTCCGACTCTTTGCAACTCTATGGCCTGTAGCCCGCCAGGCTCCTCCCGGGGATCTTCCTGACCCAGAGTTTGAACACCTCTCATAGGTCTCCTACATTGGCAGGCGGGTTCTTTACCACGAATGCCACCTGGGAAGCCCAGTTGGCTACATAGGGAAAGCCAAAACTGATATATTCTGTGATGTGAGTAGTTATTTGAAGGTTTAAGTTCCATTCAGCAATATTTACTCAACATCCATAGTGTATCAGGCCTTTTCATGTACTTTATTTCATTCAGTTGCGTCAGTGACCCGTGAAGTTAATGCATTGTCGCTTACATTTTGAGGACAGTATTATTGAAGTTAAGATAAATTAATTCAGTTGATATAGTAAATAGCTGAGTAGACAACCAATCTAAGATTCTGTAGTATCCAACTCTATTACTGTAGTCTGTTGCTCCCTGAAATAATTTTAGAGGGAGTTTGGTTTATTAAAAAAATCCGTGCATTGTTTTGACACAAATCTGAATCCCTGCTTCATGTTTTGTTTGTTCTGCGACTTTGAGTAAATTACATACATTTTCCCAGCTCATTTTCTTTTTTTTAAATTTATCTTAGTGAAGTATAGTTGATTTACAATGTTATGTTAGTTTCTGGGGTACAACCAAGTAATTCAGTAATATCTATTTTTTCTTAATATTCTTTTCCGTTATAGTTTATTACAGGAGACTGAAAATAGTTCTCTGTGTTATACAGTAAGACCTTTTTAATCCATTCTGTATATAATAGCTTGTGGCTGCCAGTCCCAAACCCCCAGTCTATCCCTTTCCCACCCCTCCCCCTTAGCAACCATAAGTCTATTCTCTGTGTCTATGAATGTGTGTCTGTTTCATAGATAAGTTCATTTGTATCATATTTTGTATCCCACCTATAAGTGATATCCTAGAATATTTACCATTCTCTTTCTGACGTACTACACTTAGTAGGATAGCCTCTAGTCCATCTCCATCGCTGCAAATGACAGCATTTCATTCATTTGTATTGCTGAGTAGTAGTCCATTGTCTCTGTATATCACATCTTCTTTATCCATTCATCTGTCAATGGACACTTAGGTTTCTGCCATGTCCTGGCTACTGCACGTAGTGCCACAGTGGGCACAGGGGTGCATGTATCTTTTTGAGTTATATTTTCCAGATATATGCCCAGGAGTGGGATTGTCCAGCTTATTTTCTACATCTGCCAACCATACTTTGTTTGACATAATTTAGATGTCACATAAATAATATTTTTTACTATCTATACTGTTAAAACATTGTTTTATTATAAAGTATTATTAACACATATGCAGTATTAAACCATCCCTTCTTTATCTGAGTGGAGATTTGTACAGAGAAAGGGAAGATATTTCACAGTATACGTACAGTAACATCTCATATTTTCTCCCATTAAATTATACACAAATGTCTTAAAATTGCCTGAAAGAAAATAAGTGCATTGAAAATAATGTCACTTCAAAGGGGAAGTAGAAGTGCATAAAAATCAATGTTGCATAATTAAACATTTTGAAAACACATATACATCTCAAAAGTGGAGGGAAAGCAGTAAGAGTGAAAAAATGAACTCTAAGCCATGAAATTCTGCCACAAAACAGACATCTAAACAAGCAAAGATCCAGATCTATCAGTTCAATTCAGCTGCTCAGTCATGTCCAAATCTTTGCGAACCCATGGACTGCAGCACGCCAGGCTTCCCTGTCCATCACCAACTCCCAGGGCCTACTCATGTCCATCGAGTCGGTGATGCCATCCAACCAGCTCATCCTCTGTCGTCCCCTTGTCCTCCCAACTTCAATCTTTCCCACCATCAGGGTCTTTTCCAATGAGCTGGTTCTTTGCATCATGTGGCCAAAATATTGGAGTTTCAGCTTCAGCATCAGTTCTTCCAATGAATATTCAGGACTGGTTTCCTTTAGGATGGATTGGTTGGATCTCCTTGCAGTCCAAGGGACTCTCAAGAGTCTTCTCCAACACCACAGTTCAAAAGCATCAATTTCTCACTGTTCAGCTTTCTTTATAGTCCAACACTCACATCCCTATATGACTCCTGGAAATACCATAACCTTGACTAGATGGACCTTTTTTGGCAAAGTAATCTCTTCTTTTCAATCTGCTGTCTAGGTTGGTCATAACTTTTATTCCAAGGAGCAAGCGTCTTTTAATTTCATGGCTGCAGTCACCATCTGCAGTGATTATCAGATCAGATCAGTCGCTCAGTTGTGTCCGACTCTTTGCGACCCCATGAATCTCAGCACGCCAGGCCTCCCTGTCCATCACCAACTCCCGGAGTTCACTGAGACTCACGTCCATCGAGTCAGTGATGCCATCCAGCCATCTCATCCTCTGTCGTCCCCTTCTCCTCCTGCCCCCAATCCCTCCCAGCATCAGAGTCTTTTCCAATGAGTCAACTCCTTGCATGAGGTGGCCAGAGTACTGGAGTTTCAGCTTTAGCATCATTCCTTCCAAAGAAATCCCAGGGCTGATTATGGAGCCCCCCAAAATAAAGTCTGTCACTGTTTCCACTGTTTCCCCTTCTATTTGCCATGAAGTGATGGGACCAGATGCCATGATCTTTGTTTTCTGAAGTAGAAGACAAAGTCCTGACACAATTGGAAAATGTAGGGAAACTCGTTAAAAAGATGAAGTAGGTGACAGATCATGTAGGACCCAAAGGAAAAGGTACAGAAGTCCAAACTGGGTCTACTAGTTTCCGAAGTGAGAGAAAGTATGTCATATACTAAATTGCTGCTGCTGCTGCTAAGTCACTTCAGTCGTGTCCGACTCTGTGCGACCCCAGAGACGGCAGCCCACCAGGCTCTCCCGTCCCTGGGATTCTCCAGGCAAGAACACTGGAGTGGGTTGCCATTTCCTTCTCCAATGCATGAAAGTGAAAAGTGAAAGTGAAGTCGCTCAGTCGTGTCCGACTCTTGGCAACCCCATGGACTGCAGCCTACCAGGCTCCTCCATCCATGGGATTTTCCAGGCAAGAGTAATGGAGTGGGTTGCCATTGCCTTCTCTGACTAAATTGCTATGTATTTCCAAAGAAGAGGCAGGAATTGAGTTTTCAATTTGAAAGACATTATAGACTCTCAAGAAAAGATGAAAAACACAAACTAATATAAAGAGAATTATTTGTAAAGTTTATATGCATTAGGCAAAGATTGATGTATGGTATAAATTGAAAACTGTGCATTGTGTATAAATCAGCTCTTTTGGAAGTTTCCTTATTAATTGCAGGTCTTTATATATATATACACACACACACACATGCATGCATAAATATGTATATATATGCATACATAATACATAAAAATTTATGCATATGTGAATGTCACTGAAGGATATATACTTGTGTAAATAAGTTGCATATATACATACACACATTTATATGTTTATGATATTATTGTATTGACATAAATTGAAGTTAAAGAAATGAAAAATTCACTTAAATGTTTCTTCACAGATTCAGGATCATGTTCTTTTCTGAATGGAGGACTGTGGTATTACTGTGGAAATGCATGAATTATGACAGTTAGTGATCAAGACAACTTATATAAAGATACCATTTATTATGTATACATTGAAGGGAACAAATGCAATATGTGAACAAACAAAGCAAAACTCTACTTTTGCAGTATCTTAATAAAGGTTGATGCTTAATAGTAGGTCAGTCATGTTAAAAGGGAAAAAGAAATGAAAATTCAACATGTTGTTGTTAGAGACTGAATGTGTCCTCCCCAAATCCATATGTTGAACTCCCCCAACCCCCAACTAATGTGATGGTAGTGAGAGGTTTGAGGTGGTGATTAGGATTAGATGAAGTCATAAGGTCTCTTATAAGGATTAATGCTTTTATAATAGTCACCAGAGAGCTTGCTCCATTCTGCTCTCTGCCTTGTTTGGATTCAAGAAGATGGCCATCTATGAGCCAAGAGGTGTGGTCTTACCAGACAGCAGATCTTTTGGGACCTTGATCTTGGACTTCCAGCCTCCAGAACTGTATCAAATAAATGTTTGTTGAAAGTCACTCTATCTTTTAGTTGCAGTAACCTGAAATGAATCACCAAAAGGGGTTTGATAATGGCATAAAACAAGCAAATTTCTGCATGATCATGTGGTAAATTAGAAGAGCTGTTATCTGTCATTATTATAATTATTAGCTATTATTTATGCAAGAAAGAAAGATGACTCATTCATAATAGTGACTAAAATATGTAGTAAGTGGTAAAAACTTTAGTCCAGTAGGATATAAGATCTGCCTAAAGAAAACTAAGAATTTTTATTTTAAAATATGTGTAATCTTTTTTTTTTTTTTTTACTCAGTAATATTTTTTGGTGATCTACACCATTTTGCACCCACATATACTGAGCTCCTATTATGTGCCTTGAAGAAAAGGTAGAATATAGTGCTCAGGAAATATCTCTTGACTGTATCAGTGGAAGCTCTGAATTGAGACCCATCTCTAATGGATGCTATTTCTGCTCCATCTTTGAAGTTTGTCCATCTTTGAATTCCTTAGAACACATTTACGTTTAGCACAGTTTTCAAGAACTAGTTATTATAGTTGCTACTGCATCATCCTACTTAATAATAATGACAAAAATTTGCATGTACCTCTTAGGAAAGTGATGCAAAATAGAGATTTCACATATTTAAATTTTAAATAGTTGTGTTGACACCAAAGCTCCTTTATTAGAGAGAAATTGCATCTTTACTGTTCATGTAATCAACTTGAAATGTGCAATGATAGTTTCAATGTGTATGGTGTGAAGTTCCTCAGGGAACAATGAGGAAATATAAAATGCACCAGGGGAAGCTAATAAACTTAGATTTGAATGAAGCTATTAATATCTTAATGGTTTCTCAATGGTTTAGAAGTATATTGGTTTAAAAAAATTTTTTTTGAGGATAAGATTGTTTTTCTATGGTAATGAATATTTAAAGTATAAGCCAGCTTGAAAATATATTGTCCACTTTCTTGAGATTATCTATTATAAATTGAAGACAACTTCTGTTGAATTTTATGGAAGAGAAGTATTTTTAAAATTTGATGTCTTCCTCTGAGTTTTTCTTGAAACTCCTATATTTAAATGTACATAACTCCTCCAGATTCTTGTGGGTAAATAGTTTATATTCTAGCCTACTCATTTGCTGTTTGAATCTGCATAGAGAGTTCCGTTACTTGTATTTGTTAGTGATATTCTAATTAGTGTACATATTTGTGATGCATTGTTTCATGAAAATATTGAACTATAAACATAATTTTGTATTTAATTGAATATATTAGGATAATGTATTCTGTAATTCATGTTACCCAGAAATGCTCCTTTGGAAAGGTTTTGCATTATTATTATAATTTACAAATAAATGCTAGTATGTTGAAGACTTTAAAATTGAGTAAATTGAGGTTTATAAAGGTCAACATGCTCAAAGAACACTCCACAAGGAAAAAATTATTGAAAAAGCAAGATTCAGCCTTAAGTGGTTCAGAATTCTGAGATAGCATTCTTATTTATGAATGAAACTTCTTGCAGTCTCCCTTAAATTCTGAAATAAAGATTATCAATACTATGAGATGTACAGACATTTTCTAAATGGTTGGTACTATTAATATATTATACATGCTGTGTTGAACATATTCAGTAAGTTTTAATGAAAATCTATTTTAAAACAAAACTTTTCCTGCTGAATGCTTGCTGCAGAATAATGTTTACACCTATATAAGGGCTTCCTTGGTAGCTCAGACTGTAAACAGTCTACCTGCAGTGCAGGAGACCCAGGTTTGATCTCTGGGTTGGGAAGATCCCCTGGAGAAGGAAATGGCAACCTACTCCAGTATTCTTGCCTGGAAAATCCCATGGACAGAGGAGCCTGGTAGACTACAGTCCATGGGGTCGCAAAGAGTTGGACACAACTGAGCGACTTCATTTTGTTTCTTTCTAAATTATCTACACTTTAGATAATGATGTTAAAGCATGTAGTGTCACTTTACACTTTACACAAACAACAGACTTTCACACTCACAAACTGACAGTAATCAGAAGACTGGAAAAATTCTAATGTACAAGGAAATGGTTCCCAGTAAAATGGTTATATTGAAAATATTTAAAGATGAAAATTCATATCTTGGTTTGAAGAAATATAAGCCATTGAAACACTTTCTGTCTTCACTTTTGCTCTTGGTACATTTAAACTACATCCCGAGTCTAATAACAGTTACTAAAAACATAAATGAAAAAATAGAATATTGCATTTTTTCATGGTTACTGAGGGGGGAATGGCAACTTGTGTGATCAACTTTTTCCAAGTCTAGCAACTGTGCTGTAAATTATACTATGAATACAGGAAAATAATTAAAATTTTAAGCTATTAGATAATCTCCCATTGCTAGGGTACTAGCACATGTTTACTGCCAAGCATATTTTAAGGAAATCTATTATTTTCATAATTTCTTTAAAATTCCACATATAGAAATATAACTGTAGACATTTATATTTAAATTATTCAGATAAGTAATGTGTAGATGTAAGTTTAGATATGCGTTACCTGAGAATAGCATATTTAATACTACAGTATTTAATTTTGAATAGTATGCTTACAAGTGATTATTAAACTGTTTATACATTTTATGTTTGATCATAAATTTATCCTATAATAATAATACCACTGAACTCTGAATCATGAGATACATTTAGAATACAGGGGAAAAAAATAATCCTTCTCATCCTTTTTCCACTCTGCTAGCCCTGACTGGGGATCAGGACCTTTATTCTGTCCACGTGGAACATGGCCCAGACGCACGGCTGCGCTGATGACAGGAATGCAAAATGTCCCTAGTGCCCTGTGACCACAGTCAGGCTACTCCAGTTGAAATGATCAATGATCATTTATTCAACTGCAGCAATAAATGGAGGGGCTCTTAAAAGTCTCTTCACAGTTATTTAATCAAGAGTTTTCATTTAGGAACAATATGTGCAACATTTCTCAGTTAATTTTGCCCTTTTTTATGATCCTTAATGGCTCCTTTTCTAGTTTACCTGCTTTTTGATTACTGTTGGTAATGAAATAAATGCAGACATAACCCAGTGTGTGTGGGCACTGATTCTGTAAAAGACCTTGGTCCAGTGCTAAGTCAGAGCCAAAAATAAATAATAATTACATGACTGTCTTTGATAGTTTGCTTTTTAAGCTTCACCAACTGTAATATCACTAAATCTGCTCTTTTTGCTGGGAGGTTTTGATGATTTCTGTAAGCCATTTAATTTTAGCAGCCATTTGTTTTTCTACCAAACTATTCTGTTACAAAATTAGAAGTAAATGCATTGCATAAATCAGTGTTTTGTTTTCATATAGATTTTTTCTGGTACTTGAGTATTTGAAGAATGAAACCATCCAACAAAGGACTCTCATACACATGATTTTAAGTGCAGTATTTCATATTTTTAAAAAAGGCTGGGTTTATTACCTAGAAAACTGGCAAATGTTTATGCTTAAAAATGCTGTTGAAGGAAAGCTATAAGAAGTAAGTTAAGTGGTTCACAGTATGAGACAGTGTTGTTCCAATGCAGTGGCTGCAGGAGGACCAACTGCCTGTTACTTGGACTTTTTTTTTTTTTTTTTTTGGTAGGGATCATGCTGAAATCACTTTTCTGTCAAAGATCTGTCTAGTCAAAGCTCTAGTTTTTCTAGTAGTCATGTACAGATGTGAGAATTGGACCATAAAGAAGGCTGAGGACCAAATATTGATGCTTTTGAACTGTGGTGCTGGAGAAGACTCTTGAGAGTCTTTGGACAGCAAGGAACTCAAACCAGTTCATCCTAAAGGAAATGAACCCTAAATATTCATTAGAAGGACTGATGCTGAAGCGGAAGTTCCAGTCCTTTGGCCGATGCAAAGAGCTGACTCAATAGAAGAGACAGACACTGTTGCTGAGAAAGATTGAAGGCAAAAGGAGAAGGGGATGGCAGAGGATGAGATGGTTAGATAGCATCACTGACTCAATGGACTTGAATTTCAGAAAACTTCAGAGATAGTGAAGGACAGTGAGGTCTATTGTGCTGCAGTCCATGGGGTTGGAAAGAGTTGGATATGACTTAGTGACTGAACGACAACAACATGCTGAAATATCACTGCAGATGAAAGCCCTCTGGAGGGGAACAATATGACCTGAGATGTGCTCCTTTCAGAACAAAATAGCATAAAAATAATTTCCAAGGAAGTAATTGAATTGGATCAGAAGCCACGTGTGCAGGCAAATACATCATATGTGTGTGGATTAATAGAAGATTGACGCCTCATGATATCCACATCCTAATCCTTGGAAATTCTGAATATGTGATATTTCGTGGCCAAGGGGAGTAGGGTTGTTGTGAATTAATGTAGCTGAACAACCGATTGTGATCATAAGAGGAAATATATAATCTTGAGAGAGGTTGATGAACCTGGACTACCTGTTGGGCCTGAAGATGAGATCTAGTCCTGGCTCTGGTCAGAGGGAGAGGTACCTGAAGAAATGTCAGAAGAGGGCTCCACCTGCCCTGGCTGGCTTCAAAGGTAAAGGGAGTTGCCAGGAACCAAGGGATGAAGGCAGCCTCTAGGAGCTGAAGAAGGTGGGGAACCGGATTCTCCCCAAAGCTTCCAGAAAATAACGCAGCTGGTTGGCACCATGTTTCATCCTGCTGAGACTTGTGCTGGCCTTCTGCCCTAGAGAGTTGCCATGTAATAACTTTCTGGTATTGGAAGCCATGGAGTCTGTTCTAGACTTTTCCACCAGCAGTAATAATCTAACTGGGGAAGTAGAAATGTTAGCCCTTCCATGTTGCATGGTTCCATACCATAAAGGAATCACATTTTGCATTTAAAGAAATTTGCATTCTCCTTCCTGAGGCATCCTGGCCTCCTTTGTCTTCAGCTCTCATGGGTCGCGCCTCCCACATTCTGAATCCATGTCAGATCAGTTTGGTTCTTTTCTGCCCCCTTTGCTTTTCTTCTGCCCCTGTCATTCCACTTCAAGCCTTGATCTAGAAGCCACCTCCCAGATGGTCTCTGTTCTCCAGTTTTACCCTTGTGTTCGAGAGACCCACTAAATCTTTAGAGTAATGAACCCTAAATCAGACTCAGTCTCGTCAGTTGTCTAAGGAAATACATCTCACTGGGTTCTCATTACTAAGGAGATAAAATTGCATCGCCTTGAAGCACAGTAAATCTTGCTTTCAGACTTTCTTCTCTGTGGTTTGTATCCACACTTGTTAGCTTGGTGACTCCTCTTTTCTTTCATTTATCTGTGTAAATGTTACTTCCTCTGGAGACCTTCTTTGACATTCTAAGCAAAGGAGAATTTGGCATCCATGATCTCTTCCTAAGTCTCCACAATGATGGGCGTTGAGGTTTACCTGGGCACCTCTGGGTTCACAGCCCTTTGTGAATTGTCTATTCTGGTAGGCTCACTCTGTATTTGTTTCCAAACTGAATGAGTTAATAACTAAATAAATGGATATTTATTATTCCTGAAGCATATTTTGCTTCATTGTTTTTTCAAACAGTAATGACATTGTGAAAGAGAGAAGTCGAAAATATATGAGGAAATATGAAGCTGGTAAAAAGAAATGTAGTAGTGTTTGGAAAATGAATAATAATAAATATGCTTTCTATAGGACTTCCAGCGTGAATTTTCCTGTGTTGAGCCTACTAATAAGGAATACAAAAGTTAAAACCATTACAGATGCAAAGGGGCAGGCAGGTAAATATTCCTCATCCGGGAAGATAAGGAGCCACGCAAGTGGAGAAAACCCATCTGCTTGGGTCCTAAGCATTTACCTTGTTTCCTGTCAATCACTCATACACTGGAGAAAAGATGGTACAAAATCTAATTTTGTAACTGACTGGTGTCTATAATTCTTACTCTCCTTACTGCTTTACAAGTTACCTTCTTTCAGTTCTGTTGAAAAATCAGCATTCCTTGAGGACAAAGATGTTTAAGCACAATATGTGCTTTCATATTGTAAATTAATTCTACATACTTAAAATAGAGCCCAAATGGACATGACTGTACAGATGAGAGAGCAAACCAAAGAGAGAAACACACTTGCACAGCAGGAATCCAGTCCCCTCATTGATCTTAGGCTCTTCTCATCTTGTCCAGCGTGGAACACCTGTGTGCACAATTTAGCACCTAATCACACAGCACCTTGTGTCAGTAGCTGTCACATTTCAGGTTGCCAAACTATTTTTTCTGAGCTCAGTTACTACATTTCCAGCAAACTGATTGAAATACTGTAAACTCAGTGGAGGTATTGAAATACAGTGAGAAATGATAGCGCTTGGTCATTTTGAGGACTTCATTTGGCTTTCTTGTTCATCATTTTTCCAGAATAAAAATGCTTTGGACAAGAGAATTAATATTCAAACTGGATTGTAAAGTTTGAATATTAGAAGATAAGAAAAATCTCGAGTTGGACCCCCGGTGGGATGGCCTGGTGTGTAAACCTGTAGCAGGGGGACAGGCTTCCCCATGGTCAGCCAGAGAGGTAGAGAAAACCACAAACCAATGAGCCTCACACCTTTTACCATATTTCTTAGCAGTTGAATTTAAAATAATTTATACCATGAGTATTGGAGTCATGTACAGATATGAGACTTGGACCGTAAAGAAGAGGAGGCACTGAATAATTAATGCTTTCAAATTGTGGATGCTGGAGAAGACTCTTGAGAATCCCTTTGACTACAAGGAGATCAAACCAGTCAATCCTAAAGGAAATCTACCCTGAATATTCATTGAAAACACTGTTGCTGAAACTGTAGCGGTTAGGACTTTGCTGTCCACTGCAGGGGATGCAGTTTCTCACCCTTGTCAGGGACCTAAGATCCCAGATGCCCTGTGGCCAAAAAAACAAAACCATAAAACAGAAACAATATTACAAAAAATTCAAAAAAGACTTTAAAAATGATCCACATTAGTAAAAAAGAGTGTATGTTTAGAGTGAGAATTGGGGGTTCCATACTCCAGTAAAACAATAAATGACAAAAGATTCCATTCTCTATCTCTGGAAATTTATATTAATAATGTTTCTGTGGAAAAATTACATTCAATGCATACGATAATTTCTAACTATCCAAAACATTTATAATTTTTCTCAATGTGCATCAAGAGTTAATCATGACATGTATTAAGGAGTTTTTCCAAATGTGAAACTGCTTTTTTTTTTTTTCCCTAAATAAATGTAGCTTATGTGTTTTGTCCCTGAGTTAGTTTATCATTTCAAGTCTTTGTTGGCAAGAGTTTGTGGGCTGTAAATGGGATCTGGCAAGGAAGCTTTCCTTAGGGAATGAGGAAATGGAAGCAGAATAGAAGCATTGTGCACAGCTAGAATATTTTTCTTTCAAGAGGACATTGCTGTTTTATTGGTGTAAGTAACCATGGAATTTGATGATTAAAAGAAAGAATAAGGAAAATTCCAGGCAACAAGAAGCAAGAATCGTATAAAAAGCCATGTCAAGCATGAATAATATCTTGAACACTCAATTCATTTGGCCTTGCTATGCTTCCTCTCAGACCCCTGCTGTAATCATATTTAAATTTCTGAAAGCTTTTATGCTTACACAAAACAAAGACTGGGGAAGTGTCTTGGGACTTTTTTCTCTCTTATAGGAGCAGACGACGTGATAAGAAAATATTCATATATTCTTTGAGTTAACCAATATTTCTGAATTCTTTGAAAACATGAAGCAAAACACAAGTATCAGAATTAATTTAATAGTCATACGTTAATGGTAATGATCGATGCTGGATTTTTAAAAATATGTATATACAGACCATTGAAAAATATGTGCATATGTGTTCTAAAGAAAGTTGAATCCTGATATCTGTATCAGTCAGCATTGCTCAACAGTTTTGAGGCTAGAACATTGCAATAATTATTATCTGTCCTTCCTAACTATGTAATTAGAGCATTGAGTTTGGCAGGAGGTCTCTCATTTAAATTGATGATCATTGGAGAATAAAAACTTTTAGACCACATGGTCTAAAAAAAAAAAATTGATGGTGAGAAATCCTGGTTTCATTCCCAGATTTAGAACAGCTCCATCATATGACTTGGAGAGCAACTCAATTAATTCTATTTGTAGAATGTTAAATGCAGTCACCCACTTTCTTGGCATGGTATCCACATCTTTGATCCTCTTTGACCAGAGTGAAACCAGCGTGACTACATTTTGCTTGCCTAGACTGTCTGATCAGGTAGAGTAATGATCCATGTAGCTTTAGATGTCAGTTGTAAAATAGGGAGTGATGAGAAAGATGAAATTCTCAAGATTGAGACTGGCATGATCCAATAAAGATATGGAGCTCAAATTTTAGCAGAAATGAATGAATAGGACATTATGTGAGTTACCCGGCAAGAAAGTCTCAATGTCTAAGATGCTTTTCCCTTTCCTGGCAAAATTATACTGGGGAGTGTTACTGTGCCCTCAGGAAAGTGTGCTGCTATGGCAACGCTCACTATGTGCATTATCAAATATATTCTCTCAATTAAAATTGCACCCATTACCCAATGAATTAATGAACATCTGACAGAACTTTAGTGTCTCTTTGCCACACTTCCCCAGTATGGCATGAATGGCCCTATTTTCTGCCCCCTTCCAAGCATGTCCCCAATGTGCTCTGCTTGGTGCACAGTTCAGAACATATTCCTAGTTTCATCCTGGCTAAAGTAACATTTGACTTAATATCAACATTTTATTTTTGCTGATGCTGCACCATCATCCTCTTGGTTTATTCCACAGACAACCTGAACCTGCAGCCATCCCCTGGTTTGGGTCCATGAGATACCCCTAGGGTGGCTATAACAAAGTAACTCCAAATGAGTGGCTTAAACAACAGAAATTTATTATCTTAGCATTCTGGAGGCTGGAAAAGTAAGATGAAGGTGTAGGCAGAGCCATGCTCCCTCCATAGCCTCTGGAGAAAGATCCTTCCTGCCTTGTCCAGCTTCTGGTCACCCCAGGTGCTCCTCTGCGTGTCAGTGCATCACTCCAGTCCCTGCCTGTGTCATCACCTGTGGTTCTCCCTGTTGCCACTGCCTCCACACCATCGTCCTTCTCTTTACAAGGATACTTGTCATATTGGATTAAGAGCCCACCGTATTCCAGTGTGATCTTGTCCTAACTCATTATATCTGGAAAAATTTTGTTTCTGAACAAGGTAACAATCACAATCACTGCAGGTGGGGTGGTCCTCAAAACGTCATCTTGAGGGGCACAATTTATATCAAATATAGCTTTTACGAGTTATTTTTGTGCATTTCCTATGTAAACACTATGCCTTGCTCTACATGCAAGGGCTGATCTATCCAAAGAAACAAATGCTTATGTCTCTGCTCATCAAGGAAAATCATCACCATCACTATTTTTAGAAAATCCTGTGTATAGTAGATACTCTAAGAGGATTAAATCATTCACTGCTTTCAGCAGTGTGCAGAGTAGGTATATTCATTTTACGGAGGAGAAGTAGTTCTCATTTCACACAATAATGATGGGCCGTGTCAGATCTGACTCAAAGGTTTGTGCTCATTGTGTAACTGCATATGACACAGCCACTCAACCAAGAGGGCTTGTTAAAGTGTTCTTTGAATGAGCAGTGATAAGCATATGGTGTGCACAAAATGGGTGAAACATGATCGGGGGTGAGTGGAATGGAAAGGCTCTCAAGCCAGTGGCACAGTGTAATTTGAGTTGATGAGTCAAGGGGAGGTTATTTTAGAGAAATTTAATGTTGTATAAGCAATACAAGACCCCGATACCCTAAACCTGACCGTAAGTGAAATTATTGCTCACTTTTAAGTATTGACACAAAAACCTTAAATGAAATTCAATCATATTAATATGAAAGGATCATAGCAAAGTGAGTTTTATTTCAGACATGCAAGGATGGCTCAATATTAGAAAAGTAAACAGTGATGCCTACTATATTAATATTAATCAGAAGGAAAAGCCTGTGGCTGTATCCACTGATGCCTAACATACATTTGATTAAGTATAATACAATGTCATAATTTAAAATGATTATTTTAGCAGAATAATACAGAAGGGAATGTCTTTAATTTCTTAAAGTATTAACAGAAATATCATATTTAGGAGTACAGTATTAGAAGTACTTCCATAAAAATCTGGAATATATATTATGTCTTCTATCTTGTGTAATATTCATCATTATACTTGAGATAATAGGCAGCCCTAATACCCCTAATAGATATTGGTAATCCTAATACCCCACCCTAAATATAGGGGATTAAAGGATGGGAAAGCAAGAAACATGCGATTATTTGTAGACTTCACATTCATATAACCCAGAAAACACAAGGGAATAACTAACAAGCTACTATCACTAATAAAGTGAGTCCATTAAGCTATCCAGATCTAATCTCAATACACAAAAAAATCAATAGCTTTCCTATGTGCCAGCCATAAATAACTAGAAAATGTAAAGCGGTATGAAGTCCCTTCTAAAAAAAAAACAATAAAAGCATAGGGTACATAGATAAAATCCTCAGAAAAATGCAAAATTTTGAGGAGAAAAATATTTAAATTCTTAGAAGTCAATAATAAAAACCAGAGGAAAAGGAGGTATGTATCAAATTCATGAATGACAGGGCTTAATATAGAATCCTTGCATATAGAAGAATTCTTTTGGGACTGCCCCGGTGGTCCAGTGGTTAAAACTCTGCCTTCATGCAATATGTGTGGGTTTGACCCCTGGTTGAGGACCTAGGATCCCACAGATCTCCCAGCCAAAAAAACCAAAACATAAAACAGAAGCAAGGTTGTAACAAATTTAATAAAGACCTTAAAAATGGTCCACGTCAAAAACAAGCAATAAAGAATCTGCCTTCCAAGGCAAGGAACATAGGTTCAATCCCTGGTCCAGGATTTTCAATCCCTCATGCCACAGAACAACTAAGCTTGTGCCCAGCAACTACTCAGCCTGAGTGCCACAACTAGAGCGAAGTCTGTGTGCCCCAAGTGAGACCTGATGCAGCCATAAATAAATAATAAAAGGGAATTATTTATAATATACAAAGGCTCCTCCATCCATGGGATTTTCCAGGAAAGAGTACTGGAGTGGGTTGCCATGCCCTTCTCCAGGGGATCTTCCCCACCCAGGGATTGAACCCAGGTCTCCTGCATTGCAGGCAAATTCTTTATGGTCTGAGTCACGAGGGAAGCCCACTGCTCTTGTCTGCATGTGGTATCATTGGCCCTCTCTATGGAAAAATGAAGTAAAATACTTTGGCCACCTGATGCAAAGAGTCGACTCCTTGGAAAAGACTGATGCTGTGAAAGATTGATGGTGGAAGGAGAAGGGGATGACAGAGGATGAGATGGTTGGATGGCATCCATGATTCAATGGACTTGAGTTTGAGCAAACTCCAGAAGATGGTGAAAGACAGGGAAGCCTGGTGTGCTACAGTCCATGGGGTCACAAAGAGTTGGACACCAATTGGCAACTGAACTGAACTGATCAGGCCATAACAGGACATGAAGTGAAAGAAACCAATCTGAACAAGCTTTACTGTATGGTTTGAACTGTATGACATTCTGGAAATGGCAGAACTGTGATGACCATAGAAAGAACAGTGATTCTTAGGGTTGGGGACGGAGGGATGAACAGGTGGAACACAGAGTGTTCTTAGGGCAGTGAAAATACTTTGTATGATGCCATAATAGCAGATATATATATATTTGTCCCAACCTGGAGAAAGTGTAACACTGAGACTAAACCATAAGATAAACTGTAGACATTGGGTGATTATGATATGTCATGTAGATTCATCCATTGTAACAAGTGTACTGCTATGGTGGAGGATGTTATAATCGGGGAAAATTCTGCATGTGTAGGGGTGAGGATGTATTGGAAATCTCTGTACTTTAACCTCACTTTTGCTATGAACCTTAAACTTCAAAAAAAAAATAAATCTAAATGCAAAAAAAAAGAACTTATAAAGTCAATGAATGAATATTTTGGTATGTATCATATCATTCATATCGCAGTGTGAATATGTAAAGAACTCCCATGAATGAGTTTTCCAAAGTAATGTATACTAACAAAAAGGAAACAGAGATGGACAATACACTTGAGAAGAGATGCTTAACCTTGCTTGCACTCTGAAAGTGCAAACTAGAAGGAGATGCAGTTTTCAGCCATCCAGGTGATGGTAATTGATGTTGGGTAGCTTTCCAGGCGCCAGTACTCTTGCCTGGAAAATCTCATGGATGGAGGAGCCTGGTAGGCTGCAGTCCATGGGGGCACTAAGAGTCGGACATGACTGAGCGACTTCACTTTCACTTTTCACTTTCATGCATTGGAGAAGGAAATGGCAACCCACTCCAGTGTTCTTGCCTGGAGAATCCCAGGGATGGGGGAGCCTGGTGGGCTGCCGTCTATGGGGTCGCACAGAGTTGGACACGACTGAAGCGACTTAGCAGCAGCAGCAGCAGCAGCTTTCCAGGTGGCGCTAGTGATAAAGACCCTGCCTTCCAGTGCAGGAGAGGTAAGAGTCTCAGGTTCGATCACTGGATTGGGAATTTCCTCTGGAGGAGGGCATGGAAATCCACTCCAGTATTCTTGCTTGAAGAATCCCATGGACAGAGGAGCCTGGTGGGCTACAGACCACGGAGTCACAAAGAGTCAGTCGGACATGACTGAAGAGACTTCAGATGCAGTGTAGCGATTAGCACAGGTGTGGGAAGTCTGGGACACAAACTGCAGAGCAACTGCTTGGAAAGAAACTTTGGTGAGATTATGTTAAATTTGTCAGCTGCATCATCGTCCTCCAGCAATTCTGCGGTGGTGTCTCTTTCCTGTGTCAGTGGTTCTAAAAGTGTAGCCGCATTCTGGCAGTGTCAGCACCACTTGGGATAATATAAAAAATGCCGAGTTTCCAGCCCCACCCTCGGTATACCCAATTAGCACTTAATGGTTCAGCAGGTCCTTTGGGTGATCCAAATGCCAAAATTTGATAAGCAACATTAGGGCCATTATTAGGGAAATAATAGGGATGACAGCCATGCAATGGAACACTATATACTATAATTAAGAAAATGTGGGATGGATCTGTATGCCTTGCTATGCCAAGTTATACTGTTTCTGCAAAGCAAGCTATAGAACAGGACATGGAGAGTAGCCATTTATGAACCTCATATGATTCAATTTGTTACAAAGGAGAAAGTATTGCATATTATGCATGTACATTAAAGAGAACCACAAGGTTTTACTGAGAGTTACTAGCCCAGTGTAGACCAACTACAATCACCATTGCCAAGCGGGGCATGTGTGACATGGTCTTCAAATTGGGATATGCCCTTTTCACAGAGTACATATTGGGTTTGTGGAGACTATATTAGATACTCTGCTTAAATGTGCAGTTTTTATGGCCTAATGAAAGAAAAAAAATTAATAATGGGATGACAAAGGGGTTTTTGTTCTATATATCACATGGCTGTATGCAAGGTGTAGTACTCACGATAAACTGAGGGAAGAATTGATACTCCACCATGAAATAATGTACCTCTGTGACTGTTCATTGTCTTAGGTTTATTCTGTTTAAAGGTTAATGGAACGTGTGTGTGTTTGTGTGTGTGTGTGTGTGTGTGTTTAATATCACAGAAACTTGCTGATACTTTGTAATGGGTAATGAGGGTAAAAAAAATTAATTTGATGTTTGTAGATTAAATGATGACTGTTGGAGAAAGTTTCAAACTTCGTATTTCCTAGGGAAAAAGGTTTCAGGTTTTCCTAAAATTTTCTATGATGACAGGTGGCTGTCAGAAATATACTCTATATTTGAAAGGAAAACACATTTAAAACACATTAAAAAATGGTCTCTAAAAAATGAAGAATAAGTTAATCGCTTTTATATAGGTGACCATTCTGGAAAGAGCATTTTGAATGTTTGAAAGGAGTTGGAATGTTTGATTAAATACATGATTTTGTTCCTAAAATCATGTAAACCATCAGATTTTTTTTTCATATTTTCTCACTTCACAAACCCTGAAATATAAATGTCCTAAACATTTTTGATTATTCAAACATGATTTTATTTGGAATTTGGACCTATTTGTCCAAAACTAGTAACATAGCACAGGTAAACTATTGGATAATAGGATGGAAATAAAAAATTACTACTTCAAGGTCAGTAAGATATACCTTAATAATGATTAACGGTAGTTAACCTTCAGTTCAGTTCAGTTCAGTCGTTCAGTCGTGTCTGACTCTTTGCGACCCCATGAATCACAGCACGCCAGGCCTCCCTGTCCATCACCAACTCCCGGACTTCACTCAGACTCATGTCCATCAAGTCAGTGATGCCATCTAGCCATCTCGTCCTCTGTCGTCCCCTTCTCCTCCTTCCCCCAATCCCTCCCAGCATCAGAGTCTTTTCCAATGAGTCAGCTCTTCACATGAGGTGGCCAAAGTACTGGAGTTTCAGCTTCAGCATCATTCCTTCTAAAGAAATCCCAGGGCTGATCTCCTTCAGAATGGACTGGTTGGATCTCCATGCAGTCCAAGGGACTCTCAAGAGTCTTCTCCAACACCACAGTTCAAAAGCATCAATTCTTCAGCACTCAGCCTTCTTCACAGTCCAACTCTCACATCCATACATGACCACAGGAAAAACCATAGCCTTGACTAGACGGACCTTTGTTGGCAAAGTAATGTCTCTGCTTTTCAATATGCTATCTAGGTTGGACATAACTTTCCTTCCAATGAGTATGCATCTTTTAATTTCATGGCAGTCACCATCTGCAGTGATTTTGGAGCCCAGAAAAATAAAGTCTGACACTGTTTCCACTGTTTCCCCATCTATTTCCCATGAAGTGATGGGACCAGATGCCATGATCTTCATTTTCTGAATGTTGAGCTTTAAGCCAACTTTTTCACTCTCCACTTTCACTTTCATCAAGAGGCTTTTGAGTTCCTCTTCACTTTCTGCCATAAGGGTGGTGTCATCTGCATATCTGAGGTTGTTGATATTTCTCCCGGCAAGCTTGATTCCAGCTTGTGCTTCTTCCAGCCCAGCATTTCTCATGATGTACTCTGCATATAAGTTAAATAAGCAGAGTGACAATATACAGCCTTGACGTACTCCTTTTCCTATTTGGAATCAGTCTGTTGTTTCATGTCCACTTCTAACTGTTGCTTCCTGACCTGCATATAGGTTTCTCAAGAGGTAGATCAGATGGTCTGGTATTCCCATCTCTTTCAGCATTTTCCACAGTTTATTGTGGTCCACACAGTCAAAGGTTATGGCATAGTCAATAAAGCAGAAATAGACGTTTTTCAGGAACTCTCTTGCTTTTTCCATGATCCAGTGGATGTTGGCAATTTGATCTCTGCTTCTTCTGCCTTTTCTAAAACCAGCTTGAACACCTGGAAGTTCACGGTTCACGTACTCCTGAAGCCTGGCTTGGAGGATTTTGAGCGTTACTTTACTAGCATGTGAGATGACGGCAATTGTGCGGTAGTTTGAGCACTCTTTGGCATTGCCTTTCTTTGGGATTGGAATGAAAAGTGACCTTTTCCAGTCCTGTGGCCACTGCTGAGTTTTCCAAATTTGTTGGCATATTGAGTGCGGCACTTTCACAGCATCATCTCTCAGGATTTGAAATAGCTGCACTGGAATTCCATCACCTCCACTAGTTTTGTTCGTACTGATGCTTTCTAAGGCCTACTTGAGTTCACATTCCAGGATGTCTGGCTCTAGGTGAGTGATCATACCATCGTGATTTTCTTGGTCGTGAAGCTCTTTTTTGTACACTTCTTCTGTGTATTCTTGCCACCTCTTCTTAGTATCTTCTGCTTCTGTTAGGTCCATACCATTTCTGTCCTTTATTGAACCTATCTTTGCATGAAATGTTCCCTTGGTATCTCTAATTTTCTTGAACAGATCTCTAGTCTTTCCCATTCTGTTGTTTTCCTCTATTTCTTTGCACTGATCGCTGAGGAAGGGTTTCTTATCTCTCCTTGCTATTATTTGGAACTCTGAATTCAGATGCTTATATCTTTCCTTTTGTCCTTTGCTTTTCGCTTCTCTTCTTTTCACAGCTATGTGTAAGGCCTCCTCAGAAACCATTTTGCTTTTTTGCATTTCTTTTCCATGGGGATGGTCTTGATCCCTGTCTCCTGTACAGTGTCATGAACCTCAGTCCATAATTCATCAGGCAGTCTATCAGATCTAGTCCCTTAATTCTATTTCTCACTTCCACTATAATCATAAGGGATTTGATTTAGGTCATACCTGAATGGTCTCGTGGTTTTCCCTACTTTCTTCAATTTCAGTCTGAATTTGGCAATAAGGAGTTTGTGATCTGAGTCACAGTCAGCTCCCGGTCTTGTTTTTGCTGACTGTATAGAGCTTCTCCATCTTTGGCTGCAAAGAATATAATCAATCTGATTTGGGTGTTGACCATCTGGTGATGTCTATGTGTAGATAGAGTCTTCTCTTGTGTTGTTGGAAGAGGGTGTTTGCTCTGACCAGTGCATTCTCTTGGCAAAACTCTATTAGCCTTTGCCCTGCTTCATTCCCTACTCCAAGGCCAAATTTGCCTGTTACTCCAGGTTTTTCTTGACTTCCTGCTTTGCATTCCAGTCCCCTATAATGAAAAGGACATCTTTTTTGGGTGTTAGTTCTAAAAGGTCTTGTAGGTCTTCATAGAACCTTTCAACTTCAGCTTCTTCAGCGTTACTGGTTGGGGCATATCCTTGGATTACCGTGGTATTGAGTGATTTGCCTTGGAAACGAACAGAGATCATTCTGTCGTTTTTGAGATTGCATCCAAGTACTGCATTTCGGACTCTTTTGTTGACCATGATGGCTACTCCATTTCTTCTGAGGGATTCCTGCCTGCAGTAGTAGATATAATGGTCATCTTAATTAAATTCACCTATTCCAGTCCATTTTAGTTTGCTTATTCCTAGAATGTCGATGTTCACTCTTGCCATATCCTGTTTGACCACTTCCAATTTGCCTTGATTCATGGACCTGACATTCCAGGTTCCTATGCAATATTGCTCTTTATAGCATCGGACCTTGCTTCTATCACCAGTCACATCCACAGCTGGGTATTGTTTTTGCTTTGGCTCCATCCCTTCATTCTTTCTGGAGTTATTTCTCCACTGATCTCCAGTTGCATATTGGGCACCTACCAACCTGGGGAGTTCCTCTTTCAGTATCCTGTCATTTTGCCTTTTCATACTGTTCATGGGGTTCCAAGGCAAGAATACTGAAGTGGTTTGCCATTCCCTTCTCCAGTGGACCACATTCTGTCAGACCTCTTCACCATGACCTGCCCATCTTGGGTGGCCCCACATGGCATGGCTTAGTTTCATTGTGTTAGATAAGGCTGTGGTCCGTGTGACCAGATTGGCTAGTTTTCTGTGATTATGGTTTCAGTGTGTCTGCCCTCTGATGCCCTTTCGCAACACCTACCATCTTACTTGGATTTCTCTTACCTTGGACGTGGGGTATCTCTTCACAGCTGCTCCAGCAAAGCGCAGCCACTGTTCCTTACTTTGGACAAGGAGTATCTCCTCACGGCCGCCCCTCCTGACCTTGTAGGTGGAGTAGCTCCTCTCGGCCCTCCTTTGCCCCTGCAGCCGCCACTCCTTGGATGTGGGTTTGCTCCTCTCGGCCGCCTCTCCTGACTTGGGGCGTGTGGTAGCTCATCTTGGCCGCCTCCCTTGACCTTGGACATATTATAGTTCCTCTCTGCCGCCACCGCTGACCTCAGACGTGGGGTAATACTTAGAGAAAAGTAAATTCTTGGGCAATAATAGAATTAAAATATGAGTAAACATAAAACGGGCTTCCCTGGTGACTCAGTGTTGAAGAATCCACCTGCCAGTGCAGGATATCCAACCCCAATATGGACTGGGAAGATACCCTGGAGAGAGAAATGGCAACCCATTCCAATATTCCTGCCTGGGAACCCAATGTACAGAGAATCCTGGCAGGCTACAGTCCATGGGGTCACAAAGAGTCTGGCACAGCTTAGCGACTAAACAACAACAGCAAACCTAAATTATCACTGGGACTCACACTCTCAGTATATTAGTCAGTGTAACGTGAAAACTCTGGGCAATGGAAGATAAATGTTTCTGGGAAAGATTGAAGGCAAATGGAGAAGGGGGAGGCAGAGGATGAGATGGTTAGATAGCATTGCCACTGAATGGACATGAATCCGAGCAAACTCCAGGAGATGGTGAAGGACGGGGAAGCCTGGCCTGCTTCAGTGCACAGGGTCCCAAGCAGTCAAGCACAAGGGACAGAACAAATAAACCAACAAGCAGGATGAGAGTTATTAAGGAAAAAATGCCAAACTAGGAGATTTTGAAGAAGAGTTATGCTTTTTTTTTTTTTGCTTCACTTCCATTCCTTTTATTCCAAATAAACTGATTTGCTTTAATGGTCCTGGGATAGTTTCGTATCATCTTTGTCATTTCTTTTTTGTTCTCTTTTGCATCTGAAAACTGTTTATTTGTATCTTGCTCCAATCTTTCCTAATTGGAGCAAAGAAGTGAATTTTCAGCATCAGTTAATTTTCATAGTGTCTCTTTGGAAAATGAGTAGCGTTTACTTTTCTGGGCTGGGTACTGAGAGCCTAAATGTATGATGCTTTATTTATAACCACTTCCAATGATTTATCAAACAGAGAGCACCCTGGGAAGCTCTGTCACTTTAAAAAGTGTTAATAAATTAATAGAGTCACATAAGAAGTCTCTAGGAAATATGCAAATTGAAGAATTCCCTTCTGAGAGAACTGTGTTACACTTTTCTAAAATATAATCACAACAGTTATAGAAGTGGCTCGTGATGATTGAGAAAGAAAAAGCAGCCCCTGCAGTTCAGGAGCTGTCTCATCACCCCGGACCCCACCTGGTGCTCATTAACACTTCCAGTATGGATCCGGTTCAGCAGGGTAAGGTGGGGCAGGTCCTCCACCTCAAGCTGGGTACATAGGAGATGCTCCCAAAGTGCAGTTGCTAACCAGTGCCAGGGAAGTACCAGAGTAATGTCTTTTTTAGAAATAGAGCAGGTGACGTAATTGAAGGTGGCAAATGGGAAGCCGCGCCTACTTGAAATAGTAGCGCTTACTTGGCAGTTAGCAGTGGACATCATAACTGGATCTGCTTCAGTTCAGTTCAGTTCAGTCACTCAGTCGTGTCTGACTCTTTGCGACCCCATGAATTACAGCACGCCAGGCCTCCCTGTCCATCACCAACTCCCAGAGTTCACTCAGACTCACGTCCATGGAGTCAGTGATGCCATCCAGCCATCTCATCCTCTGTCGTCCCCTTCTCCTCCTGCCCCCAATCCCTCCCAGCATCAGAGTCTTTTCCAGTGAGTCAGCTCTTTGCATGAAGTGGCCAAAGTACTGGAGTTTCAGCTTCAGCATCATTCCCTCCAAAGAAATCCCAGGTTTGCTGATTCCTAGAATGTTGACATTCACTCTTGCCATCTCTTGTTTGACCACTTCCAATTTGCCTTGATTCATGGACCTGACATTCCAGGTTCCTATGCAATATTGCTCTTTACAGCATTGGACCTTGCTTCTATCACCAGTCACATCCACAGCTGGGTATTCTTTTTGCTTTGGCTCCATCCCTTCATTCTTTCTGGAGTTATTTCTCCACTGATCTCCAGTAGCATATTGGGCACCTACTGACCTGGGGAGTTCCTCTTTCAGTATCCTATCATTTTGCCTTTTCATACTGTTCACGGGGTTCTCAAGTCAAGAATACTGAAGTGGTTTGCCATTCCCTTCTCCAGTGGACCGTTCTGTCAGATCTCTCCACCATGACCCACCTGTCTTGGGTTGCCCCACAGGCATGGCTTAGTTTCATTGAGTTACACAAGTTAGATAAGGCTGTGGTCCTAGTGTGATTAGATTGACTAGTTTTCTGTGAGTATGGTTTCAGTGTGTCTGCCCTCTGATGCCCTCTTGCAACACCTGCCATCTTGCTTGGGTTTCTCTTACCTTGGACTTGGGGTATCTCTTCACGGCTGCTCCAGCAAAGTGCAGCTGCTGCTCCTTACCCTGGATGAGGGGTATCTCCTCACCGCCGCCCTTCCTGACCTTCAGCGTGGGATAGCTCCTCTAAGCCCTCTTGCACCCACGCATCCACCGCTACTTGGATGTGGGGTTGGTCCTCCTGGCCGCCACCCCTGGCCTTGGGGGTGGGGTAGCTCCTCTGGGCCAGTCGCAGCCGCCGCTGCGCTTACTGCACTGGTCGCAGCCACTGCTGCGCTTAGTGCCACTGAATCTGCTTGTCCACTTTTAATTCCATATATATTGGATCTGATTCTTGCCTGGTAGCTCAGTTGGTAAAGAATCTGCCTACAATGCAGGAGACCCTGGTTCTATTCCTGGTGGGGAAGATCCGCTGGAGAAAGGATACACCACCTACTCCAGTATTCTTGGGCTTCTCTTGTGGCTCAGCTGGTAAAGAATCCACCTGCAATGCAGGAGACCTGGGCTTGATCTCTGGGTTAGGAAGATCCCCTGGAAGAGGGCCAACAAAGTAATGTCTCTGCTTTTCAATATGCTGTCTAGGTTGGTCATAACTTTCCTTCCAAGGAGTAAGCATCTTTTAATTTCATGGCTGCAATCACCATCTGCAGGGATTTTGGAGCACAGAAAAATAAAGTCTGACAGTGTTTCCACTGTTTCCCCATCTATTTCTCATGAAGTGTTGGGACCAGATGCCATGATCTTCGTTTTATGAATGTTGAGCTTTAAGCCAACTTTTTCACTCTCCTCTTTCACTTTCATCAAGAGGCTCTTTAGTTCCTCTTCACTTTCTGCCATAAGGGTGGTGTCATCTGCATATCTGAGGTTATTGATATTTCTCCCGGCAATCTTGATTCCAGTTTATGCTTCTTCCAGCCCAGCATTTCTCATGATGTACTCTGCATAAAAGTTAAATAAGCAGGGTGACAATATACAGCCTTGACATACTCCTTTCCCTATTTGGAACCAGTCTGTTGTTCCATGTCCACTTCTAACTATTGCTTCCTGATCTGCATATAGTTTTCTCAAGAGGCAGTTCAGGTGGTCTGTTATTCCAATCTCTTTCAGCATTTTCCACAGTTTATTGTGGTCCACGCAGTCAAAGGCTTTGGCATAGTCAACAAAGCAGAAATAGATGTTTTCTGGACCTCTCTTGCTTTTTTGATGATCCAGTGGATGTTGGCAATTTGATCTCTGCTTTCTCTGCCTTTTCTAAAACCAGCTTGAACACCTGGAAGTTCATGGTTCATTTATTGCTGAAGCCTGGCTTGGAGGATTTTGAGCGTTACTTTACTAGCATGTGAGATGATTGCGATTGTGTGGTAGTTTGAGCATTCTTTGGCATTGCCTTTCTTTGGGATTGGAATGAAAACTGACCTTTTCCAGTCTTGTGGCCACTGCTGAGTTTTCCAAATTTGCTGGCATACTGAGTGCAGCACTTTCACAGCATCATCTCTCAGGATTTGAAATAGCTCCACTGGAATTCCATCACCTCCACTAACTTTGTTCGTAGTGCTGCTTTCTAATGCCCACTTGACTTCACATTCCAGGATGTCTGGCTCTAGGTGAGTGATCACACCATCGTGATTATATGGGTCGTGAAGCTCTTTTTTGTACAGTTCTTCTGTGTATTCTTGACACCTCTTCGTAGTATCTTCTGCTTCTGTTAGGTGTATACCATTTCTGTCCTTTATCGAGCCCATCTTTGCATGAAATGTTCCCTTGGTATCTCTAATTTTCTTGAACAGATCTCTAGTCTTTCCCATTCTGTTGTTTTCCTCTATTTCTTTGCATTGATCACTGAGGAAGGCTTTCTTATCTCTCCTTGCTATTCTTTGGAACTCCAAATTCAGATGCTTATATCTTTCCTTTTGTCCTTTGCTTTTCACTTCTCTTCTTTTCACAGCTATTTATAAGGCCTCCCCAGACAGCTGTTTTGCATTTTTGCATTTCTTTGCCATGGGGATGGTCTTGATCCCTGTCTCCTGTACAATGTCAGGAACCTCAGTCCATAGTTCATCAGGCACTCTGTCTATCAGATCTAGTCCCTTAATTCTATTTCTCACTTCCACTATAATCATAAGGGATTTGATTTAGGTCATACCTGAATGGTCTCGTGGTTTTCCCTACTTTCTTCAATTTCAGTGTGAGTTTGGCAATAAGAGTTCATGATCTGAGCCACAGTCAGCTCCCGGTCTTGTTTTTGCTGACTGTATAGAGCTTCTCCATCTTTGGCTGCAAAGAATATAATCAGTCTGATTTTGGTGTTGACCATCTGGTGATGTCCATGTGTAGAGTCTTCTCTTGTGTTGTTGGAAGAGGGTGTTTGCTATGACCAGTGCGTTCTCTTGGCAAAACTCTATTAGCCTTTGCCCTGCTTCATTCCATACTCCAAGGCCAAATTTGCCTGTTACTCCAGGTGTGTCTTGACTTCCTACTTTTGCATTCCAGCCCCTTTTAATCAAAAGTGTCACATTATAGTGAGAGATGGACTATTTCCTGCCATATCAGTACCTGTGATCCAGCAGCTATCATGCTCAGCCACTTCTTGTGGTGAGCAGTAAGGAGCTCAGGATATGAAAAAATGCAGGATGCTGGCCCTAGATAGCTGAGATACGTATGAAAGAAACGATTTCAGTGAGCCCAGACCCTTGCATTTTCACATACATAGAAAAGCACTAAATTCCTTAGCTTGTGATATCTGGTTTTCTTTAATTAACAAAAACACTTGCCTTTTGTTGCAAACTTCTATATAACCTGACTCTATATGCCGTCCACCCCCACCCCCACCCTCCTGCCTCCTCAAAGAAGTTCTCTTGGGGTTACTTAAAATGCTGTCTCCTGGGCTTGAAGTCCTAAAATTTCCCACTAAATAAATCTTAACTCTCAGCTTTAAGGTTGTGACTACTTTTTAAGGTGACAATGGATATTGGAGAATTTTTTTCTAAACACAAGAAAGATCAACATGTAGATGGCAAATAAAATTTTAATATCATAAGGAGATATGATAATGAAATATGTGAAAGATACTGTACATTTCATGGCAAACCTAGACAGTTCAAAGATGAAAAAGGTTCAGTTAAGCCCAACCAAATAATTCTTTTTGGCATGCTGCTTGAATGAATTTTTTGCAGTGATATGTGACCTTTATTAAAATATTCCAAAAAAATGTAAATAAAAAAATAAAATATTCCAGCAGTAGATAACAAGGGATAAAGTTTTATGAGAAACATACACACATAGGCAAGCTTGGTTTGTGCCACCATGCAGACACAGGATTGGCTTGAATAGGATCTAGATGATGAGTCTACCTTAGACATTTTGTTGCCCCTTTAGCAGATGGCTTAAGGTTAGTCTTCAATCTTTTTCCTTATAAAGGAAATTCTAAATCTCGTGAATTTACAAAAGTTAACATTTAGTAGAGCAGTAGCTTTTAAACACTGCTGCATGTTAAAGTTTCCTCCCTAAATCCAGTCCTCAGCCCAGCTCAGTTCCACCAGAATCTTGATACTGATCAGGGACCTGTGGGGCTCCCAGGCACAAAGCCTTTATGAGTCCCCGTTTTCTTTGATTACAGCCAAATAACCTTTATTTTTCCTTTATGGCATTCCCTAAGTTCCAAGGGGCAGATTCAAGCAGTTAACTAGGGATGGGAGGGGATGCATAATCAGGGACAGACAAACAGTCAAGAGAAACAAATAGGTCAGCCTTGGGGCAGGCTCCTGATTCCTCATCAGTACCCACAACAGTATCTTTAAGCTGTTTTGCAGATACTGAAACCGCCTTCAGGTGACCAAAGTTAATGATTAATGATGGTTTGCTGCCCACAGGTATGTAGATCCCAGACTGGTTGGAAACTTAAGATCAATGATGCTGACTCCCACTTACCTCACCAACAACCAGTCAGAAGAATGTCCATGAGCTGATAACACCCTCTTTAAACCAATACTGTAAAACTTCTCACTACCCTCTCCAGGTTGGGACACATGGTTTTGAGGGCATTCGACTGCTATGCCCCCTTTGCCTGGCAAAGCAATAGAGCTGTTGTTTTCTTCTTCACCCAAAACTCTGTCTCTAAGATTTAATTTGGTGTTGTGGTACAGAGGCCAGATTCATCTTTAATCTGTTGGGACAAGGACTTAGGTGTCAGTATACATTTTTAAAAATCCAGATGATCCCAGTGTATGGACAAGTCTAAGAACTAGTGAAGCGATATTTTAAAAGTAACATTCCAACAGTCAGCGTTTAGAAATTAGAGAGACATGATGGGTACCAGATACATGGCCATGTGATAAAAATGTGCTCATTGCGATACATTATGGATGCCATTCAGTGTGAAAAAACTCAAGGATAAAAGACTGTGAATAATTTTCTTTTTTTTTTGCACAGATGATAAATCAGTTGTCAGCCTGTGTGAATTATTTAATGTGTAAATTGTCTCTTAAGCATATTTCAGAAAGAAGCAGATATTTGTTCTTGCATGTTAATCTTCATTTCAAAAACCTGTCTTAACATAGGTTATGTTCAGACAGCATCCTACAGTTTTTTTTCAAGTACCCTCCAAATTAGAAGACTCAACTGCAAAAAGACATTTGATGTGCAGTAAAAAGTGAAAGCAAGACCTTTGGGAAAGGGACCCTCAACCTTCGATTGTAAACAAACAGATGATAGGACCCAGTACCGTTCATTTCTCGCATTTCCCAGATCCTTAATGCTTGCTTTTTTCCTCCATTAAACTCTCAATTCTTGGAAAGCAATCGTGGTAGGGAGTTTATAGAACAGAATGATGCAGTGTGTAAGGGCAACATGAAATTGAAAAGGCATGGCCTTTATTTATTCATCTGGGTGGACTTCAAGCTGGGTTGTATTTCTTTCCTTCCTCTGTAAATGGAATTAGTGTCCTCTGCCTGGAAGGTTAGGTGAGATGGTATTTGTAAAACACGTAGGGACTACAGTAACATATGTATGTTAACATAGTTCTTTTCCATACCCATTTTGAAAATAGTTTATCAGTATATTTAGGTAAAGCAGTGGCTATAAAAGGGAAATAAAGTAGCTGACTTGGGACAGAAGTTAAGGATGTTGTTATATTTAAAGTTGAAAGAAATGGAGAGCCCTTGATTGGTTAAATAAATTCTTATAGACTAGAACTCAATACATTAAAAAAAAAAAAAAAAGCAACCCAATCATATTATAAAATGGGCAGAAGACCTAAAAAGATATTTCCCCAAAGAAGACATACAGATGGCTAATGAACACATGAAAAGATGCTCAACATTGATAATTCTTGTTGTTGTTCAGTCACCCAGTTGTGCCTGACTTTTTGCGACACCATGGACTGCAGCATGCCAAGCTTGTCCATCCCTCACTATCTCCCAAAAATTGCCCAAGTTCATGACCATTGCATCAGTGATGCCATCTAGCCATCAAATCCTCTGATACCCTCTTCTCCTTCTGCCCTCAATCTTTCCCAGTATCAGGGACTTTTCCAAGGAACCAACTGTTTGCATCAGATGACCAAAATACTGGAATTTCAACTTCAGCATCAGTCCTTCCACCGAGTACTCAGGGTTGATTTCCCCTAAGATTAACTGGTTTGATCTCCTTGCAGTCTAAGGGACTATCAGGAATCTTCTCCAGCACCATGGTTCAAAGGCATTAATTCTTCGGCTGCACTACCTTTACAGTCCAGCTCACAACTGCACGTGACCACTGTGGAGAGTGTAACCTTGACTATATGGACCTTTGTCCATGGAGTAATGTCTCTGCTTTTCAACACACTCTCTAGGTTTGTCATAGCTTTCCTGCCAAGAAGCAAACGTCTTTTGATTTCATGGCTGCAGTCACCATCCACAGTGATTTTAGAGCCCAAGAAGAGGAAATCTGTCACTACTTCCAACTTTTCCCCTTCTATTTGCCTTGCAGTAATGGGGCCAGATGCCATGATCTTAGTTTGTTGGGTTTTTTTATTCTTTACGCAGCTCTTTCACTCTCCTCTTTCACCCTCAAGAGGCTGTTTTGTTCCTCTTTGCTTCCTGACATTAGAGTGGTATCATCCACATTATCTGAGGTTGTAGATGTTTCTCCTGTGTATCTTGATTCCAGCTTGTAACTAACTCTTCCAGCCCAGCATTTGTCATGATGTGCTCAGCGTATAGATTAAACAAACAGGGTGACAGCAGACAGCCCCATTGTACTCCTTTCTCAATCTTGAACCAATCAGTTGTTCCATACAGGGTTCTAGCTGTTGCTTCTGGACTCGCATACAGATTTCTCAAGAGACAGGTAAGATGGTCTGGCATTCCCATGTCTTCAAGAGGTTTCTGCAGTTTATTATGGTCCACACAGTCAAGACTTTTGTGTAGTTGATAAAGCAGAGGTAGATGTTTTTTGGGGGCATTTCCTAGCTTTCTCTGTGATCCAGCAAATGTCAGCAAGTTGATCTCTGGTTCCTCTTCCTTTTCTAAATCTAGCTTGGACATCTGGAAGTTCTTGGTTTGCATAATCCTGAAGCCTAGCATTGCAAGATTTTAAGCATGACCTTACTAGCATGGGAGGGTGAGCGCAGTTGTCCAAAGGTTAGCACCATTTGTTATTTGTAGACTATTTAATGATGGACACTTGACCAATGTGAGGTGATACCTCATTGTAGTTTTGATTTGCATTTCTCTAGTAATTAGCAGACATGTATATAAATGTGTGTGTCTGTGTATCTCAGTGATTTTGCTGTAAACCAGAAATTAACACAGCATAGTAAATAATGTACACTTCATTATATCAAAGATTGTAAATTAAATATTCAAACATTAAAAGAAAAAATAATTCTTGTAAAAATCCATGGTCCCAGGTACTTGCCTTTCCTTGTTTTTCACCTAAATGGGAAATGCCTGGCCAACACATGATGGGCTCTGTCGCTCACTGGCCATGTCACTGCCTGTTTCCTTGTAGGGCTGACCTTGGGGAAGCCCTAGCAAAGGAAAGCCTGCCAGTTCCAAGCATCTCCAGCTTCAACTTTTGGTACCACCTACATGGCATCAAGGAAACACTCCTGCCATCCTCTCTCCACCTGTATCCCTCTCCTTGTTGGAGCCAGTGACTATGTAACTAGGAGAGGGCATGCAAGGTGGGATCATCTCTTACCTTGGGGATGGAGGTCCATGGATTCAGTCACATTCTGCCTTCAGAGATGTGCCAGCTAGGGGCTCTCAGAGGTGATGCGAGATACCACATCACAGAACAGTCACCAAGGTCTCTGCACTCTCCTGTCAGGAGGATGGCAGAAGGACTCACAGTGGCCTTTAGGGGCAGTGCAGTGTGAGCAGAGGCCATTCCTCCCCACCTTCGCCAGGTGGAGGGCTGCTGAGGGTGTCCGAGGTCATGACAGTGACTGGCAGGGGTGGGGGATGCTAGCACAAGTGGAGTATGACATCCTCCTCCCTGGCCTTGCTAAAGTTGACCTTCAGGAAGAAGTATGATGATGGGTCTCTGCCATTGCATTGAATTTTGGTCTCTAGGAGGTATGAAAGATGGATCCAACATGTGCCCTGTGGCTCAGAATTGGGCTACAGAAGGCATATGAGATGGGACCTCTGATCTTCCCAGGAGACACAGTGGTGTGCTGCTCCAGGCATGTGACTTGAAGGTTGTGGCTGGACTGGGGGGGGTGGGGCGGGTCACCTGGATGACTTGCTCCCACCTCTACAGGATCTTCTGATGCCCAGGGCAGATACTCAGGTCAGAACTGCTCTCATGTGGCATAGGAGAACTTCCTGTTTCCAGGAGCTAGACAAGTATAGACTCTTCCAGAAAGGAGATGTCACACTCACCAGGGAAAGTCACATGATGTCCCTTAAAAAAAAATCCTCCCCTTGTCCTTTCCCAAAACCTGGACAAAGAAGAGAGAGAAGAGATAGGTTGCAGGGTGTAGCCTCCACCCTCTGTGCAGTAGGAAATGGAGGATTGACTTGAGAGTGATGTAAAGAGTCTTAAGATCGACAAGCATTAGGTCTGATTAACTGAAATAAGACTGCTTCAGTAACCAAGTCAATGAAAATTTAATAAATTGGACGGAGCTGTCTTGCAGCAAAGCAGCCACCCAGCAGGAAAGGTAAGATTGACAAATCACAGCGGGTAGAAGTTACTGGAAAAAAGAAAACCATTTGATATTTATACATCAACAACTGGCAACTTCTCATGTAACCAATAGGTATTTTAAGTCAGGAGAAGCTGTGATAATGGCTGCTGCTGCTGCTGCTAAGTCACTTCAGTTGTGTCCAACTCTGTGCAACCCCATAGACGGCAGCCCACCAGGCTCCCCTGTCCCTGGGATTCTCCAGGCAAGAACACTGGAGTGGGTTGCCATTTCCTTCTCCAATGCATGAAAGTGAAAAGTGAAAGTGAAGTCATTCAGTCGTGTCCGACTCTCAGCGACCCCATGGACTGCAGCCTACCAGGCTCCTCCATCCATGGGATTTTCCGGGCAAGAGTACTGGAGTGGGGTGCCATTGCCTTCTCCAATTGCTGACCACCATCTAAATGACTTATTGGGTCTGCCAACTCCTTACCAACATTCTAACCCTTGTCATCACCCAGTTATAATCCAATAGATAACCAGGTTATATGCAGATTGATACCAGCAGCTTTCTGGGTGCTCTCTGTGCAAAGTCCCTGAGATTCCCCCTCTCCCCAGAGCTTCTTTGTCCCTTTATGTTACCATGTGCTGGTCTCAGTTGTTCGTTCATGTCCCATTCTTTGTGACCCCTTGGACTGTAGCCCACCAAGCTTCTCTGTCCATGAAATTTTCCAGGCAAGAAAACTGGAGTGGGTTGCCATTTCCTTCTCCAGGGTATCTTCCCAACCCAGGGATTGAACCCTCATCTCTTGAGTCTCCTGCATTGGCAGGTGGATTCTTTACCAATAGTGCAACCTGGGAAGCCCTTATGCTACCATAAATTGGTAATTTAGCTAAACAGCATGTAAACCAATGGAATAGAAGGGCAAAGTGAAAGCTATTGTCTCAGGGAGACAACACAATAAATGTTGACAGTGAGAATTAAAAGATAGCTATTGGTTTAGAGTGTGTGTGTGGTTTAAAAAAACATCATAAAAAATCCAAAATTGGTCTCCATTCAATTTATTTCCAAGTTTTGTTATTTCATCCAGCCACCATTTTCAAATAATGAGATGTGAACTCAGAGCACACACCAAGCCCACGGATAATACGTGAAGGTAACATGACCTTCTGATCCAGGCTCAGACCTCAAGGTAGCCTGCTCTTCCAGAGAAAGATGGGAGATTAGGGGGCTCCCCTGGTGGTTCAGTGGTTAAGAATCCACCTGCCAATGCAGGGACTGAGGTTCGATCCTGATTCGGGAAGTTCTCTCATGACTTGGAGCAGCTCAGCCCTCTGGCCACAACTACTGAGCCTGTGCTCTAGAGCTCAGGGGCCACGACTACTGAAGCCCACATGCCCTAGAGTCCATGCTCCACAGTAAGGGAAGCCACCACAGCAAGAAGCCCGCACACAGCAACTAGAGAGTAGCCCCCACTCGCCACAACTAGAGAAAGCCCTCGCACGCAGCAGTGAAGACCCAGTACAGCCAAAAATAAATTAAAAAAAAAAAGATGGGAGACCATGTGTATATTTTGTTCTAAGTTTAAAACTATATTAGGGGATGCATCTATTTCTGTCAGTTTTTAAAATCGTAACTGATTCTTTGACATTTTAAAAGTAAACTTTCTTATTTCAGAATGCTTTAAAATTTATAGAAAACTTGTGAGATAATATATAATTTCAGTATGTGTCATACCCAATTTTCCCTCCTATTCCTATCTTACATACTTATATTCCATTTGTCACAGATAATGAACCAATATTGATATGTTATTACCAACTTAAGGCCATGTGTGTGTGTGCAGTTGATCAGTCATGTTCGACTCTGTGATGCCATGGACGGTAGCCTGCCAGGCTCGTCTATCCATGGGTTTCTCCAGGCAAGAACACTGGAGTGGGTAGCCATTCCCTTCTCCAAGGGATCATCCCATCCCAGGGATTGAACCTGTGTCTCTTATGTCTCCTGCGTTGGCAGGAAGATTCTTTAATGCTAGTGCCATCTGGGAAGCCCACTTAAGGCCATAGTGTATCCAGATTTCTTCACACTTTTCCTCACATTTTTCTGTTTCAGGGTCCTGTCCAAGATTTCACGTTACATTTAATAGTCATGTCTCCTTCAGCTCTTCTTAGCTGTGCAGTTTTTCTGACCTTCCTTATTTTTGATCACCTTCACAGTTTGAGGTCACATATTTTTTGGAATATCCTTCCACTGGGATTTATTTGATGTTTCTCTCATGACTAGTCTGTAGTCATAGGGTGTTAGAAGGAAGACCATAGGGATATAGACCCATTTCCATCACATCCTATTAAAAGTATGTTCTGTCAATATCACTTGTCTCCATTGATGTTGACCTTGATTCCCGGACTGGAGTTGCTGCTGAGTCACCTGGACAACTCACTGACCTGGACAACTCATTCTTGGCCCTGGAGATTTTGGTTCCAGAATTAAACGATTTGATAGCGGGTAGTTGATACATATCGGAGAAGGCAATGGCACCCCACTCCAGTACTCTTGCCTGGAAAATCCCATGGACAGAGGAGCCTGGTAGGCTGCAGTCCATGGGGTTGCTAAGAGTTGAACAGGACTGAGCTACTTCACTTTCACTTTTCACTTTCATGCATTGGAGGAGGAAATGGCAACCTGCTCCAGTGTTCTCGCCTGGAGAATCCCAGGGACGGTGGAGCCTGATGGGCTGCCGTCTATGGGGTCGCACAGAGTTGGACACGACTGAAGCGACTTAGCAGCAGCAGCAGCAGTTGATACATATAGTGCAAGAACTGGCATGCAGTAAATACCATTAAGATCTTTGGGCTCTGAATTATTTTAACTCTGGGACCATCTTAGAACCAAATGCCAGGTGTAGAAACTTACAAGTTTATGGTGTAGACTGGTTCTCAAATACTCAGGTATATCAGAATTACATGGGATAGCTAATAAAAAACCAGGACCTGGGCTTTTTTTTTTTTAAACAGGATTTTTAGGTGAATTTTGATATGGCTGATGTTTGAGAACTAAAATTGTTGGATGCAAGATAACTTTACTACAAAAGACGCCTTTTTTTTTTCCTATCAAGCATTCCGTTCCCTACTTCAGGCACAAGCCCCAAATACGTATGAGAGAAGCCCACTCTTCCCAGTTTTCAGGATAGTCTGTCTAAGATTAGGGCTTCCCAGGTGGCGCTAGTCATGAAGAACCTACCTGCCAGTTCAGGAGACATAAGAGATGCAGGTTCAATCCCTGGGTCAGGAATATCCCCTGGAGAAGGGAATGGCAGCCCACTCCAGTATTCTTGCTTGGAGAATCTCATGGATAGAGGAGCCTGGTGGGATACAGTCCGTGGGGTCACAAAGAGTCAGACACAGCTGAGTCGGACACAACTGAGTGACTAACACACACACCTGTCCCAGGTAGCTTTAGTGGTAGCTTCTTCTAAGAGTCACAAGTAAAGCTCTGACCCAAGCCTTGCTAATCAACCAGCTCATGTCTGTTGTCTCAGAACTTGATCTAGGACCGGAAAGATAAACCAAGTCAATCTTATTCACTGGAGTTAAGCATATTGAATGGGAAAAGTGAATATAAATGCTGCTTCTAACAGTTTCAGTGTATTGAACCTGGACATATGAAATGCCAAGGGAAACCTGACTCAAGAAAAGTTTTGTAATCAATAGTCAAAGAACTTATTATGTAGTTATAGGCTGATCGCCATCTTTGGACTCATGATAGATGGTTATAGTTAAAGTAATGATATTCAAAGCCTTGTTTATTGAAGAGTAAGGTGATTCATTTGTAGCTGAGAGGCAAATTCACTTGTCAAGAGATGTTTCTCGACAGTTCGCTCATGTGAAGGTCAATTAGGATAATTTATTTAAACAATTCATTGAGTATATTAAAACAGAGTATTAGAAAGGGAGCATATGCTTATACAATTAGTTTTTTGAAATAGCAAAATTATATGACACCTATGTGTCAAGAGCATTACATATTAGTTGAGACTCACTTTATGAATGTGAATGCTTTTTAATAAATAATCATCCTCTAGATAATCCTTTTTGAAAATCTGAATTTTACATACTGTTTTCATTGAAAGCACCAATAGCCAGTAGTATAAGTTACTTAACATTTATGAGAGAATGCTTCCTTGTTCTCACTCAGTTATTTTGATCTTTATTATTAAAAACTTGAAACTATAGAGTGTTTACATATAAAAGATTTCTATCCTTTAGTATTCAAGAATATGTCCTTTAAAAAAAAAAAGAATGAGCAATTTTTGCTTGCTCCGTGATTAACCTGGGAACATCTTGCTAGGATAAAGCATCATGTAAGAGCTACAATTTGATATATTTTGTGTGAAAATCCCAGATCAGTCACTTACCAGCTGTTTCTGAGACTGAGTATGTTGATTAATCTTCCTAAATCTCAGTTTTCCCATCTGTGAAATGATTGGGATTTTCAGTATTACATTTCTGATTCTGTGAATAAAACTGCAATAAGCCTATCAATAGTATGTATTAAAATAATCGTAGCTCTAATTTTAGAGTCTCATCTGTTGCATCTATAACTTTTCCCCTCCCCGTTCCTCTGGAAACACTTGTGTTCTCAGCTGAAGCTTGGGGTTAGGATTTCATTTAACAGAAACACTTGCCAGAACTAAAGATCCTGCATGCTGCAGAGACCTGGCTAAGCCAAATAAATCCATAAATAAAAAGAAGGTAATTTTTAAAAACTTCACTCCCCCCTCCGACCCTTTAACAGAGGTATTTAGTACCACATGTGTCCTCTTCCTCCGTTTTGCTGTCTCTGCACCTTAAAAGACAAGATGCAGAAAGAAAATTAGAATGAAGGCGAGAAATGAGGCTATGACTGCGTTTCCAGCTGAACGGTGTCATAGTTGGAAAGTTGCCAGCATTTGAAGTTAGTTGTTAAGGACTGTCTCTCCTATATGCTGAAAAGCACAAGGTAACACAAAAAATAGTAGTATTCTACAGTTGAAAAAAATCCATTCCTTTGATCGAGAGTTATATATATATTATTATTTCCATTTCACATGAGAATTTCAGTGACTATAAAAATATAATCACCATGACCAGCATAGAATCCAGTGTTTCAGACAAAAGCGAGCATTATTTTGTTTTCTGTCGACAAATAAGCAAATTGATTTAGGCTTGAAGTATATTCCAATGAAATCTGTGTATTGAAAAATTAATGACATAGTAACATTAAAGTTTATTTAGTGTTTCTTTTTTGGTTATACTCTAATTTCCTTCCATTCAGTATTATTTGATAACCAGTTTCTACCTCAGTTCAGTTCAGTTCAGTTGCTCAGTCCTGTCCGACTCTTTGCGACCCCATGGACTGCAGCATGCCAGGCTTCCCTGTCCATCACCAACTCCCAGAGCTTGGGTTTCTACCTACATTAGATTAATGTACTGTCTCCTTTTTTCTTGACATGTTCAGTATTTTATCTCCTTTAACAAATGTTCAGAACAGCAAGTGCAAAATTTAAGATAATGTCTATGGATCAACCCTACTATTCATTCCTTTAGCATTAAAAAAAATAATTGAATGGCTTCTACATGATTTCTTTTTGAAATTGATTGGGTATAAATTTGTACAGTTTTCTCATGCTTTTTTATTAGGGCCTGATACATGGAAACAAGTTATATAGCAAAAACAATTATGAGACATCTATCCTTAAACAGCATCTAAGGCTAAGGCTGAGCTTGGCATAACTAATTCTGTGTCACCATATTTTCCAAATCAATTGGCTGTTATTTATTTAATAAAAATTAGCTATTTTGAGCAATATTTCAATACTGCACAAAACTGAAAAGCCATAAAACCCGAATTCTGTCTCTTGAGAAAATGATTGCATTTGCATCAGCTTAAAGATGTATTTAAATTTACATGTAAATTTACATGTAAATTTATATTTGCATTTTTTTTTCTGGTACTTTCTCGCATGGATGAGTGAAGCCTAGCAGATTACTGACAGGAAGTTGAGGGTTTTCAGTGGCCTCTACTGGTATTTGAGTTTGATTTCATGGTGGACAGTCACTGTTCAGCACAAAAAACTCCCTCTGTGATGCTGTCAATCCAATTTTGTACTAATGCCAGATAGTCTGATTCAGGATGATGACTTAGGTCATCTTATATTCAGCACTTTGAGATAAGAGTACATCTCCCTTAACTAGTTCATTGCATAATTTATTTCAAATTCTATAACTGTTGCAAGTTTGACTTAGGATGAGTCATTCAGAGAACTTATATTTGAAGAGGTAGAAAATGAATTCATATGACACATATCTTGCCCCCTTGAACCATATTCTAATACAGTATTTTCAAATTCTGCCCCAGATTTTCCAGATCTCTGATTCCTCTTTTAACAGAAGAACTTTGTTCTATCTGTTGGGATTTGTGTGACATTTCATTGGACAAAAAGATTCAGTGGTCAAAAGATTAGACACCTATGTCTGCTCTTTTGAAATTAACAGAGATTTACCACTTTTTTATAGAAAAGGACTACTATGTGCTTAATCTGTATTTTATTTTTTAAAACAAAATTCTTCACCATTTATGTTTCATATGCCTCTTTGAGAATTTTATAGAAGCTTTGAGACTTCTTAGTAAAATTCACAAGTGTATAAGCATACAACTTTTCAGAGATAATTTAAAATATTAAAAGTCCAATGTAAGCCCTGGGAGCCCAGGTTAAGAACTCTTATCTAAATTTTATATCGTTCTTATTAATTCTACCATCAGAAAACCTGAGACAAAATGCCTTGTCACTTGACTTTATAGACTTTCTCAAAATGAATTCAATAGAGATGTAATTTTGACTCTAAAAATAAAATTTTAGAAATAGTTGAGAAAATGTAAGCATAGAATAGCAGAAAATTAAAGGCATAAATGAGTGCAAGATTGAATCAAGGTTAAAACTTCAAATTTCTTAGTAGCAAAGTCAATACATACATAAGCTAGTTAGAGAGTTTATGTGTCTCTTGTATAAGGAACAATCCATAAGAAAGCCAGAGTCACAAAGGTAGGCAAATGGGTAAAGACCATGAATGTGCAAATTGCAAAATGACAGAAATGGTGAAGGCAGGGCTGGGGTAGTTAAAACTATGAGGTAACTGTCCTTCAAATCAACAAACTTGACAAAAAAAGAAAAAAAAATCTTGGTACCCATCTTGGCATTCTCATTTTCCTGCTGAGCCCATAAATCACACAATCTGTCTAGAGTGAGATTTTTCAGTATGCTTCAAAAGCCCTAAAATGGTACAAGGCTGTAGGCAATAATCCCATCTGAAAAAATTTCAGAAAATGGACAAGCAAGCAAAGTTTCTGTTGCAACCTCTCTTAGTAGTGGGAAATTGGAGACAACTTTATTCAAAACAGCAGATGGATTGGATACATTATAATGCATCTATTAATTAGGTATATAGATCATTAAAATGATACTGCAGAAAATGATTACTGAAGAAATTAATAGAAACTGCATGGTACAAAGTAATTGTAGTATTTTGTGTGTACCTAAGAAAAGTATTAGTTATGTATGTCAACATATTAATATTGTTTTTTCTCTAAATGGTGGTAAGTATTTTGACTCATTCTTTTAAAAATTATGTTGCTTATTTGTATTTTCTGTTTTCTATTGTATTCTTGTGCTAATGGGATTTTTTTTTAATTTAAGAAAAGTTTATGTTAAGTTCTAAAAAGTCATGCTAAAGATGTGGCTCTATGAATAATGTAGTAATTTCCAAGATGGTAAGAAATTCAGACTCCTTTCTTTTTTATATTTTAAAGCTTTTATTTTCACATACATCTCTATGTACAATTTCACAGATATATTTCTATTTACATGCAGATATTCAATTATACTGGAGAAGGGAATGGCAACCCACTCCAGTGTTCTTGCCTGGAAAATCCCACAGATGGAGGAGCCGGGCAGGCTACATTTGATGGGGTCGCAAAGAGTCAGACATGACTGAGCAAATTCACTTCACTTATTCATATATTCATAGTGACTTTATGAATGTATTAGTAGAGGTGTTTGAGTCTGATAAAATTAAATTCATATATGTTTAAGAAAAGACGTGGTTTTTGTTTTGTTGTATAAAGATATAGTTCTACCATTTGTAACCCAGGAAGAGGGATGTGTCTGTTTTAGGAAACAATAAATGTCATCAACTCTCTGCTCGATCTTGGACACTTCCTGTGCTCTCCGCCCAGTTGTCTGTCTGTCTGTTTCTCACTCTCTCTTTCTCGCTGTCTCTATCTCCTTCTGACTGTCCCTTAATCTCTCTCTTTCCTTTGCTGGTCTACATGCTGGGAAATGCAAGACTTTCAACCTTTATGTTGAAGAAAGATGGGATAACCCTCCTGGAACCAGAGCCAACAGGCCCAGGCTCTTTCTGTGGCGGCATGGGTCAGATGCCCATGGCAGGCAGTTGGCCCAGGGAGGGGCCAGGGATGTAGCGTGATCTGAGAACATGTCAGCTCTCTCCTGCTCCCTGTGGATTGCATTGCACGCATGAGTAGTTCATTCAGCATTGGGGGAAAAAAATCAACCAAATGAAAAATGTATGTGCCATCCTGAACATTATTTTTTGTATCCTTTTGCATAATGCCTGCCTAACTAGATCTGAATCTTCACTAGTACTTCATGATCTTTTTATCTTCTAATTATTTTTACTCCGTACAGTACTAGGTCAGTACTAAACATTCAGACTTAAGATGAGAATAATAGATTACTATCAGATTCCATGAATACTAGTTCTGTGTTTTAGAAAGCATGGTGACCAGGTTTCAGTGTTTCTCCTCTCTGTCCCTAAGCCAGTGATGCTGACGACCTCTTTCCAGCCCTAGACAGTCTCTGGTTTTGTCCTCTGTAGCACATGACTATGGCTTCTCTCCAAGACTTCCCCAATTCTAAAAGGCTAGGCGATGCTTAACAATATCACCCATGGTGGTGGTTTATTGAATAGGTCTCACAGGCTGATTACATTCTTTTACAAGTAGCTCTTTTGAATTTCATAATTTCTCCCAGAGTTCTACCAGAATATAGTCCTAAAAATATACAGAAAGTTATTAAACCTGGAATTAGACTGCCAACGTATTTTCGAATCGAATGTTTAATTTCATAATTGGAAAATGATACATCTGCTTGGAGAAAATCAGTGGGGTTGGAAAACAAATTATGTGTCGACAGTGTTGGTACAGAAAAATTATACATATTTATGAATGGCCAAATCATCTTATTACTGGAATTTGAAAATATAATTACCAATCATTTATAAGGTAATGATTCCAAGTGAATGCCTTATCTCGGGGCAAGTGTTTTATGTGTGTGTGTGAATTTACACATATATGCTGTATAATATGCAGTATCTCTAGGCACCATCTCATTTGATTTTTTTCAGCTAGAATTCAGATTTTAGGGAATTCAGTGCTATAGCAAATATATACTGTGTGAAATGATTAATAAAATAGATTGCCACTTTTAAGCTCTGGAAGAATGCTGTACTTTAATCAAAAATTTTATGTATTTTAATCATAATGTATAATATTTTATTATACATTTTAATCATAATGTGTAAGTATTTTAATAATAATGTATAATGTACACTTTAAGTACATTGTGTGAATTGTTCAAACAGAGGCTGTATTAAACTAAGTTCTTTAAGAATTTAGTTTTATGATCATAAATGTGAAAGGATTATTCTTCTACTGATGTGTTTTAATTGTGGTTCATTACAAATATAAGTGTATTCTCCGTATAATTTTCTCTTAATACCGTTGGGACATGATGACATCAGCCTGCTGAGAGTACTCCTGAGGCCCCAGCTGCCCCTCACAAAGTTGCCATGGTGACAGCCTTACTGCAGAGTCTGTGTGTGGGTTTTCACAGTGAGGTGCAGGGCAGGTGGTCCTTGCAGTGACCCAGAACTCGATCCCTGAAGGAATTCCAAAACTTACAAATCTGATTTTCTGGTATGCTGCCTAGAAGTCTACATTTTTACCAAGGGCCCCATGTGATTCTGTTACATACCGAAGTGTGAGACATGCTGCTTTGATTCCGATGGGAAATGTGTCCATTATGTAATGTATGGAAATCCAAGCATAGAAAACACTCTTCTTTTTCCTTTTAAGAGAAATTGACTCTATCATTTAGCAGAGTGAGCCCTTTCCTGCAGAAACATAAATCTGGGCTGGAAAACTCCGTACATCCTTCCATCCCTGAATTCTCCAGGTGTCTGAAAGGCAGAGAAAGACCTCAGGATCCTGAAGACATGAGGGGTCTGGGTCCTTAGTTGCAGTCTGTCTTGGGAGCATCTCAGTGACTCATCTAGGGTAGTGCTTTGTCCTTGGAAGGGGCTACAGGTAGCTTTTGTCAATAATAGTATTTGTTTGCATGATGCTGGGTGACAAGCTCCTGAGAACATCAAATGCACAGTCAGGCAACTCGGGTTCTGGGTCTGGCTTAGTCCCTCACTGGTTATATGAACTTGGGAAATTCTTAGGGTCCAAAATGCCTTGGCTTTTTGCAAACATTCTGATTGGAAGGAAGCTCTTTGGGTTCTGGGTGGCCCTCACTACCCATGATTTAGTATACTCAAGTGGTGCTAGTGGTAAAGAACCTGCCTGCCAATGCAGGAGACATGGGTTTGATCCCTGGGTTGGGAAGATCCTCTGGAGGAAAAAATGGCTACATATTCAAGGATTCTTGCCTGGAGAATCCCATGGACAGAGGAGGCTGATGAGCTACAGTCCATGGGCTCACAAGTAGTCAGACATGATGAAAGCAACTTAGCACGCAGGTCTATAATGTAAGACTAGGGTGACTGTCTGGAGAAAGCAATGGCAACCCACTCCAGTACTCTTGCCTGGAAAATCCCATGGACAGAGGAGCCTGGTAGGCTGCAGTCCATGGGGTCGCTAAGAGCCGGACACGACTGAGCGACTTCACTGTCACGTTTCACTTTCATGCATTAGAGAAGGAAATGGAAACCCATTCCAGTGTTCTTGCCTGGAGAATCCCAGGGATGGGGGAGCCTGGTGGGCTGCCATCTATGGGATCGCACAGAGTCAGACACGACTGAAGCGACTTAGCAGCAGCAGGGTGATTGTCAGAAGGATTATAGACTAATGAGAGACCACAGAAATCTGGGTTCACTTAGTTTTATAAAGCTTCCTCAAGGAGCTTTTTCATGCTTAATACTGTAATTATACCAAAAACCTGAAATGACAAGGTGTGTCAACTCCCAGTTTGGGTTATTAAGAAAAGGAGTCTGTAATTTCAACCTAGAATTTTTATATTTTAGTGAAGAATTTAGTCCAACATGTTTGGAATATTCTCCTACTTGACCATTAAAACTTTGAATTATTATGCATTCTATTTGTATCTGTCATATATTTTTATTTTTACTTAATTTGAGAAATATTATCCAAAGAATCTACAGTGAAGTAGCCAGGGGTGTAGCAATGAAGATTCTGTGGACAGAACACACAGTGTCGTTTGTCGTATGTTTACCAAATAAGGAGCTTGCTTCATGCTACCATCAGCCCTGCTTTGAGTGTGATCACCCATGCCCAGTTAGTGGGAAACCAGCACAGACTCAGGGAGAATTAAGCCTTATGGCATTCAGCTTTGCTATGCATCCTCTAGGAGTCAATTTTCAGTATACTGAAAGAGAGGCTGAAAACGTGCTCGGCGTTTACCAAAGACAGATAAAAGTGGGCATTCGTCTGATTCACTGTGCAGAAGGGATATCATTCTTGTTAGTGGCTCCTTCTCAATCAACTCCTGAGCATAGCATGTACTCTGTGGTCTTAGAGACAGAGATGTTCAGACATGCACTCTGAATTTCTGGACAGGAATTGTAGAAATTCGGTGGGTGTATATGGACAGAGCCAGAGACAGGGCACACATACACTGACACCTGTAGTTGTTAGGGCACCTTAGTTCTTAGAGGATGCTGTGTAGGCAGTGGCTTTCCTGACGTCAAAGCAGCCTTGAAGCACTGGTGGTATTTGGGCTACCAGTACAGCTGCACAGGATGTACACTTGCAACAACACCCTGGTCCAAACTGAGGGTCAGTTAAGTGTCCCACAGGCTACCTGTTCGGAACATCAAATGGCTTCAAGTCATCAACACTTTCATTATCATGAGCTAATGTTTTCTGCATTCTTCCTATGGGATGTACATTCACTTAGCCAGCTAATGACATGTTGAATATCCAAATATATGTAAATAATTCTTTACTGAAATGTGATTTAGTTATTAATATAAATTTAGTGGAAAAATAAAAATATATAGTTTGAGTTCCCATTGGTGGTGGTTTAGCTGCTAACTCGTGTCAGATACTTGTGACCCCATGGGTTGTGTGGCCCACCAGGTTCCTCTGTCCATGGGATTCTCCAGGCAAGAATACTGGAGTGGGTTGCCATTTTCCTTCTCCAGGGGATCTTCCCAATCTAGGGATCGAACCCAGGTCTTCTGTTTTACAGGCAGACTCTTTACCAACTGATCCACAAGGAAGCCCCAAGTTCTCATTACAGGAGTGAAACAGTTAAAATAACTGTTATAAACACCACATGGGTGTGAGTTGCACATTGTGCCCGACTCTGAGTCCCCATGGGGTGTAGCCCACCAGGTTCCTCCCTGCATGGGATTTTCCAGGCAAGAATACTGGAGTGGGTTGCCATTTCCTTCTCCAAGGGCTCTTCCTAACCTAGGGTCAAACCCAGGTCTTCTGCATTGCAGGCAGACTGTTTACCATCTGAGCCACCAGGGAAGCCCTATAAGTACCACAGGATTTCCCAAAATTGAGTGCTATATTACTGACTTCATGGTACATCTTTTGGAAAATCCAAGTTTTGGTTTTCTACCTCTATGATGACTCTAGTTATGAGAAAACCATGCAACATCCACAATGTATAGTGGATCTATTCTCTTGCAAACAACATGTAACACTTTTCTCTCAGTAATTGTTTTTAATTGAAGTATTTAATGACATTACTAATAAATTACTAACATTAATAAATTATGATCTAACCCAAAGTAGTTTTGAGTCACTTTGAAAAACCCACATCCATCAATTGGGCTTCTTGATGTTGATTCCTGGCATCCCCTGTCTTTTCCCTTCCCTCCACCTCCTTATTGAGCCCATTTACACACAGATGACCCCAAGGGCCCTTCATGAACCCCCTGCTGTCTGAGCAAACTGAAGGAAGCAAGAAGGAAGAAAGGAAGCAGGGAAGGAAGGAAGCCCCACCTGAAGAGAGATTTAGTGGCTCCTTTTTTTTACTCTCTTTTTTTTTTTTTTGGCTGAGCTGCGCAGCTTGCAGAGTCTTGGCTCCCTGACCAGGGACTGAACCCAGGGCCTCGACAGTGAAGGTGCTGAATCCCCCAGGGAATTCCCAGTGACTCCCTTCTTGAATATAGATCTTACAAAATGCACAGTGCCTCTTGGCCATCAGAATCTTGAGAGTCTTGTGCCAGTTAGATGTTCCTTGCTTTTTATCTAGGCATATTTTTCTTAGTAGGAGGATAACTGTTATTCCTGTGAATTGGATCTGCAACATCAGCTACTAAATTGTATGCCCTTTGTAGTAAAAACTACCTTTACTGTTAACATTTTGTCTTTCAGTGTCTAGCACAGTGTCTGGTCCTTGGAAAATACAGTTTTAATACTACAACCGACCAGTGGTATCACTGTAACCAAGTTGGCTAGCTGGAGTGAATGAACTGTATTGGTTAAGGTCTTTGGTTACAAATCAAATAACTACTCATTCACTTACAGGGGGAAAGTTATCTGTTGGAACAATATGAGCTGCTCATGGAAGAAAAGAACATGTCCAAAAGCCAGAGTTTAGAAATGGGATGCCAAGTTGCTTCAGTCGTGTATGACTCTTTGCAACTCTATGGACTGTAGACCTGCAGGGTCCTCTGTCCATGGGATTCACCAGGCAAGAATATTGGAGTAGGTTTTCTTACCCTCCTGCAGGGGAGCTGCCTGCCCCATGGATGGAACTTGGGTCTCTTATGTCTCCTGCATTGACAGGCAGCTCTTCACCACTAGTGCCATCTAGGAAGCCCTGAGAAAGGCTATAGATGAGACAAAATGAATGGATTTCAGCTACACACATCAAAGTTCATATGTCCCATTTGAACACTAAAAAATGCATTCTATCGATGTTTCTCCTTGCAGGGAAGACATCTGATATTAGGTGAATAAATTTGACAATATGAAATGTTTAAAATAGCATTCAAAGAAAATATCATATGACAATGCTTACATATGGAATCTGGAAAAAAAATGGTACAAATGAACATATTTACAAAACAGAAATGGAGTTACAGATGTAGAATATAAACTTATAGTTGCCAAAAGGGGAGGGCTTCCAAGGTGGTGCTAGTGGTAAGGAACCCACCTGTCAAAGCAGGGGATGTAAAGAGACGTGGGTTCAATCCCTGGGTTGGGAAGATCTCCTGGAGAAGGGCAGGCAACCCACTCCAGTATTCTTGCTTGTAGAATCCCACAGAGAGAGGAACCTGGCGGGCTACAGTCCATAGCATCATGAAGAATCGGACACGACTGAAAGGACTTTACTAAGTGCTCGATAATGGCCTACATGGGAGAAGTATCTTTAAAATAATGGACATATGTATGTATAAAACTGACTCACTATACTGTACACCTGACACTCACACAACCTTGTTACATTTCTTACTCACATTGGAAGCTCTCGTAATGCAAATTGGCCACGTTTGGCAGACAATTAAAGACAAGTCAGCATTTCTTCTGCAAAAGAATTGCCTTGGTCAGTTGAACTGTAGCCAGGTGAGACCCTAATAAGCCAAATGCCTACTACAGAAAGGGTCTCCATCATACAGTGAAATGGCATAAAGGATTTTTAGTCACTTTGCATGTCTTCAGAGGCTTGTGTGGGCTTGGGTAATGGGGCAGATTATAATGACTCTGAGTAAAAATGTGTTTCTACCATTTCTGTTGCCTTTTATGAGCCTTTACTGACAGCAAGTAGAAAGGGCTTCTGTTCCCTAGATTAAGAATAGTTATGCAGGCAGGATTCAGTTGATGAATTCTCTTTGCTTTGCAAAGTTAAATGTGTGATTTTAGAATCAAACTCTCAGGTAAGCACTAGAAAACAGGATACAAGCCATTGTGTGGGGTTGATGGCCCTTATGGAAGATGTACTTACTTCCTGTAAGGAGTCACTCCTGGCCATTCTAAGAGTTAAACTTTTAATTCAGGATGTCCTCGACTAATCTCACAAGGATGTGGCAGAGCATATGAATAAAAGCAAGCAAAGGAGAAATATGTTTGAATGCTGTCATTTATTGTAAAGTGAGCTTTCATTTGAAAATTGTAGTGCTCCTTTATTTCATCTTTCACTTACTTTTGGAAGTAATTCCTTTTCAGATTATTTTGTTTCTCGGATATGCACATGTTTCGTGTTACCCAGAAGACAGTTATCCAGTGCCAGATCTTCCTTTTGGTTCATTGTGCAAGAGTGCAAGACTAGACCCTTGCTCTAGACATTATAGTGTGGATCTAATAGATGAAACTTATGGTTTTATCCTCTGCTCTATTAAAGATTCAGGGTATGACCTTGAAAATATTACCTAATTCCTTTATACCTCATTACCATCCCATTTATAACATATATCTGCAAAGAGTCCTTGCTTACTCAGACTGCTTGTTCCAGGGCTGCCCGTGTGCTTCTGTTCTTTGTGCTGTGTAACAAGAAGAAACCTATAGATTAGATGTCAGTATTGTAGGAGAGGGCTTCCCAGGTGGTGTTAGTGGTAAAGAACCTGCCTGCCAATGCTGGGGATGCAAGAGATGCGGATTTGACCCCTGGGTTGGGAAGATCCCCTAGAGAAGGAAATGGCAACCCACTCCAGTATTCTTGTCTGGAAAATCCCATGGACAGAGGAGCCTGGCAGGCTGCAGTCCGTGGGGTCACAAAGAGTCAGACATGACTGAGCACAGACACAGAGACACACAGACACACACACACACACAATTGTAGGGAATGCCAGTATTGATGAAGTGAAACTGAGGTTTTACTTAGTTATGCCAATAACAAATATATGTTTCATATTTTAAAAAGAAATTTATTTTATATTGGAGCTTCCCTGGTGTCAGATGATTAAAGAATTTGCCTGTAATTTACAATGTTGTGTTAGTCTCAGGTGAATCTGAAAAAGAACAGGTATATGTTACGTGTAGCAGAATCACTTTGCTGTATTTTCATATTTAAAGAGCATCTTTTTAGTATTAGTTATAGAAGGTCTTGTAGGTCTTCATAGAACCGTTCAACTTCTATGAACAGTAGACTTGGCTTACTCTGATATGAAATGGCTTGCCTTGCAAATGGACCATAATTATTCTGTTGTTTCTGAGATTGCACCCAAGTGCTGCATTTCAGACTCTTTTGTTGACTATGAGGGCTGTTTCATTTCTCCTAAGAATTCTTGCCTATAGTAGTAGATATAATGGTAATCTGAATTAAATTTGCCCATCCCCATCCATTTTAGTTCACGGATTCCAAAAACATTGATTTTCACTCTTGCCATCGCCTGCTTGACCATGTCCAGTTTGCCTTGATTCACAGACCTAACATTTCAGGTCCGTAATGTAATTTTCAGGTGAAATTTATCTTCCCCATATCTAAAAGCTAAATGTACTAGAGTTCCAGAAAAACATCTATTTCTGCTTTATTGACTATGCCAAAGCCTTTGACTATGTGGATCACAATAAACTGTGGGAAATTCTGAAAGAGATGGGAATACCAGACCACCTGACCTGCCTCTTGAGAAATCTATATGCAGGTCAAGAAGCAACAGTTAGAACTGGACATGGAACAACAGACTGGTTCCAAATAGGGAAAGGAGTACGTCAAGGCTACATATTGTCACCCTGCTTATTTAACTTATATGCAGAGTACATCATGAGAAACGCTGGGCTGGAAGAAGCACAAGCTGGAATCAAGATTGCTGGGAGAAATATCAATAACCTCATATGCAGATGACACCACCCTTATGGCAGAAAGTGAAGAGGAACTCAAAAGCCTCTTGATGAAAGTGAAAGTGGAGAGTGAAAAAGTTGGCTTAAAGCTCAACATTCAGAAAACAAAGATCATGGCATCAGGTCCCACCACTTCATGGGAAATAGATGGGGAAACAGTGGAAACAGTGTCAGACTTAATTTTTTTGGGCTCCAAAATCGATGCAGATGGTGACTGCAGCCATGAAATTAAAAGACACTTGCTCCTTGGAAGGAAAGTTATGTCCAACCTAGATAGCTTATTGAAAAGCAGAGACGTTACTTTGCCAATAAAGGTCTGTCTAGTCAAGGCTATGGTTTTTCCTGTGGTCATGTATGGATGTGAGAGTTGGACTGTGAAGAAGGCTGAGTGCTGAAGAATTGATGCTTTTGAACTGTGGTGTTGGAGAAGACTCTAGACAGTCCCTTGGACTGCAAGGAGATCCAACCAGTCCATTCTGAAGGAGATCATCCCTGGGATTTCTTTAGAAAGCATGATGCTAAAGCTGAAACTCCAGTACTTTGGCCACCTTATGTGAAGAGTTGACTCATTGGAAAAGACTGTGATGCTGGGAGGAATTGGGGGCAGGAGGAGAAGGGGACGACAGAGGATGAGATGGCTGGATGGCATCACTGACTCAATGGATGTGAGTCTGAGTGAACTCCGGGAGTTGGTGATGGACAGGGAGGCCTGGCATGCTGTGATTCATGGGGTCGCAGAGTCGGACACGACTGAGCGACTGAACTGAACTGAACTGAACTGAAATGTACTAGAAGTCATATATCATTTCAGTTCAGTCCAGTCGCTCAGTCTTGTCTGACTCTTTGCGACCCCATGGACTGCAGCACACCAGGCTTCCCTGTCCATCACCAACTCCCTGAGCCTGCTCAAATTCGTGTTCATCGAGTCAGTGATGTCATCATATGTACGTCAGTAACATAGTTTTTCCTCTTACTAATTCGACAAATAATCTACATGTGATTCAGACCCTGGATTTTTCAAGTCTTGGATTCCTCCTCTTTTTAATTTTTTTTTTTTAACATGGAATTCCATGCTTTATTCAGATGTCTCTAGTTTTTGCCTATGGTCTTTCCCTGTTCCCAGTGCCCGTTAGGATAGCATATGACATCTGGTAGTGAGAGGCACTCCCTGTTCTAATGACTTTGAAAGTTTCGGGTGTACTGTCAAATATTTTGTAGAATGGCCTTCTATTGAAATTTGTCTCTTATTTTTCTCCTGCTTTTACAGAGAGGATTACAGTTTTTTGACAGCGGGACCTCAAAGGGAAAGTGCATTAAATTATCAAATTTGCATAGGTTCAGGGTTATTTATTACTAGTGAGGTAAACCTTGCTCACCTGACTAAAGCAGTGTCTGTCAGATTTCTCTCTGGAAAAAGTGAAAGTGTTAGTCCTTTGGTCATGTCCAAATTTTGCAACCCCATGGACCGTAGCCCACCAGGCTCCACTATCCATGGGATTTCCCAGGCAAGAATGCTGCAGTGGGTAGCCATTTCCTTCTCCAGGGGATCTTCCCAACCCAGGGATTGAATCCTGTGGCGGATTGCACCTACATTGCAGGTGGATTCTTTACCATCAGTGCCACCAGGGAAGTCCTTCTTTCTGGAACGCTACTGATTTTTCTGCCTCTCCATAATGTAATTTTTAAGAGAAAGTCCACACTTAGAGAGTGAGGAGTGAGTTCTACTTCATTTGAAATTCTTATCCAGGGAGCCCCACATTCTTCCAATTATGAAAGAGTCCAGTTTCCAAATTTGCCTAACATGTTAGCTTATGTGGTCAATTTGAATTTTAAATTAGGAGTTGTCTTGGTGACTAATACAAGTTACATTTTTTTTTAAATAAAATCCTGCGTATTGGAGCTGTTGGTTTTAGATCCTATTCATGCCAAATGCCCGCTGGACAAGGTCTTCTGTGGCCATGGCAGAATTTCTTATGTTTAGACTAGGCTTATCATCCTTTCTGAGGGTTCCCCCCAACAAGTTGTATTAAACACAGTTGTGTCTGACTCTTTGCAACCCCATGAACTGTAGCCCACCAGGCTCCTCTGTCCATGTGATTTCCTAGGCAACAATACTCGAGTGGGCTGCCATTTCTTTCTCCAGGGGATCTTCCTGGATCAGGGATTGAACCCACATCTCTTGCATCTTCTTCATTGGCAGGCAGACTCTTTGTTCCTAAATGGTTATGTAGTAACTCTAACAACTTGAATTTAATGATGTATCTGTGCAATATCATAGAAATTTAAATATGTAAAATTAAAATTCAGTACACCGTTACTCAGTTTTCTCTCGGGTCTTATACAGTGTTTAAAATCATGACCAGATATAAATGATCTTGAAAGTAAAATCTATAAATTAATTTCTGATGAATGTTCCCCACCCTGTTTTGTTACATTCATTCAACATATCCATGGAACTTTCATCTTGTGTTCAAAGTTCAGAGAGATTAAAAAAAAAAACAAACAGTCAATTAAGAGACTTTTTTTTTCCCCCTCAATTGCACAAATTATATGTGTGGTACACAGAAATTAGATAATGATTTTCCAATAGGATGATGTGTAGATTTGTTATTCTAAATTGAAATTCAGTCACTTGTACAATTTAAATTTAGCATCATTCTCAGAGTAATTACTGTTTCACAAAAGCAGTCTATCAGACTGCGTTGCCTCACATGGATGCCATGTACCGACGAAAAGTCACAGGGGAACAGAGGCAGAATCCATGGAAAACAAAAGGTTCTTTCAAAACCCGGCATCATTTTCTTTGGTGGAATTATTGATATCAACAAGTACCAGTAGCCACTTGTTTCTTAATTAAGTTAATAAGTGACTAATTGATCTGGGAAGTAAGTGATTCCAGGCAAAACAAATACTCATACAATGAAAAGACCAACTGAATAGTCACATAACAGACAGAATAAGTTAAACTTTATCAGTTCACTTGGTACTCCATTCATTAATTCATTCAACAAGTAAATATTGAGACAAACACTGAATATTGAGACAAACAAGTAATGGTTGGTATCTTAACCACGGGATTGGGACCAGTCAGTAAAGAGAATTCATTTCAAAGTAGATTGTCATTTGAAAAATACATAAAAGGCGTATTTGTCTTTGTTCATTAATCTTATAGGACCTAGTCCGTTTACTTAAAAATGGGTCTGCTAGTAAGCATTCCAAATGAAGATTCTTGTAGATTCCTTCCTCACCCTAGTCTCCCCTTATTACATCCTCTATTATTTCAGTTTCCATTTATTTAAAGTAAGAAATCAAGACACTGGTGGAGCACTTTGAAGGAAGAATCCTTCTCAATGTGTATCATTGTTCCCTAGTCTTTTGCAATCATCTGGAAAGTCACAGCATTTTTAAATGGGTTTTTAAAAGGAGTTTCACCAAACCATTAAAAACAAAAGCACTTTCATTCTTGATGCAATTATATCTCATTGGTTTAGATGTTGTTGTTTAGTTGCCAAGTCATGTCCAACTCTTTTGCAACCCCATTGACTTTAGCCTGCCAGGTTCCTCTGTCCATGAGATTTCCCAGGCAAGAACATTGGAGTGGGTTTCCATTTCCTTCTCCAGGGAAGAAGACCCAGGGATCTTCCCAACCGAGGGATCAAACCCATGTCTCTCGCATTGGCAGCCAGATTCTTTACCACTGAGCCACCTATTTAGTTAAATAATAGAATCACAACTTAAACCTGAATGAATGGATTTGAAAGTATCACAGCTGGCTCCTGGTAAACTGCTCCTTAACCACTGAGGACAGGAGGATCTCAAGCTGCTTTGGAGACAACAGCTGACCACAAGTGCAGAAGGGACAGGTCTGCTAGGGTTATGGAATGGAGCCAGTTTGAAAGCTTATAGAACATGAACTGATCATTGTGCTAGGAACTAGGACACCAAAGTAATAAGCACTCTGAAGGTGTTCTGACTACAAAGATCCACACTTTGGATCCAGTCTCTATATTCATCATTTTTCCCCTGGGGCACCTCCTAAGTGGGAAGAGACCATTTCCTATTTGTCTTTTGCAGCCAGTACTTGATGCCCAGTACTGGTCCATCACAAAGTGATCAGTGAGTTATTTTTAAATTAATGAACTATTTTAAAAATTGGTATCAGCATTGAGGCATGCTATAGATTTGTAGAACAGTAACATGACTGAGAACCACAGGCTGTGTGGCTTTAAACAGTAGCGCTTCCCTTGGTACCTCAGTACCTTAAGCTCTCTAGACCTCAGTTTCATCATCTGGGAATCGAGGATAACAATAGAAGTCCAGCAGAGGATTGTTGTATTAATTAATGATACTGGTGAAGAGCTTACAAGAGTACCTAGTATTTAGCAAGTGTGCATTAATATTATTATGATACTGTCTTATAAAATATTTTTGTTCAATTGTAACCAAAAAAATTTAAATATAACTTCATAGCTATTTCCTTATTTGCACAACCACTGATTTATAAAAATATTATTTTTTAAACCTGCTATGATAGGTATGACAATGGTATGCATTTTTATTGCTTTTTCATCTAAGGCACACAAAAATTAATTGATAGGAAACTTTATTGCAAGAAAGATAAATAAGAGAAAGTTTTTATAGCTGAATATTTATGATTTTTCTAATGCAAATCCATATACCTGTGGTGTTCACAGAATTGAGATTTTTTCATAAGTACCATGTTTATTTATTTTGGGGTAGTGCTTTTTACAGTTGTTTGAACATGTGTGTATAAAAGTCTCAATTGCTAGTGCTTGTTACTATTTTTAATAGCTCCTACTGGTTTATGAGGTTTGCAATGTTAATTAGAACTTAAAACCTTTATTTATCCCTCTTAAAAATAATCATCTTTGATTGAAAGTTCATCTGTCACTTGTCTTTTGGAGACAGTGAAAGTTTATCAGTCATAGAGAGACATAAAACAGTAGATTATAGTCACGTTTACTCATACATTTCTCCCTACAGAAAGACCAGTAAAAACACCAAAATAATACCATATAAAAAGTACAAAATTTCTACTTAAGTGGCAAATTTTTATTTTTCTCTCTGAACATAGAACCACAATTACTTTTCATAAGAGTTATGCTAATTTTCTTTAAACTTGTCTGTATTTGAACCCATAACTGACTAATTTTATAATAACTAAATAACAAATATTTGGTACTTTATTCAGAAATAATGTGTATTAGAGGGTGATAGTTACTGATCACAGAAAAGATTGTTAGTATTTAGGAAAAGTGAAAGAAGATGTTGGAAATGGGAAACATAAGGCTAGGAAAAGACTTTTCCCTATAAGTAAGAGGAATTAATTATGAAAGAAATTACTTTTAAAAATATGCTGGAAAAATGGTACAAAATATTGTAAATTTTTTGATATAGTCATTTTTAATCAGGAATATGACATCATCAGACCAAGCCTATTCATTCATATCTGAGATTTAAAACATATGATTACACACAATAATAAAACATATACAGAATATTACATTCAAAGAGTTCTGTTGAATTTGCCCTTTGCAATTTAAACACGCTTACCCTCTTAGACACCACCCTTATGGCAGAAAATGAAGAGGAACTAAAAACCTTCTTGATGGAAGTGAAAGTGAAGAGTGAAAAAGTTGGTTTAAAGCTCAACATTCAGAAAACAAAGATCATGGCATCTGGTCCCATCACTTCATGGCAAATAGATGAGGAAACAGTGTCAGACTTTATTTTTTGGAGCTCCAAAATCACTGCAGATGGTGATTGCAGCCGTGAAATTAAAAGACGCTTGCTCCTTGAAAGGAAAGTTATGTCCAACCTAGATAGCATATTGAAAAGCAGAGACATTACTTTGCCAACAAAGGTCCGTCTAGTCAAGGCTATGGTTTTTCCTGTGGTCATGTATGGATGTGAGAGTTGGACTGTGAAGAAGGCTGAGCGCCGAAGAATTGATGCTTTTGAACTGTGGTGTTGGAGAAAACTCTTGAGAGTCCATTGGACTGCAAGGAGATCCAACCAGTCCATTCTGAAGGAGATCAGCCCTGGGATTTCTTTGGAAGGAATGATGCTAAAGCTGAAACTCCAGTACTTTGGCCACCTCATGTGAAGAGTTGACTCACTGGAAAAGACTGTGATGCTGGGAGGAATTGGGGGCAGGAGGAGAAGGGGACGACAGAGGATGAGATGGCTGGATGGCATCACTGACTCGATGGACATGAGTCTGAGTGAACTCCGGGAGTTGGTGATGGACAGGGAGGCCTGGCATGCTGTGATTCATGGGGTCGCAAAGAGTCGGACACGACTGAGCGACTGAACTGAACTGAACTGACCCTCTTAGAACATGGTGGACTTCATAACATATTAAAAAGATGTTTGCATAATGGTGACTTAAAAAGATGACATCCCGTTTTCAAAATATCAAGAGTAATTGGCACCTTGGTGACAAAACCTCAGTATTTATTTAAAATTCACCCTCCCAAAAAAATCTTCCCTGAAACTGATAATTATTATTTTGTAATTGGGTTTGTAATGTAAAAGAACTATTATATGCAAGCATTGAAAATCCTGAGATCTAATCAAAAGGATATGACAATATTTGAGTTGAAATCCTGGACCATTGTTGACTTCTGACCTCTAAGACTGGACATTGAAATTGTTACTCAGTTCAGTTCAGTCGCTCAGTCGTGTCTGACTCTCTATGACCCCATGAATCGCAGCACGCCAGGCCTCCCTGTCCATCACCAACTCCCGGAGTTCACTGAGACTCATGTCCATCGAGTCAGTGATGCCATCCAGCCATCTCATCCTCTGTCATCCCCTTCGCCTCCTGCCTCCAATTCCTCCCAGCATTAGAGTCTTTTCCAATGAGTCAACTCTTCACGTGAGGTGGCCAAAGTACTGGAGTTTCAGCTTTAGCATCATTCCTTCCAAAGAAATCCCAGGGCTGATCTCCTTCAGAATGGACTGGTTGGATCTCCATGCAGTTCAAGGGACTCTCAAAAGTCTTCTCCAACACCACAGTTCAAAAGCATCAGTTCTTCTGCGCTCAGTCTTCTTCACAGTCCAACTCTCACATCCATATATCACCACTGGAAAAACCATAGCCTTGACTAGATGAACCTTTATTGGCAAAGTAATGTCTCTGCTTTTCAATATGCTATCTAGGTTGGTCATAACTTTCCTTCCAAGGAGTAAGTGTCTTTTAATTTCATGGCTGCAGTCACCATCTGCAGTGAAAAATTTTGGAGCCCAGAAAAATAAAGTCTGACACTGTTTCCACTGTTTCCCCATCTATTTCCCATGAAGTGATGGGACCGGATGGCATGATCTTTGTTTTCTGAGTGTTGAGCTTTAAGCCAACTTTTTCACTCTCCTCTTTCACTTTCATCAAGAGGCTTTTGAGTTCCTCTTCACTTTCTGCCATAAGGGTGGTGTCATCTGCATATCTGAGGTTACTGAGATTTCCCCCAGCAATCTTGATTCCAGCTTGTGTTTCTTCCAGTCCAGTGTTTCTCATGATGTACTCTGCATGTAAGTTAAATAAGCAGGGTGACAATATATAGCCTTGACGTACTCCTTTTCCTATTTGGAACCAGTCTGTTGTTCCATGTCCAGTTCTAACTGTTGCTTCCTGACCTGCATACAGATTTCTCAAGAGACAGGTCAGGTGGTCTGGTATTCCCATTTCTTGAAGAATTTTCCACAGTTTATTGTGATCCACACAGTCAAAGGCTTTGGCATAGTCAATAAAGCAGAAATAGATGTTTTTCTGGAACTCTCTTGCTTTTTCTATGATCCAGCAGGTATTGGCAGTTTGATCTCTGGTTCCTCTGCCTTTTCTAAAACCAGCTTGAACACCTGGAAGTTCATGGTTCACGTATTGCTGAAGCCTGGCTTGGAGAATTTCGAGCATTACTTTACTAGCATGTGAGATGAGTGCAATTGTGCAGTAGTTTGAGCATTCTTTGGCATTGCCTTTCTTTGGGACTGGAATGAAAACTGACCTTTTCCAGTCCTGTGGCCACTGCTGAGTTTTCCAAATTTGCTGGCATACTGAGTGCAGCACTTTCACAGCATCATCTTTCAGGATATGAAATAGCTCCACTGGAATTCCATCACCTCCCCTAGCTTTGTTCGTAGTGATGCTTCCTAAGGCCCACTTGACTTCACATTGTTATTAGTAATCACTTTATACATATTTGCTATGAGGGTCAGAATTTTTACCTGTTATCTCAGTACTGTAGATAAAGTATTATAAGGAAAACAATTACACCCACTGAAGAGTCATAGAATAAAATTTGACTCATAGTTCTCTGTGATTGGAAACTGCCTTTTGTCTTATATCTTTGTTCTGCAGTTCAAAATATAATGTTATGGGAAGAGGCAGAGTAGGTATCTTTAATTAAGAAAATGTATAAATAGCCAAAAAATACATGAAAAGGTGTGAAATGTCACTAGGCATCTGGGAAATGCAAATCAGAACCATAGGGTATCACCTCACCACTGTTAGAATGGCTATCATCAACAAGACAGGAGATAGTTCAGTGCTGGTGAGGATGTGGGAAAAAGGGAATCCTTGGGTGCTGTTGGTAGAAATATAATTTGCTACAACCACTATGGAAAATAGTATGGATGCTCCTCACAAATTTAAAAATATAACTACCACATGATCCAGCAAATTCCAACTTCAGGGTATATATCAGGAAGTGAAAATAGGACATTGAAGAAATATCTGCCCTCCCGTGTTCATTGAAGCATTATTCATAGTAGTGGGGATACGGAAGCAACCTAAGTGTCCATCAACAGATGAATTGAGAAAGAAGTGGCACATTCATGCAATGGAACATTATTCAGCCATGAGAAAGTAGGAAATTCTGCCATTGCAACAACACAAATGAAACTTGAAGGCATTGTGCTAAGTGTGATATAAGACAAAGAAAAACAAATGCTGATATCACTTATATGTGTGGAATCTAAAAAAACAAACAAGAAACTGCATGCATATTATAGAAACAGAGCTTAGATAACGGAAAACAAATTGGCAAAAGTAGGGCTGGAGATTGATAGGCCATTCATTATTTAAAATAATATTTTTGATCAGATTCCAGGAAATTTAAACCACCTGTGTGTATTAATAACATTTAATGAATATATGTACAAAAATAAGAATGATTCTTTGCTGTATAACCTTCACATGTAAAATAAAAACCTCTTGTACAGATATAATTTAGATTTAATTCCTTAAGCAAAGTTTTACTCTTCTCTTGAGGTTGTGTGTTGTAATAAGATATCACTTAAATTTTCAAAATTCCTTGTCTGTATGTGAAAAAATGTCAACATGTCTTGGCAACTTTCAAAATGATCATGACTGTGTTCAGTTTTTGTTTTATTTTTTTCTTTTAAGGCCAGTAGAGAGATCTACTTTAAAAATTTCCAAGTCTGTGCTAACACCTAAAGTTGTATAGAAGCAGTCGAAACTCTCTTCTATAATTACATTGAAAACACTGGTTACAGTTTTCCTGCTGTGATGGGTTCAATATATAGGCTAAGGAGTACAGGTATCTATTTACAGTGTGAGCTTTTGTCCTTGAATGCCCATTGATAGTAATTCTGGAGGAAAAAAAGAAAAAATGTGTGGTTGAGTTCCAGGATCTTGAGAAATTGTGAAGTGGCAGAGACATATTTGGAATCAATATGAAGGGCAAATTGCCATAATTTGAGTGGACACTTTCAAGTACTATGAAGTGAGACCATGTTGCAGGCCAGCATGAGGCTAGTATTTGGGGACTTTCTGTTTAATAGATTGTGACACTCAGAGTGGGCACTTCATGATATTTAAATTGCTATGGACTGGCTTTAGAGTGTGATTGTGTTTTGGTACCAAATTTTATCATGTCAATCTGTGATTAAGCAGAGAAATATAAAATGGAAAAGTGCATGTTTGTGTAAAATATTACTAGGGAGCCTATTTGGGGAGACAGGCTGATTTTGCTGATAATCTTAGATGCTGTTGTTCAACCTCTTGCAAGGATAAGATGAGGGGGATGGAAAGTTAAGTCTTTAGAAGCTGTGCTGAGTGGAATCCAAGTGCCTGCGATGTTTGGCAGCAATATGTTTTCTGGGAAGTCACTGTGTGTGACGTGGCTTGAGCGCTGGATTAGGAGCTGCGCTCAGCATTGTTGTTGTTTGGGTGCTAAGTCTTGTTTGACTGTTTCCATGAACTGTAGCACTCCAGGCTCCTCTCTGCATAGGATTTCCCAGGGAAGAATCCTGGAGTAGGTTGCCATTTCCTTCTCCAGGGGATCTTCTCCATCCAGGAATCGAACCTACATCTCCTTCATTGTGGGCGGATTCTTTTAATGCTTAACCACCAGGGAAGCCCGTGCTCGGCATACTTCTTTGAAATTTCAGAAAAAGAATAGTCACTCCACTGCTGAACTTCTTTATTATAGAATATATTAGAACTTCCCCACCATTTTCAAGGGGAGTCAAAATCTAAGGTAGTCTGCCTATTTCAGTCTGTTGAACTTACTGTTAACTGTGATCGATCTTCAAGTGCAGAATCTCAGACTTTATTTCTTTGGCATAGAAAGGAATGTCTGTATCACCTAGTGAACCCATGATATCTACTGTTAGTACATATTTTTGGTGTTCGGGAGAGCTAGGGTAGTTATTTATGGAAGTGGGGCCACTATTTTTACATAAAAACCTGTTTTTATTATACTAATTTCATCCAGAAACATTCTCACTGTAAATATAGACACACGTGTGAATAGGAGAAATAGATATGGTTTGGATACTTTAGCATTATATATTATTCAAACTCATTAATTTGAATATTTCTGTTTTATGAACCCAGGAAAATTTATAGGACATTTATATACCAATCACTGTTGTAAGTGTACAGTTCTTGACGCTTTTAAATAAGCCTGATGAAGCATTATAAATGTTCTTTCATTATGACTTATTCATTAAGCATTGAATGATACTGTCTCTTTCCCAGGCACTATTCTAGGCACTGAGGTGGTGAATATAAATGAGTTTCTGTGCTCAAAGAATTCATGACCTAATTAAGAGATAGATGATATAAAATATAGGATATTTCCATAATAGACCTGGGTTAGATTCCGGTTGGGAAAATCCCCTGGAGAAGGGAAAGGCTACTCACTCCTGTATTCTGGCCTGGAGAATTCCATGGACTGTATAGTCCCTGAGGTTGCAAAGATTCAGACACAACTGAGCAACTTCCACTTTCTTTCTAAGATATTGAGCAGTATATCATTGATTTAATAACACTTTAGTGGCAAGTCACACAAAATCCATTCCAGATAACTGAAAGGAAAAGGGTGCCAATAGCCACATAAAGAAGCATCCCGATTTTTAACATTTTCAAAGTTTTTAAAAATCCCAGAAGTGGTAAGATCATCACAGCTCATTTGATAAAGGCACTACTTGAGGAGGGTTCGAGTTAAACAGGTAGCAGTCAGGAGTGAGTGCTACAGATTGTGGAGTGGCTCCGAAAGTCTCCAAAGAGGAAAAATGCTTATGGGGAATTTTGAAAGAGGAAGAGAGATTGACAGCCACACAAATTAGCCAAACAAATTCTTAGAGGTGATAAAAGCATGCACGGAGAGATATCTGTGTGTGCAAAGTTTGATTAGATAAGATGTGTTTGGAACTATAAGAAACTTGGTGAATCTATAGAGTAAGGGGAGAGGGGAGAAGCAACTAGGTTTCAGAATGGAGATGTGAGCACTGGCTGGAGCAACAGCAGCCTCCTGTGTCATGCAGAGGAGATGTCACTCTATCCTTCAGGTCACTGGTCTCCAAACTCTTTGTAGACATCAATTTAGTGGGTGAACATTAAGTTTTTTTTTTTAATGAAATTGAATAAAGCAGAATAGAAATATTGTGCATCATGTGTTTTAAGGCTTTATAATTCCTAAAATTTCGTTTCAGTTAAGATGTGTGAGTCATGATATAAAGTACGTTTCCTATGTCTGTAGGTATTGAAAATTTCTGTCCTTGGTGTTAGGATCCACTCAGATCAATTTAGAAAAATATGAGTGTTATAATCAAATTGATGGTAAGAAAATTGACTCTCCCAATAATACTGCAGGGATTTTATTGAAATAGGCACTATTTATTGCAGGCAAGAGAGGCAATTTGGACTGTTTTTGTGACTATCCAGGTGAGAAATGAGAGGTCACACCAAATTTGGTGCATTGGTGGGGATTTCAGGGTGATGTCTGTAACAGATAGTAAGATATTTGCATATTAGGTGTGAACTCCTGGGAGGAAACATCTAAGTCCTTATTTGCACATCCAGTGTCAATATGCATGGCTTTGCCCAAGAGAGGTATGGACGGTGTTCAGTGAGAGGCAGTGGGTGAGGTGGACCCTTAGAAACTCCCCCGTAAGGCAAACTCTTCAATCTTGGTGCACCGGCCCACTGAGATTACACCAACAGTGGTAGAAAATGTCTCAAGTCACATGTTAATAATAAAATAAATGTGACAAATCACGTGTTTTCTGAAATTACCAAGTTTAAGTTCAAGATCCCCATTACTTCCAGGTCAGCTACTTACAATCCTCTTCAGGGATCTCCCTCCAGCCGAGCAGTTAGCCCAGCCCTGGTACTCACCCTTCTTGCTCCTCTGATGTCAATGTATAGATTTATTCTGACCCTTTCCTCTTTGCCAGGAACCCCCAGCCTTTCCGGTGTCCACCAGTCAAATCCCTGCCTTCCTTCAGTTTTGCCTCTGACTCATTGGGTTCTGAGGGGACCCTGCTTGCAGATGAGGAATCTGTCAGATGTCACTGTCACAGTCTTACCTATGGGGAGACACACCTGTTGGAGGCTGAAGTACCTGTGCTTTGCTCTACCTGTGCAGGCTTTGGCGTTTCAGATCACAGAGTTGGCTGGGGTAGTGCTCAGAAGGGCCAAGGACTCCCCTTTATCTGCTGACTTATTTAGAAGTACCGCCCTTTCAATAATTTTTAAGGCATTAAGTTGTTGATAGAGTGTTTGTTAGGACTACAGGAAGATGCCTGAGATCATGCCTTAGACTAGCAGTCCCCAACCATTTTGGCACCGGGGACCACGTTCATGAAAGACAAATTTTCGGGATGATTCAAGGGCATTACATGGATTGTTCACTTTGTTTCTATTATTATTATATCAGCTCCACTTCAGATCATCAGGTATTAGATACCAAAAGTGGAGGAGCCCTGCCTTAGACTGTGACTTACCAAGAGAAAGGAGCCAAGAGGACCCTCCTGCAAAGGACCTTCTCCTGTCCTCACCAACTTTGTCTGGATAAACCTTGCCGGCTTATGTGCCCCTCTCAAGCCTGAGCACTGCTAGGCTACCTTGCCCTGTGGTCTCCACAGGAACTTCCTTTTTTACCTTTAGACATAATTATGTCTTTAAGAATAAGGACCATTCAGGTAGGCCTTAAGTCTGTGGTGATATTTAGGTTGGTCCCAGAAATGGCAGCCCACTCGCATGGAAAATCCCATGGACAGAGGAGCCTGGTAGGCTACAGTGCATGGGATCACAAAGAATTGGACATGACTGAGAGGCAGAAAGTGAAGAGGAACTAAAGAGACTCTTGATGAAAGTGAAAGTGGAGAGTGAAAAGGTTGACTTAAAGCTCAACATTCAGAAAACTAAGATCATGGCATCTGGTCCCATCACTTCATGGCAAATAGATGGGGAAACAGTGGAAACAGTGTCAGACTTTATTTTTTGGGGCTCCAAAATCACTGCAGATGGTGATTGCAGCCATGAAATTAAAAGACGTTTACTCCTTGGAAGGAAAGTTATGACCAACTTAGACAGCATATTCAAAAGCAGAGACATTACTTTGCCAACAAAGGTCCATCTAGTCAAGGCTATGGTTTTTCCAGTGGTCATGTATGGATGTGAAGGGTTGGACTGTGAAGAAGGCTGAGCGCCGAAGAATTGATGCTTTTGAAGTGTGGTGTTGGAGAAGACTCTTGAGAGTCCCTTGGACTGCAAGGAGATCCAACCAGTCCGTCCTGAAGGAGATCAGCCCTGGATGTTCATTAGAAGGAATGATGCTAAAGCTGAAACTCCAGTACTTTGGCCACCTCATGCAAAGATTTGACTCATTGGAAAAGACTCTGATTCTGGGAGGGATTGAGGGCAGGAGGAAAAGGGAATGACAGAGGATGAGATGGCTGGATGGCATCACCGACTCGATGGACGTGAGTTTGAGTGAACTCCAGGAGTTGGTGATGGACAGGGAGGCCTGGCGTGCTGCAATTCATGGGGTCGCAAAGAGTCGGACATGACTGAGCGACTGAACTGAATTGAACTGAACTGAACTGAGCAATTTCACTTTCTTTCACTTTCATCTTCCTCAGTAGGTTTCCAGGTGGCTCAGTGGTAAAGAATCCACCTGCCAATGCAGGAGCCACAGGAGATTCAATCCCTGGATTAAGAAGTTCCCCTGGAGGAGGACATGGCAACCCACTCCTGTATTCTTGCCTGGGAAATCCCATGGACAGAGGAGCCTGGTGGGCTACAGTCCGTGGGGTCACAAAGAGGTGGACACGACTGAGCATGCATGCATACATCTTCCTCGGCAGTTAATAGAGCATTGGTAGCTCAGCTGGTAAGGAATTTGCCTGCAATGCAGGAGACCCAGGTTCAATTTCTGAGTGGGGAACTTCCCCTGGAGAAGGGATAGGCTACCTACTGCAGTATTCTTGGGCTTCCCTGGTGGCTCAGATGGTAATGAATCTGCCTGCAATGCGGGAGACCTGGGTTCAGTCCCTGGGTTGGGAAGATCCCCTGGAAGAGGGCCTGGAAACTCACTCCAAGATTCTTGCCTGGAGAGTCCCCATAGACAAAGGAGCCTGGAGGGCTGCTGTCCATGGGGTTGCAAAGAGTTGGACATGAATGAGTGAATAAGCACAGTGATATTAAGCAGATTTCCTGAGCCTCTGTATTATTAACAATATGTTAGGTTCAACCTCCTACCATTCCCACTTTTCAAAACACAGGTAGAACAATAATCTTGTGCTTGATGTGTGGACCCAACCCTGATATCCCAACAGCTCTCCACCCTGCCATAATATACCTTCCACCAAGCAGTCAATGACCTTGTGACTCTGACTCCATGAATATCTCACATCTCACCTCCAACTGATCAGATGGAATTGTACATTTCTCCTCCTCCTGGCTTTGCCTGCTGGTGCCTCTGTAGTTACATTTTCTGAATATGGCATAGTGCTTCTTCCCATCCTTGCATGAGGATATCCATGAATTTTGCCAGATTTTGTTTGTAAATTTTGAGTTGCAAGTATCAGGTCCCAGAAGCCCCAGTACCTGCTCAATGGATGGTCCTGTCTCAGGAGTCAGCAGCCCAGGGTTTCCATTTCCAGGCAGTGGAGTGAGGCAAAAGCCTTACACTAGTTCAAGGATTTTGCAAGAGCAGCTTTCTTGAGTTTAAATAAAAAGATGTTACTTCAAATATCATTTAGAGAAATGCTCTTAATGCAAAACCCATTTCACTTATGTTACATGCTGTAGTGAACAACCACTATTGATTTTATGCTAATAGTTCATGCATTAACTCAACAAATATTTATTAACTGCCTGCTGTATATTAGATACTGAGGTAGATGTGGGGAATTAAACATAGACCAAGACAGATTGAGTTTCTTCCCTCATTGCATTGAGTTTTGACAAATATTAATTATAATACTGTTTATATTATTTGGACAAGTTGGAATGTTACATTTTTCTTTAAAAGAAAAAAGCGAAACAAGGGTATATTTTTATGTGTGCACAGCTCATCTGAGAGACAACATGCTATGTCTATTTGTCTCAGTAGTGACATATCACTTACAAATACAGAATTGCAGTTGTGGTGATCACACAAATAAGGTATTCAGTATTGTTCAGGTCATGTGTGTGTGTATGTGTTAGTCTCTGAATTGTGTCTGACTCTTTGTGACCCCATGGCCTGCAAGGCTTCTCTGACCATGGGATTCTCCAGGCAAGAATACTGGAGTGGGTTGCCATTCCCCTCTCCAGGGCATCTTCCCAACCCAGGGATCGAACCTGGGTCTCCTGCATTGCAGGGAGATTCTTTACTGTCTGAGCCACCAGGGAAGCCTGTTCAGGTGATGAGTTTATATTAATTCACACATTCATTGTTAATGATTATTCTTCAATTTTACATAATCACAGTCTTTTAAATGTTGCCTGTGAAGTGAAAGGTTATAAAAATCCAATATGTTAGTTGTATTCAGTTTTAAAACATTAAATTGCATATATATATATATTGTGTGTGTATATATATATATGATGTTTGGAGCATTTTAATGGCCGGTTTCATTATTTACTTGGGTATAAGGTAATGGCAAATTAGGAAAGCGATGTCTAATGATGGGTGAAAGCTAAAAGTCAGTATTTGTGCTAATATTTTTGTGTTTTAGAACATAGGAGAGGGCTGTCTTGAAGAGCTGTGGGACTTAGGAAGAGGAACTCAAGCTAGGGTGGCAGCATGGGTTTTACTGGCTGGTTTGGTGTGAGAGTCAAGAAGTTGGGAAAGTTAATATCAGAGTCTTGAAGCCATAGTCTTAAAAGTGAGGAAGACAAGGAAAGTTCTAGAAGTGTCTAGCAACTTACAGTAGAAGGTGAAAGGAGACCTGCCTGAAGGGGGAAAAGTGCTCGACAAGCAGTATTGGAAACCATCCATCTTTATACACCCTCATTCATCTCAGAGTGCCGTTTCAGTAGAGCTGCTGCCTGCTGCCCAGATACTAGCAGCACAGAAGAGTCACAGGTAGATATGTCTGACGTTGTGACTTTTCAGGCCAGGTCACCATCTGCTGCTCCAAAGCTGTTCCACCTACAGTGTCAACATCTTGGCTGATGGCTGCTGCTAAGTCGCTTCAGTCGTGTCCGACTCTGTGCGACCCCATAGACGGCAGCCTGCCAGGCTCCCCCATCCCTGGGATTCTCCAAGCAAGAACACCAGAGTGGGTTGCCATTTCTTTCTCCAACTCAGATCAAACTCTGGACTCGTCTGGACTCTTCTGTCTTCATCTTACTTACTACATGCACTGTATTAGCAGTCCTCACTTTAAAATATAATTGTAATCTGACCACTTCTTCCATCTTCTTTGACCATGATTAAAGCGGAAGATGAAAGATTACAGGAAAGAATTGACTACTGGGTATAGATCAAGGCTGTGAATATAACTTTCTCCAGTGATAGAATTCTTCTACATTTTCAGTGTCCAGTACAGTAGCCACTGGCCACATGTGGCTACTGAGCACTTGAAATGTGAATAGTGCAACTAATAAACTGGCTTTTAGTGTTATTAAAATGTAAATAGCCACATGTTGCTAGGAGCTACCATCTTAGATAGTGCAAGTCTAGCTAATAAAATACTTATTGAGTCCTGCCATATGCAAGGAATTGGAGATTCTGGAATTTGAAATAGGTGGGACTTGCTAACCTGCAAGGACAAAGAAACAGGTCTCCATGACAACAGAGTGTAGTTGAAAGGATAGAAGGTCATGGGTTACGGATTGGATTGGGGTTGGGCAGCTCAGGACAAACAAAGACCTTATCGTGGCCAAAGGAACTTGTTACTGACTCTGAGAGGAGGAGATGCAGTAAGGCTGACACAAGAATGCTGGATGGGTCCGTGAATTAGATGATTGTGTGACACAAGTGTTCATCAGTCATTTTTTTGAAATATAATTTTATTCTTATGGCAGAGTCATTAGTTGCTGTACAGAACTGGCTAAATAAGAAACATTTGAATTGCAAAATAAAATTAGAATTTATTTTCCTTCTGTGTGCTGGACGTCAATAAAATATAACATTGAATGTGGTACTTGCATTGACAGCAAGAGAGTTTTAGCCTTCCTAAGTACAAATGGGACTTCCCTGGTGACTCAGTGGTAAAGAACTCGCCTGCCGAGTCCGGGGACGTGGGTTCTATTCCTGGGTCAGGAAGATCCCCCAGAGAAGGAAATAGGAACCTACTCGAGCATCTTTGCCTGGGAAATCCCAAGGACAGAGGAGTCTGGTGCGCTACAGTCCATGGGGTCGCAAAAGAGCCGGACATGACTTAGTGACTAAACAACAAAAAATACAGATGAGGTTTTAAGGTGTTACCAAGTATAATGTAAATTCATAATGACTCATGTTTGGGGAATACAAGTTTAGAACATTCATTTGGACCTCATTAAATTTTATTACATATGGATATGTGCTTAAGTTAAAAAGAGCCTCTTTTTAATCGAGGCTGCCCAATTTTGTCGTCCCAGCCAGTTTTCTTGAGTGTCTATGAGAGTGGTGGTACTGTGTTCTTAAGTTAGTGTGTTGTTCTCCAGTCTTTTTCACAACAGTGGGGCATATCTTTTTGTAAGCTTTGGGTCATCCACGTGTATTGATTTGAAGAAGTGCATGCCTTATCCCTACACCTGTAGTTCATCAAGGATGACTGTGTTGACAGCTGTACCACCTTGCTACTCCGGAGACCCCCCGGGCCCTCCGTGCCCACCCCCCCACCCAGGTAATTTGAGAAAGGAAACCGAGAACAATCTAACTCTCTTCGTATCAGTCTGTTCAGCGGCCATGACAAGATAGCACAGACTGAGTGTCTTGAACAACAGACAGTTGTTTCCTCATAGTTCTGGAGGCCAGAAGTCCAACGTCAAGGTACTGGCTGTGGAGGCTTCTGGTGAGAGCTCCCTTCCTGGTGGCCACCTTCACTCTGTCCTCGGGTGGTGGAGAGAAAAACTCTGCTGTGTCTCTTCACTGTTTTTATTTTTTTTTAAGTTATTTACTCATTTATTATCTATCTATTTAGTTATTTGGCCATGCCGCAGGCAGGACCTTAGTTTCCCAACGAGGGATTGAACCCGAGCCCCCTGCACTGGAAGCACAGGGTCCTAACCACTGGACCGCCAGGGAAGTCCCTCTTCTCCTCTTCTTATAAGGTCACCGGTTCTCTTGGATTAAGACCCCACCCTTATGACCTCATGTAACATTAGTGACCTCCCTGCACTCCCCATCTCCAAATACAGTCACATTAGGGCTTCGACCTATGGATTTGGGGGCAGGGGTGGAGGAACAAGAAGAAGGTGACACAATTCTGCCCATGACACAGCTCCTGTGTGTGACAGTGTAGAGCAGCGTGACGGGACCAGGTATGACTGGCTGTGTTATTTCATATTTTCTGGACCTAGAACCTTTGAGTAGCAAATTCTGCTACAGAATGAACCACCAAAAATCTGACATTTTGTTTCCCTCATCTTGTCTTTTTTCTCATGTTGATGATGAGTTTAACATGCAGTTTGGGTGTTTGTAGATTCTCATTGGACAATTTGTATGGAAGGACTTCTTACTCAGTAACTGTGTAAAGGGTATGAAGAGGTGTCGTCCATAGGAGGAATAAACCTGTGGGACAATATTCCTTGTTGTTGTTCAGTCGCTAAGTCGTGTGACTCTGCGAGCTCAGGGACTGTAGCACGCCAGGCTCCTCTTCCTCCACTATCTCCTGGAGTTTTCTCAGATTCATGTCCATTGAGTCAGTGATGCTACCTAACCATCTCATCCTCTGCTACCTCCTTCTCCTTTGCCTTCAGTCTTCAATATTCCTTATATTTGTAGTAAAATAAAAACAAAGCCGAAGAGATGAGTTTTTCTGTATGTGGGTGAAAGTGGGTGAAAGCAGGAGACGGTATTAAAGGCCAGTATTGTCATCCTTGTGGGGAGAGGACATGCTCGTGACACCACTGGGGGGCAGAGATGTTAGACCAGCCGGGCAGCAGGAGAGCTTGTTGTTGGTTCTCAAAATACCTGCAGATTCCTCACTCCATCAAATAATGCTTATAGAAATTTATCTGGTGAAAATGTGAGAAATGTAAAGATGGGATAAAATGACAAGCAAAAGATAGGTGAATTATGATGCATACAGCTATTGAGTGCTAAGTATTTATTGCATCATTAAAATGTAGAATAATTTTTGTTGACATGATATGTTGCTGAGCAAAAATTAAAAAAAAAAAAGTACAACCATTGCAGTAATACTCCATTATGTAAAGTTTATTATGCAAAATAAGTCAAATCAGAAAAAAAAAATTAGAAAAACCTATATCAAAATGCCAAAGTAAAAATATTCATCTGGGATGGTAGGATTACTAATGGTTGCTTTTCCTTTTTTTTTTGTTTTTGTCTCTCTACATTTTCTAGATTTCCTGGAGTCAGCGCAGATTTACTACTAATTTTAATGGATTATTTAAGACTAAAGGACTTAACCATAGACTGAACAGTTGGAAGGCATAAGCCTTTTTCTACTTACCAGTCAGCAATCCAGGGCTTGGTTCTGACATTATTTACGGAGCCCTCTCTCTTTTCTGTAAGTGAAAGTGTTAATTGCTCAGTCAGGTCTGACTCTTTGCAACCACATGAACTGTAGCCCACCAGATTCCTCTTTCATGAGATTTTTCCAGGCAAGAATATTGGAGTTGCCATTCCCTTCTCCAGGCAATCTTACCAACTCAGGGATAGAACCCAGATCTCTTGCATTGCAGGCAGATTATTTACTGTGTGAGCCATCAAGAAACTCTTTCCTGTGAGCTCTTAGCTAAGGTTGGGAGTGAAAGCTGACAGTCTTTATGACCTATGCATAGTGATGACCAATGGTTAAATTAAATCTGGATTTTAAAAATTACAGTGATGGAAATTATTCCAAGTCATTTTCACTAGGGTTTGGAGGATGCCTTGGGTAGCAGTGGCTCTGTATGGTGAGAAAAGCCTAGAAGAATTCACTACTCTTTCTCTTATTGCCATATTGGGAAAGGGGCCAGGTAGATAAACAGATGGAATCATTCCTTATACTCTATGAGTCAAAGTTATTGAGTGCCTAAGGGCATACCTTGATTCTTTGCCTATTAAATCCCATATTTTATGATGACAGGTGACTGTCATACTTTTAAAAGTTATGTTTTATAAAAATTAGTGTGTAGACAGCATTTAGAAGGCAGCATCACTTATAAGAAACAGGCTGACACATCAAAACACACTAAAATGGGCTGGGGGGGGGGCAGGAGCAAAAGCAAGAAAGCTAAAGTTCTAGGACCTCTTATGCTACTTAATAACGCTGGAACCTCAGACAATTTCTTTGTCAAAAAGTTTCACTTAAAATAGTACGGGCCCAGAGCTTGAATTTGAACAGGCCCCACAAAATTTGGGCTTCCCTGGTTGCTCAGAAGGTAAAGCGTCTGCCTGCAATGCGGGAGACCCGGGTTCAATCCCTGGGTTGGGAAGATCCCCTGGAGGAGAGCATGGCAACCTACTCCAGTATTCTTGCCTGGAGAATCCCATGGACAGAGGAGCCTGGTGGGCTACAGTCCATAGGGTCACAAAGAGTTGAACACAATTGAAGTGACTTAGCACACACACACACAGCTAATAATATGGTACTGCTGCTGCTGCTGCCGCCAAGTCGATTCAGTCGTGTCCGACTCTGTGCGACCCCAGAGACGGCAGCCCACCAGGCTCCCCCGTCCCTGGGATTCTCCAGGCAAGAATAGTGGAGTGGGTTGCCATTTCCTTCTCCAATGCATGAAAGTTAAAGTGAAAGTGAAGTTGCTCAGTCGTGTCCGACTGGCAGCGACCCCATGGACTGCAGCCTACCAGGCTCCTCTGTCCATGGGATTTTCCAGGCAAGAGTACTGGAGTGGGGTGCCATTGCCTTCTCCGAATAATATGGTACAAGGCCTGCTAAAAAAATTACATTGCTTAGTTTGAAGCCCATGAGGCTCAGATACAGTATATTAGAAAAATATCTTTTAATATTCACACAGCACTGGTTCCTGGAAGGACATGTGATATAAAAGCTTAAAGCAAGAAAATAACCTTGATTTACTCCCAACCTCTTATTTAAACAGAGATTCTTGTTGTGCCTTTACAAAAATTACCCTCAGTTAATTATTACTTCCTCTGCTGATGACCATTGCTAAGTAATACATGTCCCAAATACTTCAGTCTTATTTATTTGTGTGAGAAAGATAAATACAGGGAAGCACAGTAACTTCTGAGAGTCTTGGCTTTAACCAGTGCATGCGTGTCCCCGTATGAAAGGGGCTGTTATCTGAGCCTGTCCTTTCTTTCATCAGTGAACTCAGACAGAGTAAACTGACAAACAAGTGTCGCCAGCTTTGAAACTTGTGTCCACTGCCAGTGTCCAAGTTAGAACTCTGCGAATATTTGTGGAGCAGGCTGTTTACTTTATTTGACCATACCAACCAAACTTCTTAGGTCGGTTGTGAATTGTGGTGTTTCTTATTTACTTATAAGTTACTGATCACTTATTTTGCATGATTTCCATATAAAGGAGAATATCTTTAGTTTTTTTTTTTTTAAGTTGAAAGTATGTGGGCGTACAAGTAATAAATATATGTATATATATTTATCTACATATAGATATATACATATTTATCTACATGTAGATATACATATAAATATATGCAGATAGAAAATGGTAGCTTGGCTAGCTTCTTTTGTAGACTTAAAGCTTATTTATCTCGTTGCTCTTTCTCATCATCTTACTTGCCTTCTCCAGCTCGTCGTTACTTTCTCTGTTTGTGAGTGTATTTTGGAATTTGGTCGCGGTGGAGATAGGAGAAAGTGTCTATTTTCTTGTCTCCCCTTCTGCAGTTATGTCATGCACTTTCTCTGTGGTTCATACGTCTCGTCTTGCCAACGTGTGCCCCTTAGAGCTGTTTGCTTTTGTTGCTGTTCAGTCACTAAGTCGTCTCCAACTCTTCTCGACCCCCGTGGACTGCAGCACGCCAGCTAGTTAGGTCTGTCTACAGGGACAACATCCAGTTCCATTAAGCATGTCATCTTGCATTGCAGGAGCTATGCCCGTCCCAGACCAGCCCTCGTCAGCCTCGGAGAAGACCAGCTCCTTGAGCCCTGGCCTCACCACCTCCAATGGGGATGGCTCGGAAACAGAAACCACCTCTGCCATCCTTGCCTCGGTTAAAGAACAGGTAGAAACGTGCCACTTTTCTGACATAAATATTGGGACATTTTTGAAATCGTTCTTTCTGGATGAAAGCTGGTAATTTAGTTACGTTGGGGAGAAAATCATGATTTTCTAGCGGGATATTGGTGTTCATTATACCATTGTTATTAAAATATGATTATAACAGCTTTTGATTCAGTTTTTATTCAAGATTTAGGCAGGTTTCCTTGCAAAAATAGTCTACAGAAAAAGCAAAAATTGTAGTCAAATTCTTACCGGTGAAGTTTTGGCAGATTCATTGATGGATGCAATGTTTAATACTGTTAAATGTGTGAAGCCAAATAATTGGTCTGTGGGAAACCTAAAGTCTAGTAAAATTTCAAAGTATATCCATGATGCTAAAAAATTGATAAGGGTGAGAACAGATGATTATCATGGTGGGCTAAGCAAATTCATATTCTGTGTGTTTCTGAGATGGCTTTGGAAGAATACATTTCAGAACTTTTCCTGCAAAACTAAAGTCTAAATGATTCTTCTTTCACCATTTCTTTGCCATAAAAATGGATAAGCAAATAAAATCTGAGGTCTCATATTTAAAAGTAATTGTTTCATAAAATTCATGTTTCTTCTGTATAAAAGGTGGTAATTAAAGAAAGCTGGAAAATCAAGTTTTTTACATTTGCTTCTTTTTCTTTACCATGGCCTGGAATGTAAATCAGTGTTTTTTGTCTTGTTTTAAGTGCGAAAGCATCCTGTCTTTGAATTATATTATTCAGGGATGCTGAATTAGCAACAGCAGTGGGAGAAAAGTGACATAGTTTTCCTGAACCCAGGAACATCTTAATAGAGTGATAGGCTGCTGCTGCTGCTGCTGCTAAGTCACTTCAGTCGTCTCTGACTCCGTGCGACCCCATAGACAGCAGCCCACCAGGCTCCCCCGTCCCTGGGATTCTCCAGGACTGAATGGGGCAATTACAGACTCAACTAGGAGAAGGAAGGCCTTTGGTTTTCCTAGAGAACACTGATTTTGTTTAATAAACAGGAACTGATTTAGGTAAAGGTTGATGATCAAGCTATCAAGGAGTAGCTAAGGAAAGATCCATTGAAGGAATCAATGATGCTATTAGTTAAAATTGTGTCACCAGGTCAGAAAGTGTGAAGCAGAATTAGGAGAGATGAATGGATGGGTTGGGTAATCTAGTTTGTGAAAATGGTAAGTAATCAGGAAATTGGGTTGAGGCCCAGACTGTATTGCTTGATTAATTTCTTCTAAAAGCCTACCCATGAGTGTTTTCTGGCTATTTTTCATGAGCAAGGGAAACAGAGAGGGAAAGTCCATGCTGCTTCTCATACTTCAGATACTGCTTTGTTTTATCGCTGGGTTATGTCATGGATTTTTATTCTGGCCTAGTCTGGACATCTTGCTAGGCCACTAGCTTTAGAGTAGTGACAAAGTGTAAGGCATGAGAAATAAACTTACTAAGACAACCAGACCTGTTTGACGAAAAGATCCCACTTGCCTTGGGGCATGGCCTAAAAATAAAAATATATAAATAAAGAATTTAGATAAGCAACAAGCACTAAAATTTTTTTAAAAGTTACCATGAAGAGTTTATTTTCTAGTTATTAAACTCATTTCATTGCTTATAGATGAGATGAGATTCTTTGTGACAAGAAAATCTGTCTTGGGGAGCTGAGACAGAGCAGGTGGTAACACCCAAATCAGAGACCTGGGTGCCAGGCTCCATGTGTGGCGTCTGCCAGTTTGAAGGCAGAAATCACTCAGCAGCAGAGCCCATGGACTTCCTTGGTGTGGCCTCGTGGAGACGACCAATCTCTTCCTTCACTGGGGGATTTTTGTCCTAAATTATTCTTCAGACGTCCTTCCTCTCTTTTTCTCAGGGATAGACTGTTTTCTTATGGAGTCAAAACTAAGTTAAATATGTTTTTAAAAGCTTTAGCTGAAATTAAGGAAAATAACTTTAAAAATTAATACCTTCTATGGTTCTTAATAATTATATGCATAATCTATTTATAAATCTTTTCACTTAAAGGATATTTGCCTGGCCCTCTTTAGGTGCTAATAAGAAATAACTTTCTTGAGTAAAAATACTATTTCTTCATTTAGAGAATTTCAAGTAAAACATTTTATGGCATTATACTTATTATCACTCTAGTCCTGACTCCCTGGGAGTCATTTCTACAGGAGGGTAGTGATTTTTTTTTTTTTTTTCATCATAGTAGGCATATATTCTGAGGTGACTGGGTATAATAGGCTACATGATTTAATTGCTCATTCATTAAATACACTGAGTACGTTATACTGGTAAATTACAGTAAAGAGTAGTAATGGAAATGAATACGTAAAGAAAGCTCAGTCTAGTAAGAGTTCATTGGAATACGTTGTTAATGAGACTAAGAACACAGGTTCTTAGGCTGGTAGTTGACATTGCATGGAAATAAATTCTAGGCTGTAACCACTGACCAGAACTTACATCATGCCAAACCCTGAACCATGGAATGTGTCCCGTGTGGCATGTATGGCATGACTGAGGCATTTGTAAGCTGAGTCCTAAAGTGTTTGAGCACCCATCAGTCATGGACTGTTCAGTGAAAAGGTGTTCACTGATATTTTTTCTCTGTTCTGATTTCCCATCTCGATTGCTTTTTAACTGGTGAATTTTGTACTTTTGCATTAACATAAACAGACTGATGATTTATGCTGTACTCTGTGGGTGGTTTTCTATGTTCCAGAGGCATTGGTCTCATTTCCAACATTTACCAAGTCTCTCATCCTGTGGGGCTCCAAGGGGGAGACACTCAGCTCCTACTTCTTCCCCTGTATGTGAGTGTCCTTTACTTAAAGAGGAAGAGAGGACAGAGGTTCAGTGATGATTCTTGTCATGTCATCTGAACAAATAACTGAGAGGAGACTGACAACCATTCATCTCAAAGAGGAGCCAAAGTGATACGATGGCTAAAAGGGTGAGAAGGGTCAAGGGATTTAAAGATAGGAGATAATTGCTATGATGGTGGCAATGACCCATAAGAAGAGAAGAAATTAGTGATGCTTGACAGAGAGGGTATGATTTCAGGGGGAAAGTTACTGAGTAGGTGAGAGTGAAGGGGACCCAGTGCACCAGTGGAGGGAACAAAGACAGTTCACCTATGGGAACAGGAGACTACATGCTTGCAGGTGGGCTGATGGCTTGGCACTGAAAATGTGTCTGTTTCTAATCTGCTGTCATCAGGTAGACATGGTCAGCGCATTCTGAGTTGGAGCCTATTTGAAGTCTGAAAAGCTGGAGGTGGAGAGGGAAAGGCATTGGATATGATGGATGTAAGAAAATGACTATAATGATGGATATCAGAATTGATGCTGAGTGACAAGGGGTGAAAGACAGGAAAATTGATAGGAACAAAGGATTCACAGAGCGAATAGCTACAGATGCTGATAGCATGAGAACCGCGTGCTTAAAGCAGGAATTTGAAAGCAGTTCTTGTTAATGTTGAGGCCTCGGTTATGACTCTGGGAAGTAAGGTCAAATCAAGAAAAGAGAGAGAAAGATTGTTATTGACTGTGAAAGCTGCTCTAAGGATGACGGCAGGGCAGTGGCTCAAATCCCCATCACTGGAGAGGAGAGATCCAAGGCTGCCCTGTGACTGCAAGAAATGCAAATATGTTTGCTTCCAGTTTGCCTGAGAGTAGTCATCTGATCTTCATTTTCTTGTTTTTGTTTTTTTTAAAAAATTGTTCCAATGCTGGGCTGTAGTATTAGACAAGAATTTACATTTACTTGCTCTAAGTAATGTTGATCTGTATATTTTATCTTAAATCAATATGTATACTACTTTGCTCTTAGGAAAACCATGACTTTCCTAAAACTGTACCTGTTTTAAAATATATTTTTTTCTTTCCCTTCAGTTGATCAGTGTTTAATTTGACCATCATATGCTTTCAAAGCTGGTGTCTAAAGGGTCTTCTTATATAAGCTAGAAAAATCATGGGGGCTTTTGTTAATTATTTTTTTTTAATTGAAGTATAGTTAATTTACAATGTTGTATTACTTTCAGGTATAGAGCAAAGTGATTCAGATATATATTATTGACATATCCTTTTTCAGATCCTCTTCCATGGGATGCTTCTTAAAAACCTTTAGATTTTTGGAAAACTTTAGAGCTCATATAGTTGATCTTTGTAAATTATTATGGTACAGATAAATGTGTTTTTTGTAATGATTCTACCAGTGAAATATGTTTAATAATGAACAGATTAAATAGAAAATTCTAAGTACAGAACAGTAAATGCAAATGTGTTATATTGTTGTGTTTATTTAATAGTGTTTGTCACATGCCGACTATGTGCTTAGAACTGTGCTTTCCCTGGGCGATACACAGATTTGGAGTATTATTGCTTTCAAGTATAGCAATGAAGCTAAAAATATAAGACAAACACATATAAAAAGGTATAAAATATTTTTTTAAATTGTAGGTGAATTGTTCATTTGCTTGTTTTTGACTGTGACGGGTCTCCGTTGCTGCGTGGGCTTTGCTCTAGCTGCAGTGAGCGGTGTCCACTCTCTGGTTGCGTTGTGTTGGCTTCTCACTGCAGTGGCCTCTCTGGTTATGGCGCATGGGTTCTAGAGCACACTGGCTTCAGGAGTTTCTGGACTCTAGAGCACTGGCTCGGGAGTTGTGCTGCACGGCCTTAGTTGCTCCGAGGCATGTGGAATCTTCCCAGATCAGGGATAGAACCTATGTCTCCTGCATTGGCAGGTGGATTCTTTGCCACTAAGCCACCACCAGGGAAGACCTGTGGGTGAAGTTTTAAGAAAACACTCTAGTCAATATATTATAAAATTCCAAATGGTTTGTAACAATAAACATATTCCTTAAAATTGATTGTGTTTGTAACTGTAGATGTTCTATTGCGACAGTAACGTCTCCTGTTCTTTAAATTCCACAAGGATTGAAGATTATATTATTGCTTTCAAAGGAAATTTTCAGTATCATGATTTAGGATATTGGTAATTTTTAAGTAATAAAACAGGACTATTTTGCTTTTAATCATTTTTGTTATTATGTTTAATGTAGAGAAGTAGGAGTAGAGGCATTTCTGAGCTCCCAGTATGGGCAGAACTACTGACTGTGGAGTATTTTGCATATGTCCGAATCATATGCAGGAACTAAAAAAGTATTTTAAAATATTTATCTTACATAAAATCTAAAAAAATCTGGATCATTTACATTGACTCATGTGTTAAGATAGCATGCCTTTATTTTTACTTAGAGTCTACATTTATATAGCTTTAAAATTACATAGCTCTGTATAACAGCAGTATTATTGGGAAGGAGTACATTATAAAATGCTTAGTTAATTGGTATTTTTCCAGTGCTGCATAACACTGCAGAATTTCTCAGTATTATTCATGTCCCTGTGATCTGCAACAATAGTTTCTGGTAACACAATGTGGAAAATGACCTATATAACTAATCAGTTTCCAAAGTATATTTTTGGAAAATATTTTATGAAACTAATGACGAAATTATCATCCATGAAAAAAGAGGAAATTAAAACACCTTTAGGAAAGGTCAAGAAGATGGAGAAGAATTATCTGCAAAGACTAGTGAACTTTATATTCATTTAGTCAGAGAAGAAAAGAATTAGATCATAGTGACACTAGCTGAACTTTCTCCGTGTATCAAAATTAAAATGAGAATTATTTTTTTTTCATTTTCTGAATATCTATAATTTTATTTTTTTATTTTTTTAAATTTTATTTTATTTTTAAACTTTACATAATTGTATTAGAATTATTTTATTGATAATTTTAAAATTTATTTCTTTTTTAGCCAGATATAGATTGAAAGTTTTTTTAAAAAGGGACGGGGTCATGACTTTACTCTTTTTTCATTTCTAGAACAGGAGCTGTGTTAGGGGCAGTGAATGCCTGTTTGAACTGGGTCTGGGTAGGTGACATAGCTAATAATAAGGAAAGGAAAGAGCCTGGAGTCAGCAAGGATCAGAAAGCCTTATAGATATAACATGCCCAGTCGGGGAGCCAGTTGTAGCTACAGTGAGCACATGGGTGTGTAGTCTTCCAGCATGGCAAAGAAAGCAAGCAGGTAGTGAAAGTAGAGGTCTGGAGTTCCAACTCGGAAGGAAAGGGTGGTTATGTGGCACCAGACTGATAGGATCAGCTAGGCTTGAAGCAAGTCTATTTGGATCCTGGATCCTTTGAATCACAAAAGTGATGATTGAAACAGGAGATCAAGGAGGAACAAAGCTCATAAACTATTTGTGTAAGATTTGGGGAATTAATGCTGGAGGTTTTAGCCATGGCTGGATAACTCGGCAAGTGTGAATACATCGTCTGCCTCCCTTCTTCTATGCTCCCTTGTTTATATTCTAGTCTCGCCTGTAAGTTATTTTGAGTTCTTTTCTCTAAAGCTTAATTTTCGCCTTAACATTTTACTTTGTAACTCTTCTCAAGACACATATGTACTCATCCATCTTTTTAATAACCCCAGATTCTATTCTAAGCATTAATTCATTGGTTGATGTCTGCTTAGTCTCTTTGAAGCTGTTATTTGTTCAGGTTTTAGGGGACTGAAGGCTATAATGGGAAAAATAAAAATGGACTAACCCTTTACATGCTAAGTTAGAAGATAAGCTCTTAATAGGTGGGGTTTTGTAACATGATATTATAGTGTCTACTGTGTCTTTCATATTTGTTATTAGAATTCATTGTTATTCATATGTGAAATCACATTGAATATTTTAAATGTGGTATTTTAATAGTTTTAAATAAGCTTTCCATTATAAAATGATTTGTGCACATTGTGAAAAGTTTAAAAAACTCAAAATGGAGTAGATGTACAGATTTTATTTGAGGATAACACTGCAGTTAGAGATTGTTGCTATATTTGGGAGGATTTCCTTCTTAGATTTTTTTATATGACTATATAATTATTTGTGCACATTTTTGTTTTTCTTTATGTTTTATACTTTGTACATTTAATATTATATCAAGTATTTTTATATCACTAAATATTTTAGAACATTTTTTTCTAATGGTTATATAAGTGGATGCACTGGGAATTATTTAATATTATAATTTTATTTAACTTTTTTCTTATTAATTGAGCTCTTCAGTTGATTCCATTTTCTCAGATTGAAAAAAAAAAATGACATGTCATACTTTCTTGTACATAAATCATTGGGTCAACTTTGACAGAGGCTGCCTGGAGCAAAGTTTTAAGAATGACTTTAAAAACATTTGCAAACTCACTGAGAAAATCTGTCATAATTAATTACTGATAAGAGCCATAGGCAGGATGTATGAAGCAGGAACTCCTCGGGTATCACCCTGTACAGGGTTTGTGTGGAAAGGAAAATTAACAAATAGAATATTCTAGAGGGAGTAAATGGGAAGAACATGTTTAGTGTTCAGAGCAACTGAACCAAATATGATAGAAACAGTCAAAATAAACATAGGAATTATAGCAGGACAAGGAAACACTGTTAAATAGAATCCCAAAATGCCAAAAGAGTTCTTTAAAAGGACAGATATTAAATTTCTTTAAATTTATATTTCAGTAAAATATATATTTCATATTTCTTTAAAATGTTAATGTGGAACTTATTTCATCAGATATGTAATTAAATGATGACCTTTCTTTTTTAAAAAAATAATTGATTCATTTTAATTGGAGACTAATTACTTTACAATATTGTGGTGGTTTTTGCCATATTTTGACATGAATCAGCCACGGGTGTACACGTGTCCCCCATCCCGAACCCCCCTCCCACCTCCCTTCCCGTCCCATCCCTCTGGGATGTCGCAGTGCACCTGCTTTGAGTGCCCTGTTTAATGCATTGAGCATGCACTGGTCTATGGTGACTTTTCTTTGGTGACTATTTTGTGAATATTTCTATTTATGACCAAAGAAATTGAAACTTAAAAAACTGTTTAGTTTGCTTGCTTGCTTGCTTAGTTTTGCTCAGTCATGTCCGACTCTGTGAGACCCCAGGAACTGTAACCCACCAGGCTCCTCTGTCCATGGGATCCTCCAGGCAGGGATATTAGAGTGGGTTGCCATTTCCTCCTCCAAGGAATCTTCCCAGCTCAGGGATTGAACCAATGTCTCCTGTGTTTCCTGCATTACAGGCAGATTATTGACCCTCTGAGCCATCTGGGAACCATATAAGAAATTGCTACAGAATTGAAATGAGCAGTTAGCCTGGTTTTCTCTGTGACCAGAGTTTTCCTGAGGTCAAGTTAGATGTTGCCTGTGCCTTTGTTACTTTTATTTAACTCAGAAAAGGGAGGTGGGTCATTTCACATCAACTTGATCTGTGATATATTTTTGGAATCTGAAGGAATCATTAGTGAGACTCCAAACAGACAGACTGACAAAGGTCCATATTGTCAAAGCTGTGGTTTTTCTAGTTGTCATATATAGATGTAAGAGTTGGACTATAAAGAAAGCTGAGTGTTAAAGAATTGGTGCTTTCGAATTATGGTGCTGGAGGAGACTCTTGAGAGTCCCTTGGACAGCCAGAAGATCAAACCAGTCAATCCCTAAAGGAAATCTACCATGAAATATTCATTGGAAGGACTGATGCCTAAGCTGAAACTCTAATACTTAACCTCCTGATGCAAACAGGCAACTCACTGGAAAAGACCTTGATGCTGAGAAAGATTGAGGGCGAGAGGAGAAGCGAGTGGTAGAAGATGAGATGGTTAGATAGCACCACTGACTCAGTGGACATGAGTTTAAGCAAGCTCCAGGAGCTGGTGGAGGACAGAGTAGTCTGGCATGCTACAGTACATGGGGTCGCAAAGAATTGGCTGAACAACAAGGAAACAGACATACTTCAGTGAATTTATGTAGCTCAGTGTTAGTATCTGTAGTGAAAATGTGGGGTGATGGGAGTCCCAGGGGTTAAATACCATAGCATCACTTTCCTGGAACATTCCTGTTTTTCAGAGTCAGTGGTTTGCACTGACATTATCTGTGGTGTGCATCGGTAACACAGGTAAACATGCCCCAGGCAGCCCATCGATCATGTTCAAGTTGCTGTCATTTGACTGCAGTCATTGAAGGAATGTGCAGGTTCATGCCCTAGGCTCTAAATGAGCCTGCTATCTAGTGGCTGCCAGGGAAAAGTGAAGACCAGTCTCCTCCTTTTTCACTAATGGCAGGTTTTGACTTTCACATTCTACTCTTGGCCACCAGGATCGCTTGCTTAATAAATAGGAGAAAGAAGGACCCAGTATCAATGCGACCAAAACAAACAAGCACAAATCACTTTGGACAAGTAATCTTCAACATTTCCATAGTGAATACTAACTAGTTCTATTCACCAAGTCAGTAGATTTTTTAAAAATTTCGTTGGAGAGTATAGCTGCTTTACAATGTTATATTAGTTTCTGCTGTATAGCAAGGTGAATCAGTTATGCATATACATACATCCCCTCTCTTTTGGATTTCCTTTCCATTTAGGTCACCACAGAGCACTGAGTAGAGTTTCCTGTGCTATACAATCAGTTCTCAGTAGTAATCTATTTTATACAAGTCAATAGATTTAGCTATCTGAGATGCATTTTGTAGCTTACACTTCCTGGAGGAAAAAATTATCTTCAGAATTCAAAATTAGATTACAGAAAAGTCAACTGAAGGTTGTTCCATAGTTGTTGGCAAGTCCAAGCAATTCCATGAGCAGTTGGACATAGCTGTCTCATGTTCTGAGTAGCAGGATTCTGAGGCATCAACCAGACTAAGTTGCTTCAGTCATATCCGACTCTTTGAGACCCCATAGACTGTAGCCCACTGGGCTCCTCTGTCCATGGGATTCTCCAGGCAAGTATACTAGAATGGGCTGCCATTCCCTTCTCCAGGGGATCATCCCCACCCAGGGATCGAAACCCCATCTCTTGTGTCTTCCTCATTGGCAGGTGGATTGTTTACCACTAGCACCTTCTGGGCCACCCACCAAGGGTCTTTAAATCTTTGAGTGGATTGGAAGCCTCTGCAGGACAGAAATAGGCCTGCTGGCCAGCACTCATGCCCACCACCTCTACAGCATTGAAGCCCTTCACCCAAACAAAAGATCAGCTTTGAACCTAACCCCTTAGCTAACACAGGTGCTTTTACGAAATAATACCATTCACTCCAACTACTGGTCAGAGACCTGCAGTTGCCTGTTATAGACCTGTTGGAAGCCAGAGGCAGTTTATGCTTAAAATAAATAATCTAGAATGTAAATTCTCTAATTTGGGATCTCTGCTGAGGTCAGGACAGCACCTCAGTCCTTCACAGTAATACGTTCCAAGAGTGTGGCTTTCATAATGCTGAAGAATTAATGCTTTTGAACTGTGGTGTTGGAGAAGACTCTTGAGAGTCCCTTGGACTGCAAGGAGATCCAACCAGTCCATCCTAAAGGAAATCAGTCCTGAATATTATTGGAAGGACTCATGCTGAAGCTGAAACTCCAATATTTGGCCACCTAATGTGAAGAACTGACTCTTTGGAAAAGACCCTGAGACTGGGAAAGATTAAGGGTGGGAAGAGAAGGGGACGACAGAGGATGAGATGGTTGGATGGCATCACTGACTCAATGGACATGAGTTTGAGTAAACTCCTGGAGTTGGTGATGGACAGGGAGGCCTGGCATGCTGCATGGGGTCGCAAAGAGTCAGACATGACTGAGTGACTGAACTAAATTGAACTGAATGAAATGACTCCACCTTTAGGGGGAGTTGTTGTTGTTGTTGTTGTTTACTGGCTAAGTCATGCCCAATACTTTGTGACCCCATGCAGTGTAGCCCAGCAGGCTCCTCTGTCAATGGGATTTCCCAGGCAAGAATACTGGAGTGGGTTGCCATTTCCTTCTCCAGAGTCTCCTGCATTGGCTGGCAGGTTCTTTACCACTCAGTCACCAGAGAAACCCTTAGGGAGAATAGAAATAAGAAATTACTATCCTGGGAGCTTTTCTGGATTGTATGGAAGACTGATATTGAAAACATTTTGCACACTGTTGTCACAGGATTTAACAGAAGTGAAATATTTTAGTAGTAGAGATATAGTACTATTATTGTAGGAATAATAGTTAAAATGCTTATTTTCTGAAAAACATCTAAGTTTACTGATTAATTTATGGGATGGATAAATTTATGGTTGTGACCAGGTCTTCTCTCTTTCCTGTGTCCCCAGCACCCAAGTGAGTGCCACACCCAGAGAACATGTTTAACTCATTTGTGTTGAGGATGTGCATTCATGAATAAACTTACAGTATTTTCCTGTTCTGTCGTAGTGCAAAAGTGAATGCTTCATCTAATTGCGATGGGAGCCATTAGTTTAGTTGTGTGGCTCAGGGATCTCATCTGCATTGTTAGCTTGATCGTGTCTTTCCATCCTTTTTTGAATGGTTGTGTTGCATCTGTGTCTTCCCCTGTGGGCTGCCTGCATATTGTTTCAGAATTAGTCCATTTACTCTGATGAATCCCAGGCCCCCAAATTGCAGTTTCCTCTATAAACAACCCAAACTGAAACTCGTTTAACCGGGTGGAGTGAGATATTTTCAATTTGAAAGGAGGCATGTTAAGTGAAACATAACCTCCGTTCATGAAATATGTAGGTGATTGTCTTTTTTCTGGGCTTACCTGATAGCTCAGACAGTAAAGAGTTGGCCTACAATGCAAGAGACTCGGATTCAATCCCTGGGTCAGGAAAATCTCCTGGAGAAGGGAATGGCTGCCCACTTCAATATTCTTGCCTGGAGAATTCCATGGACAGGGGAGCCTGGAGGGCTTAGTTCATGGGGTTGCAGAGTGTCAGACAAAAATCATTTTTTCTTGAACTAAACTTGTGTGCCTTATTTCATCTAAAATTTAAAAAGCAATCAACTCCCCTGTTAGAACATAAATCAGCAGCTTCACTCATAAAAAACACACAAACATCTAATTCCTTTTGTTTCTATGCAATTATACCAAGTTCCTCATATTTGTTGAGTGTCTCTTTCAGTCATTTTTAACTGTTCTTTGAAAACATACTTTTCCCAGAGGATAGAGCAATCCAACTACTATAATCATCTGCTGGTCTCATATTTCTTTTCTGTTTAGGAGGTTTTTCACCATTTCACACCTGATGGAACTCAATATGGTCATATTAAAATCTTCTGATTACTACAGATTTTGACGTGTGTTGTTCTGTATGTTTATTTTGAATGTTTGTTTAATGATGGTATGCCATATGTATTGCATATGTGTGGGCCTTTTTGTTTTTGTTTTTGGCTTTTTAATGTATTTGCATAAGATACATCATGTGGTACGGGGAGGGAGGAGAGAGGGGGATTTGGGATGGGGAACACGTGTATACCTGTGGTGGATTCATGTTGATGTATGGCAAAACCAATACAATATTGTAAAGTAATTAACCTCCAGTTAAAATAAATAAATTTATATTAAAAAAAATACATCATCTTTTTTAAAATTAAATTTAAAAATATAATTGAAATATTGTTGATTTACAATGTTGTGTTAATTTCAGATATACAGCTAAGTGATCCAGTTATATATATATCTAGTATATCTGATTTACATATGCAATGTATATCAATTATATATATGTCTTTTTCCAGATATATATTCTTTTTCAGATTCTTTTCCCTTATGGCTTATTACAAAATATTGAGTATAGTTCCCTGTGCTATACAGTAGGTCCCTGTTTTTTATCTATTTCATATATAATGATATGTGGTCAGTTGCTCATTCGTATCTGACTCTTCATGGCCCCATGGCCCTTGTAGCCCACCAGGCTCCTCTGTCCATGGGATTCTCCAGAGTGGAAATGCTAGAGTGGGTTGCCATTCCCTACTCCTGAGAATCTTCCTAACCTGGGCATCAAACCTGTGATAATTGCATCTCCTGCATTGTCAGGCAGATTACTACTCTCGCCACATGGGAAGCCCATATATGGTAGTGTGGGCTTATCCTAACAAAGCTCCTAATTTATCCCTCCTTTCATCATGAGCTTCTTTATATGCACTTTTCTGGACACATAAGACTCTTACTGGTCCACAACTTTATAGAAGAATAATTTCAGTCTTATCTATGGGTTACAGGAAATATTCTTCATATAAAAATGTTCTAAGGATTTCCTATAAGAAATGCAGCAGTAGTAATCATAAATGCTGTTGTTGCAAATCCCTTATTATGTCCCCAACTCAGGTGAAGGTTTATTTTGCAGCATTTTCTCAGGAGAAAACTTTGCAAGTGAAGATGGCCTTAAAACACTTCACGGAAACATAAACTTGGAATATACTTTCATGTCCACTTCAGAAGTGAACAGGTTGTTCTTGTGAGAAATGTGGACCCTATATAAATGTTGCCTCATGGTGAATTAAGACAGGTGACAATATATTGACCATTAAAAAGTGTCTACAACACTATTTCCCCTGTCTTTGACCTTCTTCTGATGTGAGTCTAACACTCTCTCCCATTGATAAATGGGCTCAATATTCCCTGTCCTTCACTTTATTTGGACTCGAGACTATGGTGGAAGTGACACTGAATTCTAAGACTGGAGCATTAAGGGTGGTACACCTGCTCATTGGTTCTCTTGGGATCCTCATTCTTAGAAACCAGTCACCATAAAGTGGATGTGGCTGTGTGCAGAAATGCTCAGTCCCTGAGCTCATAGCCATGTCTGAACTTCTGGCCGACATCAGTGTCAACTTGCCAGCCTTTCCAATGAGCCATCTACTGTTGAGTTCCCTGTCAAGGGGCCCAGGCTGCAGTCTGATACTTGGACACCGATGACCAAGATAAACCATTGTGGTTTCAAGCCAGGTTGGGGCTGATTTGCTACATAGCAGTAGATGACCAGTTCAGACATTTCCCTGTGCTTATAAAAAAATCATTGTATTAGGCCATCTGTATACTTTTCTCTGCTTCTAAATCTTACGTTTCTGTACATCCTGAGGTATCTTTAAAAGATCAGCTTATTGAAATATAACTCACAAGCCATACATTTCACCTGTTTCAGTGGTTTATTCACAGAGTTGTACAGCCGTTGCCACCATTTAATTTTGAAACACTTTTGTCCCTTCAAAGATAATTCCATGTTGATACATGGCAAAACCAATACAATATTGTAAAGTTAAAAAATACAATAAAAAAAAAGAATGCTCAAACTACCAAAAAAAAAAGATAATTCCTATACCATTAACAACCATTCTTCTCAAACCTTATGGCCCTAGGAAACAATATATTTTCTATCTTTGTAGATTTTCCTATTCTGGCCATTTCATATAAATAAAATCATAAATATATCATCATTTGTGAATGGCTGCTTTCACAATTCATAATGTTAAGTTTCACCCATATTGTAGTATATATCACTGTTTCACTCCTTTTTATTTCCAGATATATTCCATTCTGTGGATATGTTTCATTTCACTTCCCATTCATCTGCTGATAAACTTTTGGGTTGTTTCTACTTTTTGGCTATTGGGAATAAGGTTGATATGAGTAACCTGTATGTAAGCTTTGTCTAGACATATATTTTTATTTCTCTTGGATAAATAACTAAAAAGGGAAATTGTTGGGTCATCTGATAACTGTAAGGTCAACATTTTGAGAAACTGCCAAATTGTATTGCAGAGAGGCTGTATCTACTGGAGCTCCCAGTTCTTCACATTCTGCCATCACTTGTTCTTGTCCGTCTTATTTATTTGAGCCATCCTCATGGGCTGAGGCAACTTTCCAAAACGATTTGCTAGACGAGAACCTGAGGACACACACCAGACAGTCCTATGGCAGATCAATAATACATTTTTAAATGTTTAAGTATTATATTAAAAAAAATATTTAGCAGTACATTTATACTGTAGACAAAGATAAGTTCCCAAACATGAATTGGTATAAGCCCCAGTATTTCTGGGGCAGCATTCCCAGTCCTGTAAAGAGCCCAGAAGCCAAGTCATATTAGTTTCAGATAGAAGAACCAATGATGTCTGGCTTGCAGAGTATGGTTGGAGGGTGGGAGGATGGGGTAAGATGGGAAGAAGAAGAAGGAATGTAAGAGTTGCCATCATAACTTCTCTGGTAGCCCAGTGGCTAAGAATCCAAGCTCCCATTTTAGTGGGCCGAGGTTTGATTCCTGGTCAGGGAACTAGATCCTACATCCTGCAACTAAGATTTTCTGTGCCACAACTAGAAAATTCTACATGCCGAGACTAAAGATCTTGTACGTTGCAACAAAGATCAAAGATGCCACATGCTGAAACCTAAGGCCTGCCGCATCTCCAAATAAAAATAAAAATAAAATAAAACACAGAGCTGCCATCAAATGACAAATTTAGGAAAGTATCAAAAAATACAACTAGTTATTACTGCCTTCTCAGGAAATCCATCAGCAAGAAAAATCAATGGCAGCCCTTTTGAAAAATGGGTGGCAGCATTGTTTTTCAGTCACTCAGTCGTGTCTGACTCTTTATGACTCCATGGAATGCAGCATGCCAGGCTGCCCCATCCTTCAGCATCTCATGGAGCTTGCACAAACTCATATCCATTGAATCGGTGATGCCATCCAACCATCTCATCCTCTGTCGTCCCCTTCTCCTCCTGCCTTCAGTCTTTCCCAGCATCAGGGTCTTTTCCAGTGAGTCAGCTCTTTCCATCAGGTGGCCAAATTATTGGAAGTTTCAGCTTCAGCATCAGTCCTTCCAATGAATATTCAGGACTGATCTCCTTTAGGATGGACTGGTTGGATCTCCTTGCAGTCCAAGGGACTCTCAAAGAGTCTTCTTCAGCACCACAATTCAAAAGCATCAGTTCTTCGGTGCTCAGCCTTTTTTATGGTCCAGCTCTCACATCTGTCCATGACTACTGGAAAAAACCATAGCTTTAACTAGATGGACCTATGTTGGCAAAGTAATATCTCTGCTTTTTAATATACTATCTAGGTTGGTCATAGCTTTTCTTCCAAGGAGGAAGTGACCTTTACTTTCAAAGCTGCAGTCCCCATCTGCAGTGATTTTGGAGCTCAAGAAAATAAAGTCTGTCACTGTTTCCATTGTTTGCCCATCTATTTGCCATGAAGTGATGGGACCAGATGCCATGATCTTAAAGATCATATAGATCATGGATCATAAAGAAAGCTGAGCGCCGAAGAATTGATGCTTTGAACTGTAGTGTTGAAGACTCTCGAGAGTCCCTTGGACAGCAAGGAAATCAAGTCAGTCAATCTTAAAGGAAATCAGTCCTGAATATTCATTGGAAGGACTCATGCTGAAGCTGAAACTCCAATACTTTGACCACCTGATGTGAAGAACTGACTTACTGGAAGCGACCCTGATGCTGGGAAAGATTGAAGGCAGGAGGAGAAGGAGATGACAGTGGATGAGCTGGTTGGATGGCATCACTGACTCAAGGGACATGAGTTTGCACAATCTCTGGAAGTTGGTAATGGACAGGGAAGCCTGGTGTGCTACAGCCCATGGGGTTGCAAAGAGTCAGACATGAGTAAGAGACTAAACTGAACTGAGCTGTAATGATCTGAAGGCTTCTCCAGGTATTAATTATTATTTTTTTTAATTTTATTTTATTTTTAAACTTTACAATATTGTATTAGTTTTGCCAAATATCGAAATGAATCCGCCACAGGTATACCTGTGTTCCCCATCCTGAACCCTCCTCCCTCCTCCCTCCCCATACCCTCCCTCTGGGTCGTCCCAGTGCACCAGCCCCAAACATCCAGTATCGTGCATCGAACCTGGACTGGCGACTCGTTTCATACATGATATTATACATGTTTCAATGCCATTCTCCCAAATCTCCCCACCCTCTCCCTCTCCCACAGAGTCCATAAGACTGATCTATACACCAGTGTCTCTTTTGCTGTCTCGTACACAGGGTTATTGTTACCATCTTTCTAAATTCCATATATATGCGTTAGTATTGGTGTTTTTCTTTCTGGCTTACTTCACTCTGTATAATAGGTTCCAGTTTCATCCATCTCATTAGAACTGATTCAAATGTATTCTTTTTAATGGCTGATCTGACTTTCAATTTGCTAGTAAATAAATTCTTCTTACTAGTGTTCCATCACTAAAGATAAATATTACAAGTAATTTTTAAATATTGGCCAAGTTTGAATATATGCACATTTGTCATACCTGCTAAGAAACATTTCCCACTGGTCTCAAGTACTCTAAACTTTTACATATTTGGCATCTTGCAACAAGACCAATTATTATTGTGTAGCTTTAGAAAATATTGCCTTCATAGCAAGTCCAGTAAAGACTTAGCTAAGACATTTGATGAACTTTGATAATTAAGAGGAAAGGCAATTGTCGTAACTAGGCTGGAAATTTTTCTGCTGCTTTCAAGGACAAGTTCAAATCTCAGAGCTTCTGTCATGGCACAGCGTGAGTGAGTGGTGGCTCCAGGAGGCAAAGTATTCATTTCTTAAAAAAATAATTGTACTTATTTTTGGCTGTGCTGAGTCTTTGTTGTTGTGAGGCTTTTCTCTAGTTGCAGTGAGTGGGGCTACTCTTTGTTGGGGTATGTGGGCTTCTTCTTTGGTGGCTTGGCTTGTTTTGTCTTGTTGAAGAGCAGGGGCTCTAGGGCATGCGGTCTTCAGGAGTTGTGTTGTGTGGACTCAGTAGTTATGATTCCCAGGCTCTAAAGCACAGACTCAGTAGTTGTGGTACATGGACATAGTTGCTCCAGGGCATGTGGAATCTTCCTGGATCAGGCATCAAACCCACGTCTCCTGCAGTGGCAGGCAGATTCTTTACCGCTGAGCCACCTGGGAAGCCCATCTTGTTTTAAGCGTTTACTTGTAATCGGTATGGGGTTTGGCTCCATATTTGGCATAGTGCAAGAATGCGAGATACTTGGCACAGTAGATTTGCTTCAGATTCTTCCATCATTTGTTTATTGAATAGCTCTGGTCAAGATATGTAACAAATCTCCAAAACTAAATTTGATTACCTAGTAGAATAAGGACCATCTTGTATCCGAATTATGATGAAATGTGTGCAAATTATAACATAGCTTGTACAAACACATGTTAGTTTATTATGATCTCATGGAAATGTATAGTTTTAATTAGTGTATATGGACTTGGTGAATTGCTCTCCACCAGTCTTTCTTTGGTAATTAAACATATATGCCCTCTCAAACTTTGGATGAATTCCTGAAACCCAAAAGTAAGTCTGCAGTGTCTTTAGTTACTTAAGAAATTGAGAGAGAGGAGGATATTTGGCTAAGAAAATATATATTAAATTAGCTTTTAGAGTTTTACTTATTGCCAGATTATTACATGAGATGGTCTATAAATATAATGCTGAAAAGAGAGTGTAGGAAGTGTTTTGAAGCTCCTTGATTACACTTAACTATGTTAAATTTTAACTTTCTGGTAGAATATGTAGATCATCTTTTCTCTCACTTTTCTAAGTCAAACTCTTCAAAAAAATAAAGAAACATGTGTCTAGAACTCCTGATAATTAGGTCCTTCGTGTTGCTGTGACTTAAAATCCTCTGAAACCACGGGCCTGTGGAAGTCCCAGCACAGCCAGTGTCTGACATCAAGGAGTCTGGGGAAAATCATGAAGAGAAAGTTATGTTCTTCATCTTGGTCTGCACATGGAGTGGTTGTTGTATTTAAGAGATGAGGGAGATCTTTCCTACAAAAGTGGGAGTTCAGCCAAAGATACTTGGAAGAATGTTAGGCCCTAAGGTTGGACTTTCCTGGTGGCTCAGATGGTAAAGAGTCTATCTGCAATGCAGGAGACGTGAGCTTGATCCCTGGATTAGGTAGATCCCTGGAGAAGGAAATGGCAACCTACTCCAGTATTTTTGCCTGGGAAATCCCATAAGCAGAGGAGCCTGGCAGGCTACAGTCCATTGGATTATAAGGAGTCGGACACAACTGAGCAACTGAAGACTTTCAGGGTTTGCATAAGTCTTAGACTGATGGGGATTCTCACAAAATGAAATCAGGAACCCAGGTAGTCCTACTTAAATATCAAGGACATTAGCAATATTTGAATTATATTTGGGGAAGTGTTCCAGTCTTCCTTCCTCTGTTTACTATATGAAGGTCCTTTCATAATACCTGGCATGTAGAGGCTGCTCTTTGCTCAGTGGTTACAATGAAGAAAATTGGCCTTATTTTGTTAGTTAATAATTTGAGTAGCAGCAGTAATAGATTTCATTCTTAACCACCAAGGTTGAATTGATTGTGTCAAATTCATTCCAAGAGTTCTGATGTCTTATTGCTATTGGACTGTTCTATAGAAGTAAATGAAATTAATCCACCTATTTCATTCAAATTGTTGGAATACTTACAGTGATAATAGCTGAGTTTAGTGAAACATATTTTATTCCTTTTCCAAAAATTTTTATCTGAAAGGAAAATTCTTGGTATCAAGACTCCTGTGCTTTCTGTTTTCATAACAGGGAATGATTTCATTTTTTGGTGGAATGCATGAATAAATAATCAAGTAAATAATAACTGTCAGGAATTATATGTAGAAAGAAAATAGTAGGTCAAATTAAAAGTTTTAGATAGAGCTAAGAACTATGAGGTCATGATGTGACTATGTCGTTAGCTACCTCGCGTTTAATTTTAAAATGGTGGAAGCAGATTAATGGACAGGGAGGCCTGGCGAGCTGCGATTCACGGGGTCGCAAGGAGTCGGAAACGACTGAGTGACCGAACTGAACTGAACTGAAAGGATCCTTTCTTGGGGAAAAAGACTTGTTTGACTAAGAGGAGAGTTTGGAAAGTAACTATTAAGTCAATTATTTGTGAATATTTGTAAAAAAACAAAAAAAGGCATCACAAAGTGCCAATCAAGATTCATTAAGGAGGAACTTTTACAAACTGCCTTTAAGGTTTTTTTTCCTTTTCAAAAACTAGATTGCACCCATACAGATAAGAGCAGTGACAATTTGAAGATGTAATGCTTTCAGAGTTCAATAAAGCCTTTAAAAGTCTCCTGTGATATTCTTATGTAAAATGAGGAAATGAAGAGTTTATGCATGCCAGTGTAGTTCGCATCTTCACTGGCCATGAAATAAAGTCTTGCCCAGTGAGTATTGGATATTAAATCTTTAAAAAATTCTGTCTGCCTGGGTTTATGGCAGCAGATGGATATTCAATCTAAGACAAAAATCCTTCTCTGAAAAGCTTAAGATATTTTATTTTTACATAGCTATTATTGTTGCTTCTTACATGATAATCATAATACTGTAATCAGTTAAGGATTATGTACCATAATTCAGAGAAATTTTCACTCTTTAGCTTTCTGAATCCTTACAACTTATTTGGGAAGAAGGTTGCTTTATCCCCATGTTGAAGACAAGACTGTGATAGATTTAGCAACTTGCTCAGATTGTATTAAATTTCAGAGTGGATTCCGATCTAAATTTTCTTGCCTTGAGAGCAAGTTCACATCCACACTGCTCTATAATGTGTTTAAATTAAATAAGAAATTGGAGCAACAAGTCTTGGGCTCTGTAATCTTACCTGAATAGAATTTCAGGTAATGATCTTTAAAAAAATAGAGCGATGTTCATTAAAAAAAAAAATTTTTTTAAGTCATCATTCCTAAGAAGATGAAAACATTTAAAGATTTGTTGAAGCATTTGTTTCTCTCTCTGAAAGATGGACGCCAGTGCGTTTTTGCAGGGATTTCCTTTTTTATTTTCTACCAGTTTTAGCACCATAGGAACCCTCTTACTTAAGATTTGTTCACTTTGTTTTCAGATATAATCACAAGAAAAATCTTTCGAGTTTTCTTTAAAAATAAATTAGGCCATCACTCAGAGCAAACATATATTTTCTGTATAACAAAATTAAATAGAGGGAGTAAATTGCACAATTAAACTGTCATTTAGCTTGCTCTTAGACCTACAGTTTGGTCACAGACCTGACCTGTTTAAATGTGTATAACTTGAAAGCAGATACATTACTTTACCAACAAAGGTCCTTCCAGTCAAAGCTATGGTTTTTCCAGTAGTCACATACGGATGTGACAGTGGGACTATAAAGAAAGCTGAGCACCGAAGAATTGATGCTTTTGAACTGTGGTGTTGGAGAAGACTCTTGAGAGGAGATCAAACAAGTCAATGCTAAAGGAAATCAGTCCTGAATATTCATTGTAAGGACTGATGTTGAAGCTAAAGCTCTAATACTTTGGCTACCTGTTGGGAAGAACTGACTCCTTGGAAAAGACCCTGATGCTGGGAAAGATTGAAAGTGGGAGAAGGGACAACAGAGGATGAGATGGTTGGATGGCATCACTGACTTGATGGGCATGAGTTTGAGCGAGCTCTGGGAGTTGGTGATGGACAGGGAAGCCTGGCGTGCTGTAGTTGATGGGGTCACAAAGGGTCGGAAAAGAATGAGCGACTGAACTGAACTGAACTGAAATCCTCAGGGTGCTTCCTGGGTCCCCTCTGCAGGAGAATTGTAGGTCGAGATGGCCAGTTTAGTTTTTATTGATTGTGCTTTTCAGACCATTTTAGTCTTCAGATCCATCACACATTTTCTTCTAATTTTTGCCCTAGGAAAGATGCAAAATTGTCACTCTGTGTTAAATTTTATTTCTCCCTATTGGATTGGAGCTGTTTTCAGATATTCTAATGATACTATGACTGTTGGTATAGAGGGCTTATCTTTCTGATGAAAATACTACAAAAAGAACCCTCCTGGATACGTGCATATTTGGACATCTTAGTGCTTGTATCTTGTATCTACATGCTAACCATCTCTCCAAAAGTAAATAACTTTTAACTCAGCCTTCATAAGAATAGCGTAGACAGCCAATGGTGTTGGAGAGATAGCCCATTCATGTTCTTTTTCTTCATTTTAAAATAAGAAAATAAGATACTGACTATATTTACTATTTCTACCTGGTCATATATTGTTTTTTCACAGAAAGATATAAAATATCTAAAGTTCACTTTTTTTTCTTTCTTTTAATCTAATTTGCAACTGTGTGTACATACCTCTTCTGCAGTGATTGAGATGATACCTTTATTTTTATTTATCTTCAGCATGATATAAAGCTCATATAGAAGGAATTATTATGAAATAATCTTACTTTCATACACTGTTTTGGTACCATTTCCTCATTTTCACTACTATATATAATTAATCAAAAATTAACTTTATACAAATTTTCTTCTCAAACCAATATATTTAGGATTTGTTTTGAACTTATGTTAAGCCATTAAATATGACAACTATGGGAAGTTACTAAACTCTAGTTTCTGGAATGAATGACTGCTTAGTGTTATTTCATTGGTTGCTATATAGAAAAACAATGCTTTTATCTCTAGTTTTTAAAAATATTAAATTTTACCCATTTACTCAACACCATCAGAAAATGAGTTTAAAATAAATGAGAGAATTTATATTTAATTCGGAGAAGGCAATGGCACCCCACTCCAGTACTCTTGCCTGAAAGATCTCATGGATGGAGGAGCCTGGTAGGCTGCAGTCCATGGGGTCGCTAAGAGTCAGACATGACTGAGCGACTTCACTTTCAGCTTTCACTTTCATGCATTGGAGAAGGAAGTGGCAACCCACTCCAGTGTTCTTTCTTGCCTAGAGAATCCCAGGGACAGGGGAGCCTGGTGGGCTGCCGTCTATGGGGTCACACAGAGTCGGACACGACTGAAGCGACTTAGCGTAGCATATTTAATCATAGTTTGATCTTCTCAGCACTATAATGTTTTTATTTAAATTATCTTATAAAATTATTTTTATCTTAACATCTATTTCCTTTAGTGAATTAAGAACACTGAAAGTATTTCAAATTTTTCTTGATGTCTGTGTGTTATTTGTAGGATCACTAAATTTACTGAATTTCACCCATCATTATAGAAACAAGGGCTGTAAAACTTTGACGAGACAGACCTGTGTCCCACGACAAACTCAGAGAGTTGCTTTGTTGAATGTATTCTGGAAAGCTGTTCTTTTCTTTTTTTGAATCATCTCCCACTTTGCCATTAAAAATGTTGTGAAAACATTTAGCTGTGTGAGCTCAAGGACCCTGAAACTCACCTGAAGTGGTAATTGTAGAATGAAAGGTTAAAGCAATTTTCTTCCAGCTGATTTAATAAAAGTGATAGTTTGTATGGATATAGTTCTTTACAGATGACCTTCTGCAAACATTGTTTGATGTGATTTTGTGCTCCTGATGTGGTCAGTGGAGGAAGCTTAGCTCATTTCACTCCACAGGTAAAGAAACTGGGAAACACAGGGCTTAAGTATCTTCTCCAAAATTACACCAATTATTAGTTCAGATCCAAGGCTAGAGATCAGTGCTTGAATTCCTAGTCATGACAACGTTAACTGAAAATCACTGAAGACTTACTCTGGGCCAGGCACTGTGCATACACATTATCTTATTAATCCTGCCCAGTTACAAGCATATACAATTGTAATGGCCATCTGACAGATGAGGTTTAATGAGGTAAGATAATTTGCCTAATCCCATGTGGATAATATGTAGCAAAGCATGAATGCTCAAGATGGAAGAGTTATCCATAACTAAAAGTGTTGTAATGCATATTTTATTGCCTCATTTAACCCCTCTCTCTTTCAGTTTCCTCACCTGTTCATATATTGATAATACTATCTACCTCATAAGAGGTTGTGAGAATTTCAAAGTTAATTTGTAGAGAGCTTAAAACAGTGCATGATATGTAGTAAATACACAAGAAATATGAAATATTATTTTATGTGATATTAGCCTCAGAATATCTACTTTCACTTTTAATTTAAAAGACAATAAAACCTGAGTGTTTATGTAATATAACTTGGCGTTAAACCAATTGAAATGGACAAAAATACATTTTTGTTTGTAAGTGGCCAGTGATAAAAATGCTCTCCAAGTTAAAATTAGGACTATGCCAATTACATTATAAACAGTATCATCAAATAGGACCAGTTGTGGGTAAAAAGAATGTGAATCTCAAGGGTACCACTTTGAGAACTAAGTCAATGAGAAAGACATTTAAATGTAAAGAGTAGCATCTATATGGGTTACATGGAGTGACCGGGGATGAGAACTTGTTTGCCTTCATATGTTTAAAGTTAATTGCCAATGGATAAGATGGCATTGTATTTTGTTTTGCCATGGCAAAGAATAAAAGAGTAAATTTGCAAAAACCTTAGTGCTAATGTCACATCCTTACCCTTCTTCTGTCCACTGACTATATGCTCTTATGGTGACCCACTGTCCCAAGCTTCAGCTGTGGTTGCTGGAGAGGGGAACAACGTAAGGTATTTGCTGAAAACACTAATTACATAAAGTTCAAGTTTGTGGTTGATATTCTTCAAATTCTCTCCCCTCCCCCACAAGATCTGCCCTAGAGAATTTCTGGGGATAAATTGATGAAGGAGAAAGTTCAGACATCCTTCATGTTGCTTTTGCTATGTGTGAAGTCAGTATGCAGGAAAACTCTTTTAGGCTTCACAACTATTTAACCTTTAACTCCATCTTTTTTTAACTTCCAAGAAGTATTTAATCTATTTACACAACTTTGGTTTTGTATCTCAAACCTGGGAGATAAACCTGAGAGCTCTCAACCTTAGAACTGTTGAAAGATTTCATCCAGTTAAAATTAAACTTAATCCGTGTATCTCTTCAGATTTATTGAGCTGGAATTTTAAGAACAACTGAGGAGCTTTATAAGAAACATGCTGTACTTTTACATCATATAGAAAAAGAAACAGAAAATTAGATATACACGATTTCCTGAGAAAATTCATTTATTTGTTCATTCAACTATTAATATATATAGACTTAACCAATCGGCAAACATTTATTGTGATATTATATGCCAGAACTGGAAAGACAAGTGAGAATGTGTGTCTCTTTCAAGAAGTATATAATAGTATGTATGACTGACAGCATTGTAGGATAAAAACTATAACAAATGTGCTATGTGGATCATATAGACTGGGTTTGCTTCTCTGTGGGTTTGCTGAAATCAAAGAAATAATCCTAACAATACTATTCAAAGACAAGGTTTATTACTTTTACTTATTGAAGCCCTGTGTGTCCCTGGTGGATAATGTTCCCCTAGAAGTAGAATTGATTGACTATGAAAGTGTTTCCAAATAACCCCCTCTTCTTGTTTCTGTCCAGTCATTCAGGCTTCTGTGTCTGGTCTCCAGACTAGAACCAGTGTGGCACACTCCCACTGGCCATCCAAGGGCAAAATCTGTGGTCTCTGGAGAGCAAGCAGTGAGTTTAAATTTGCCATCAGGCACTAGCAGGGTTGTTTGCACTTGACATCAGAGGAATTCTGGGACCAGATGATGCACTAAGTGCTGCCTGGTATCAACAGGCAGACATGAGGACCAGAGAGATGAGATTACCAAGGAAATCAAAAGGCTCAGGGCTTTTATTTTATTTTTCCGGATCATCCTTTCCATCCTTCCAACTTGAGAGCTGGGCCATTTCCCTAGGGATCATGTAAGACAGTGTGTTCAATCACAAGGATTTGTCCTTTTGCTCTGTAGACAGTGAACAAATCACAATAGAGGTGATGGTCGTGGTCATGGTGGTGGTGGTGTTTTAAAGAAAGGGAGTACTATAATCAGATTTTCCTTTGGGGAAAAAAATGACCCCAGGGCCCTTACTGAGAAGCATATGATTGTTGGAAAACTCCAGGAGAGAGAAAACAATCCCCTCTCCCAAGGAAGTAGCCTGGGGAGTGAAGTGGGATGAGAGAGCTGAAGGTGATGGGATTTGGCCACTGGTTGGATGTTAACAGTCCAACCAGTTAACCAGAGGAGGGGTTAGTGCATCCTTTTAGCCTAAATCTCCAGGTGATTTAGGACATAGAGACAGAGCAAAGCTGGTCGAGATCCAAATTAATTGTTCTTGGCTCCCCAAAGCCTCCCCAAGGAACAATCATCTCTCTTTTGCCTCCACCCCTCTTGGGACCCATGGTACTTTCTAATTGGTATTTGCCTTATCTGTGTATGTCTCTTCTCTCACCAGCTTGAAAGAGCCCTCTGGGTTTAGGTTAATTCTACAAGGAAGATTTATCTATATTCCATGTGTCACAGAATACACAGCATTCATGGATTTTAAGTGAAATATTACAGGCGTTTTCCTGAATAAGCTCCTCTTGGTTATAATCTACCAGTATGATTTTCATAGTATCTCTGCTTAATCTTATTGAAATAAGCATAGTTTCTATTTTTTAAATATACATAGATAGAAGTTTCACTGCAGAATGTTTTAGCTTACAGAACATGAATTTAATATTAAAATAGTGTTCTTTACAAAATTTGTTTATATTAACAAGAGCCGATCTTATACTAATTGACAACAGCATTTGTATTCTTTTACATAATCTGAATACCATTTCAAACATGCTGGAAACAGTTCTGTCTGGGCTGCTCTTTCTCCTTTCTGTATGAATTTTAACTTTGAACATTGTTTTTGCAGTTCACTGCATGTTCTTCGTAAGCGGGAAGAAAAACAAAAATAACTCCAAAAGTGCTTGGCATTAGTGTGTACCATTTTGGAATGCAGTATTAGTTCATCATCTTATTTTATCTGACGTTTTGACAAGTGTCTTAACACATCAGAGAAAAGAGAAGCTTTTACATGATTAAATTATACAAAGAAACACAGACACACCATGTCACAATGTAGCTGAGCATTTTCCCAGAGTCAGTAATCATTGAATAAAAGATAATTCTTGCCTATATATAACTGGGAGTTAACCCTAGCTGCTGATAGCCTGAAAAAACGTAAAAACTCTTTGAAGTTTTGAGGTCTCCGCCAGACACTACTGATAGCTCAAGTCCCACCGCCTTCTCCCCTTTTATCCTTTGCTATCAAAATGGGAAAGCTGAATTTTATCTTCCAGAATCCTCTGTAGTGAGGCTGACATATATCTAAGAAATAACAGCATAAACGCGCTGAGTTTTTTGAGACAGTTTTTGCTTTCCTATAATGCTCAGTGTACTGCCCTTGCCCCAGTATTCCTGCCTCAGCTGTGGACCAATGCCTGGAACTACAACAGCAGTTCATGGCTCTCAGTTGGCCAGCAGCACCCCCAGGATGGGAAAGTGTCAAGAAAGATAAAGCCTGTCAGTGGTGAAGAATCCACCTGCCAAGGCGGGAGACATGGGTTCGATCCTGATCCTGGAAGATCCCGTATGGCACTGAGTAACTAAACCCGAGCGCCGCAACTGCTGATCCTGTGCTCTGGAGCCCAGGAGTCACAGCTAGTGAGCCCACACCTACAGAAGCCTGCGTGCCCTAAAGCCCGTGCTCTACAGCTAGAGTGGCTCCTACTCACCACACCTGGAGAAAAGCCCTAACACCAACACCCACACCTACTGAAGCCTGCGTGCCCTAAAGCCCGTGCTCTGCAACTAGAGAGTGGCTCCTACTCACCACAACTGGAGAAAAGCCCTCACACCAACAAAGACCCAGCACAGCCAAAAAGAAGTTCGTAAATAATAATAATAAAAAGGTAGAGTCTGGGTCTTCAGCGTCCTTGAGCCACAGCATGGAGTTCTGGACTAAACACTTCCAGCCTTATCATGCAAGGAAGATAAACCCCTAGATTTTAGACATTGCTGTTCAGATTGTTCAGAAGAACATATCCCAGCAGATATATCAGTATGTAAATAAAAGAATCACAGTTAGTGTTATTATAATTATTAGAAGTACTAGAATCTCTCTAATGTCTGGAAAGAGCCATAATTAAACCCTTGCAGAAGGATGTAATCTTTTCTTACTTAAAGCTTTTCGCTGTAGGAGAGTTTTCAGCCTCCTTTGGTAATGTTTAATGGCTTCCCTTCCTTAAGAAGCTGGGGCACGTTTTGTATTATTCTAGAAAAGAAATATAGCTGATTAGTCGCCACTGCTTATTTTCACATTTACCACTGATGAACCTACTTAGCTATTCCTTAGGTTAAAGAAAAAAAAAAAAATCACCCTTTAAAACATATTTTTAATCATGTTAATGTAATTCTTCTGGACATATGTAACTTATTATTTAATGTCCTAACTAGTGTCCTAGAATTAACAAAATAGAGAGACTTGCAGTTGGAAGTTCTTAAAAATATTTAACTCTATCATTTTACATTTAAGATGTAGAAACAAAGGCTCTAAGAGGTTAATGAGAGTCAGACAGTGAGAGTTATCTACAGTGAAGGCATGTGAAGACCTTCAAGGTTTTCTGACACTTTTCTTCTTTCTTTTTTTAGGCAGAGTCTCTTTTAAATTTATAGACTTTGTTATCACAAATTATTACCAATCTAAAATATGGGTTTAAAATAATGTGACTTCCATAACAGAGAGAGTGGAAAGAGAACATTAAAATTTCTATTTATATTTAAGATGAATCTAAAAACTTGAACTTTTAACATTTATTATGTGCTATGTCATTCACATAGCCTTTGTTCCCAGTTTTGAGCTTTGGACCATATTTGAAGTAAAGATAAAAATGGAAGCGAATTTTTCCTGGACTTCTAAGGCTGGAAAGGTAAAGATACATTTTCCAGACTGCTTTTCATTAGAATTCTGGATTTGTTTGAGGTTTTTTTTTACCAGTTGGATCACTTCCCTGAGACTCAGACGGCAGAGGTGGGAGGTATCATTCTGCTTCTGAGTGGAGATGGGGGATTTTCTACAAGACCTCATTAGGCTTATACATATCGGGAGGAGAAGGGGGCTAGCAAGCCTGCTCTGTTTCTGAAGTCACAGTTGTCAAAAGTGATGGAATGCCTACTTTTCACCTTCTTATCTTAGGAACTTCCTGGGAAACAAATTCAGAATGAAAAAGGAATGAGTTACTAATCCATGAAACAACTGGATGAATCTCAAAAGCATTAGATTGAGTGAAAGGGGACAGACAAAAGAGGCTGCATAATGCATGATTCTGCTTACAAGGCATTCACAAAAGGACAAAACTATAGATGGAAAACATGTAGTGGATACCTGGGTACTGGGGAGTCCTGGTGATAGAGAGACTGAAGGATGTTCTTTGGGGTGCTAACAGTATTCTATATTTGATTATGGTGGTCCTTATACAACTCTGGATGTTTGTTAACATTGTTTAATCTTTCTCTTAAAAAGAATTAATTTTACTGAATATAAAATTTGCATCAATGAACTTGATGTTTTAAAAGTATTTGGGGAGCACAGATCTTGAAAAGTCCTCCTTATTCTTCTTGCCTGGCCTGCTCATGTTTTAGCACCATGATTCAGGTCATACCAAAGGAAACAGTTTCAGCATTTTGTCTTTACTTTGTTTTTGACTAAAACAGTACATGTATGACTTCAGTTTCTGCAGGTCAGAAGTTCATGCATGCTTTAACTGGGTCCTCTAGTCAGAAATTCACATCTCTGTAATAAAAGTATCAGCTGAGCTGGGTTCTCATCTGAACGCTCAACTGAGGAAGAATCTGCTTCCATGTTCATTCAGGTTATCGCTGTTGTTCAGTCACTAAGTCGTGTCTGACTCTTTGTGATCCCACGTAGCACACTGGGCTTCCCTGTCCTCCAGTATCTCCTGGAATTCGCTCAAGTTCATGTCCATTGAGTTGGTGATGCTATCCAACCATCTCATCGTCTGCCACCCTCTTCACCTTTTGTCTTCAGTGTTTCCCAACATCAGCGTTTTTGGCCATCAGCTCTTCACATCAGGTGGCCAAAGTATTAGAGCACTCAGGTTATTGGAAGAATTCATTTCCTCATACCTATGGGTTTGAGAGTCCATTACTACTTACCAGTCAGTGAGAGCCTGGACAGTGCCTTTGTTCCTTGAAGCCACCCATAGTTCTGGCCACGTCAAGTATCCCAATATGACTGCTTACCTCATCAAGTCAGCCAGGAGTCTCTTGAGCACGCCTGTTAGCAAGAAGAGTCTTAGTAATATAGTGTGGTCACAGATAGAACATACCTTCTCTGTGCCATATTTTTTTGGTTAGAAGCAAGTTCCATGTGCTGCTCATGCTCAAGAGGAAAGTATTGCATGAAATGTGAACACCAGAAGACATATATCAGGGGGTATACCCAAAAGTCTACCATAGCCTGGGGGGTAGTGAAAAGAGAGAGGAGAGTTTGCTTGTTACTGCAGGGGAGCAGTTCAGGGCATGGCACAGTGCGGGCTGGATAAGGACCAGGGGAGTACTGAGCACATGAGGATGAGCATTTGGCAGGGGCTGGATAGGGTAAAGGTTCAGATTTGATGCAGCATTGCAGTACTTCCCTGGAGAGTTGTCCATTCTCTCCAGAGACTAAGGTCAACTCAGATCTTTTTTTTTTTTTAATTATATTTCAAGAGAATTAAAATGAACCTATATGAAAATAAGAGTAGAAATTTCCCTTTCCTTCCTCTAGCTCATGACTCAGATATCTTTATATTTTCAAATGTTTCATGTAAGGTATTGCCTTCCCATGCCCACATATACATACATATTTATGCAAATCGGATCAGGCTACATAAATGGTTTTTAGCTTATTGAATTATTTCTCTCATCTTTTATTTTTCCATTTTATGCTGCTTCCATCTTTTCTTTTTCTAATAAAGATCTCTTTGGGAGATCTTGCCCACAGTTTGCTCAAGAATGAAACTGGGTGGGGGAAGTGTTTTTGCCTGGTGTACTTGCTCAGAGATGTTGTGTGTATTTCTCTATCCACAATCTGTACCATTCTTTGGACTGGAGACCCATCTCCAGGTGAAGGACTGGATCATCTAGGAAGAAGTTAGTGTCATATTTTCCCCTTATAGGTATTTGATTAGTCATTTGGATATGGTTTATTTCCATTCCATTGACAGATGCCATCTCTTTGAATGCTTGTAGTTATTTTCTTTTTCTTTCTCTTCTGGCTCCATTTTCAGTTTCTCTAGTTTAATTGTCTGAAAATGGATCATTGATTGAGACTCTGAGAATTCTCTTTCTTAATTCCAGAGAAATCTACTTTCTGGTCAAGCTTTGGAGAGAAGCTTTAAGGCTCTGTGTACCTTTAGTTGAGTTTCACTGGTTTGCATTTGTATTGTAGATACTTTCTGTTTTTTAGTATATGTGATTATATCCATTACTCTCCTTCATTCTAGCAGGTTCCAGGGAAGGAGACTGAGAACATACTTTACTTAGGCAGCTTTTCCCCTTTTCCCAATACTAAGCTACAACTTAACTGCAAAAACTGCCCCATAATTCAGCTGGACAGAAGGTCCTAAAGGAATACGCTGAATGTGTATTCATTTAGATGTGAGCTTAAGTGCATTCATCTTATTCTGGGTTAAAAGTTGGGATACATCCATTAGAGCTGATATAAATGGACTCCTTTCAAAACAGCACGTTCAGCTCTAAACCTCAGTGCCTTCCACTAATGTGCACTATTATCTGGAATACAGAACTTGAGCTGCATCCATGATGCCCAGAGCTGGCATCCAGGACCCCTCTCATGACTGTGGTGCCCTCAACACTCTACCACGTGAGGACTGAAGCACTCACTGGTATTTTCATCAAGTCCATGTTAAAGTTAACCATCTGCTACTCTGTCATCTGTGTCTTGACCAAAGTGAAAAATGGTATGTGTCACTTCTGTCCTCATTAGGTAGGCATCTGTATTCTGAGAAGCCTTCTTAATTAATCTTCATGTAGTGAATGTCAGCCAAGGCCAGGCATGGATTTGCTCTGAAGTGTGAGCCTTCTTCACACCTTTGTAGGTGGTCCTTTGAAGTCAAGCTTGAACAAGATTGATAGGAAGGGTGCTCTTGATTTTCTTAGATAATTAATTTAAAAGGAGTTTGACTATATCTAGTCTTCTAGTCATTGCTATTAAAACAGCATGTTTAAATGTTTGATTCAGAAATCATTTTCTTTCTTCTCTTCTCTCCTCTTCATGAAACATGCAAAGATTGTAGGATTGTGGACTAATGATGCTTTGAGATGAAGATCCAAGTGTAAGTGCTAAGTGCTATATATTGTTTCATAAGATTCTATAAAAATCTTTCAGACAAGAAACCATTCTTTTTTATTTTCTCCCTCCAGGAAAATATTCCTTCTTAACTATTTCAGGTACTAATTTGTTCTTATCTAATCAAAGTATATTTTATATCTTTATTCCAAATTCAAATTATTTGGCCAAGATACCCAGATAAATAATTCAAATCCTTTTTTTTTTTAATTGCCTTTTCCAGACACAAAAGTCTGAAAGTTGTAAATTTCTTTGTTTACTAAATACTCTCCTGTGTGGTTACCTATTTCCTGAGGGTAGAGACAATGTTTTCTTCCACTCCAAATACCTTACACAACTGAAGCAATATCCTGAGCATAACAGTTGCTCAATAAGCGTTAGAATGAGGGTGAAGATTCTATTTCAGTACATACTTATGTTGGCAGAAGCTGCAATTTGACAGTGACAATGCAGGTTTGCCTAGGTAGCCTGTGAGTGCCCCTGTGTTACACTCTAACAGTAAAACTCAGTTAATGGTAAGATGGGAGTGTGTAGCTTTCAATAAACAGCGTGGTTCAGGTACCTCTCAGGTTTTCCTATTCTAAAGATGCTATTTTTCTAATGGAAATATCCTCTAACTAGATCAGCCGCCTTTGGTTAGTTGCCATTTCCTGATTCAAAGGTAACAAAATTATGTTGTTTTGTTGTTCAGTCGCTAAGTTCGTGTCCGACTCCATGACCCCGTGGACTGCAGGCACACAAGCCTGTTCTGTCCTTCACTGTCCCCTGGAGTTTGCTCAAATTCATGTCCATTGAGTCGGTGATGCTATCTCATCCTCTGCTGCCCTCTTCTCTTTGGCCTCCAATCTTTCGTAGCATCAGAGTTAGCATAAATATATATTTTGTTTATACCAGGTTAAGATTATCTTTAAAAATTATTGGACAACTCAATATATTTTATTTCTTTTGAGTATTTGAAAGATTGAAACATTTTTCTTGGGAAGGACTGACAAGAGTTTGAGTAGCTTTTAACTGTTTGGATACAACTGTTAATAGCAGACTCTAGTCACCTCTGAGAGCTTTCCTGGTAGCTCAGCTGGTAAAGAATCTGCCTGCAATGCAGGAAGCCTGGGTTTGATCTCTGGTTGGGAAGATCCCCTGGAGAAGGGAAAAGTTACCCACTCCAGTATTCTGGCCCAGAGAATTCCATGGATTGTATAATCCATGGGGTCACAAAGAGTCAGACACAACTGAGTGACTTTCACTCACTCACTCAGTCAACTCTAGCCCCAGCCAGCCCCCAGCATTCATGTGCATTACTTACCTGATCCTGTCAGCTCAGTTCAGTCACTCAGTTGTGTCCGATTCTTTGCACCCCCATGGACTGCAGCATGCCAGACTTCCCTTTCCATCACCAACTCCTAGAGCTTACTCAAACTCATGTCCATCGAGTTGAAATACTTTGGTATTTCTTGAGAATCCCTTGGACTACAAGGAGATCAAACCAGTCCATCCTAAAGGAAATCAATCCTGAATATTCATTGGAAGGACCGATGCTGAAGGTGAAACTCCAAAACTTTGGCCACCTGATGTGAAGAACTAACTCATTGGAAAAGATCCTTATGCTGGGAAAGATTGAAGGCGGGAGGAGAAGGGGATGACAGAGTGTGAGATGGCTGGATGGCATCACCAACTCGATGAACATGAATTTGGGTGAACTCCAGGAGTTGGTGATGGACAGGGCGGCCTGGTAAGCTGCGATTCATGGGGTTGCAAATAGTCGGACACGACTGAGCCACTGAAATGACTGACTGAACTGAATCTTTCCCAGCATCAGGGTCTTTCCCAATGAGTCAGGTCTTCCTCAAGACTGGGGTTCTCACATCAGGTAACATTGTATCTAAAGCTGACATGATGAGGTACCCAGCCTCTCCTCAATGTTAAGTAGGGAGCTTGGGAGTCTGGCTCAGAATGGGGTCATTAGTCAGGCCTTATTTGAATCTGCAGAGTAGAGCAAGAAGATATGAAAGCATTGCAGGAAAAGAGGGACTCGCTACTTCTGAGTAGAGAGAGAAAAACTGAGTTAGCAACTTGGGTGTTCTTGAAGAATGTCTAAGGGAAGCCCTCCATATAAGAAGGGGCTGTATTCACATCTAGGCAGAAGAGCCAGCAAGTCTTCCCCTCGGATTTTCACATCAGGATCCAGTATAATAGCCCCTGACCTTTGGAGGGCGGCTTAGAGGTGATGACACATGTTTACATTTGCAGTTGTGTGTGGAAGGAGGAAGAGAAGAGAAGTGGTGGTGCCAGTGGACAGAAGCACTAAACACTGTAGAGAAAGTAGAGCTCCACTGGCTCAAGGAGAATGACTCATGTTAACATGTGATATCTTGGAAAGAAATACCATAACTCAGAGTATACTCACAAAGTATTCCTTTATGTATTCTATGTAGCTCTTGGTCTGTGGATTGTGGAAGCTGACATATAGATGTAGGCTTGAAACTGATTTTAAATGGTGTCCATCAAAACAGGAAAATAAACTGGGAGATACATTCAGATACCAGGAGACCAATTGATTTATCAGTCATCTGTTATCAAAACAATGCTGTGTACCAACAACCACAAAATCTCAGAGGTACGTAATAAGGAGCATTTGTGGCTCAAATGGTAGAAAATTCACCTACAGTGCAGAAGACCCGGGTTTGATCCCTGGGTTAAAACGATCCCGTGGAGGAGGAAATGGCAGCCCACTCCATTATTCTTGCCCGGACAATTTCACGGACAGAGGAGCCTGGTGGGCTACAGTTCATGGGATCACAAAGATTCAGACACGACTGAGCAACTAACACTTTCCCTTTCACACTGTGATGTTAGCTCAGTTCTGCTGATTTTGGCTGCACTTCTCAAATGCTTAGGGTCAGTTGGATGTCAGCTGCAGCCACTGGGCACCCAGGTCTTCTCTCTGAGTCTCATAGGCTCATCTTTGCATATTTTCATAGCAGTGGCTGGAGCACGAGAGAGAGGACAAATCCAACCACAGAAGTGCTTTTCAAGCCTTTTCTGTGTCATGTTTGCCATTATACCTTATTTGGCCAAACTCAGAGACAGAGAGGAAGGGCACTGTAAAATTAATCTTCATTAAAATTTTTTGTTGAGTTAACCACCATGTTTTTTAGGGTATTCTTACTGTAGCATAACCCAGCCTACCTTGACTGAGAGAACTGTTAGATATTTTTTCAGCATTGTTTTTATTGTCACAGATGAAAATTTTATAAATGTCAAGTATCTATGGCCATACATCTTTTGAGTTTATGATGAAAATCCTAGTATGTGCATGTGTGCTAAGTCACTTCTTTGTGACCCTATGGACCGTAGCCTGCCAGGCTCCTCTGTCCATGGGATTCTCCAGGCAAGAATACTGGAGCGGGTTGTCACGCCCTCCTCTAGGAGATCTTCCCAACCCAGGGATCGAACCATGTCTCTTACTTCTCATGTATTGGCTGGCAGGTTCTTTACCACTAATGCCACATAGGAAGATAACATACTTATGCAGTAGGGAACTTATATGAAGGAGTATGCCATATCACTCCTTTTTATCTTATGCTTTCATTGTTGTGTTTATGCACAGGTTTTTTTTGTTTGTGAATGTTAATACACAGATTGCATGCATGTGTGCTAAGTCACTTCAGTTGTGTCCGACTCTTTGTGACCCCACGGACTGTAGCCTACCAGGCTCCTCTGTCCATGGATTCTCCAGGCAAGAATACTGGAGTGGGTTGCCATGCCCTCCTCCAGGGAATCTTCCTGACTCAAGGATCAAACCCGAGTCTCCTGAAGCTCCTGCGTTGCAGGTGGATTCTTTGCCATGGAGCCACGAGGGAAGCTCAGTACACAGATTATGTTATAGTAAATGACGTGGGTAAAACTGCATCCTCATACATTGTCATCACAAATATAATGACCTATAAAACTTAACAAGAGTAATTCAGTATCTCATAATACGTTTCCAGTTGCTTAGCTGGAATAGTAAAATGAATATAAATGTTGAATGTATAACTTTTGTGTAAGATGTGTAATGTATGAATTTGATGTCGCTGTTGAGCTGTCAGTTAAATCTGGGTATCTTTACACTTCACACAGTTTTGTCTTGAGCATCAACTGCCAGTTGCCTGTGTCTGTCCTGCAGATCTGTTGAAATGCAACCATTGTCTCTGACGTCTGATGATGGAATTGCTTACCTGGAAGGTTCCTAGCTGATGTCATAATGCAGGATGCTTGTCTTTGGAGATTCCATCATGGAGAGGAAGGTCTTATTAAAGCAGAAATAGACACTCAGGAAGCCTGTTGTGCCTTCGTGTAAGAGCAAAAATATCTCCTTGTGACTTATGATTATCTTAGAAACCCCCTTTCAGAATTTTGACAACTCAGCTAAACACCCTAGATGATTATTCTATACAGAGTGGTCTGGAGTGATAATGGAATAGTTAACCAAAATAAGCATTTGTTTAAAAAAACAAAAGTCACATTTGATTAGGTATGATATTGATGAAACATAATCTTTTCTGAATAATCTGGAATTCACCCAGATTCTGTCTTCACCAATTTAAGTAGTTTTTCAACTGAATAAGTTTATATTGTAGCCCCAGTCCTCTAATTTTTGTAGGTCAGCTTGTTTTAACAACAAATAGATCATTTAAAAAAAAAAAAAAGCCTTTTTCTTTCTTTCTCTTTAGCTCAGTTGTTCATTTGGACTTTTGTTTTGAGGATCACATCTCTTATCTCTTTTTAAGCCTATAGGCATTATTGAGTTTTTAAGAAATTCTAGCAGCCCACTCCAGTGTTCTTGCCTGGACAATCCCAGGGGTGGGGGAGCCTGGTGGGCTGCTGTCTATGGGGTCGCACAGAGTCGGACACGACAGAAGCGACTCAGCAGCAGCAGCAGCAAGTTTATATTGTTATTTGTATTGACTGTTGGCCTCAGTGAGTAGACAGGTGACAAAAAAAAGATGTAGTACAAGAGGATGACACAAGATATAACCACGTAGTTCAGACTAGAAGCTCACAGATGAGTATCACTATGTGGTAGATTTTCACTGCAAGCTACTTTCCAGTCACACTTAATGAAACCAAATGGAGATTTGATTCATTAAGTCATTCATCCCACAATAAACTGGAAGCGTAATGTTCAGGGCCGTCATCTTCAATAATTAAATCTTTGAATCAAAAAGTAATTTTCAGTAAATACAGAAATGATGTTAAACACACACAAACATTTTAAAACCCAGTGTATAAGTGACTTGACAGAGACTTTAAAATCAATAAAATGGAATTTCTACAAAGCACTTCATCCTTTTTGTTTGTTTGTTTGCTGAGTGTGTGTGCCTGTGGGATTTTAATTTCTTGCCCAGGGATTGAACTCATGCCCCCTGCAGTAGAGGTGAGGAATCGTAACCACTGAACTGTCAGGGAAGTCTCCACACTCATCCTTATAATTTCTAACTTCACAGAGAACTGATACAAATGTTGCTTAAGCAAGTATTTTCATTTTGTAAAGAAGCTTGTGGATTATACATAGGTCCATATGTCAAGAATTTAGAGATGCCAACAAGGGAAAGGGAACGTGGGCCAGAGTTGTTCCCCCCCGCCACCCGTCTCTGCCCTTTGGAGGCTCCTCTTTCTCTTCTTGTCCTTTATTTATTTTTTTTTTTGGCTCTTTTCTATCCCTCTCACTGTATCTTTGAAGAATATTTTCTTTTCCCCGTTTTCACTTACATTGCTAAAAACATAAAAGTTTTGTTCAACACTTTCTTCAGTTATTTAGACTTTTTAATTCAGTTACTCATGGCCCCAGGGACATTGTGAGCTCAGCATACCCTTAACTAACCTCATTTTCCACTCACCCAATCTTCCCTCTTGTCATTCTCAATCTAAATCCTCAGATGCCTCAATTATCATCCCAGTTCCCAAGCAAAAGGCCCAAGGCCGTGATGTGCACTCCTTGTCTGCACAAAGTCAATTCATTATCAAGCCCACATTCTTCTCTATTACCTCTTCAATATCTCCTTCCCTCCATCTCTACCTCCACTTTGTTTACGCTTCTGTGACTCCTTACTTTCCCCTTTGTCTTGACCTCTACTCTGGTGTGTTCCAGTCTATAACACTGATTTGTCTAAGAGCTATAACACAGTCTGTTCCAGACCTGAGAGCTATAACATGGTCTGTCCAAGACCCGAGAGCTGTGACGTGCCGAGGGCTTTAATGTCCATTGCTCCAAATCTTTGTTGTGACGAGACAGAACCGCGGAGCATACACTCGCCTGACAGCATGGTCTCCATAGGCACACTGTCTGGGTTTTAATCTTTCTCAGGACATGAGACAGTGAAGAAGTTATCTTTTCTCTCTGTTTCCTCAGCTATAAAATGAGGATAATAAAAGTACCAGTCTCACAGGACTGCTGAGGATTTAATGATCTCATATAAGAAATGTTTTGAACAGAACCTGATACATACTGGTGCCATACATATTTTAACATTCTAATTTTCTGCTCTAGTATCCATAGTATTAATACTTGGCTTCCATTCTCAGGGCCACCTCATGGTCCAGAATGGCTGCTGGTGCTCCTGCCACTACTCCCCAATTCTAAGTACCTAAAATAAGAAAGGGGAGGAAGACAAACATCCCATCCTTCAGCTGAGTCAGCTTCCCTTAAACAGTTTTCCACAGTTCTAAACCATCACTTTTGATTATATGTCACTGATCTGAACTTAGTCACAGGACTTCATTTAGCACAAGAGAGGCTTTGGAATGCTGGTCTTTTAGCTGTGTTCTCTTAGAAAGGAGAGGAGTACAGATTTTAAGTGTTATAATACTGTGATTGACAATATAAAAAAAAAAAGTATATTTGGTTCCTATTTTTTGGCTTGGAGCTCCTAAAACCCTTGAAATTTCCTGTGGTAAGAGCAGTAAAAGTATCTTTTGTAATGTTAATGAGATGACTTTGAGAATGTCCCTAGATAATGAGGGCTGAAGGCTGGTTGCCATGGGAACCAACAGAGTGATTAGAGGTTTGAAAGTTTCAGTTACACCCACTGATCTCTGGGAAGGGGAAAGGGGTTGGAGATTGAGTTCAATCATCAATGACCAATGATGTATTTAATAAACTGTATTTAATAAATTGTACCTATGTAACTGGGCTTCCCAGGTGGTGCTAGTGGTAAAGAACCCTCCTGCCAGTGCAGGAGACATAAGAGATGCAGTTTCCATCCCTGGGTCAGGAAGATCCCTGGGAGGAGGGCATGGCAACCCACTCCAGTATTCTTGCCTGGAGAATCCCGTGGACAGAGGAGCCTGGTGGGTTACAGTCCCCGGGGTCACAGACAGTTGGATAGGACTGAAGCGACTTGGCATACAACTTGACATGTCATGGCATCCATACAATGAGGGTTATCACAGGTGGCTCAGTGGTAAAGAATCTGCCTGCCGATGCAGAAGATGCAGGAGGCATGGGTTCAATCCCTGGCTGGGGAAGATCCCCTGGAGGAGGAAATGGCAACCCACTCCTGTATTCTTGGCTGGAAAATCCCATGGGCAGTGGAAAATGGCAGACTACAGTCCATGGGGCCACAAAGAGTGGGATATGACTGAGTAACTGAACATACACATTCATACAATAACAGAGCACAATATTTGAAATACAAAACTTACAATATCATTTCAGTTCTTAATATTATGATTTAATGGGGCAAACGTATTCTACAGATATTCATTGATAAGTATTGACTTGATTGAAAGTGAAAGTGAAGTTGCTCAGTCTTGCCTGACTCTTTGTGACCCCATGGGCAGTAGCCTGCATTAAGCTCCTCCGTCCATGGGATTTTCTAGGCAAAAGTACTGGAGTGGGTTGCCATTTCCTTCTCCTGGGAATCTTCCCGACCCAGGGATCCAACCCAGGTCTCCCGCATTGTAGACAGATGCTTTACCATCTGAGCCACCAGGGAGTCAGAAGCTCATTGAATTGATTAGTGGCAGTTTTTAAAAATTTGCTTCCTTTTTAATAGAATATTTACATACAACTAAATAATAGTTTGGTTTAAAAAGAAATCTCAAAAGAAATTTTAAATCATTTTAAGTAAATGAAAATGAAAATAAAACTTGTGAAAATTTGTAGATTGCAATAAAAATTGTGCTCTGAGGGAAATTTATAGTATTCAAATGCATATATTAGAAAAGAAGGAAGATCTAATATGAATAATCAGTTTCTACCTTAAGAAATTATGAAAGGAACAAATTATATCAAAGTCAGAAAAAAAAATCATAAGTATTAGAGCAATAATCAATAAAATCAAAAACAAGAAATCAATAGAAAAAAAATCAATAAAACCAAACACTAGTTCTTTCAAAAGCGGTTTTTAATAAAACCAATAAGATTCTAGCTAGAATAACTAAGAAAGAAAGAGCAAGGACACAGACTACTGATGTCAGAGATAAAAGAGCGAGACCACCACAGACTGAATATAAATAAAAAGAAAAATAAAGTAATACTATGAACAACTCTGTGCCCCCAGATTTTTTAGCCTGTAACATGGACCAATTCCCTGAAAGACACGGTCTGCCAAACCTCATAAGGAAAAGATGAACCAAATAAACATATCTATTGAAGAACTGAACTGATAATAAACAACCTTTAAAAGCAGAAAGTGCCAGGCCCAGATGGGTTCTTTGATGAATTCTACCAAATATTTAAGGACGAAATTGTGGCAGTTATCTTTTCTCTTGCAGAGGATAGCAGAGTGTGTGTTTTCTAACTCATCCTGAGACTAGGATTACCCAAATACCATAAGCAGCCAAGGATATTATAAGGAAAGGAAACTACCAAATTTCTGGAAAAGACAAGTACCTTTCATAAACATAGATGGAAAAATTCTCAATAAAATATTAACAATTTGATTTCCATAAAAGTATATAAAAATTATATACCATAGCCAAATCAGATTCATTCCAGCTATGCAAGTCTGGTTCAACATTTGAAAATCAATTAGTCCATTACATTAACAGGCAAAAAAAATGAAAATCATGTCAGCAGATACAGGAAAGCCTTTGACAAAATCCAACACTCATTCATGATAAGAAGCTATCAGTGCATTAACAATGGAAGGGAAGATTCTCAAATTGATAAAGACTATTAAAAAAACAACAACAACCTACAGCTGATATTTTACTTAATTATAGTAAAAACTTGAAGCTTCTCCACTAAGGCCAGGTACAAGGCAAAGATGTCTCCTCTCACCATTCCTTTCACATATGTACTAGAAGTCCTTGCTACTTCAATATGGGAAGAGAAGAAAACAAAATAAAAAGTATGCAAATTGGAAAGGAAAACTTAAAAATGTCATTCTTCACAAATGACATGATCATATATGTAGAAAATCTGAATCTATTAAAAAAAGTCTCCTGAAACTAAAAAGTGATTATAGTAAAGTTCCAGGATAGAAGATTCATATAAAAAGTCAATTGGTTTCCTATATAACAGCAATGAGAAAGTGGAATTAGACATTTAAAACATGGTACCATTTCCATTAGGACCCAGAAAAAAAGAAAAATTTAGGTATAAATCTAACAAATTATGTACAAGATCTATGTGGTGAAAACTAGAAAACCTGATGAGCAAAATCAGCTAAATAAATGGAGAAGTATTCCTTGTTCATGGATAGGGAGACTCAATATTGTCAATGTCAGTTCTTCCCAACTTGGTGGGTAGATTTGATTCAATCTCAATCTAAACCTGAGAAAGTTATTTTGTGGATATTGGCAAACTTAATGTGAAATTTGTATGGAGAGGCAAAAGCCTGGAATAGCCAACACACGTTAAAGAAGAATAAAATTGACAGTACCAGAATACAAGACAGCATAAAGTTATTGTAAGAAAGAGAGTGTGGTTTGGAGAAAACAAAAACAAAAAGAGACAAAGAGATCAGTATAACAGAATACAAAGCTCAGAAACAGACCCTAATAAATATGATCAACTGATCTTTGACAGTGGAGCAAAGGCAACATAATGAAGCAAAGATAGTCTCTTCAATAAATGGTGCTAGACTGTTTATGATAGCCAGGACATGGAAGCAACCTAGATGTCCATCAGCAGATGAATGGATAAGAAAGCTGTGGTACATATACACAATGGAGTGTTACTCAGCCATTAAAAAAAATACATTTGAATCAGTTCTAATGAAGTGGATGAAACTGGAGCCTATTATACAGAGTGGAGTAAGCCAGAAAGAAAAACACCAATACAGTATACTAACGCATATATATGGAATTTAGAAAGATGGTAACGATAACCCTGTATGTGAGACAGCAAAAGAGACACAGATGTATAGAACAGTCTTTTGGACTCTGTGGGAGAGGGCGAGGGTGGGATGATTTGGGAGAATGGCATTGAAACATGTATAATATCATATATGAAATGAATCGGCAGTCCGGGTTTGATGCAGGATACAGGATGCTTGGGGCTGGTGCACTGGGATGACCTAGAGGGATTGTATGGGGAGGAAAGTGGCGGGGGGGGTGGCGTTCAAGATGGGGAACACATGTACACCCATGGCAGATTCATGTTGATGTATGGCAAAACTAAAACAATATTGTAATTAGCCTCCAATTAAAAGAAATTTATATTAAAAAATAATAAATAAATGGTGCTGGAACAACAGGACATCGACACGCAAAAAAATAAGTCATACACCTTACACACTTCACAAAAAATAACTTAATATATCATATACCTAAATGTAAAATGCAAACTATAGCAATAGTTAGAACCAGACATGGACCAACTGACTGGTTCCAGGTTGGGAAGGAGTACAAGGCTGTGTATTGTCACGCTGCTTATTTAACTTACATACATTGTACATCAGGTGCAGTGCTAGGCTGGATGAATCACAAGCTGGAATCAAGACTACTGGGAGAAATATCAACAACCTCATATATGCAGATGATACCACCCTAAGGTAGAAAGTGAAGAGGAACTAATGAGCCTCTTGATGAAGGTGAAAGAGGAAAGTGAAAAAGCTGGCTTGAAACTGAACATGCAAAAAACGAAGATCATGGCATCTGGTTCCATCACTTCATGGCAAATAGAAGGGGAAAAAGTGGAAACAGTGGCAGATTTCATTTTCTTGGTTTCGAAAATCACTATGGATGGTGATTGCAGTCACGAAATTAAAAGACTTTTGCTCCTTAGAAGGAAAGTTATGACAAGCCTAGACAGTATATTAAAAAGCAGCAATGTCACTTTGCTAACAAAGATCTGTGTAATCAGCGCTATGGTTTTTCCAGTAGTCATGTATGGATGTGAGAGTTGGACCATAAAAAGGCTGAGCGCCAAAGAATTGATGCTTTCACACTGTGGTGTTGGAGAAGACTCTTGAGAGTCCCTTGGACAGCAAGGAGATCAAACCAGTCAATCTTAAGGAAAATCAACCCTGAATATTCATTGGAAGGACTGATGCTGAAGCTGAAGCTCCAATGTTTTGGCCAGCTGGTGCAAGAGCCAATTCATTGGAAAAGATGCTGATGTGGGCAAAGATTGAAGGCAAAAGAAGGGGATGACAGAGGATGAGATGGTTAGATAGTTTCACCTCCCAATGGACATGAATTTGAGCAAACTCCATGAGATAGTGGAGGACAGAGGATCCTTGTGTGCTACAGTCCATCAGTTCACAGTGAGTTGGACACAACTTAGCAACTGAAGAGCAACAACAACAAATGCATGTGTAGAGATAGAGAGTATATGGAAAATCTATGCATATTCCTCCAAATTTTGTTTTAAATCTAAAATTGCTCTTAAAACATAAAGTCTTAAAAAATACAAAAAGAATGAGTAAATAACTAATTTTATATATGTGTGTGTGTGTGTATATATATATATATATATATATATATTTATGATCTTCCCAGTTTGAACAGTGGTAAAGAATCTGCCTAGCAATCCAGGAGATGCAAAGCAGGTTTGATCCCTGGGTCAGGAAGATTCCCCTGGAGAAGGAAATGGCAACCTACTCCAGTATTCTTGCTGTAAAAATTCCATGAACAGAGGAGCCTGGCAGGCTGCAGTCCATAGGGACACAAAGAGTTAGGCCTAACTGAAGTGACTGAGCACACAGGAACATGCATGAATATTTTATATACTGAATTATATATTCAGTTAACTACAACATAAATTGTAATATATTTTAATCACTTTTAAAATAATTTTATCTTTTTTTCCTGTTTTATTGAGATGAAAGTCAGTTATAGCACTGTATAAGTTTAAGGTGTCCAGCTACAGATTTTACTTATATGCATCATAAAATGATTATCAAGATGAGTTTAGTGAATAGCCATCATTTCATGAGGGATTCCCTGGAAGCTCAGCTGGTAAAAAAAATCTGCCTGCAATGCAGGAGACCCTGGTTCAATTCCTGGGTAGGGAAGATGTGCTGGAGAAGGGATAGGCTACCCACTCATTTCATGTAGATACAAAATTGAAAGAAATAGAAAAAAAAAATTTCCTTGTGATGAGAACTCTTAGGATTTACTCTCTTAACAACTTTCCTGTGTAACAAAACAGCAGTGGTCTTTATATTTAAAGGGCGTACATTTACATCCCTAGTAGTATATTTTATTACTGTAAGTTTGTACCTTTTGACTACCTTCATAATTACCCATTCCTTAAGTTCTGCCTTTGGCAACCCCAAATCTGATCTCCTTTTCTGTGAATTAATTTTTGAAGTATAACTGATCTATAATACTACAGTATTTCCTCGTGAGCACTATAGTTATTTGATGCTTTTTTACATTCCAATGTGATCACAATAAGTCTAGTTTAATTACTTTTAAAAATTGCACACCAATATTGTGGCAATATGTAAAAGACAGGAAATGTGTCTTGATATGAATTATGCTTCATTAATTATATTTATAGTTTAGAATGTATTTATACATTCTCTAAAACTTCAGTTTTCCAAAAGTGATCTGCATAATGGATTACATTTGACAGTTTTTACCGTAAACTTTGTTGTGAAACTAGAGCCATTGCTTTTGTCATGTTTTAAATGAATTTATGTGTGTCTCAATTGGCTAAGACAGAACATTTTCTTCCTATTTAAATTCAGTCCCTTATTACCGTGTTCCATGGAGAGGGGGATGCAAGCAAAAGACAAAAAGGAAATGTGTAATTTAGTTTGGAAAAATGTATTCCTTTAATATGAGAAACATAGTGATTTATCCTCAGCATCAAGTTGATTTCATGGAGAGTTAGGGTGGGGATCACTGTTTGGGAGCTTTGGAACTGTTCCTCTATTTTTTTTTTTAATTGTTTCTTAAATGGTCTCTGGCACTTTCTGCCTCTACATCATTTATCCAAGTCTAACCCGCTACAATTTCTTATCTTCAAAGTGACTAGCTCATTTCATCTTATATGTTTTTGCCCCCAATTCCCTTTATCCAGTTTCTTTGCAGCCACTAGAGTGATTTTTTAAAATTAAATATGATTTGTGAATTTCCTACTCTGCATTGACTTGCCTTTGGCTTAACATGAAAGCCAAACTCCTAACCACAGCTTCTGGTTTCCCAGGCACACAAGCCTTCAAAAAATGAAGATCATGGCATCTAATCCCATCACTTCATGGCAAATAGACAGGGAAAAAGTGGAAACAGTGGCAGATTTCATTTTCATGGGCTCGAAAATCACTGTGGATGGTGACTACAGTCATGAAAATACCTCCAGAATATGAGAGGTACCAGTTGGAATGCTTGCCTTTTTCACGGCTCATTCCTTCCCACCTTTTAGGCTTCAGTTTAAATGATCCCTGCTAAGGTAGGCTTTCCCTGAAGGCCCACCTCAGCAACATTTCCCACCCCAGAGTTCTTCTAGCTGGAGGTTTAGAAATTAAGAGCACAGACTCAGCCTCCACCACCGCAGGTTAAAATCCCAAATCACCCCCTTAAGATTGTATTATGTCTAGAGATTCCTTTATCCTTGGAAGATGTCCTCAGCTTCCTCATCTGAAAGATGGGGGCAGTAACATCAGGCATAACTTACCTAATAGAGGTTTTGAATATGTGTTATTCAGTCAATATATGTCATGCCAGTGTTTGGCACATAGAAATCCCTACCATGATTTCTGTTATAAAAGAAATTATGTGATTTTAGTGATTACTGTGATACATTGCTATTATCTCATAAAGAATATTTGATGTATTTTATTTGCTTATTTTTTTATTCCATCCTTAATAATACCAGTGTCAGGGCAGGGATACTATCTGATTGTTTCCCTAGTCATTTCTAGCATGGAGGAGAAGTTCAGCACGTATTTTATTGAAGATGTGTGAATTCAGACTTTTGTGATTAAATTAAACCATATTGCTGGAGCACAATCCTTTTTTTTTTTTTTTAAAGCTAAAATTAGAAGCATTTCTCAAAACGAATTCTGCCACACCTAAGGAACGTAAGAAGGCAAACTGATTCTCAAGCAGGCACAAAAACAGTGCATCTTTCAGTCTGTGAGATCTGATTTCAGCTCCAATGCACTGGCCCCACTAAAGAGGCTGTTAAATACTAGTTGTTCCTGTCAGGGGAGGGTGTAATTTCCTCAGTTCTGTCTCGCTGCAGCAAAGATTTGAAATGGCAGACCAGTGTTACAGCTCTGTTACAGCTCAGAATTTTATTTTGCAAGCAAAGGAAAGTACACCCTAGAGGCTTAAGGTGGGCTGACCCCAAAGGAGAGACCCCAATCTATCTTGGCTCCCTCTTTTTATACGTTTTGTCTCCTCTTCCCTGAACCTGCCCTATGCTAGCCAAGAAGGGGGTGTGTTTGTTTCACCTGAAATTCTCACTCTGGTCCTCGGATTTTCTTTGTTCCATTTTCATGGGCTTTTTCCTTTGTCTTTTAACCACCTCCATTTTGGACTCCTTTTTTCCTATTCTAACTACCTCACCTTCCCCCTCAAGAGATGGGAGCCCCAATTCTTTGGAAATAGGGGTGTCAAGGTCTCTCTGGCTACTTCTTGCTGTGCTGGGATGGTGAGGGGCAATAAGTTCCCCCTCTTGCTAGTCTCAAGCCTCAGAGTCTTTAGAGTGGTGACCCTCTAAGGGTGAGTGATATTTTCCATGGTTAGGTGTAGCTTTATATATTCTTGTTGAACTAGCACTGCATTTTTGTAGCTTGTTGACCTGGGAAGAGACAAAATGAGTTAAACAAATTGATAATACATGGAGGAATCATAAGCAGTATCAATATGGTGATAACAGGAATAAGTAGGGGCATTCAGTTCAGTTCAGTTCAGTTGCTCAGTCGTGTCCAACTCTTTGCGACCCCATGAATTGCAGTACACCAGGCCTCCCTGTCGATCACCAACTCCCAGAGTTCGCTCAGACTCATGTCCATCGAGTCGGTGATGCCATCCAGCCATCTCATCCTCTGTTGTCCCCTTCTCCTCCTGTCCCCAATCCCTCCCAGCATCAGGGTCTTTTCCAATGAGTCAACTCTTCGCAGGAGGTGGCCAAAGTACTGGAGTTTCAGCTTTAGCATCATTCCTTCCAAAGAACACCCAGGACTGGTCTCCTTTAGAATGGACTGGTTGGATATCCAGCTCGTTCTTTGAGATCCTGTAGGATCTGAATGTTTTTCTTGAGGACTGTGAGACTTTCTTTAACTTAGCTGGAAGTATTTAACCAGAAACAACACATCTCATTCAAGATGGCCCAAGTCCCTCTTTGTTCAGGGATCAGGAGATCTGTCTCCTGTCTATTTTGGAGTACAACCCCTGTCAAACTGTGTTGGCTCTTTAGAGCTATCCTGAGAAATCTTATCCCCAGAGACTTAATTTTGGGGATATTCATTAGAATGACACTCATTTGTAGTCCTGAATAGGTATCTGAGATCTCCCAGAGGCTCACAGGTGTACTGAGTATCCTCTTCTGTTTTCCATGGCTTGACTCATGAGTAGTGAATCCAGGAGTCATGTCTTGGTACCTTGACTCTTCTGAGGGGTAGAATGTATTACAGGGTAGGGGCCCTTCCATGTGGGGTGGAGTGTAGCCTCTGGGGACCCATCTTTCCAGACTTTAATTGGAACTTGAGTCCTTGCTGTATATAGTGGTGGCTCTTAAGAATCTTTTGGGTCCTGGTTGACACCCCACAAGCATATATCCTGTTTGAATTGCCCAGTGGCCATGGTATAAAACCAGAGGGTCTGAGCCTCTGGATCTAGGAAGAGGTCATTGACATAAACAAAAGGTCTCCCATATAGCATCTCATAAGACTAAGACCAACCTGTTCCTTAAAGGCAATATGGATGCAGAGGAGAGCTATTGGTAAAGCCTCCTTCCATCCGAGGGAGGTCTCCTGGGTTATCGTTTTATCACTGATTTTAAGAATTGGTTGGCTCTTTCTACTTTTCCTGAAGACTGAGGCCTCCAGACACAATGGAGATAATAAGTAATGCCCAATGCTTTAGAGACCTCTTGGGTGATATTAGAAATAAATGATGTCCCATTGTCACTTTGTAATGACCTGGGCAGACCAAATCTCAAAATGATTTCATGGAGAAGTTTTTTTCCACCTCCTTGGCCTTCTCAATGCAGATGGGAAAACCTACAAACAATCCTGTGAATGTATCTATTATGAGTAGTAAGTATTTATACCCTTGAGAACGTGGCATCTGGGTGAAGTTCATCTGCCAGTCTTCTCCTGGGTAGGTCCCATGCCATTGGATGGGCTGGGTCTCATCTCAGTGGCATCTCTGAAACCTCAGAAGGCAGATGGACTGCCTCCAAGAGTCTAAGGATTTGATCACCGTGTTTGATTAGGGACCCTTGGGCGGTCAAATGGCCTCAGTTCAGTTCAGTCGCTCAGTCGTGTCCAACTCTTTGTAACCCCATGAACCACACACAACACACCAGGCCTCCTGTCCATCACCAACTCCTGGACTTCACTCAAACCCATGTCCATTGAGTCGGTGATGCCATTCAACCATCTCATCCTGTCATCCCCTTCTCCTCCTGCCCTCAATCTTTCCCAGCATCAGGGTCTTTTCAAATGAGTCAGCTCTTCGCATGAGGTACCCAAAGTATTGGAGTTTCAGCTTCAACATCAGTCCTTCCAATGAACACCCAGGACAGATCTCCTTTAGGATGGACTGGTTGGATCTCCTTGCAGTCCAAGGCTTCTTTCTCTCCAAATAGCAGCATGTGCGTGTAGCACCAGAAAGGCATATATAGAGTGAGTGTAAATGGCTACTCTTTTTCCTTTTCCCGTCTCTAAAGCTCGAGTCAGGGCTATGAGCTCAGCTAATTGGGCTGAAGTACCTGGTGGCAAAGGTTTAGCCTCTATGATCTCGAAATTTGAGACTACTGCATATCCAGCTCTTCTTTTTCCATCCAAGACAAAACTGCTTCTATCAGTGTACCAGTTTTCCTCAGGATTGGTCAGAGGATCTTCTGGCAATCCCTCTCGGGGTTTTGTCCAATGGTCTAAAGTTTCTAGGCAAGAGTGAAAGTGGAGAGAGCCCTCAGGGGCAGGCAGGAGGGTGGCTGGATTATGAACCTCACAAGGGGATATAGTGAGGCCTGGATTTTCCCTCAGCACTACTTGACATCTGAGGATCCTTTGATCAGACATCCATAAATGGCCTCTGCCATTCAGGAGTTGTTTCACTTGGTGGCTGGTAAAAATAGTTTGCCACCAAGAGTTTTAAAACATCTTCTATCAGGACTGCAATAGCTGCAAGATTTTGAAGGCAGGGAGGCCAGCCTCAGGCAGTTGGATCGAGCCTCTTGGAGAAGTAAGCTACAGGCTGGGGCTCAGGTCCCAACGTTTGAGTTAATACTCCCAAGGTTATTCCTTCCTTTTCGTGGACATAAAGTTGGAATGATTTTCTGGGCCTGGAAACCTCAAGGCAGATGCTTGAGTTAAGGCCTGTTTTAGTGTAGCCTCTGCCTTCTTTTGAGGTATTCCCCACATCAATGGGACTGAATCATCCTGTCCCTTTAAGCTTTCATATAAGGGCTGGGCAATTAGACTGTAGTTGGGTACCCAGATTCTACAATATCCAGTTAGCCCCAGGAGAGCTCACAATTGATTTTGAGTTGTGGGAGAGCGCAACTGGAGGATTCCTTGTACTTGAACCGAGAACAGCCTCCTGGACCCAAGTGTAATCTGAATTCCCAGGTAAGTGACCTTTATCTTGACCATCTGTGCCTTAGAACAGGAGACTTTTTATCCCCTCTCTGTCAAAAAGTTTAGAACCTGAATTGCATGTTGTTAGGCACTTTTCTCATCTGGAGAACAGATTAGTAGGTCATCTACATATTATATTTTCTCATTAGGTCTCAGGTCCAGATCTAGGAAATCTCAGCTAAGAACCTGCCCAAATAGGTAGGGGCTATCTCTGAACCCTTGAGGTAATACCGTCCAAGTCATCTGTTGGTGTTTTTCTCCTGGAGCCTTCCATTCGAAGGCAAAAAGATATTGGGATTCTTTACCCATTGGTATGCAAAAGAATGCATGGAAGATGAAGGCCTGAATATCTAGAGGGATTGGGTATTAGTCAATATTTCCCTCACAAGGGCCAGCTATTTTCTGGTTGTCCCTCCAGAAGATTTTAGAGGCAACATTGCGGGCCTGGACTGGGCTCAGGAAAAGAGCATGAAACAGGATGGCAGGATGGAAGGGGGCAGGGCACAACTGTTGAAAGAATGACATAGCCAAGGGCATAATATAAGCTGATTAAAATCAAATGGGTCCAAATTGGCAGACAAGTCAAATTCAACTAAATCTTGATCCTTAATCTGCAAGCTAAATGACACACCCAGAGGCACCATGACAGTTCCAAGGCACTATCAAAAGACCAAAGAGTGGGTGGTCCCCCAGTTGTTAGAATGATCCTGCCACCCATTAGCATATGAAATTACCCAGCCCATAAAAAACTAACCACACCACATTTCAGGGCTACACTCGCCCTCTGAGATGGCCCACACCCTGTGGAGTGTGCATCTCTTTGAATCTGAACAAACCTACCTCTTACCTATCACTGTGTCTCTCACTGAATTATTTTGCAATGAGACATCAAGGACCTGAGCTTCATTAGGTCCTGAAACCAGGCACCATAGGTTCTGGCTGGGCTCAAGTCCCAGTCAGATATGACTGAGTGACTAAGCATAGCACAGAGTCCCTGTCACGTGGGTTTGAGTTCCAATCTTAGGTAAACAGTTTCATACTTTTCCCTTTAGGAAAGATGATGACCTGCCCAAAACTTTGTAAGCAGTGGCATAGATGGAGAGAGGAGCTGAAGGATGGGAGGAAAAAGCAGTGGGAAAAATGTGCTGAGGAATCCCCTTCATAACCTGCTGGAAAATCTACTAAATACCTGACCTCTGTCCACAATGTTCATTGGCCTGATCCTTGACACAAAGGAGATTAAGGGCAGAACCCTCACCCACTTGGTCAAGAGCTACTAGGGCACAGCAGATAGAGGAGTGTTATGGACACACTGGGGAGTAGCCCCTGCCAGGGTCCCGCAGTTCTACGCACTGCTGCCTGCCTGTTCACAGGGGGTTCGAGGAAGCAAGAAACGACAGATTGTAAACGAATTAAGATTCTGTTAGCAATATGTCCTTTCAGCCATAGGAGCAAGAACCTCCTACCTTAACCAGAGGTCTTCTGGAATCTGAGACTGAGCTGCGTGAGCTTTCTGTAGAGTTTATCGCTGTCCCAGTTTCCAGCATTCTGGGCTTCTTGCCACTTCAACTGTGTTGGGTTTTCTTTGCATTCAGCTTCCACCGTGGGAGCTTTTGCCAGTTTCAGCTTCTGCTGTGCTTGGCCTCTGCCTCACGGGGCCGAGCCGAGGTTGTTTTAGCCGGGTTACATCTGAGTCATGGCACCATGTATGTCAATTACACCAGGAGTGTGTAATTTCCTTGGTTCTGTCTCACCGCTGCAAAGATTTGAAACAGCAGACTAGTGTTACAACTCGGTTACAGCTCAGAGTTTTATTCCACAAGCAAAGTAAAGTACACCCTTGCGGCGTGAGGGCAGGCAGACCCCAAAGGAGAGACCCCAATCTGTCTTGGCTTCCTCTTCCTATATGTTTTGTCTCCTCCTCCCTGAGCCTGCCCTATGCAAATTGGGCTAGCTAAGAAGGGGGCATGTTTGTTTTACCTGAAGTTCTCACTCTGGTCCTTGGATTTTCTTTTGTTCTGTTTTCGTGGGCTTTTTCCTTTGTCTTCTAGCCACTGCCATTTTGGACTCCTTTTTCCTATTCTAACTACCTAACATTCCCAACTTTAGTCATGGCTGCCTCTTTGTGAGTCCATGGACTGTAGCCCACCAGGCTCCTCTGTCCATGGGGATTCTCCAGGCAAGAATTCTGGAGTGGGTTGCCATTTCCTTCTCCAGGGGATCTTCCTGACCCAGGGATCAAACCCATGTATGTTATGTCTCCTACATTGGCAAGGGGGTTCTTTACCACTAGAGCCACTGTTCCTGATGGGTAGATAATATATAATTCCTGTCTGGTTCCCAGAGTTCCTCTGACCTCTCTTGAAATCTATAGAAGCTGAACCTGAATGCCAAAGAAAGGGTTAAAAGCTGGCACTGAAGACCTCTAGTTTGAAGAGTGAGAGCTCATTTCTAACATCTGTTATGCTAGCTGATCACCCAATTCACCTATGATAACTCATTCTGATGCAAACTATTTAAAATGTCTGGTGCCTATTGCATATAAAGATCTGTGGAACCCTTGCAGTAGCCTCCTTTTGAGGGCAGGAACTTCTCATTGGAAAGAGAGTTGACCAGTCCTGAGAACATGAAATTCTCCACAGGGCAACTGACTAAATGTGTGGTGTGGCTTAAACGAGGGATCTGCAAACTGCAGCCTGAGGGCCAGATCCAGCCTGCTGGTGATTTTTCTATGGCCTATTAGCTAAGAATCATTTGTTTTTTTTATTAGTTTGGAAAAAATCAGAAGAATATATTCTATGATGTGAAATTATGTAAAATTCCAATTTCAGCTCTTACGTGTGTGTGCATGCTAGGTTGCTTCACTCTTGTCCAACTCTTTGCCACCCTATGGACCATAGCCCACTAGGCCCTTCTGTCCATGGGCTTCTCCAGGCAAGAATACGGGAGTGGGTTGCAGTGCCCTCCTCCAGGGGATCTTTCCAACCCAGGTCTCTGTGTCTCCTACATTGCAGATGGATTCTTTACCACTAGTGCCACCTGGGAAGTCTCTCAGCATCTGTAAATAAGGTTTTATCGGGACACATTTGTTTATGAACCGTGTATCACAATTTGGCATTACTGCAACTGAGATGAGTAATTGGGACAGAGACCTTGTGACCCAGAAATCCAAAAGTATTTACTGTTTATACCTATATTGGGCTTCCCTGGTGACTCAGATGGTAAAGAATCTGCCTGCAATCAGGAGATCTGGGTCTGACCCCTGAGTCAGGAAGATCCCCTGGAGGAGGGCATGGCAAACCACTCCAGTATTGTTGTCTAGAGAATCCCCATGGACAGAGGAACCTGGCAGACTACAATCGATGGGGTCACAAAGAATCGAACGTGACTTAGTGACTAAGCACAGCACATACCTATATTGCCAAACCAAACTTCAGTCCTCTCACCCATAACCACACCACTCATAGTAAAGCCAGTCTACTAACACAGTCTACACTCACCAATACTGTTGTGGTAAAGGGAAGTTAAGTGTTTATTGTAAGGTGCCAGATAAGGAGTCTGGGACAGCTAATGCTCAAATTACCCCAACTCTCAATATGTTTCAGGAAAGTATTTTTAAAGGCTAGGTAAGGAGGTTGGGGGTGGGTGGAGAGGGTCCCCTGGTTGCTCAGTGGTTAAGAATCTGCCTGCCTATGCAAGAGACACGAGAAACAGGTTCGATCCCTGGGTCAGGAAGATCCCTAGAGGCAAGCCACTCCAGTATTCTTGCTTGATGAATTCTGTGGACAGAAGAACCTGGTGGGTTATATAGTCCATGGGATCACATAGAGTCAGCCATGAGTGAGCGACTCAGCACCTAAGCAGGCAGGCAGGAGGGAGGGGGTTGCGGGGTGTGTGATCAACTCATGCACAATTCTCTGGTTGGTTGATGATGAGCTAACAGAGCCATGTCCACAGGTGTTAACATTAAAAGTCATCAGGCTCCAGAAGGTCTGGGAGCTGTGTGTTCACAGTCATCAAGTAGTTAACTTTTTCCATGGTTAACTATTTGATGGTAGGGATTTTAGCATCTGTAAAATGACTCAGGAAAAGGTGTGTCAGATACTCATATCTTGGTCCTTCAGAAAGGAGCTAACATTTCTGTGACCACCATACAGCTGACTTACTGTTTAAGTTCTTATCAGTTTTCCTGGTCCAACTGCTGTTTCTTGTCACTCCATGTTCACATACTTTCCATCATGAATTCTTGAGCCATGCTTTTGTGACTTGTTGGGGAGGGGCTGGGAGAACATAACTTTCCATAAACAAGAGGCAGGCAGAGGGCATGGGGGCAGGGATCTGGCCAGGGAAGGGCCCATAGGGTCCTGCTTGGTTCACCTTTACAGAAAAAGCTTGTTGACTATGGCTTAAACTAACACAGGTATCCATTCTCAATGTTTTAAAGCAAATTATAGATATCCATAAAAAGCATACCAAGATTTATGTTGTGGTTGTTTAGTCTCTAAGTTGGGTCTGACTCTTGTGATCCCATGGGCCAACTGTAACACTCCAGGCTCCTCTGTCCATGGGATTCTCCAGGCAAGAATACTGGAGTGGCTAGCCATTTCCTTCTCCAGGGGATCTTCCCGACCAAAGGACTGAACTTGCCTCTCCTGCATTGCCAGGTGGACTCTACCACTGAGCCACCAGGGAAGCCCTTTACAGCTTATGATAAATGTGGCCTGTGTTTAAATATCTCAGGCAATACAGGTGTGACCTAAGAATGTTGCCTGCCATATCAGGAAACAAAGGATGTTGCAGATACCAGCCACTGGAGCCTCCCCAGTACACCCTGAGGAAACTCAGGATGAGAAAACACAGGCTGCTGGGCCCGGGTAGCTGAGGTGCCTGTCAAAAGGAATGAATACAGAGAAGTGCTAACTACCTTAACTTAAGATATCTGGTTTTCTTTAATTAACAGTAATCTTTTGATGTTCCAACTACCTGGTCCTGACAGTCTGATCACCTGGTCTTTGTTGCAAAAACTCCCATATATCCTTGGGGCTTCTCAGGTGGCACAGTAGTAAAGAATCTGCCTGCCAATGCAGGATATGTGGGTTTGATCCCTGAGTCCATAAGATTCCTTGGATCCAGAAAATTCCTTGGAGGAAAGTTCAGCAACCCCACTCCAGGATTCTTGCCTGAGAAAAATCAATGGACAGATGAGCCTGGCAGGCTACAGTTCATGGCATCACAAAAGAGTTTAAAATAATGCAAAACTACATATATATTTTTATCATAATGTTAATAATAACATGTATTAAATATGTAATGTTACTTATTTAATGAAAAAGAATGGGAACAGATTAAAGGAATGTGGATTTTACTCTTCTGTATTTATTGCCTAAATAAACCCATATTTATTGTAAATAAGCCTGCATCAGCTTTAAAATAATGCCTGCATAATAATATAAAACATCAAACTCATGCCAAGTAAAGAAAATGGAACTTTGTATTGTCTTTTTTATGAATGAAGTAAATGTGAATGTAGCAAAATTAAAATATTTCATGTGTTCTCAAGATATAGGAAAGCATTGTTATAAACAGGAAACATCTCTGAATTGCTTGTTATTTGTCCATCCCATTATAAAAGAGGAAGGAGAGATGGCGGATGCTTTCTGTAATTCTTAATGATTCTCTAGAGAATAATTTGACTCTGGAGCTTCAGTGGAGTCAGAAGTCCTAAACCAACACATACATAAGTCACAGAGCTGTCAAGACAAAACATCTTTTCCCCTCATTGCTTGTCAGGAACAATAGCTTGAATAGATTATGATAGGGTATTAATTTCCTCTAAAGCCAGCCACTAGACTTTGTCCTGAAGAATAAGGGATATGACAAGATGTGACAGAATCAACATTTTTAATAACATGGCATTTAGACCCACTTCCTCTTCTGTGTGATCTCTTCTTCCGGGCTGCCTCTTCCACATCTGACCTTTTATGATTGTAACTTTCTATAGTCTCTGACTGAAGCTAGTGATTTTCTCTGGCAACTTCCTCTTTACTCAGCCTCATCTAACACTTGTCAGTTTCTTCTAACTGTTCCACAACCCCGGTAGTCTTTGTTTAAGGCCATACCTCTGTTGGTAACATTTTTCAAAATGACCTGCTGAATATAATATTTTTGATGAAAACTCTATGGTAAATATTTAAGATGCCAAGCAAAGTAGTGAGATTTTTAGTCCTGTTGTGTATTTAGTTTCCACTGGACTTAAAATTTCCCAAACGTGGGCTAATTTTCCTATTTAGCAAGCACTGATTGAGAGTTTACTGCTTAAAAAAGCAGTGTTCAAGATATTACTGAACAGAGAAGGGGGAAGGGGGAAATAATATAAAATTAGTAAGTGTAATTCTAGTAAGATTTGCAAAAGTGTAATCCTAGTAAGAAGAGGTGGAAATACAAAGAAGAACTGTACAAAAAAGATCTTCATGACTCAGATAATCACGATGGTGTAATCACTCACCTAGAGCCAGACATCCTGGAATGTGAACTCAAGTGGGCCTTAGGAAGCATCACTACGAACAATTCTAATGGAGGCCGTGGAATTCCAGTTGAACTATTTCAAATCATAAAAGATGATGCTGTGAATGTGCTGTATTCAGTATGCCAGCAAATTTGGAAAACTCAGCAGTGGCCACAGGACTGGAAAAGGTCAGTTTTCATTCCAATCCCTAAGAAAGGCATGCCAAAGAATGCTCAAACTCCTGCACAATTGCACTTATCTCACACGCTAGTAAAGTAATGCTCAAAATTCTCCAAGCCAGGCTTCAGCAGTATGTGAACCGTGAACTTTCAGATGTTCAAGCTGGTTTTACAAAAGGCAGCAGAAGCAGAGATCAAATTGCCAACATCCACTGGATCACTGAAAAGGCAAGAGAGTTCCATAAAAAAAAACATCTATTTCTGTGTTATTGACTATGCCAAAGCCTTTGACTGTGTGGATCACAATAAACTGTGGAAAATTCTGAAAGAGATGGGAATACCAGACCACCTGACCGGCCTCTTGAGAAATCTGCAGGTCAGGAAGCAACAGTTAGAACAGTGGAACAACTGACAGGTTCCAAATAGGAAAGGGAGTACATCAAGGCTGTATATTGTCACCCTGCTTATTTAACTTATATGCAGAGTACATCATGAGAAATGCTGGACTGGATGAAGCACAAGCTGGAATCAAGATTGCTGGGAAAAATCTCAATAACCTCAGATATGCAGATGATACCACCCTTGTGGCAGAAAGTGAAGACCTAAAGAGCCTCTTGATGAAAGTGCAAGAGGAGAGTGAAAAAGTTGGCTTAAAACTCAACATTCAGAAAACTAAGATCACAGCATCTGGTTCCATCACTTCATGGGAAATAGATGGGGAAACAGTGAAAACAGTGGCACACTTTTATTTTTTTGGTCTCCAAAATCACTGCAGATGGTGATTGCAGCCATGAAATTAAAAGATGATTACTCCTTGGAAGGAAAGTTATGACCAACCTAGACAGCATATTAAAAAGTAGAGGCATTACTTTGCCAATAAAGGTCCGTCTAGTCAAGGCCATGGTTTTCTAGTAGTAATGTATGGATGTGAGAGTTGGACTATAAAGAAAGCTGAGCGCTGAAGAATTGATGCTTTTGAAGTGTGGTGTTGGGGAAGACTCTTGAGAGTCCCTTGGACTGCAAGGAGATCCAACCAGTCCATCCTAAAGGAGATCAGTCCTGAGTGTTCATTGGAAGGACTGACGTTGAAGCTGAAACTCCAATACTTTGGCCACCTGATGCGAAGAACTGACTCATTTGAAAAAACCCTGATGCTGGGAAAGATTGAAGGTGGGAGGAAAAGGGGACGACAGAGGATGAGATGGTTGGATGGCATCACGGACTCAATGGACATGAGTTTGAGTGAGCTCCGGGAGTTGGTGATGGACATGGAGGCCTGGCATGCTGCAGTCCATGGGGTTGCAAAGAGTCGGACATGATTGAGCAACTGAACTAAACTTAGCTGAACTGAATCCTAGTTAAGTCTCATCTTCCCTTTTAGATATATACTCAATCCTCATTTTGGGGAAACTTTATATTTGTGAAATTTGCCTACTTGATAACAGTCATCTGTAACTTGCAAATCAAGATCAGTATTTCTTTTATGATCAACCACAAAACTTGCATCTTGTGGTATGAAAACTTTTAGTCACCTGACATGCAATTTCTGAGCTGAGGTCAAACAAGGTGACACACTACTTTTTTTTTTCCCCCCCAGCACTTATACTATAAAAGAGTGTCTTCTTTGCAGTCTAATTAGTGCCCTTTTTTCAACTGTTGTGCTTTTTTTGTTTTTATTTTGCTGTTTCAGATAGCTCCCAGGCATAGTGCTTAAGTGCTCTCTACTATTCCTAAGTTCAAGAAAGCGGTGATATGCCTTATGGAGAAAATACATGTATTAGTTAAGCTTCAGGCCTGAGTTTATTATGGCATAAGTTCAAGGTTAATGAATCCACAATATATATTGAATGTTGTTTAGTCACTAAGTCATGTCCAACTCTTATGACCCCATGGACAGTAGCCTGCCAGGCATCTCTGTCCATGGGATTTCCCAGGCAAGAATACTGGCGTGGGTTGCCATTCCCTTCTCCAGGGGATCTTCCCAACCCAGGTATTGAACCCAGGTCTCCTGCATTGCAGGTGGATTCTTAACCGACTGAGCCACCAGGAAAGCTCAAGGTGATATATTGATAGTTTGTTGTAAAACATTATGTCCCAGAGCTTTGCAGGAATCTAACGCTTTATCTCCTCTAGGAACGGTGGTCCAATGGTCACTAATTAAGTGTTCTCATTGATTTTATAGAACATAAAAGAATTTACTGTATTATTAATATTTTTAGATTAGTACCTACATTTAGGGAAAATTCTTAGAATAATTATTGATAGTAACAATAGCTATTCATTCAACAAATATTTATTGAGCATTTGTATGTGTTAGACTAACTATAGCGATCACAAGACAAGTTCCTGTCCTCAATGGACTTCTTGATTTAAGAAATATTTGGTTGATATTAAAAGATTTGCTTTATAATGCTTTATAATATACTGTGTCAAGCACTTCATGTGTATCATATAATCCCTTCAACAGTACTGTGAAGCAGGTATTTTAACCCCATCTGAAAAAAAGGAAGCTATAATTCAAATAAATAAAACTACCTTCCAAAACTGAGTTTCAAATGCAAGTTGACTTAATCTAAAATCCATGTTCTTAATTCTTTGCTATTATGTCCCCAGTTATTTTTAAATTAGTGGAAATAACATGCTGAGAATATAGTCATACAAAATCCACATGACTACTGAAAATTTATTTCATGTCATTAATAAATGCTACAGAATAGCGTTCTTTCAGCTTTAGTAATTTAGGTGACTATTTCATCATGTACTAATTTTGTTTTGGTAGATCCTTTTCATCTTGTTCTTCTGTGAAAATTGGAGTTACCTTTTGAAAATGTTCTTGGTTTCTGGACTATGAGTTTAAGAGTGGCAATATATAAAGATGAATGACCCATACATTTTTAGGATTAAACTTTGAAGAGGGTTGGAGATTTTTTCTAAAGTTTTAGAGCCATAGGAAGGAGAGATTTTATCAAGCATCTCACAGTTAAACCTCTAAAAACCTTTTATCAATGTCTGCATCCTTTTCCTAAACTTCACAGTGGCATTTACCATCGCAGCAGCATCATCTTTTCTCTGTCTTATGCCTCCAGACTGCTCTTGAGCCATTCTGCATCCTCGGGTCCCTTTTCAGTCTTTATGTCCTCCTTCCAATATTTGCATGCTACCCAATAAAACAAAGTCTAGACGATGAGTTTTCAGCAAAGCTGTGTCTGTGGAGGCAGTCTCATGTGCTTCTGGCTTGTTTCATTTTAATACCTTATCATTTTTCCAATATTTTTTCCGGTCAAGTTTTATGTTTTTTAAGATGGCTTAAGATGGCTTAGGAATTATGCTTCCCTGGTGGCTCAGATGGTAAAGCGTCTGCCTGCAATGCGGGAGACCCAGGTTCGATTCCTGGGTTGGGAAGATCCCCTGGTGAAGGAAATGGCAATCCACTCCAGCACTCTTGCCTGGAAAATCCCATGGACAGAGGAGCCTGGTCCATGGTATCACAAAGAGTCAGACACAACTGAGCGACTTCACTTTCACTTTCACTTAGGAATCATATCCCTTAGTTTAAAAATACCTTTTTTTTTTTTTAATTTTTGCAGAAGAGTTTAGAAAAAAAGAAAGAATACAAGGGAGAAAATTAAAATATCTAGCAATCACACACTCAATGTTATCCAAGATTGAAATTAAAAAGTATATTTCAGCCATATTTCCAAATGATTAAATAATAACCTGCTAAAATTCAAGGTTTTAATGATAGAATCATTATTCAAAAATATATTTATGATGCTTTTGAGATATTAAGTAAACTTTTTAAACTAAAGTTTCAACTGTATTTTTTGAATTATTAGCTATAGAACCTTTAGGTTATAGAGAGCCACTTCAAAGAAAAGATTAATGTTTTGTGTGGAAAAAGGTACTGAGCACATTTTAACAATAAATTGTATAATTGACCACCAGAATATTTCTTTATTTTCTTTGTATTTAAATTTCCTTCAAAAACAGTAAAAAAAAAAAAATGTATCTGAACTTTGTATCTTTAAGATGAAAGTCACTTTTCAAAGCATTGCTTCTGTTGAGTACTTGTGTGTTTGGGGAAACTATAATTTTCGAAACTCACCCTAAATACTACATTCTGTGATCTATTAACCAAACATATCATTTCTGTCAAGATATTTACTTCATTCACATTCTTTTGTCTTTATCTTGTGGAGACATCCTGTCTGATGGATTAAAAAAAAAAAATGAAACAATGAGGCTGTTGACATTGTCAGAATCATTACTTTTTTTTTTTTTTTGCTCTTGCTTTTCTTAGTGATCTTTATCTCTTTTCTTGAAACTTCTTCATGTATCTTGATTAACTTAAAGTGAGACCTCAGTTGACATATATATATAGGTTTTACCATTAATGAGGGAAGGACAAATCCCCAACTTTACTTGATGTTTCCCATCTTTTAGTTTCAGTTCTAACTATTCCTTTTTCTTTTTTTTTAATATAAATTTATTAATTTTAATTGGAGGCTAATTACAATATTGTATTGGTTTTGCCATACATAGACATGAATCTGCCACGGGTGTACTCATGTTCCCCATCCTGAACCCCCCTCCCACCTCCCTCCCCATACCCTCCCTCTGGGTCCTTCCCAGAGGTCCCTCCCTCCCAGTGCACCAGCCCCGAGCATCCTGTATCATGCATTGAACCTGGACTGGCGATCTGTTTCACATATGATAATCTACATGTTTCAATGCCATTCTCCCAAATCACCCCACCCTCGCCCTCTCCCACAGAGTCCAAAAGACTGTTCTATACATCTGTGTCTCTTTTGCTGACTCATTGGAAAAGACTCTGATGCTGGGAGGGATTAGGGGCAGGAGGAGAAGGGGACAACAGAGGATGAGATGGCTGGATGGCATCACCGACTCAATGGACGTGAGTTTGAGTGAACTCTGGGAGTTGGTGATGGACAGGGAGGCCTGGCGTGCCGTGATTCATGGGGTTACAAAGAGTTGGACATGACTGAGCGACTGAACTGAACTTATACAGGGTTATCATTACCATCTTTCTAAATTCCATATATATGCGTTAATATACTGTATTGGTGTTTTTCTTTCTGGCTTACTTCACTCTGTATAGTAGGCTTCAGTTTCATCCACCTCATTGGAAATGATTCAAAGGTATTCTTTTTAATGGTTGAGTAATACTCCATTGTGTGTATGCACCACAGCTTATACATTCTTAAACTAAAGGTTTACATTTTCTTCTCCATGTATTTTCAGCTTAGTATGCTATGATTCTTCTATGTGGAGTTACTAATTTCATATTAACCCATAGTGCATACAGCAATGTTTTGTAGCATAATTATAAACAATCAAAATTATTACTTTGAAAAGAGTATTTTGTTGAGAGCACCCATTCTTAAATCAGAGCCCCCACAACCTTAAGTGAATAAAGAGGGCTGTGGAATCCTTTGTGCTTTTCCCCTTTGTTTCATTTCTTGGTATTTTTGTAAAAATGAAGCAGCATTTGAGGACCATGTGGTCTTGAATAAATATGCTTTCTTATTCATCTGTAACTTTGTTTGACAGATTTTTTTCTTTTTTTTTTATGTTCAGTTGTACATTTAAGCTGCTGCATGGCTAAGTAGTATTGGTCAACAGTTACATGATTTTGTGACATGCCAGTGAGCTGATACTTTGGATTCTATGCTCTTCCAGCCCACTTCTGGTGCTGCTTTTATTTCCCTGCCAAAGTGTAATTTGCTTTGACTTGTCACTTTTAAGTCATTTTACAATTGTAGCAATTTGAAAATTGCCAAACTTGAAATGATTATGTTTTAAGACTTATACTCAGGGTATTGTTTTTCAAAGAGCAAGATATATTTCTGTCTGATGTTTGACTGGTGCTAAATATTCTTCACAATTTTGTGTAGGAGGGAAGAATGGGAATTCACTCATATTGTGCATTTGCTGTCCTACTTGGAGGCCAGGAATTGTAATAATGCTTTGACAAAGTAACTTCTATTATATGACAATATATTTTGTTGAAAAGAGTTGATAGGATCCTATCATGTTGAAGGAAATACATTGCCTTATTTTTAACTTTCCAGGTAATTCGATGTAACTCATTCCTTATTTTTAATGATCACAAGCTGCAATAACTACTCCTTGTCAAATGTCACATGATACATTTTAGAAGTGGTATTGCTGAATTACAGATCTACTAGACAATTTCTGCAATTCCATGATTATTATCTGTCTGAAAATGTAGCACATTATATGAGAAAAAGATTAGTATGTCTGAACACTTTCTACAGTTGACATTTACAAACTGATTTTTTTACTCAAAATTTAGGAATGAGAGTGGAGTATGATGCTGGTTTTAGGTTCTGCTAGTTATCTAGATAGTAGGAAAATTCTTTCATATATATTTTATAATTATGATAAAGTAAAATCTTAGTAAAACTTCATGTAATTTTAAGGCAGCACAGTTAATCCACAAATATATATGGAGGGGGAGATCTACATCATCTCTTTCCTTCATAGGACACATCATCATTTTTAATACCCTACCATATTATTTGTCCTATAACTAAGCCTTTAAAATGGATATTGTCATCCTCATTTTACAGATTGGAAAACTGAGTCTGGAATTAAAATAAATGAGCCTGTCAAAGCTCTCATGGGTAGTAAATGAAGAGTCTCTTCTGAGTCCACATACAGTGTTCATTTGTCTTTATTATAGCTGCTCCTGGGCTTCCCAGGTAAACAATTTTTACAATGGTAAAAAATCTGCCTGCCAGTGCAGGAGGCACAGGAGACAGGACTTCATTCCCTGGGTTGGGAAGATCCCCTTGAGGAGAAAAGGGCAACCTGCTTGCTCCACTATTCTTGCCTGAAAAGTCCATGGATAGAGGAGCCTGGCGGGTCCCAAAAAGTCAGACATGACTGATCGACTGAGCATGCATACGTAGCTGCTCTACATTGTATTAATGCATTGCAGATCATACTGTTACGCCAGCATTAGAATTGATAAAAGTACAGTATGATAAAACAGCACTATAGAGAATAGACACTATGGGGAGTAGTAGTTTTGGTGTAAATACTGTTGAATCAAGTCACCTTGGAGCTATTGTCAGTGCCCCTAGCTTTGTGGTCCCCACTGTGTCATTCATCAGAAGGCTGACTCCATTTGTGATTAGTGGGTGCAGAATGAAATGATTTCCTGTTTATCTTCTACTCCCTCACTCTCAAGATTTGTTCCATTGTCTCAGATGGTTGTGACAGTTTTCCTGCCTCCTCCTAGCTCTCTCTGCTGCAGCTGTTCTGTTCTGATATGGATAATCTCCTGGGTTCATTTATGCTGTAAGAAGCAATGCTATTCAGTGCACACAACCAAGTCCTTCTCAGGGGGCATGGGTTCCTGAGTCCTAGGCCTGAGTCTGCCTCTGCTGCTGCTGCTTCTAAGTCGCTTCAGTCGTGTCCGACTCTGTGTAACGCTATGGACTGTAGCCCACCAGGTTCTTCTGCCCATGGGATTCTCCAGGCAAGAATACTGGAGTGGGTTGCTGTGCCCTCCGGTCACCTGTTATTTCAGGCCTCAGTTGAGAACGGACATACTTCAGTCTAAAAAGCACAGGGTTATTTTTGAGAAACACATGCAAGAATCCGGAAAATTATAAAACAGAATAATTTTAGCAAAGTCATCTAGTGTCTCTGAACCTCGTTGCTGAAATTTCTGAAAATTTGAACATGATGTTTGTGGGCGATATATGTTTATTTTCTATCACTCTTTTCAGAATCTTAAATTGTATACTCAACTCACCGTGGCATGGACACTTTTTGTTGGTTTTCTGAACGTGCATTGCTTATTTTTCGTTGGTTCCTTCACCATCATTTCCTTTGTTTCTTATTGAACCTTTCCTTATGTGCCCCCAGAAGATGGCTGGGGACACTGTGATGAATGGCAGAGCCTAGCTAAGTTGGAGGGTTGGGAGGGCTGCTGTAATAAATGCCATGGTGAAGGTACTGGGTGCTTTATGGGAGTAGGGACAGACAGCTTCTGACCCAGCTTGGAAGACTGGGTAAAATTTCCCACAAAGGTGAATCGAGTAAAACTAACTTCCTTAACAGGGCCCCCAGACCACAGCACAATCTGCTTCACCGTGACTTTTCTGAGTCTATTCTTTCTGTCACCCAGGCATGCCTGGCTTCAGCCTCATGGGTCCCCTTGCCAGCCACAAGCTCTCCAGGCCCATTCCCACCACAGGGATTTTCCCGGCTCTTTTCTCTGCCTGAATCTTCTTCCCAGAGGTCCACGGGGCTCATTTCCTTGCCTCCCTCACATTTTGGATTAAATGCTGTTTAACCAACAAGGTCTTCCCTGCCTTCCCTACTTAAAAGGACACTTCTGCTAACCCTGCTCTGGTGTCCTTTGTAGGAATTTGTAACCTCAAGTATACTGTATAAAATATTCATTAATTTTAAAAACTGTCTCTCTCCACTGTAATGGGGCTTCCCTGATGGCTCAGTGGGTAAAGAAACTGCCTGCGATGCAGGAGACATAGGAGATGTGGGTTCAATCCCTAAGTCAGGAAGATCCCTAAGAGAGGAAATGGCAACCTACTCCAGTATTCTTGCCTGGAGAATCCCATGGACAGAGGAGCCTGGCGGGCTACAGTCCATGGGGTCTCAAAGAGTCAGACATGAGTGGAGTAACTCAGCATGCATGCACGCACTGGAATACGTGTTCTATGTGGGCTGGGGTTTCCCCTGCCTGTTCTGTTAAGTGTAATGAATTTTGAGCTCTCGGAATAGGGCCCTGTAAGGATTACCAGTGCATGAGCCAAGCACTGTATGGAAACTTTCCATGCATTATCTCATTTGATCCTTACAAATAAGCTCTGTGAGGTCCAATTAGCTCCTCCCTATTACAGCAGATGGCACCCCACTCCAGTACTCTTGCTTGGAAAATCCCATGGACGGAGGAGTCTGGTGGGCTGCAGTCCATGGGGTCGCACAGAGTCGGACACGACTGAAGTGACTTACCAGCAGTAGCAGCAGCATTACAGCAGAAACTGCAGCTTCAAGAGCATATAGCCACTTCCTCAGGCCTCTGGTAACAAGTGGTCCAAGCAGATTTTGAATCTCAGTAAATGCTGCTGGAGTCTACATGCTGATTCTTTATCCTTAAATCTATACAGGAAACAGAATATCATGGTTTGGGGGCACTGGGAATCATTTCTGGTGATGGGGGTGTGATGACTGTAGGTGGAGCGTGTCAGAAATTGAGGCGGTGAGGCTGGCAGGAGGCCATGATAAAGGCCCTCTGTTGGCTTTGTGATGCAGTTCATTTTTTATACACGACAGCTATGGAAGGATGCGAAGCAGGGGGTGATGTGATCACACTTGGGTTCAGGAAGATCACTCCAGCTAAAGGATGAATAAATTGAAAGAAATCAGTGTTGTGTTTGGGAAGCCAGTTAGGAGGTTATCAGAGTAGTCCAGGCAAAAAAAAAAAAAAAAATTGACAAAGAGCTTAACCAGGTGAATGCCAGGGGAAATGGGAGAGGGAGGGTGAATTCAAAAGACTTTTAAGGCAAAATGGACTGAATTGTAGTGAAAGTAGGTATGGAGAGCATGTGAAAAAGAGTCTTGGGAGACACATTTCTAGGAAGGATGGGTAATGAAAAATTCTGTTTTCTTACTCTATCGACTCTTTTCTACTTTTCTCTATATTAAAAATGTACTGTTGTTGTTGTTCAGCCCCTAAGTTATATCTGACTCTCTGTGACCCCATGGACTGTAGCCTGCCAGCTCCTCTGTCAATGGAATTTTCCAAGCAAGAATACTGGAGTGGGTTGCCATATCCTATTCCAGGGTTATATAATATTAAATATTATATATATATATATATATATATATATATATGAATTCCACTAAGAAACCATGTTGTGTGATTTTTAAATGAGAATTTTGTCAATTAAAAAAAAAAACTATGAGTTTTTTTTTTTTTTTTTTTTTAATGTGCTAACAATTAGGGATGTATCACCCTTGCACATTCATCGGCAGGACTTGTTTCATGAGGAGGAACCAGAGATACTGGCTCTGTGAATGCTTGTCAGGAAATCACAAATGCTCCCGGGAGAGCCCTTTGAGTATGGCAAAAAATAAACAATAAATGTAGTTTATTCACTAGTAATACAAAAGGGGGCGGCAGAGGATGAGATGGTTAGATAGCATCACTTACACAATGGACACGAATTTGAGCAAACTCCAGGAGAACGGGAAGGACAAGGGAGGCTGGCGTGCTGTAGTCCACGGAGTTGTGAAGAGTCAGATATGACTTAGTGATTGAACAACAATAGAATTATCACTAAATTATTATGCAATTTAGTAACAATCCTTCCCCTCCATCCCCATCCACTAACAGCTCACCCTCCAAAACGTTGCTTCCCTAGCTCTGACTGGAAAAGTAAGTTCCCTGAATATGAAGATGGACTGCTGCTGATTATAGCCAATGCAGTGGCCTGCTGTTAGCAGTTCTTTCATTATGCCTGGCAGAGTTATCCACAGTCTCTTTATTATTTCATCTTTTGTGCTATAGAAGAATGTTTCAAAGTTCAGTGCTTCACGATTTTTTGTTAATTTGTTAAGCTTGTTTATATAATAGATGTGAATGTTAATAGAACTTCTTTTTAGAGAATGAGAGGATTAAGGATAAGCCCCTCGGATCTTCATCGCCTCATCTCTAAACCAGGGAGAATAGCTCCCATGTAGGTGTGGTGTGTAGGAAACACATGAGATAATGTCTGTAGAGTTTCTTGGAACAGAGAGCAATAAAATTGCAAGTGTTCACCAAATGGAAACTAGGAGTAAGAGGATTAGTATTATCATTAAAATGATTATTGTTTTACTTATCCATGTAATTTTACCTAGAAAAACCTTCTGGTGTTTACCTGCAAAGCTGGCTGTCTTGATTGTCTTTATTAAGAAGTAAAAGTTTAAGTTGGAGAAAATAGTTTTATTTGGTAAAGTAAGCTATGATTAGAAGAAATTGCTTTATTTAATTTTTACAATTAAAACCCAATATCTATCTTGCAACAAATTACCGGGTCATATAGGGGTTCCCAGGTGCTGCAGTGGTTAAGAATACACCTACTAATACAGGAGACCTGGGTTCGATTCCTAGGTCAGGAAGATCCCCTGGAGTAGGAAATGGCAACCCACTCCACTATTCTTGCCTGGGAAATCCTATGGACAGAGGAGTCTGGTGGGCTGCAGTCCAAGGGGTGCAAAGAGTTGGACATTACTGAGCATGCATGCATGCACAGTAGGTCATATGACCCTAATTTGTTTGTTTACATACAATTGAGCACAACCTGACACTCAAATTACCAGAAAATTCAAATTTGTTATGAGAAAGTCATGAAAGATGAGATTGTGACCTGTTCGTGTGTTCATTGTGATGGCTGTCATTTTAATTTCTATTTTAAAGAAATCCAACCAGTTTTGGCAGAGCATGGGTTATACAGATCACTGTGGTCCTCATGATTCCCTGAGTTTTTATGCTTATCAAGTTCACGCATACACTTCATCTGCTGCCCTCCATTTGAAAGAGTGGCGCCAGGTCTAGTGAAGAAAAAGGTCTTAGTAGTCAGCATGTTGTTGATATTCCTATTAGCTATTTATCTGGGTTTTGTCTAAAGGTAACAATCTGCTTATGGTGAACCTCATGGAATTGCTGATACTAAATTGTTTGGGGGCTTGCCTCATAGCTCAGTTGGTAAAGAATCCGCCTATGTTGGGCTTCCCTGGTGGCTCAGATGGTAAAGAATCTGCCTGCAATGCACAAGACCTGGGTTTGATCCCTGGATCAGGAAGATCCCCTGGAGAAGGAAATGGTAACCCACTCCAGTATTCTTGCCTGGAGAATCCCATGGATGGAGGAGCCTGGTAGGCCATAGTCCACGGTGTGGCAAAGAATCAGACAAAACTGGATGTTTACAATAAGCCTAACGTCCTTTTCTTTCTTTGTAGCCTTTATGAAGTTTTTGTTTCTTTACTAAGGGTTCGCCTCCAATCTTCCATCGTTCTGTGAAACTACCAACCTATAAAACTGAAACCTACCAACCTATAAAAGTTGTTAATATAGTAAATGTAACTGTAGTTTTGAGAGCCATCTTCACATTTAAATTAGAAAGGATCTTTCTTGGGCAGGGGCGGGAAAGGGGTGGTGGATATTCCTATCTGTCTTAAGATTTAAAATTCTGTTGGCATCAAGCACAGATTCTGAGCTCATGATTTCTCTCTGAAAGCAAAATTGCCCTGAAAAGCCTGTCATCTCTTGGGACATGCTCATAAGTGTGTTGAACACAGGTCACTGTGAAACAAATGGAAACAAAGAGGTGGCATTTCTTTGCTTCTTTTCCCAGATGTGCAGACCTTGTAAAAATGTGTCCTTCTCATCCCTGAAATCACGCAACTGTAGCATTTTTACCATCACAACAGTTTAGAACTGTTGAGAGCTCAGTTTGTTTTCTCCAAACCCTTCATGTTACCCATGAGGAAGTGGAGACGTGGGCAGGATGCAGTGACTTGGAGCTTTGACCTGGAGGCAGTCGCTCAGTCATCATGATGGAACGACACCGTCATCCTGCCTGGAGCTCTGTAGGCTGTTGCTCTGCGGGATTGCAGCAGAGACTTCTAGTTTACACCGTGTGTTTTCAAGCTGTGTTTTAAAGGAATGTGATTGGAAACTCACTGCAGCTGCTCAGGGTAATCTGTCCCTTGGACCATTTAAACCATGACATTTCCACTTCCCAGAGAATATTTCCCTTCATTCTAAAGTTTAAGAAGGCCCTTTCCTTCTTAAAGATAAGTCTGGTGGTTACGACTCCATGCTTCCCCTGCAGAGGGCACAGGTTCCATGCCTGGTCCTGTGGCATGCCTGCATGCTATACAGTGCAGCCAAAAACTCCAACCAAAGAAGCAAGTTTAAGAAGATATGCATTCCTTTTCTCTTTGAGCACTTTATAAAGTGCAGTCTTATAGAAAAGAGATGAGGAATACTGATTATTGGCAAAATACCATGTAAATGCAAAGGCAGTCTGCAATAATTAGGAGTCATTGAGTTAGCTTGTCTACAAACCATTAAAAAAGATAAATACAGGTTTGGGAAATAATTGTCTTTATACTGGATTATGAATATTCTACTGATGATTTTACCATGGATTTTAAAATCCAGGTTTAAATATATGACTTAGGAGAAAGTACAGATTAGCTGCAAATGAAACTTGTTCATTTTCTGCCGCTGTTTGACACGGAGTTTGTGCAGTGCTGAGAATACTTCAGGTTGTTTTGGTGAAATTTTTAACATCTTGTTGGAGTTTACATTCTGACACCGAAGCTTCATATTCTGGTTAATGCACTGCATTTAAGAGAGAGTTTAAAAGTCTGGAGTCTCCACTATGTGTCTGTGAATTTCTAAGTGATGTGTAGAGAAGGGTAAGTAAGATATGTTAGAAACTAGAAGCGGGTGAGATAAGCCATAAGAATGTGACTGGTAGCAGTGCAAACTGAACCTTAAGAAAAAGGTGAATTTATAAATCAATGCACGATTGACCGACAAATAAATAGTGTGGAAAATGTGGTTTAAATTACGTTGTGAGGACACATATTCTAATCCAAGAAAATTAATAATTATCTGTATTCAATTATTACATTTTCCACATGTTTCATTTGTGCATTCTAATTCCCTCTCCCTTTCTTTTCCTTGTCATTCATACGTGTTTATTTCAGTGATATGTGTTTTGTTGTTTTCCTTAATCCCATTCTGAACAGCAGAATACGTGCCAGTGTATTTAGCTTCTTGGTCTGTGTGTTGCTTTTCTATCCAAAGTTAAGGTCCCTTAGATTACCTGCAACTGAATCTTTGAACACCTGCAAGGTACCAGGAACTGGGCCCAGGTCAGTGTCTTCTCATACCTTTCACCTTCTGTTTATTGTGAAACGTGTCTGGATTCACATTGCACTGAGTTTGTTGACCTTTATAATTGTAGCAAAAGAACTAAGAAATTAAAGGACTCTCATTTATTTTCCTCCACGTTTATTCAGTGTCCTCATGTACATTCAAATGGAATCCTTTGATTTTGAATGCCTTCACTATCTACACATGCTCACATTTTATGAGTGTACCCAGATGTTGGGGGGATAATGTGCAAATAGCCCTGAGTAAATTGTGTTCAGATCAGCTATGGAATATTGTGTGTTAGGGCGCGCGGGCAGTCCTCGGCACCTGGCCCTGTCTCTGTCATCCTACTTCCATCTGTTGCTTGCTAGTAAATATTATCACCAGCCCAGCAGAAGTGTCCTGGGCTTCACACAGGGAGAATAACTTTCACAGAAAGATCTACTTGTCTCATAAGAGAATGTGAGGTTGCCATACATTAAGCCAACGTGCTACCACTGCGTGTCTTCCCCCTGAAAATCAGAGAGAGTTCGGATGCTACATGACTCTGTGCTGTGATTCAATGTCTGGAAGCTACAGAGAGGCCACTGTGCTGCTCCCAGGTGCCCGGGGGGAGAGTAAGCAGTGCGTTTACCTGCACAGAAGGACGGCAAGCTGTTGCAGTCATTTCTATGGAGACAGCTTGTCTGTTTCCTGCTATATGGTGATAATTACTTCAAAAGGTGGCTAGGGGGAGGCTGCTGAGAAAAAGTAACCCTTTCCTGACGGGTCAGGAGATTCTTCTATCAGGTAATTAGTAAACTTGCAGGTAGCTGGCAAGATCTTCCTTTCTGAGGTGTGTAAGCCAGTTTTGTTTTTCTTTTTTTTTTTAAAGAAATCACGCAAAAACTCTTGTAACATGTATTCTGGAATGGTCAGTGGTGACAAATGACTCTATAATTAAGATAACTGTGTAGTAACAAAAAGCGTTGGCTTGTACAAAGAAGTGAGTCTTTATACTTTCTGTTGCATTTCTTCTCCCTTTCTGAACTTACCTTGATGGAAATGGAAAAAGAATGGTTTGTTTACTCAAGAGGCAAGATCACTGAGAGAGTCCTTTAACAAGAACACAGTGGAGGTGCTGTGGAATAGCTATCAGGTACAAGGTCAGGTTTGCTAAGGAAATCACACCAACACTATATGATATCACTTGTATGTGAAACCTAAGAAAGCCGCATGCATAGAAACAGAGCCTACAAATGGGGATTACCAGGAGCTAGGGTAAGTGGGTGGGGAGTAATGGGAGATACTGGTCGTCCAACTTCCAACTGTCAGATGAATGTATCCTGGGGATCTAAATATACAATGCTTTAGCCACCTGATGTGAATGAAGAGTGGACTCATTGGATAAGACCCTGATGCTGGGAAGGATTGAGGGCAGAAGGAGAAGGGGGTGACAGAGGATGGGCTGGTTGGATAGCATCACCAATTCAGTGGATATGAGTTTGAGCCAACTTCAGACGATAGTGAAGGACAGGGAAGCTTGGCATGCTGCAGTCCATGGGGTCTCAAAGAGTCAGACACGACTTGTACACAACAATGTACATGCATCGTGATTGTTGTTAACAACATTGTACTAGAAAGATGTTAAGAGAGTAGATCTTAACCGTTCTCACCACAAAAAAAAGAAATGGTACACCATAAAAAAAGTTGCATCTGAATAAACCCACAGTACACTGAAAATATGCTAAGTTGAAAATGCATTTAATACACCTAACCTACTGAACATCATAGCCTATTCTACGTGTGTGTATGCCAGGCCCCTTCAGTCATGTCCAATTCTTTGTGACCCTGTGGACTATAGCCCACCAGGCTCCCCTGTCAATGCCACTCACCGGCCAGAATACTGGAGTCGGTTGCCATTCCCTTCTCCAGGGAATCTTCCTAACCAAGAAATCGAACTCACGTCTCTTACGTCTCCTGCTTTGGCAGATGGGTTCTTTACCACTAGCATTGCCTGGGAAGCCCATATTCTACCTTAAGTGTGCTCAGAACACTTACATTAGCTTACAGTGGGGCAACATCATCTAACACAAAGCCTGTTTTATAATAAAGTATTGAATGCATCACGTAATTGGTTGAATACTGTACTGAAAGTGAAAAACAGAATGGCAGTATGGGTTCCTAATGGTTGTTGGTGTGTTGCTTGTTGACCCTGGTGATTGTGTGGCTGGCTGGAAGCTGAGGCTCACTCAGGCTAGCTTCAGTTCAGGTCAGTAGCTCAGTCGTCTCTGACTGTTTGCGACCCCATGGACTGCAGCAAGCCAGGCCTCCCTGTCCATCACCAACTCCCGGAGTTTACTCCAACTCATGTCCATTGAGTCGGTGATGCCATCCAACCATCTCATCCTCTGTCGTCCCTCCTCCTCCCGCCTTTAATCTTTCCCAGCATCAGGGTCTTTTCCAGTGAGTGAGTTCTTCACACATAAGGTGGCCAAAGTATTGGAGTTTCAGCTTCAGCATCAGTCTTTCCAATGAATATTCAGGACTGATTTCCTTTAGGATGGACTAATTGGATCTCTTTGCTGTCCAAGGGACTCACAAGAGTCTAGCTTAAACCTCAAGATAATGTGTTATTCCCTATAGCAGGGCACACAGAGATAGGTTGGATCCCGAGTCTTGCCTCTCCACTCTTCTTTTAGTCCTGCTGTCCTCTGCTTTGGACTCAGTATTCAGGCAGGTGGGAAGCAAGCTGCAGCACATGTGGATGTGACAATTTCCAGACAGAGAAGAAGCTAGCTCTTCAAAGGTCTCTTTCTTAGTAGCAAGACCACATATCACAGAAGCCTCGCCCACCCCTCACACATCTGCCCTCCAGTTTCAAAGTGGTACATCAATGAATCAGCACTGTCAACGTGACCAGGATGACCAGGATTTGCTTGGTAGACCCTTCGTGATCTCCTGCCTTCACCTTCTAATTACCCCCTCAACACACCCTGACCTACAGGAAAAGTAGACTCCTGACTGAATCCTTGTCCTGGGGAGGAATTGTTATCTGGTAAGCATGCCATCACTGTCTGCTCTGGGCATGGTGATGCTTAGGAAGGGCATGGAGGATGAGAAACAGGTTAGGCAAATATGGAGAGAAAAGTTAGTTAAGAATAAAAGAAAGACACTGCTTCATCAAATAGATGAGAGTTTCAAAAGCTGTTTAGCAGTACCCGGTGTGAGAGAAATGGTGCAAAGTAAGGTGATAAGAAGGTTATTAGTTAAATGGGAAGGGACATTTCAGTGACTGTGTAGGGACAACGTGCTATGCCGCTTCAGTTATGTCTCCTTGTGATCCTGTGGACTGTAGCCCTCGAGGCTCCTCTGTCCATGAGATTCTCCAGGCAAAAATACTAGAGTAAGTTACTATGCCCTCCTCCAGGGGATCTTCCTGACCCAGGGAACAAACCCATGTCTCCTGTGTCTCCTGCATTGCAGGCAGATTCTTTACCCACTGAGCCAAAAATCAGGTTAAACAGAGGCAAGATCTTGAAAATAATGAAGATTCACTCTTGATTCAAAATATTTGACAACAAAGGCAAGATTGAAAGAAACATGACACCAGCTCAGGAGGACATATTTTGTGGAGCTGGTTTACATCTATTTGTTGGCATGTTTAAAGACATAGTTTGTAAGAGTCTTGAGCATATGTAGGTACAGAAAGGAAGCTGATGAGACTAGTAAAAGAAAGGGACCATTGAGTTATCCCATTTGAAAGAAGGCAGTGAAGCAATTATTTCAAAGTCCAGCCCTAAAGCTTTGAGCTTTGGATTGTAGTTAATATTACTAGCACATGAGAGAGTGAGATCCAGCCTGGATCAAAATTCCTTGACCTTATTACAGACTGAGTTTTACACTTTGGTTTTAGACTTCAATTAATTATAGTACTTTAATTGGGATAGAAATGGATATTAACATCATTTTTAATTCCCATTTTTCTGGCTTTATAGGGCTTCACACAAGGTCTGACATATACCAGATGCTCAGGAAATAGTATCTGAATTGACTGAGAAGGGAGCAACAGAGAATGAGATGGTTGGATAGCATCACTGAGTCAATGGATATGAGTTTGAGCAAACTCCAGGAGATAGTGAAGGACAGGGAAGCCTGGAATGGTGCAGTCCATGGAGTTGCAAAGAGTCAGACATGACTTAGTGACTGAACAACAAAATTGACTGAAAAAATAATGTATATTTTAGACTCATTCCATGTGGTTCTATTGGAATGGTTGATTCCAGTTGTCAAGGCTAGGGATATGACTCATGCCTGGCCAATCTAGGACTTCATTGCCCTGATGGCAGTGGTTGGTTTCTGGATGGACATCACGCCATGAAGGGCCAATCAGAGTCCTTCCATGGAATGTGAATATAAGGATGCTGAGACACTATTGGGTTGGCCAAAAAGTTCGTTCAGGTTTTTCCATATGCTTTTACAGAAAAACCTGCATTAACTTTTTAGCCAACCCAATACATGTTTGTGTCCCCCCAAAATTCATATGTTGAAACCTAATCCTCTTAAGATAGTATCTGGAAACAGGGCTTTTGGAAGGTAGTTAGGCCATGAGGGTGGACCTTTTGTGAACTGAATTAGTGCCCTTATAACAAAGACCCAAGAGACCTTCCTTGTCTGTTCTGCCATGTGAGGACACAGTGAAAAGACTGACATCTACAAACCAGGAAACAGGTCTCAGCAGGCATTGTATCTGCTGAACCTTGATCTTAGAATTTGCAATCTCCAGAACTATGAGAAATAAATTTCTGTTATTTATAAGCCACCCAGACTTTGGTGTTTTGCTGTAGCATCCTGAACAGATGAAGTTACCCACTCCTGCTATATCATCTCAAAGTTCTAGAATATTGTAACCCCAGAAACATTGGTCTTCACCTTGACACCATGTGGAATATGTGTATTTGTCAATGGAACCAAGCACAGACCAGTAAAGACAAGAAATGGTAGTGAGTGTTTGGGGGAAAGAAAGATCAAAAAGACATATCTTCTTGGTTCCTAGAACCAGCTGTGCCTGAAACTCAGGTGCCCAGACTTTTCATTTATGGGAGTCAGAACATTTCAGTGTTTTTTTTTTTTTTTTTTTTAAGCTAGGCTATAATGTACCACAGTCTTATTATCACAATATATTATAATAATGTTTGCTACATTTTACTGAAGGAAGAACAACCTTAACTCTTTTCATGATCTGCCTGGCTAACATTATTTTAACCAGGTTAACCTATGGAGTGGATCAAAGTATCATAATCTCATGGTAAACTTAATCCACTACTCCTGTCAATATCCAGTATTGTCAGAGGGCTATGCCTTAATAATATGTAATTTCCTAACTGAAGTTGATGGCTATTATAACATTACAGTGCTTTTTAGTTCATTTGAAAGCGTTTCATAGAATCTGCCTCGTATATTGTGGCCTCCTGAGCTGTCCAGAGAAAGGAGTACTGGGTTTCCTTTTAACTCTTGACTCAGTAGAGGTCCATGTGGTTTTTGTTCTTCAGTCGCTAAGTTGTGTCCAACTCTTTGCAATTCCACAGACTGCAGCACTCCAGGCTTCCCTGTTTTTCACTATCTCCCAGAGTTTGCTCAAACTCATGTCCGTTGAGTTGGTGATGCCATCAAATCATCTCATCCTTTGTCACCCACTTCTCTTCATGCCCTCAATCTTTCCCAGCCTCAGGGTCTTTTCCAGTGAATCGGCTCTTTGTATCAGGTGGCCAAAATTGTGAAGCTTCAGCTTCCACATCAGTCCTTCCAATGAATATTCAGGGTTGATTTCCTTTAGGATTTACTAGTTTGATCTCCTTGCTGTCCAAGGGACTCTCAAGAGTCTACTCCAACACCACAGTTCAAAAGCATCAATTTTTTGATGCTCAGCCTTCTTTATGGTCCAGCTCTCATATCCATCCATGACTATAGGAAAACCCATAGCATTGCCTAGACAGACTTTGTTGGCAAAGTCATGTCTCTGCTTTTTAATATACTGTCTAGGTTTGTCATTGGAGAAGGCAATGGCACCCCACTCCAGTACTTTGCCTGGAAAATCCCATGGATGGAGGAACCTGGTAGGCTGCAGTCCATGGGGTTGCTAAGAGTCGGACACGACTGAGCAACTTCACTTTCACTTTTCACTTTCACACCTTGGAGAAGGAAATGGCAACCCACTCTAGTGTTCTTGCCTGGAGAATCCCAGGGACGGGGGAGCCTGGTGGCTGCCGTCTGTGGGGTCACACAGAGTCGGACACAACTGAAGTGACTTAGCAGTAGCAGCAGGTTTGTCTTAGCTTTTCTTCTACAGAGCAAACATCTTTTAATTTCATGGCTGCAGTCACTGTCCACAGTGATTTTGGAGCTCAAGAAAATAAAATCCACCGCTGTTTGCATTGTTTACCCATCTGTTTGCCATGAAGTGCTGGGACTGAAAGCCATGATCTTAGTTTTCTGAAGGTTGAGTTTTAAGCCAGATTTTTCACTCTCCTCTCTCACCTTCTCCAAGAGACTCTTTAGTTCCTCCTCACTTTCTGCGTTAGGGTGGTATCAACTGCATATAGCTCTAGCCAATTCTATTCAGGTAAAATACAGTCTTGAACTTCTGATGTCACCACACAGAAAATCTTGGCTCCCCTTGATGAATATTTTGTTAAGCTGCAGCTTTTGAACAGTAAATGAAAGCACATTTCTATCAGAGTAGGAGGTAACTCCAAGCTGGCGTGCAGAGGATTGATGTGATATGGAAATAGCTATCTGGATTATTTTCCTGACAGAGAAGGGAATTCCAACATTACGTATTTGCTTCCTTGTCAATGCCAACTAATTTTTAACTTCTTATTATCGAAGTTTTGATCTATTTCCTGCTCATCAGTGATTTATGATGGAGTGGACATTTTTTTCTGCTCTGATGAAGGAATCCTTCTCTCTCTTTTTCATTCACTGTACATTTATGGAATGTATAGTGTATATGGACTATATGTATATATTATTGAAATGTAAGTATACATTATTGGATCAGAATAATATTTTGATAGGGTAGAAAATAAGGAAAAAACATTCCCAACATAAATGGGACTCCTGAAGTGTTCTCCCTGAAATGTCTTGAATCAGATTAACCTGATCTTTGCTGCAAATCTGAACTCCTTGTTAGAAATGTCCTGGACAAGCACCATCAAAATCTAAATAAGTATTTGGTGAGGAAATGACATGTACCTATGATCATAGTAGAATTTACTCATAAAATATTCTTTTCACATTTTTGAACAACAGTAATTGGAAAATACAGCTACTTGAATGCATAGGTTTGAGTATGTCAGCATATACACTTTTTTTAATTGCTCACATTTGTTAAATATATTATTATGCATCAGAGTTTTAAATATTTCCACTAGAAGCCCTTTCTGCCTGTCAATATTTTTTCATGTTAACCTCTGTTTCTAGGGAATGGCCATCACTATAATAATCTCTCTGGTGTTACTTTACTGGAAAACCACTTAGAACCAAAAAGATCAGCAGACAGTCAATTAAGTAGAAAATGAAGATTGGTTTATGATGGAAGCAACCAATTGAGAACTATCCTTTTAGAGAGGATGAGATAATTTTGAAAAAATGGAATATTTGGTCAACTTTATATCATTTACTGGTAATAAATTAATTTACATAAAAGGGAAACAGATTCAGAATTAATTGGAATAGTACATTTCATAGGAAATGTCTTGGGATTGAGAATTTGCAGTTAAATCTGTGGCATCTAAAAAATCATACAAATGAGCTTATTTATAAAATAGAAATTGACTCACTGATAGAGAAAACAAACTAATGGTTACTAAAGGGAAAAGGGAGTTGAGGGATGATCTAGAAACTTGGGAGTAACATACAAACACTACTGTATATAAAATAAACAACATGTATAGCATAGGGAACTATATTCAATACTTTATAATAACCTATATGGGAAAAGAATCTGAAAAATAGTATACATATGTATGTATAACCGAATCACTCTGCTGTACACCTGAAACTAACACAGTATTGTATTAACTATACATGAATAAAAATAAATTCATTAAAAAATGTATTTGAAATCAAGAAGAATAGCAGAAAACCTTAGTAAACAAAAAACACAATTTGTGCTCTGTTATGTCTGACTCTTTGCAACCCCAAGGACTGTAGCCCACCAGGCTCCTCTGCCCATGGGCTTCTTCAGGAAAGAGTATTCAAATAGGTTGCCATGCCCTCTTCCAAGGAGATCTTCCAGACCCGGGGGTTGAACCTGTGTATGGAGGTGGATTCTTTACCACTAGTGCCACCTGGGAGCCTCCAAAATATGGCATAGATTTGGGATTATAAGAGTTTTTTTTTTTTCCAAGTATGAAAGAGGCTTGAAAGAGTTACATCTAGTTTTCTTTAACTTTTTTGTGCATCCAAAGACTAGACTACGTTTAGTGTTCTAATTGCTACCGTAAAACTTTGGAGATTTACATCGCTCGTAAATATACCTTCATCTCCAATTTCTGAGCTTCTTCCTACTGTATTTAATCACTGATTTCCTCTGCAGTCTTCTCCCTGACTTCTCACCCCATATATCAGGCTCTAAAAGCCCAGGATCGACAATGCTGAAGATGTGTGAAACATTTATTTCACTTCCATATTTTATGACTTTTCTAAGAACTTCCCACCTCTTAATAATTGTGACCTGTTTCAGAAAGACCCAGAAATCATGGCAACATTCAGCTATAATGTAGACTTTCTTACCACATCTAAGGCCTATCTCGCTAGGTAGAAAACTACTTTAGAAAGCTGTCTTTTTACCTGAAAGGTGATAGAGAAAAAGGGGTCATTTATGTAAGTCCTTGAAAACTGTCATGCATGGGTTCCATTCTTTTTTTTTAAGTCATATTTGGTGAATTTACAAGTGTTTCATTCACAGGGGAAATTTTTGATTGATGCTACATTAAAAATCTCTTCAGGATCACCTATGATTTGAAAGACAGCAGAAAATATAAAAGGGAAAAGAATAAACAAATAAAAAGAGATAAAAGTTGGAGAGGGCTAGACTTACACAGAGGATGTGAGAGAAGACGGGGTGTTGGGGCAGGGGTCAGGACTGGCTTGCTCCAGTTTCTGCAGGGTTTCTCTCTTGTGTTTCCCTTCCTCCCATTCCTCTGCAGTTGCCAAACAGAGGCCACCCCACCCCCTCCTGGATTCCAAGTCTTTACTCACTTGGAGGAACACAGGTTCCATTTAGATAAGTCTCTGCTGGCCATGCTGGTGGATGTTTCAAAAATAAGATTATGAAATTAAAACAAGGGGAGTAGATGCTGTAGATGACAAGCTTTAATTCTGCGACACTGATTGGTTTATTTCCCATTTCAAGTATGTGTATGGCATATCATGTGCTTTTTTTGTTTTTGTAAATGCTATACTTTCTTTCAGAGAAGGCAATGGCACCCCACTCCAGTACTCTTGCCTGGAAAATCCCATGGATGGAGGAGACGGTAGGCTGCAGTCCATGGTGTCGCTAAGAGTTGGACATGATTGAGCGACTTCACTTTCACTTTTCACTTTCATGCATTGGAGGAGGCAATGGCAACCCTCTCCAGTGTTCTTGCCTGGAGAATCCCAAGGACGGGGGAGCCTGGTGGGCTGCCGTTTATGGGGTCGCACAGAGTCGGACACAACTGAAGCGACTTAGCAGCAGCAGCAGCAGCAGCATACTTTCTTTAGTTGAATGCCTTTCAGAGTAGTTCCATCTGCAGTTTGACTTTGGAGTATTTAAATGAACTCAGAAATTCTGTCTTCCTTAAGTAGGGTATAAAGCTCTTAATAAAACTTGGCATATGTTATATCTAACAGGCTCATTGTGTGTGCGTGTGCTCAGTCATGTCCAAGTCTTTGCAACCCCCTGGACTCTACCCTGCCAGGCTCCTCTGTCCATGGGATTTCCCAGGCAAGAATACTGGAGTGGGTTTGCCATTTCCTTCTCCAGAGGAACTTCCCAACCCAGGGACCAAACCTGCATGTCTCGAGCCTCCTGCACTGGCAAGCAGGTTCTTTACCACTGCACCACCTGGAACAGGCTCATTAAAACTCTCTTTTTGAAAGTCAGTGGATTATTTCATGAAGCAAAAAAGTTCTAGATATTATTTTACTTCAAAATCTGCTGATATGTCTTATACTTGGCATTCAAAAGGCATTCAGAGAGTCAGAACCTAGACTAACCAAATTCCGTACTTGTTTGGGATCCAAAGTCATCACATTTACTTGCTTGTGTTTGTGGATGACTTTTTCTGGTAATTAGGTACTTGAGTTTCCCTGGTGGCTCAGACAGCAAAGAGTCTGCCATCTGTGTGGGAGACCCGGGTTCAATTCCTGGGTGAGGAAGATCCCTTGGAGAAGGAAATGGCAACCCATTCCAGTATTCTTGCCTGAAAAATCCCATGGACAGAAGAGCCTGGCAGTCTACAGTCCATGGAGTCACAGGGAGTCATACATGACTAAGTGACTTCACTATGTCCACTATTTCCTATTTCCACAGATCTGTTTTCCAAACCTCTATAAATATATATGGCTTCACTTTTTTTTTTTTAAAGCAGATGAGTATGCCAAAGTCTGGTCAATATAGTTTAAATTGAATTGACTTTCCTAAGATCTTGAGCTTATCCACTCATAATTATGGTCTGGGAAACAAAGTGAAGTTGCTCAGTCATGTCCAACCCTTTGAGATCCCATGAACTATAGCCTACCAGGCTTTTCCATCTATGGGATTTTCCAGGCAAGAGTACTGGAGTGGATTGCCATTTCCTTCTCCAGAAGGTCTAGGGGAGCTGCCCAAATCAAAAACCTTGCCCGGAGCCAACACCTGGGAGTCTTTCCTCTTCCTTTCTGTGGTTGTGATGTAGGACATTTGTCATTGATCAATGATAAAGCCTGTGGCTAGCATCTTAATGGAGATAAATGAATATATTCAGTTTTGAATCCCATTCTGTCTATTTGAAATAATAAAGTCCTTCCTAAAGTGTCACTTCAATTTTTGTGTAAAAATCAGTTTTTCCTGATACTGAATCAGGAAAAGTACATCAGCATGCTAACATCAACTTGAATCCTTAATGCTTTTGGCTAGAGGCCATTGTAAAACTTCCAGAACAATAAAACACAGCCTTTGGAATAAGATTTTAAAATGCAAGAAAAAGAAGATTAGACCAAATAATCCCCAGATGTGAAGCCCCAACATCCCAAGTTAGTTTTAAGTTATAAAAAATAAAATATCTACATAATTATTTACTGCAATTTCAAATAAGCCTTTGCTCAATGTTGGAAGCAGTTTTTCAGAAAAAAAGAATAATGCAAAGCCACAAACATGCCTCTGTACAGCGGCATTTGTAGCTCACTGTATATATAGCAGGAGCTATATCTATAAATAGATGCAAAGATCCGTATAATGAGAGATAAGTACAGGCAGTGAAATCAATAGCAAGAAGTTACGCCCTCCTGCTGCTCCACTCCTTGGGTGGAGAAGTCAGACTGATTCCACCTAAGGAGCACAAGTCCCAGCCTTTCTGAAAACTTTAGGAGGAATGTGTTTCCCAAATGGAGGTCCTGGATTTCCTGACTGTAAAACCTGTGAGTATGGAAGTGATAGACTAAAGCACTGGAAGGGGGTTGCCTGATTTGTATCCCAAATTTGTGGACTTCACTTCAGTTTAGTAGACATCCAATGCTCTCGACTTGAAATGCAAAAGAATCCATTGGCTTCACACTAGAAAAGATTAAGAGTCTGCAGCTGCGGGTGGGGAGGTTAGGAGGCTTCCCTGGTTGCTTAGAGGTGAAGAATCATCCTCCCAGTGCAGGAGACATGGGTTCTATCCCTGATCTGGGAAGATACCATATGCCACCCAGCAACGGAGCCTGTGCGCCACAAGTATTGAGCCTGTGCTCTGGAGCCTGGGAGCCACAACTGCTGAGTTCATGTGTCACAACGACTGAAGTCGATGAGCCCTACAGCCCATGCTCGGAAACAGAAGTGCCCCACCGCTAGACAGCAGCCCTTGCCTGCCACAACTGGAGAAAAAGCCTACTTGCAGCAACAAAGATCCAGAACAGTCAAAAATAAATAAATAAAAACATGCCTGTGGGGAAAAAAAAAAAAAAAAGAACAACAACAAAAAACTCTCCAACACATTTATTCTTTTCTATATGCAGAAAAGGGCCAGGCAACAATCTGTGTGTCTACCACTCAGACGCAGAAAGAGAACAATTTCCATTGATGAGGCAGGATGAGTGCTGTTTTACAATCACATTCCAGGACACTTTTATTTTTATCCAAAGGTATTCCTCCAACCTAATGTGGGGAAAAAAAAAAAATTTTTTTAAATTTTGTCATTTCTGACTATTGAGGTCATCCAGTCCATGGCACCCCACTCCAGTACTCTTGCCTGGAAAATCCCATGGACGGAGGAGCCTGGTAGGCTGCAGTCCATGGGGTCGCTAAGAGTTGGACAGAACTGAGTGACTTCACTTGCACTTTTCACTTTCATGCATTGGAGGAGGAAATGGCAACCCACTCCAGTGTTCTTGCCTGGAGAATCCCAGGGATGGGGGAGCCTGTTGGGCTGCCGTCTATGGGGTCGCACAGAGTCGGACACGACTGAAGCGACTTAGCAGCAGCAGCAATCTATGAAAACTTCTTTAAAACTTCCTCTCAGAGGATATGTGGATCTTTCTAGGCAAAGGCATTCTATCCTTCAATCTTTGTCCTTTTCTTAAGGCACTTGTTCTGTCCTGGGTCTTAAAGTTTTGGTTTCCTAGCTTGGATGCAAGCCTGTTGACTTGGGATCTTCCTGTTAGAAAGACATAGCCCTGGACAAGGGTGCAGAGCTTTACCAGTGTGCGAACATGTGTGTGTGCTCAGTTGTGTGTGAGTCTGCAACCCCATGGACTATAGGCTGCCAGGTTCCTCTGTCCATGGGATTTTCCAGGCAAGAATGCTGGAGTGGGTTGCCATTCCCTTCTCCAGAACATTCTTCAGCAGTGTGGTGAGGGTTAGATTTCAGCCTCCTCCAGAAACTTTTGTGGCAGTGCACAGACTGTTCAACTGGACATGGAGTCTATAATGTTATGTCAGATTGGTTTGTGTAAATGCCTTTATCTCCCTTAACCTTAGGTTTCAGAATCATCTCATATTTCTTCTCCATCCTTTTCTAGTACAAATTAAATTTGTGTGAAGTACATTTAATAATTGTTGTGCTCCCTGCATCCTGGTAAAGAGCTCAGATCTTTGGAAATTGTTTGCATTTCTTTGCTCATAATACATAGATTTTAAGTGGTTTTTATATAAAAAATACACTGCATTTTGTTTTCTTCTGACATATTTCTGCTGTATATCTTAAACATGACACCATACTTGGGAGGCAGGAGGGTAACTGGTCCATTTGGAAGGATAAAACAGAGGGATTCAGGCAAGGTAAGGCAGGAAAGGCTGAGGGGATTGACTGCCAAGTCTCTTTCCTTGTCACTGAGCTGCTCCCTGAAGACTGTTGTTGTTGTCATTCAGTTGCTAAGTTGTGTCTGACTCTTTGCAACCCCATGGACTGTAGGACACCAGGCTTTCCTGTTCACCATCTCCCAGACTTTGCTCAAATTCATGTTGATTGAGCAGGTGATGCTATCTAAACATCTCATCCTCTGCCTCCCTCTTCTCTTTTTGCCTTTGATCTTTCCCTGAAAACATATCTTAATCTTAGTTCTCAATCATACATCAATATTTTAAGATAGAAGAAGTGGATATATTTTATTTAATACATGTTCGATTGTGTAAATCTGCCATTTTGGAATGTTAAAACTATCCAGGAAAATAGTCATGTTTGATGTAATGTCCCATGAACATTAAAATGTAAAACAAATTATAACACCTGAAAGAGAGAAAGCCCTTATAGCCCTCAGACTATTTTCTTCTCAAGTGAAACCCCTAACGACAGTAACCTTGTATCTGTGGAAATATATTCAATAACAAGAATTACGCACAGATCTCAGGAGTTCTGTTTGTATCCTGCTGTATGCTAGAACTAGATACTTTGCAGTTTATATCAACCCTGTGCAACAACTCTTAAATATGTGTTATTATCCCAGTTCTGTATTCAAGCAATACAGATTAAGGTGCTCACTATCTCATTGCTACTGATGCTGGGAAGGATTGAAGGCAGGAGGAGAAGGGGACAACAGAGGATGAGACGGTTGGATGGCATCACCAACTGGATGGACACGAGTTTGAGCAAACTCCAGGAGATGGTGAAGGAACAGGAAGCCTAGCATGCTGCAGGCCATGGGGTCATGGAGTCGGCCACGACGTAGCAGCTGAACAACAAAAAGTAGTGGAGTCGAGATTCGCAGCCTCCATTCCCAGATGGTCTATGTACTCATCACCATACTGTGAGCTACATAATTTCCCTATTGGAATGCACTCTGTGCCAATTCCAAATATTAACCTAGTTACCTAAAAACACAATCAAGATTTTAGTTATTAGGCAGGATTCTGTTCCATTTGACCCAAAGAGAGCCAACACCCTGGATTCTGTGATACCAGATGACACCAAATGCAAACATTTCAGCGATTTCCATTCTAAGGAGGCATTCCTTTAACTGGGGTTCTGCCTTCAAAGCAGTGGTTTCAGAATGCAATTAATGTGTTTTCGTTCTACAATTACATACTTAATCCTGCAGTGAAGAGCAGCTTCATACTTCATTCTCTGAACAAGAGCTGTTGGAACAGTTCGTTCTGTGGAAAATGGAAAACTAGGTAGTGGATTCCAGCTTTCCCTGATAAGTATTCATGGAGGGAAATAGCAAGTCAGATGAATTAGAGCTGATAATTTGGATGCAAATGATCTCAGCCTTCTGAGACTCAGGCAATGAACACATGATTTTCTGTGATATTTTGATTTATTCATGAGTTTATGTTATGAGGTTAAGGTATCTATTTAAATTTTTAAATGTCTCCTTAATACAATCAGTCATAAAAATTTAAAAAAAAAAAGTTGTTTTTTTTTTCCCCTCAAAGAATGACCCAACAGTGGTCTTTTTTCTTCAAGTGCTGTCTTGACATGATTTGATATGTGCATAAGTATTGGATGGACATATGATGTGTTGAATAAAGATATCAATGTTAGCAACCAATTTCTATTAGTATGGAGCAGCATTTCCCTTAGCGGCTTCAGCTGAGGCATTCAAATCTGAATGAACTTTAAGACTAAACCTTTCTAATTAACTCCTCTGTAGCTTAGAGATATGTTGGCAACGAAAGGAATTTGAAGAAGGAATGGCATCTGGTCTTGAAATGGTTTCTACCTTATTGGCTCCCTAGGAATTGCTACTCTGGAATGTTGCCATTCAAATCCCTTCTACCATCACTAAAATTAATTCAGCAAACTACCATAATTCAAGGACATCACTTAAGAGTTACTTAATGCTATTAGCCATGAATGCAGTGGTGAAATAAAGAATATCTTTTAATATTATTGTTTCACTTATCTAATATCTTATGATTATTTTCTTATTCTCCCTCAGTCAAATTCTGACTCCTTTCTGGATTATTTTATTAGACATAATCCTCATTTATTCAGTCTTTGAATTGAATGTGCAAGACTTTGTGAGAGTTTCAAATTTGACTTCATCCTCTCCCACTTATAATACTGCACTAAATTTAGTATTTTAGAAGGGTAATTAAGAATAATTTTTATCCTGTGTTAATTGCAAACACATATATTCTATACATACACACCTATAATATTAATTCTTATGCTCTCAAGAGCACATCATATTTCAATGGCTTTTCAGGTTATTATTACTCCTTGGAAGGAAAGTTATGACAAACCTAGATAGCATATTGAAAAGCAGAGACATTACTTTGCCAACAAAGGTCCGTCTAGTCAAGGCTATGGTTTTTCCTGTGGTCATGTATGGATGTGAGAGTTCGACTGTGAAGAAAGCTGAGCATGGAAGAATTGATGCTTCTGAACTGTGGTGTTGGAGAAGACTCTTGAGAGTCCCTTGGACTGCAAGGAGATCCAACCAGTCCATTCTGAAGGAGATCAGCCCTGGGTGTTCTTTGGAAGGACTGATGCTAAAGCTGAAACTCCAGTACTTTGGTCACCTCATGCAAAGAGTTGACTCATTGGAAAAGACTCTGATGCTGGGAGGGAATGGGGGCAGGAGGAGAAGGGGACGACAGAGGATGAGATGGCTGGATGGCATCACCGACTCGACAGACAGGAGTTTGAGTGAACTCCGGGAGTTGGCTATGGACAGGGAGGCCTAGTGTGCTGCAATTCATGGGGTCATAAAGAGTTGGACACGACTGAGCGACTGAACTGAGCTAAGGAAAAATTTTTGATTTTACAGGAAAAGATATATTTTCTTCCAGCAATATCTCCATTAGTTCAGTTCAGTTCACTTCAGTTGCTCAGCATGAATCGCAGCACGCCAGGCCTTCCTGTGTGTGAGGCCTAGTGTGCTCAGACTCACATCCATCGAGTCAGTGATGCCATCCAGCCATCTCATCCTCTGTTGTCCCCTTCTCCTCCTGCCCCCAATCCCTCCCAGCATCAGAGTCTTTTCCAATGAGTCAACTCTTCACATGAGGTGGCCAAAGTACTGGAGTTTCAGCTTTAGCATCATTCCTTCCAAAGAAATCCCACGGCTGATCTTCAGAATGGACTGGTTGGATCTCCTTGCAGTCCAAGGGACTCTCAAGAGTCTTCTTCAACACCACAGTTCAAAAGCATCAATTCTTTGGTGCTCAGCTTTCTTCACAGTCCAACTCTCATATCCATACATGACCACTGGAAAAACCATAGCCTTGGCTAGATGGACCTTTGTTGGCAAAGTAATGTCTCTGCTTTTCAATATGCTATCTAATTTGGTCATAACTTTTCTTCCAAGGAGTAAGCGTCTTTTAATTTCATGGCTGCAGTCACCATCTGCAGTGATTTTGGAGCCCCCCAAAAATAAAGTCTGACACTGTTTCCACTATTTCCCCGTCTATATCCCATGAAGTGGTGGGACCAGATGCCATGATCTTCATTTTTAACTTGACTCTATTTTCCACTAACTACATGGACTGGCTGTATATATAAAATGTCAGTTGTGGATAGATGGAAACTCAAGTTTATGGTTGAATATTTCCTCTTTAGTGGGAGAATATGATTCTCGTTAATTATAGCTCCAATGATGGCTTCCCTGGGTATCTCAGATGGTAAAGAATCTACAGGCAATGTGGAATACCTGTTAAACATGTGGAGACACGTGTTGAATCCCTGGGTTAGAAAGATCCTCTGGAGAAGGAAATGGCAACCCACTCCAGTATTCTTGCCTGGGAAATCCCATGGACAAGAGGAGCCTGGGGCCTACAGTCCATAGGAGAGCAAAGAGTCAGAGAGAACTGAGAGACTAACTCTTTCAATTTCATGGATAGAGAACTTTAGGATAGTGGAGAACATTCAGATAATCTAATTTTTATTTAAAGTTTATATTCATGTCAATTATGCAGACACTTTTTTTAGAATGCCATGGTCACTTTTTCTCCAGCAAGTCTGGCATGGAAAGTCATCTGCAGTGACTGAGTACCTTTTGTGTTTGAGTCTTACCTTTATTAAGACACCAATTAGGTGCATTTCTTTAAAATGATAATCTTAAAAATAGCTAGGAACCCTTTGGTTCTTTCCAGACTCCTCAAACTCGCTTTAACTCATGACGTAATACAATCCTTCTTGACCTAATGCTCTGGTACTTTATTCCTAAAGTGAGTACAGATGGAAAATTTTGGTTACTTTCTTTGTTCACTGGTGGCTTTTGTCTAAACGGTTGTCTATTAATCATGTTGCCTGTGTGCTGAGTTGCTTTAGTCCTGTCCAGCTGTTTGTGACTCTATGGATTATAGCCCTGCAGGTTCCTCTGTCCATGGGATTCTCTCTGCAAGAATATTGGAGTGGGTTGCCATGCCCTCCTCCAGGGAATCTTCCCTGCCCAGGGATCAAATTCCCATTTCTTATTTCTCCTGCACTGGCAAGTGGGTTCTTTACTGCTAGGACCACCTGGGAAGCCAGTACTCATGTTAGGCTCACAGAATGAATAAAAGTAAAAGCCTTAATTTGCTTTTGTTGTTATTTGTATCAATTAGAAGGACTTACTCTACACTCTGAACTTATTTCTGTCTCCAAAATGTAATAAGAAAAGAAAAATCATGCATTTCCATCTTTGAACTAGAAAGCTAAAATTCTTATTTGGTCTTTCCGATTAGAAAGAACTAATTACTAACAAAGTAATGTCTCTGCTTTTGAATATGCTGTCTAGGTTCATAGCTTTGCTTCCAAGGAGCTAGTGTCTTTTAATTTCATGGCTGCCGTCACCATCTGCAATGATTTTGGAGCCCAAGAAAATAAAATCTTCACTGTTTCCATTGTTTCTTGATCTATTTGCCGTGAAGTGACAGGACCTGATGGGACTAGATACCATGATCTTAGTTTTTTAAGCAACTGAACTGAACTGAACTAAATTGCTTTCTAAAGAGGAAGGGAAAGGCTCTCTTTCCAATTTTAGTATTTGCATCATGAGTGGCTTTCTCAATGACCTTGCAAAGATAAAATTGGCTGGGAACTTTAAATATGTGTTTTTATAAAATTATATTGTCTATATATTTTAACAACATAAAAAGTAATTTTGAGATGATTTAATCATGTTTTTGAAAAATTGATTTGAGAAATATAAACCACTGAAGCTCGTGCTCAGTTGTGTACTACTCTTTGCAACCCCATGGACAGCAGCCCACCAGGCTGCTCTGCCCATGGGATTTCCCAGGCAAGAATACTGGAATGGGTTGCCATTTCCTCCTCCAGGGGATCTTCCCAACTTAGGGATGGAACCCTCATCTCCCGAGCCTGCTGCATTGCAAGCAGCTTCTTTACTACACAGCCACCAGGGAACCCCTAAACCACTGAAGAGATCATGTTAAAGAAAGTCAAAAAATTCAAAACGTTGACATTTCAAGTGATACTCAGGTGATGGGTTACGTAAGTACCAGTGCTTTCATTTTAGCAGATCTGGAACTAAGTTTCTAAAGGGTCTGCTGCTACTGCTGCTGCTAAGTCACTTCAGTCGTGTCCGACTCTGTGCGACCCCAGAGACGGCAGCCGACCAGGCTCCCCCGTCCCTGGGATTCTCCAGGCAAGAACACTGGAGTGGGGTGCCATTGCCTTCTCCAATGCATGAAAGTGAAAAGTGAAAGTGAAGTCGCTCAGCCTTGTCTGACTCTTTGCGACCCCATGGACTGCAGCCCACCAGGCTCCTCCATCCATGGGATTTTCCAGGCAAGAGTACTGGAGTGGGGTGCCATTGCCTTCTCCGAAAGGGTCTGCAGAGGCAGTGAAAAGCTAGATTTGTTGTTCTAGTTTTGCTACTTTTTTTTCAGTGTAAACTTTTGCAAAATCCTCTTACTTTTCTGAACCTGACTTTGTTCTTATAAAGAGTGATCTCTAAGATGTCTTCCAGGAACATCTCAGGATCTATGTGGCAAAATAAAGAGTATTCTTGTCTTTGTCTAACTTGAAAACAGTGACTTCTACTCACTGTCACTTCTCATTATAATTATAACACATTTTTTTTTAATAATTGATTTCCTAGTAACTTTTATACAGATGCTTTCTTTGGGTTTAGTAGGAAAATATACCAGTCATCATCCACTGATATTTATATCCCTAAGTTTTTCAGATATAATAGACTGACTTTTCTATTTATGTTTTCTTATTTTATATATTTCATGACAAAAGTTATCATGGTTAATAAATAAATGTTATTTGGATAACTCTTTAATCCAGGAGTTGACATTACAGGTTTCAGAAATTCAGCCATATTGTCAAATGCCACTAACATTCTTCTTTACAATTTTCAATTTATTATTTTTTTCTCAAGATTTTAAACTTCATTTTTGCTTTTAATGATGTTAATCCTACATAGATTTGTGTGCTTTGACTATGTTTTACTTTATTTTCACCTGGATAATTTTGTGTCATTACAATAAAACAGCTTTAAGGTTTAATATGCATAAACAGGGTGAACATATGTATGTGAATAACTGACTCACTTTGCTGTGTAACAGAAACTAACACAGCATTGTAAATCAACTGTACTCCACTGAAAATTTTTAAAAGTGAAAAGAAAAATTTTAAAGTTTTAATATGTCTACTTGGAACACACACACATACACACTTTAATCTATTTTTAGATTAATACTTTAAATGCAAGGACTTCTAATGGCCCCAGTGTATAAACAATTGAAACAGTGTAGGTGTTCCCATCTTCTCTTTCTGAGTTTGGGGGTTTTCCCAGATTTACCTTATGATAATTACCCATTTTTTTTCTCCTGATGTAACTCATCCATCTCCTCATGCAAATATTCCCAAACTAATGTATAGAATTCAGCCCTATCCTGAGATTCTAGACTAATATTTTCAGTTGTCTTCTGGTCATTTCCACCTGGGTATCTCCTTTCTCAATGTTTGCAACCCTAACAGCCTCACATTCATAATGATAGTGTTGTTCTTGAAATCAGTTCAGTTCAGTTCAGTTCAGTCGCTCAGTTGTGTCTGACTCTTAGCAACCCCATGGACCACAGCACGCCAGGCCTCCCTTTCCATCACCACCTCCTGGAGCTTATTCAGACTCATCTTCATTGAGTTGGTGATGCCATCCAACCATCTCATCCTCCATTGTCCCCTTCTCCTCCTGTCTTCAATCTTTCCCAGCATCAGGGTCTTTTCAAATGAGTCAGCTCTTCGCATCAGGTGGCCAAAGTTTTACTGGAGTTTCAGCTTCAACATCAGTCCTTCGAATGAACACTTAGGACTGATCTCCTTTAGGATGGACTGGTTGGATCTCCTTGCAGTCCAAGGGACCCTCAAGAGTCTTCTTCAACACCACAGTTCAAAAGCATCAATTCTTCTGTGCTCAGATTTCTTCACAGTCCAACTCTCACATCCATACATGACTACTGGAAAAATCATAGCCTTGACTAGATGGACCTTTGTTGGCAAAGTAATGTCTCTGCTTTTTAATATGCTGCCAAGTTGGTCATAACTTTCCTTCCAAGGAAATCAATTACTCTAGCCAAATTCCTTATTTCTGGTGATTGTGCTTCCCCCCACCCTCAAATCAGGCAGGGCCCAAACCTTTGGCTTATACTTTTATTCCTGTGAGTATGCTCAGTCATGTCTGACTCTTTGTGACCTGTAATGTAGCCCACCAGATTCCCTGTCTATGGAATTTTTCAGGCAAAATTACTGTACTGGGTTTCCATTTCCTCCTCCAGGGAATCTTCCTGACCCAGGGATCAAACCTGCATGTCTTGCGTCTGTGCATTAGCAAGCAGAATCTTTACCATTATCCTTGCATTAAATTCCTCACTGTCTCCATCGTTGATCTTGGCCTTACCACTTCAGTAGCAGCATCATCACTGCTCTCCATCTGTGCAGATCTCATCCCACTTCTAGTCCCTGCTAAAGCTCAACTGGATTAAACTTTCTCAAGCACACATTGTTGATGTCACCCCACTGACTCAGAATTCTTCAAAGCTTCCCCTTTGCCATATTAATGGAGTAATTAATAGAGTAAAGTCTGTTTATTGGCAACTAAAGAAGTTCAAAATCTGATTCTGTCCATCATTTCACTACTTCAGTATGAATCCCTAATATCCTAACTTCTTTAGCATTTACTCTTCACCTGAAAATGTTCATTGTATTAGTTAAATACTATTGTCTTGGGTATTTGGTGGGAATTCTGCTTCCAGTCATAAAGAAGTAGTTAGTAAAAGATGGAAACTTATGGCATAAGCAACTATAACACAGAACACAAATGTAAGGCAGTTGTTTCCAGACTTTGACCAACAGGTTGTGCAGGACTCGATTCCTGAGAGGAAAGGCGCATATGAAGTGTCTCCTGTTTGTCCCAGCTTTCGGCCTGGGTGTAGTTTCCAGCGCTGATCCAAGGAGAGAAAGGGGAGCTTTGTGAGTCAAGGAGCAGCTATCAGAAGAAACTTGAATTTGAACAGCAGGGCATCAGAGAAGAGCAAAAAGTGAGATTTGCAGAGGATTGTCCTGCAGGTCCTTGGTTGAGGACTGAGAGCACATGAACAGGGTGAGACTCCCAAGCACTTTGGTAGGACAACTGCTGTGGAACTAAATGTTAAAAGCAGATATCAGAGGTCATGTTGTCCTGATGTTGAGTGATGCTGGAGCTCTGGTCCATCCAGAGTGGAATAGCCTTGATCAGCACAGTGGGCACTCAACTGAGATCCCAGAAAAAACACATTTTGAAAGTAAGGACGAAAGCCAAGAATAAAAGTTAAGTCCTAGTACCAGGGAGAAAAAGAGAATACACTGATACTATCAAAGCATAAAATCAAGCCTGACTCAGGGTTTTTTTTTTTTCTAACTCTAACAACCAATTTTCAGATTCTCTGGATCCCAACCTGGTGTTCACCAAGTAAATTCTGACACTGACTACCTAGAGTTAGCATTGATCCCAAAGCTAACAGGCTCAGTCCTTCTAGACTGTCCCTCATTTCAGATGCCAACTGCAAGTCCCAGGAGTTACCTGTACTTGTGACCGACCAGCTATAATTTGGGGGTTCCACACTGCCCTTCCCTCAGGTATAATAATTTGGTAGAACAACTCATAGAAATCAGGAAAGCACTCTACTTACTGTACCTCATTTATTGTAGAGGATATAGCTCAGGAACAGTCAAATGCTAGAGGTGTATGGTGCAAGGTACATTTTGGGGGAGGTGTACAGAGTTTCCATGGCTTCCCAGGCAGCACTAGTGGTAAAGAACCCACATGCCATTCAGTTCAGTTCAGTTCAGTTCAGTCGGTCAGTCAAGTCTGACTCTGCAGCCCCATGGATTGCCGCATGCCAGGCCTCCCCGTCCATCACCAACTCCCGGAGCTTACACAAACTCATGTCCATTGAGTTGGTGATGCCATCCAACCATCTCATCCTCTGTCGTCCCCTTCTCCTCCTGCCTTCAATCCTTCCCAGCATCAGGGTCTTTTCACATGAGTCAGTTCTTCACATCAGGTGGCCAAAGTATTGGAGTTTCAGCTTTAGCATCAGTCCTTCCAGTGAATATTCAGCACTAATTTCCTTTAGGATGGACAGGTTGGATCTCCTTGTGGCCCAAGAAACTCTCAAAAGTCTTCTCCAACACCGCAGGCTAATGCACTGGGACGACCCAGAGGGATGGTATGGGGAGGGAGGAGGGAGGAGGGTTCAGGATGGGGAGCACATGTATACCTGTGATGGATTCATTTTGATATTTGGCAAAACTAATACAATTATGTAAAGTTTAAAAATAAAATAAAATAATAAAAAAAAAACCTTTTGAAAAAAGCATCAATTCTTTGGTGCTCAGCTTTCTTTATAATACAACTTTCACATCCATACATGGCTACTGGAAAAACCAAAGCTTTGACTAGGTGGACCTTTGTTGGCAAAGTAATGCCTCTGCTTTTTAATATGCTGTCTAGGTTGGTCATAACTTTTTTTCCAAGGATGGTTTCTTCCAAGCATCTTGTAATTTCATGAGTGCAGTTGCCATCTGCAGGGATTTTGGAGCCCCCCAAAATAAAGTCTGTCACGGTTTCTGTTGTTTCCCTATATATTTGCCATGAAGTGATGGGACAAGATGCCATGATCTTAGTTTTCTGAATGTTGAGTTATAAACCAACTTTTTCACTCTCCTCTTTCACTTTCATCAAGAGGCTCTTTAGTTCTTCTTCTCTTTCTGCCATAAGTGTGGTGTCATCTGCGTATCTGAGGTTATTGATATTTCTCCCAGCAATCTTGATTCCAGCTTGTGCTTCATCCAACTCAGCATTTCTCATGATGTACTCTGCATATAAGTTAAATAAGTAGGGTGACAATATACAGCCTTGACGTATTCCTTTCCTGATTTGGAACCAGTCTGATTTTCCATGTCTAGTTCTAACTGATGCTTCTTGACCAGCATACAGATTTCTCAGGAGGCAGGTCAGGTGGTCTGGTATTCCCATCTCTTGCAGGAGAAATAAGAGATGTGGGTTTGATCTCTGGGTCAGAAAGATCCCCTTGAGGAGGAAATGGCAACCCACTCCAATATTCTTGCCTCGGAAATACCACGGATAGAGGAGCTTGGTGGGCTACAGTCCATAGAATTGCAAAGAGTCGGACACAACTGAAGTGACTTCCAATGTAACACAGAGTTTCCATGCCCTCTCTGGGTGGGCACCACCCTCCCACCAACACAACATATTCACCCATCCAGCCCTCTGAACCTCAACATTCATGGGTTTGGAGGGTATTATGGAGGTTTCATTATGTAGGCATGATTGAGTAAATCACTGGCTACTGGTGATTATTAACTCAATCTCTAGCACCTCTTCATACCCCCAAAACTGGAGGCTGAGGCTAAAGTTTCATGGTTCTGATCAAGGCTTGATCTTTCTTATAGCCAGTCCCCATCCTGAAGCTGTGTAGGAGCTGGTCAAGGTTGTCCCATTAGGAAAAAGTCTGCCTACCACCCTTATCACTCAGGAAATTCCAAAGTTTTAAGAGCTCTGTGCTAGAGGCCTAGAACAAAAAAAGCATATATATCTATATATATCTCCTGTTATTCCGCACTGAGAGAATCACAGTGTTCTACTTGTAGCTCAATTATCTGTTTAGAGAAAAAGTTGACACACTTTACAGGGAACAACATACTCACACTCCCTAAAATGAATCAGTAATATGTTTAAAAGTATGTAATATGTATAAAAAGTGTAGAAATATGGTCACTTAAATTCAACCTTATTAAAAATGAAAATAACTATAAATGGACTAAGCATTCCATTTTAAGGGTAGAAATTATCATATTGTATATAATCAAGACTCAAATATACCGTGTCCAGGAGTTGCACTTGAAATATAAAGGCCAGATATTTTTAAAATAATTTTTAAAGCATTACACGGGCATAAATTGTTTTATTGGGCTTCTTTTCATCTGCTCTCTGCAGATACTGTGCATTTTACAGATTGAACATGTGTGGCAACCTTGCATTGAACAAGTCTGTTAGTGCTGTTTTTTTCCAACAGAATTTAGGTACTTCATGTCTTTGTGTCACGTTTTGGTGATTTTTGCAATACTTTAAATTTTTTCATTATTATTATTTTTGTTATGGTGATCTGTGTTCTGTGATTCTTTTTTGTTACTATTGCAAAAAGATTATGATTCTCTAAAAACTCAGATGATAGCATATTTTAGCAATAAAGTATTTTTAATTAAGAAACGTGCAGTTTTTAGATATACTACTGTTGCACACTTAATACACTATAGTACTGTGTAAACATAATGTTTATATGCACTTTGAAACCAAATAAATTGTGTCACTCACTTTGTTGTGATATTTGCTTTATTGTACTGCGCTGGATAAAATTCGCAACATCTTTCAAACTTCCTGTATGCAGATTTTTAAAAAGTAATGAAATCTAAATTGACTTTTTAAAAATTTATATTTGGAGCTGTCCTACTCTCTCTAAAATATTCTTCCTGTTTCAAAATTGCGAAAATATTCCCTTATAACAAGAATAATGCAGCAGTTGGACTTTTCATATAATACTAGTGGGAGTGTACAGTGATATGATCATTCTGGAGAAAATTTTGATAGTTTGTTATAAACTTAATTGTATGTCTACAATATGACCCAGCATTCGAGTGCTAGATATTTACCTAAGAGAATGGAAACATTTGTCTAAAAAGAGATTTGTACCAGAATGGAATAAATAGCCTCAAGATGAAAAGAACCAAAATGCCTGTGATGAAAAGTATAGTGTGGTAGGACCATAGAATGGAATGTTGCTCATCAGTAATATGCATGTATATGTACATACATCTATATATATACATGTATATATATGTACATATATGTGTATACATATATGTATGTACACACACTTCTGAAATATAACAGCAGAATGGATGAATCTCAAAAGATCTTTTTACTGAGCAAAGGACCCTAGACACAGTCTGTGAATCTATTCATATAAAGTTCAAGAACAAGTCAAACTGCTCTCTGGTGACAGAAATCAGATAGTGGCTGAAGCATGGATAAAAAGAACATGAGTATACTTTTAGATGTGATAGAAATGTTCTGTGTCTTTACTCAAGTGTGAATTGCCTGGTTGTATGTATTTAGCAACTTATCAGGTCATATACTTAAATCTGTGCATTTTATCTCATATTTTGAAAAAGATAGCTACCTTAAGAAAGTCAAATCTTATATTTTGAAAAAGATACCTACTTTAAGAAAGTCAGTTTGACCTGGAAAAACAAGGAAATGAGAAAAATACATTTGACCTCTACTGTCTCTGACTTTTAAAATTCTTCTAATTTATTTCCTCTCATTTAAATCCTACCAGTCTTCCAAGCCCATTTCAGATGGTTTTTCCAGGAATTACACTAGATATAGATAGGTGTGTTCATATAGCAACTATCAGAAATTATTGTGCCTCATAGCTATTTGTATAAGTGATGTATCAGCAAACATAAATGTACACTGCTTAAGGCAAATAATTCATCTGTTCATTCAAGAAAAAATAATGGAACCAGACACTGGGCTATGTGTTTTCAAATCTAAGAAGAAAAGATACTGGCTTGAGATTCCAGCCTCCTTTTATTTTACATGAATTTGGTCACTGACCAAATCCATTAATAGCATTTATTCCTTAAGATTTATTTTACAAAAATGAAAGTATTCCCTAGTATACTCAATGAAATATTCCTAGTCATTAAGAATTATAATGATGTCCAGTAGAATATGGCTCATGACTTCAAGGATATCACAGTTATTGTTTAAGTCAAACAACTGAATAAGGAATTAAAAAATTTAGACATGTACCAAATGCTGTGTGTTGGTCACTTCAGTCATGTCCAACTCTTTGTGACCCTATGGACTGTAGACTGCCAGGCTCCTCTGTCCATGGGATTCTCTAGGTAAGAATACTGGAGTGGGTTGGCGTGCTCTCCTCCAAGGGATCTTTCTGTCCCAGGGATTGAACTCACATCTCTTATGACTTGGTGGGTTCTTTACCTCTAGCGCCACTTGAGAAGCCCATATAAAATGCTATATAAGAAGCAGACTGGGGAAATGCCCTGGAGAGAAGGACTTTTAAATTGAGACTTGAAGAGAGAATATTAGGGTAAACCTTACAACCTTAAAATATTGCTGAGATTCCACTATTTGTGACCTACAGAAATGGCAATTGCCTATGACTCAAACTAATATTTACAAGAGCAGTGTTTCTTGCAAGTGGACGTGTGGAAAGGCCCCCAAAGAAAACAAAAGCATGCTGCATTCAAGGAACGGAACAATTTAGTTTAGTTCTAGTATGACTGAACCCCAGGGTGAGAGTTGAAACTGCAGCACAGACTCAAATTACAGAGTCAGACAGCCATTATTTCAGAATGTCAATGAGAAGAAACACATCAGAGAAAGAGAGAAGGGGAGAAGCACAAAGCCCACAGGAAGTGATGATCACAATCAAGGCTGCGTTTGGCCATCACTTGTCCTAAGCTTGATGTTCTGGAGAGTCCATTACACACCTGTGTAGACAAAGCCCTGTGAACAGGAGTCACGAGTCCTTATTCTCATGGTGCCTGTTCCAGTTCTACTGTAGAGCTGTTTATGAACTGGTGCTTTTGCATTGATGGGCATGCTATAGGAAGCTGTGATGCACTAGACAAATACAAGAATTATGTGCAAATGTCTAGAATCTACACCTAAGCTTATTATTCTATAGGAAATGGTGACTCATTCTAAGTCCATATACTATAGTAAGAATCCTTGCAAGAAAATAGCCTAACAATTGTGCACAATCTACCAAAATGAATTTTTTTAACTTTTTATGAAAACAGTAAATTATTCTGAAATGCTATCTAGTTATGTTGTTGTTGTTCAATCGCTAAGTCCTGTCCAACTCTTTGTGACCCCATGGTATTTAATGATAATATTGAATCATTGTGGATCTATAAATTTTCACGTATTCTTTGTAAACTAGATAAAACTGTGACTTCTTTTTATTACACAGGACTTCAGCTTGAAAGTTTTAAATTCTGTACGTCTTTTCACATCTTAGCAATCAACAGCTCTAACTGTCAGGAAATGTATTCACATAGCACAGTGTAAATCTGTATTTCACTAATTTGTCACTTCCTCCCATCAGCAAGTAGCCGTCATTTATGGAGAGGTTTCGAGCTGAGTGCACAGAGCCAGAGGGCTTAAGTGACTTCAAGACGTTGACTGTAATGTTTTTAGGGCCTTGACGAAGATGAGGGATGTCAGGTTTTTTCGATTTAGTGAGTTTCCCACTGAATACAGCAATTCAGCCTAGCATAGCGAGATAGGAAATAAGAGCTTTCCGATAATGGATTCTGTTTATTTGTTGGTTGTCAGTAATTTGACTTGACTCTAGAACAGCTGATGAACTCAGCATATACCACGGCCATCAAGCTCTGTAAAATCCCTGATGTTCAGAGAAACTTTCCTTAATGCATGTTTATTTCTTTTTCTTTTTGCTCTTGTTCTTGACCTCTGCCTACAGTGATTATATTCTTTGTTATCTGTGAAAGGTTTGTTGAACCAAGCTCAGGTCAATATGAACACTCATACACATACATACAAATCTTTTCAGGAAATATGTGTGATTCTCATTTGGTGAAAAAGATATAATAATGCCAGTTTCACCTTCTTTATAAAACGTGGAAATTTATTGTAACTTGTGGATATAGACATTCAGAATACATCTGTTCTGTTAACTAGCAAATTAAAGAAAAAAGATGAATACAGTAACTTTATTAAAAAGAAAAAAATTAATAATAAAAGTAAACGACATTCTCTGGAAAAAATGGTTTTGAGAAGATGACTTTCAGCTACTTTAAAGATTATAAATATCTGTGTGGCAGAAATCATGAAGTGAGTAAGAAGCAACCAGGGTATTTATGTCATTTAAAATATAAAGCATTGAATTTATGAGTATTTGGATTTTCAGTTCAACAGGATTATCAGAAATACCTTTAAAACCATTTTGATTAGTATGCCATTTGAAACGTGCTTGTGGAGACACACGTTGATCGGAACTCTGCTTTCTGTATTACCAGTCTAGATTCGTTGTCGCTGGTTGTGTGACTCACTGTTAGAATCACTAGCACTGTTTACACTATTGCCAAATTTCATAAAATCTGAGATACTTTAACGTTAAGACGCACCATGATTTTATATAACTAGGCGAGAAAGGAAACGGGAAGAAAGGAAGAAGAGGGGGGAAGAAAAAAGAGGAATAAAGGAAGGGAAAGGGGAGGAGCGAGAGGGAAGAGAGGGAGAAGAAAAGAGAAAGAGAAATAAAATTAAGACGTGAACTAGGACACAAAGCTTTGTTTTTCTTTTAACTGAAAATTTTGTTTTATTCCTATCAGAAAACCTCTTTTAGAGTCGTTATGGATGCAGATTTTTTTTTATCATATATCATGAAACATTCTTAAAACTGAAAACACAAGTTCAGTAAGTTGGAGAATCTGGAAACTTTTCCAGAGTCTCTTGCTTCTGATGCTGTGTCGTGGGTGTCTTGGTTGTCCACGCACGGCCATCCTCAGCGACACTGACCGTGGTGAGGCTGCAGAACCTTTCGGGGAAGGGATGCCTGGTTGCCTCTCCGATTGTCTTTCCAGCTGTTGTGACACATTCTATAAGTTTGGTTTACTTGATCCCACCAGAATATGTCACTGGAAGGTTTTCAGATAAGATTCAGAACTGGTATTTAAAAAAAAAAAAAAAAAACCCTCTTATTTTGTTTCGAAGCATAGCTGATTAACAATATTGTGATACTTTTGGGTGGACAAGCAAAAGGACTCAGCCGTACATATACCTGTATCCATTCTCCCCCGAACTCCTATCCCATCCAGACTGCCACGTAGCATTGAACAGAGCTTCCTGTGCTATACTATAGGTCCTTGTTGGCAGAACTCATATTTTGTCTTCAAAGTCCTTCAAGAGTTTTTTGAATGAAACACAGCAGGGCCAGGTTCCCACCTGTGTGGGGCTTCAGAACCACGCCAGGACCACCATCTGGCCAAAAGTGATTGTGAAAGTCTACTGGCTGGAAAATGCATTCTGATTTCAGAGATGTTAAAATGTGAAAAATGTACATCTCAGAATCGTTATCATGCAATACTTTTATCATTCACTTCTTTTTGTTACTCTTACTGAGTTTGTATAGTAAAATTCAAAGGCATAAGTTGTTTCTCTTATGGGACTCTGCTTTAAAGCTCATCTGTGTAGGGCCTGTTGAAGGCTTTTCTGTCTGTAGGCTTCTAAGATTCATGGGTCTGTTGGAGCAAAATTATCTCTTGAGATGGAGAGCTGGTGGGTTCCTTGGTGGTGACAGCATGACGGATGTTTGGATTAACCTCTGTGTTGACTGGAACAGAGAATCCAGAACACAAAGAACCTTCAGCAGATGCTCAGAGGACCAAAATGGATTTGTGCAGTGGCGCTGGGCCATGTCGGTATGGAATTTTTCTCTGGCAGCACTCAGCAAAAAGGATAGAAGCAGAGATGTGGGGTTACTCAGAGGCACAGATTTTACAGAGCAAGCGTTGAAGGAAAGTCTCCTAAGGCCCACCCTGCTTTTGTTTAGCTGAGTGTTTTGTACGACCACTGCAAATGGTGACATTGCAAACAGAATTAAGGAAAGAGCAGAGAACTAAAGCCCCATATTGGCTACATTTCTGCATAAGGTACATATGAATTAAAACTGAAAAAATATGTATAAATACTGATTTTAAAAATCTGGATTCATCTTGCTTGTTTTGTTGGTCTTTGGCTGCAGTTCATAGCCTTGTGCCAGTTTGTAGGTGTTCGCCTTTTGTGTAACTATATTTAAGTTCTAAAATCCTGAAGAAAGCTTGGGATGAAATTATTCAGAGCCCTTTTAAAGCTAAAATGGTTTATTTTTTTAACTAAATGAAAGAGTGACTTGCTGAGGTACAGCTTTCACAGTTCTGTTATTACATATTACAAAGATTGTTAACTCGGTAGCTCCCTTAACTAAACACAAAATGAATGTGTGTCACCATTGAAAGAGGAAAAAAAAAAAAATTAAAAGTTTGCAAACCTTGGAGCCACAGTAGTAACCATTTCAATGACTGAAACCATGACTGTGTGTGGTATTTACCTCCTGGGTAATCATGTAGGAAATGTATGAGAGCTGCCTAGATTGACTTCTAGTGTATTTAGATTGATCTCATTGATTCCTAAGCCTTGAGTAAAATAATCATTCAATACAGGCAAAGCCTTCTGCCATTCGGATTGTGATTTCTTTCAATCAAAAACACATAACCTTGAGCTGAATGATGAATGTCTTGCATTAACATTACCTCTAAGTATAATTTATTATAGAATGATTTTAAGTGAACTGGGAAGGATTAATCATAACAAGGATGAGGAATAAATTTCTCCTTATGCCTTTTCTCTGTATTTACGAATACCAGTTGTTGTCTGCCCCTATTATGGGAAGCAGAGTTCTTTTGGTGGATATATGGCTTCCTTTTTCACTGAATGTATAGTCCTATAATGTAGCATTTGGTACCCTTTAATAACAGCTTCCCCGGGTTCAGCAGGTAAATAATCTGCCTGACACAGGAGATGCTGGTTCAATCCCTGGGTTGGGAAAATCCCCTGGAGGAGGAAATGGCAATCTGCTCCAGTATTCTTGCCTGAAAAAGTCCACGGACAGAGAATCCTGGAGGGCTACAGTCCATGGGGTTGTAAAAAGTCGGACGCAACTGAAGACAATAATGAAAGACCCAGGAAGTGATAGTTACTAATGCACTGAATGTAAGAATCTCAGTGTTACTGCTTTTTAAATAGGTTAGACAGTGAAAAGTGAAGGTCGCTCAGTCGTGTCTGACTGTATGGAATCCTCCAGGCCAGAATACTGGAGTGGGTAGCCTTTCCCTTTTTCAGGGGATCTTCCCAACCCAGTAATTGAACCCAGGTCTCCTGCATTGCAGGCAGAATCTTTACCAGCTGAGCCACAAGGAAAGCTCAACAATACTGGAGTGGGTAGACTATCCCTTCTCTAGGGGATCTTCCCAACCCAGGAATCAAACCATGGTCTCCTACATTGCAGGCAGATTCTTTACCAGCTGAGTATCAGGGAAGCCCAGGTTTGGCAGTACCTATTGAAAAAATAGAAGTTCTTTTACTAGTGAAAAACTAGAAGGATTACTACTAAAGTAGAATAGAAGACAAAGGTGTCTAATGCAAAATCTGTTTATTTAAAATTGTTTGAGAAGGGCTATAGAAAACAATTTTATTTTTGGACTGCATCTTGTGGCTTATGGGATTTTTTCCCCAACCAGGGATCAAACCCATGCCCTCTGCAGTGGAAACACAGAGTCCTAATCACTGGACCTCCAGGAAATTTCCCAAAACAATTTTTTTTAAAGAATATAAAATGACACAATTTGGATGTTGAGAAATGTCCAGGTTTATTTTGATGATATCCCTAAGTAACCCAAAATAATCAACTGGTAAATGATTTGAATTTATAACTTTTCAACAGATTAGCAAGATAATATACAAAAACCAGTGCTTTCCTGAGACAAGTTTCCACTTGTAAATATCAATAATACATGAACAGGTTGAAATATACTTTACCCATTATTTGAGAGGTAAATCTAAGAGCTTAGTAGTCAAAGTTATGGGTTCTGGAGCCAAGATAAAAAATATCAAATCTTGTCACTCATTGACTGTGGGATATGAAGTCACTTATTGTGACGAATTATTTCTGCCTTGGTTCCCTATCTATGGAATGGAAATAATAACAATGCCAACCCTGTAGAGTCATAATAAAAATTAGATTAGTTAATATTCTGTAAAGCATTTAAATAGTGCCTACAATGCAGTTAGTATTGAACTGTGAGGAGATCAAACCAGTCAACCCTAAAGGAAATCAACCCTGAATATTCATTGGAAGGACTGATGCTGAAGATTCAACTCTTTGGCCACCTGATCCAAAGAGCCACCTCACTGGAAAGGATTCCGATGTTGGGAAAGACTGAAGGCAAAAGGAGAAGAAAGTGACAGAGGATAAGATGGTTGGATAGCATTACTGACTCACTGGACATGAGTTTGAGCAAACTCCAGGAAATACTGAAGGGCAGGCAAGCCTTGTCCATGGGGTCACAAAGAGTCAGACATGACTGAGCGACTGAACATACACTCTATAAACATTACTTGTATTGACAGTAGAAAACTTTAATATAGAACATAAATAAATATTTAGATAAAGAATTGGCATAATACTGAGTAGGAAGACTTAGCATTCAACACTGTCTGCTACTGCTAAGTCATTTCAGTCGTGTCCGACTCTGTGCGACCCCATAGACGGCAGCCCACCAGGCTCCCCTGTCCCTGGGATTCTCCAGGCAAGAACACTGGAGTGGGTTGCCATTTCCTTCTCCAATGCATGAAAGTGAAAAGTGAAAGGGAAGTCACTCCGTCATGTCTGACCCTCAGCGACCCCATGGACTGCAGCCTTCCAGGCTCCTCCATCCATGGGATTTTCCAGGCAAGAGTACCGGAGTGGGGTGCCATTGCCTTCTCCATCAACACTGTCAGCCCTTCCCAAATAAATCTAGAGTTTCATCCTAATCTGAACCCAATTTCAACAACAGTTTTTACAATGGAAGTGATGTCCTGTAGTCATATAGGGCACAAGTACTATAATCGGACAGCATGGATTCCTTCTTTAAGTCTGATGATGAAGTATACATCCATCATGTAATTAAGCTTGATGATCAATGTCAATAAAGCCTTTGACCCAATGCCTGGCCCATGGGAGGCAATTGACAAGTAACCATTGGCTATTATTAATAATGGAGCAGGGGTGGGATGTTTCACTAAAGAAATAATAGTAAAAGAGCAGAAAAGGGATTTTTTTTTTTTTTTATCATGGGAAGGAGGAAGAGTGGGTATGACTCAGGGGATTATTCTAGACAGATAGTTATGTTCTCTTTCTACAGCAGTTAGAACAATGTGGCAGGGGCTCAAAGATGAGCAGGAAAACAGAGATTAAGACAAAGTATCTAAATGACAGCAAAAGTACGCAGTAACACCTACAGGTCTGCTCTGTAGCAGTCCTCCTTTGCCCATTTTACATCTAAATTCACCCACAGCTCTCAAAGATAGTGATGATGTTACCCCCAAATTACAGAGGCAGAAGCAGGTTAAGTGACTTGCCCAAGGTCTAGTGAGTGTCAGTGTTGGCTTGGATCTGGGCAGCTGGGTCCAGAGTCCACACTCTTTTCATGCCCTAGGAGATTTTACTGTTTGGTAGAGTTGAAAATTTAGATCGTGAGGGAATATTTAAAGAGTTCAATAAATTGTGCTGGGATAACTAACCAACTAGAAATCTATAAGAAGGTATTATTCTAGACAGGGAGTTATGTATACACTTTATGCTTGTGTGTGCTTAGTCGCACTTCACTTTCACTTTTCACTTTCATGCATTGGAGAAGGAAATGGCAACCCACTCCAGTGTTCTTGCCTGGAGAATCCCAGGGACGGGGAAGCCTGGTGGGCTGCCGTCTATGGGGTCGCACAGAGTCGGACACGACTGAAGTGACTTAGCAGCAGCAGCAGTAGCAGTGCTTAGTCGCTCAGTCGTGTCCAGCTCTTTGTGATCCTGTTGACTGTAGCCCACCAGCCTCCTCTGTCCATGGGGATTCTCCAGGCCAGAAAACTAGAGTGAGTTGGAATGCCCTCCTCCAGGGGATCTTCCCAACCTAGGAATTCAACCCAGGTCTCCCACACTGCAGGTGGATTCTTTACCATTTGAGCCACCATACTTTACTTTCTAGGAAAACAAGTTCCAAATCAATGAAAGATTTCAGCAAGCTAAGTAAATCTAAATAAACTTGGAAGGAGTAATCATGGGGAGGACTTTCCAAAGAGGAGCACAGAACAAAGCTGAACCCAAATGAGTCTGTTGATTCCTCTTTGCTGAGAAATGAATGGGTCAGAGGCTTCCTCGGCATCAATTTGCAAGAGCCAACAAGCTTGGATAAATGGAATTTTGAGGAAGATATCTGTGCAACCATCCCTAAGAAATGACAGCTGAGGCACAGAGATTAACGGCAGGACAAAACGGCCTACCCTGGGTGGCCTCTGTATGAAGAGAAAACCCAGGGAGACTCTAATTCCATCCAGTTCAGTTCATCTCATTAATAAGAGCACCTGCTGTGTGTACTGTGTTGCAAATACCGTGTTGGGGAAAAAAAAAAAATCAGTGCTTTCTCTGCCTTCATGGAACCGGTTTACAGTCAATTGAGAGAGACTAAAAATACCGTATAAGAAATTATCATACAGTATGTTAAGTGATATGATAGATGTTCAGGGTATTGTCAGATAAGTGTGAGTGCTCAGTTGTGTCTGGCTCTTTGCGACCCCATGGACTATAGCCCACCAGGCTCCTCTGTTCATGTTATCCAAACACGAATACTGGAGGAAGTTGCTGTTTCCTTCTTCAGGGGAATCTTCCTGATCCAGGGATCAAACCCAAATCTCCTACATCTCGTGTACTGGCAGGCAGATTCTTTACCAGTGAGCCACCTGGGAATCCCACTGTCAGATAATATGGGCCCTTAATCCAGATTTGGCTCTTAATCCAGATTTATCACTTATACAAGGTTTCCCAGAGAAAACAATATCCAGAAAACACATAATTTTCTGTTTGTAAATGCTATTATGTTTTATCCAGATGGTGAAGACAAAAACCTGAACTTTTAAGGAAATAGCAAGTTAAGTTGCATGTTAAGCCATGTCCAACTCTTTGTGACCCTATGGGCTGTAGACCACTAGGTGCCTCTGTCCATGGAATTCTCCAGGCAATAATAATGGAGAAGGCAATGGCACCCCACTCCAGTACTCTTGCCTGGAGAATCCCATGGACGGAGGAGCCTGGTAGGCTGCAGTCTGTGGGATCACGTAGAATCGGACATGACTGAGCAACTTCACTTTCACTTTTCACTTTCATGCGATAGAGAAGGAAATGGCAACCCACTCCAGTGTTCTTGCCTGGAGAATCCCAGGGACGGTGGAGCCTGATGGGCTGCCGTCTATGGGGTCACACAGAGTCGGACACGACTGAAGCAACTTAGCAGCAGCAGCAGCCATGCCCTTTTCCAGGGTATCTTCCCGACCCCAGAATCAAACCTGTGTCTCTTAACATCTACTGCATTGGCAGGCAAGTTCTTAACCACTTGGGCCACCTGGGAAGCCCTTTTAAGGAAATAGGCAAATAAACAACTAGATATGTAGGCCCAGAATCAGGAACAAGATTGACTGGATGTACAGAACCGAGGCAGCAGCTAGTGATGGAAAACATATGAGAAGAGATTGTCAAAGGACAGAGTGTTCACACAGGTTCTGATTCTGAGTCACCACCAACCTGGGACAGACAGAGAAACCCAGAAAGTAAAGTGGGAAAGGGGAAAAAGTCATACAGAAAAACACCAGGAAAGTGAGGATTCTTGGAAACCAGCAGAAGAGGATTTCAGACCCACAGGAGAGGTGAAGTATGATAATGCCAGTTCAGTTCTGTTCAGTCAGTCAGTCGTGTCCGACTCTGCAACTCCATGAACCGCAGCACTCCAGGCCTCCCTGTCCATCACCAACTCCCGGAGTTTACTCAAACTCATGTCCATTGAGTCAGTGATGCCATCCAACCATCTCATCCTCTGTCATCCCCTTCTCCTCCCGCCTTCAGTCTTTCTCAGCATCAGGGTCTTTTCCAATGAGTCAGCTCTTCGCATCAGGTGGCCAAAGTGTTGGAGTTTCAGCTTCAACATCAGTGCGTCCAATGAATATTCAGGACTGATTTCCTTCAGGATGGACTAATTGGATCTCCTTGCTGTCTCAGGGACTCTCAAGAGTCTTCTCCAACACCACAGTTCAAAAGCATCAATTCTTTGGCTCTCAGCTTTCTTTATAGTCCAACTCTCACATCCGTACGTGACTACTGGAAAAACCATTGCTTTGACCAGATGGATCTTTGCTGGCAAAGTAATGTCTCTGCTTTTTAATATGCTGTCTAGATTGGTCATAACTTTTCTTCCAAGGAGCAAGCATCTTTTAATTTCATGGCTGCAGTCATCATCTGCAGATAAGCACAAAGTTGGTGCAAAGGTTCTGTCCACAGAGAGTTTCATGTGGAAGTCAGACTACAGTGGGCAGAGTGATGAATTGGGAGGGCCAAGGCCCCAGAGACCTAGAAGTATTGTAGGGAGAGCTGAGGTTGGATTCCCTGCAGCCTGAGTTCTCAGGAGCAGCAAACTCTACAGTTGGGCTATTTTTCTAGCAGAAATCATGTAGTTGGAACTCGGACATGGAGAAGACAGACGGCCTAATTGGATGTTTTGCCAGACTTGTAATGAAGGGAAAATGGACGAAGACGTCCTTGAGGAAAGCTGGCTGAGGGTTTTCGTACAGCTTGGAGGTCAGCTAAGGGACAACAGGAGTGAAGAGCACTAGAGGTCCTGGACCGGCAGAAGTAGTCATGAGTCGGGGGCTGTGATCCCGGGTCAAGTCGCCTGTGAGGACAGGAATGATTTTACCAGACACGATGGATGGAGGTACTGGCAGGATAGAAGGCTGAGGTGGAATAGGAGAAAAGGAGAAGGCTGTTTTTCACGAGGATCCTTGAACTTTGTGATCGGGACACACTGCTTTGACGTCCATGAGGTGAGGCAGATCAGGAGAGAAGGTCAGTTCTAAGGAGAAGAGTGCCCAAGTGTGCCCGGGGACCCAAGAGACCCCAAGCATCAACAGCTGTGTGAGGATCGAGGGCCAGCACCCAGGACCAGGAGACACCTTTTGAGTCGAAGGGCTTGACTGCATCGGGAACTCAGCCAGCGTTATCCTCAGACACTCTCAGGCAGCCTGGGTCTGTAGGCCCGTTCCCCTGGCGTTCAGGGCATATAAGACTGGGGAGAACACTCTCACTCTAGTGGATAGGAGGAAAAAAGACAAACTGAACAAATATGTTGTTAAATATTGAATAAACAAGATGGGGTTTCAAGAAGTGGAAAGACAAGAATTTTCATACATCTAAGCCATGAACTGAAGATCATTTGAAAATACGTGTCAGTAACACATGAGTAGTTCCTCTGCTGGAAACTTATTCCGAGAAAAATGTTTCCCAAAAGAGCGCAGTGCCTCACACTTAACAGTTTGCGTTTCAGGGTCTGTTTCAGTAACATGGTTGAGGCGGGGCTGTAGAAAATGGACCTTCTTGGATTCAGACCTAAGCTTTGCTGCCGCCTCCTATTCACAATGACCTTGGGCCACTCCTTGTCTCTCTAATTCTCTTTTCATCATCTGTAAAACGGGTGCATTAGTATTGACTGCTGAAGCAACTTAGCAGCAGCAGCAGCAGCAGCAGATTGACTACTTAGAATGTTTTGAGGGAAACAATGACACTATAATAGTCTTAACACAGAACGTAAAAGCTGGTACCTCACATGGTAAATATTTAATTGTGCTAAAAAAGGAACAAAAAGCAGAGGGAGAGGAGAGACCAGTGAAAAAGAAAAAGACAGAAGAGATGGGAAGAGAAAGAAATCATTTACAGCCTACTGGTGAAATAAAATACAGTGTATTGAGAAAATTAATACTATATTACATATTTATACATATTGACAAGAATAGTTATGGAAACTAGATAAATAGTATGATCCCATTTTAAAAAATCAATGATGGTTATTTTTTGTAAAATAATAAGTTTATGATTTTTGTAAAATAGTAAGTTTAGAAACAAAGTTTTTATTGTATTATTTTCATAGGTGATATGATTATTATTTTCTTCTTATTATTTAATAAGTTTAGAAACAGATGAAGTTTTATTATTTTCATAGGTGATATTATTATTTTCTTCTTATTTACTTTTCTGAATATTTTATGGTAAGGAGGCAGTATTTAGATGATGAGTAAGCATAAGCAACTTTTACTTTCCTGTTTCTAAAAAGGAAACTACTACAAGTGTCTGGAAGCATTGTTGACTTTATCTTGTCACATCAAAAGAGAATACCAATTTATTGAAAGTCTATAATGATTATTTATGTATTCAAATATCTCATTAAAGAATTATTAATCTATAGCTTAATTTTGCAGAAATAACTACAGAAAATTAGTTTCAGTTCAGTTCAGTTCAGTTGCTCAGGTCATGTCCAACTCTTTGTGACCCCATGAATCGTAGCATGCCAGGCCTCCCTGTCCATCACCAACTACCGGAGTTCACTCAGACTCATGTCCATCGAGTCGGTGAAGCCATCCAGCCAACTCATCCTCTGTCGTCCCCTTCTCCTCCTGCCCCCAATCCCTCCCAGCATCAGAGTCTTTTCCAAAATTAGTTTAGTGTCTCTTAATAAATATGAAGATGAGCAGAATTTCTGGTACTATATACACCTGTTTCATATTCTATTGGGTCATAATATGATAAATATCTGGAAGGAATCATTATAGACTAAGGGAAGCCTGGCGTGCTGCAGTCCATGGGATTGCAAAGAATCAGACATGACTGAGGACTGAACAAAAACAACAAAAATTATATATCAAAGGAAATTAATAGTTTGCCTCTTGATGGTTTTATAATACATCTACTAGGTTTCTGCTATGAAACTAAGTTACTTCTGTCATTTCTCTACTTGGCAAAAGTAACCACTGAGTTCATTTTAATAATTATCATCAGGGTGATTTATAAATGGCAAGTATAATTGTCTAATTTTATGCACTAAGAACCAATACAGTGCTAGACCATCATGACTGATGTCCTCTGTTGTTATCTACTTATAAACCCAGAAGAATTTAAGAAACTACGTTGCTGGATATCATTCACATGATTTAATTGTTGCTGTGGCTAGAAGTAACAATTACAGTTGTTTACCTAAAACATGTTCTGGATATTTAGAGCCAGAAAATAAGTTGATGTGTTGCCGTACATATTACACAAAGTGACGCTTTGTTATCTGTGTCCTCTGTCTGGCATGACGTGTCCCTGTCAGATGCCTTTCAGATCCTATTATCTAGGTTGTTTTCACTTTTTCCTATTGATCCATTTATTGATTCCACTATTAATGAACCTTTCCCACTGTGGAGAAGATGGCCAAAAGTAACAAAATCTGTCTCTAGACTAAGTGATTGTCTTGTATTCTGTGCACTGAATGCTTAAGAAATAGAATTGAGGATCTGCCTCCATCATTGGCCTGTCTTGAGTATGTGACAACTGGAGTGAGTCATTTTTTAACCTGCCCTCCTCTAGACAAAAAGTTATTTTCCATGATGATTATGAAATCAGATGAATAATAAAGATGACCACAGAAAAGACAAAATTGAAAATTTCTTTGCTTGTATTTAGTATATATATTCAGGCTGATAAAAAACAAGCAAGTGTAACAGTAAAGGGAAATAAGTCATCTTTTCATATTTCTGAGTTAGATTAGTGCATTTTGAGGAAAAAATTATAAAGGAAACACTGCTTTGTGGTGTCCCACAGTAATATATCATATTAAAGTTTAATCACCTATATTCCAAAAACATTTAAAAATAGTACTACTTCTTATTAAAATAGTTTAATAAGTTATGATATAAGAGGAATAACAATTTTAACATAATTTGCTAAAGTTGCCATTGAAACAAGTAAAATATTACATATATGAACTAAAATTTGCACATGCACACACACACACAAAACTATACCTTACAGTTTGCAGTCTATTTTGTCATTTTCAATTTGAAACACAAGTAAAAAGCCAAGGGCTTACATATACTGTAACTCAAGATCACTTTCTTTGCAATTATAGTTCAGTTCAGTTCAGTCACTCCGTCATGTCCAACTCTTTGCGACCCATGGACTGCAGCATGCCAGGCTTCCCTGTCCTTCACCATCTCCCAAATCTTGCTCAAACTCATGTCCACCGAATCAGTGATGCCATCCAACCATCTCATCCTCTGTCATCTCCTTCACCTCCCACCTTCAGTCCTTCCCAGCATCAGGGTCTTTTCTAATGAGTCAGTTCTTTGTAGCAGGTGGCCAGATATTGGAGTTTCAGCTTCAGCATCAGTCCTCCCAATGAATGTGTGTGTGTGTGTGTGTGTGTGTGTTAGTCACTCAGTCGTGTCTGACTTATTATGACCCCAGGACGACTGTAGCCTGCCAGGCTCCTCTGTCCATGGGATTCTCCAGGCAAGAATACTGGAGTAGGCTGCCACTCTCTTCCCCAGGGCCTCACAATGAATATTCGGGGTTGATTTCCTTTAGGAGTGACTGGTTTGATCTCCTTGCAGTTCAAGAGAGTCTCAAGAATCTTCTCTAGCACCACAGATTGGAAGTGTTAATTCTTTGGCACTCAGCCTTCTTTACAGTCCAACTCTTGCATCCATACATGACTATAGGAAAAACCGTATATTTGACTATGTTGACCTTTGTCAGCAAAGTAATATCTTTGTTTTAATATGCTGTCTTCCTAGTATTCTTTTAAAAACACTTGTTTAGAATTTTCAACAGAACATATAATTTATTATGACAGTCATTATTTATTTTCTGCCTCTTCTGCTGAAATCTAAGCTCCATGAAGACATGGACTTTTGTTTTCTTCACTGATGTTGTCCAAACACCTGTATAGCATCTAATACATAATGATAATCAATATTTGTTGAATTGTTTCATCTTGAATTTTACTGTATGTAATTAGGGTACAAAGTTGTTTTCAAAGCCGTGTGTCTTTTTTCCTACTTTTAAGAACAAAATTCCCTGATCTTACGTGTCAAGCTTGTATCATTTAATACCAGCTGAGACCACAGGCAACAATTACCCTAAGCCTATGAGAGAAAGATGTGATGATGTCATGCCCCATAAAGAAGAGTCTGCTGGGGATATAATGGGATCAGTGAATAATTTTATCATTTTAATCATATAAATTGTTTTATATTATCTAAATGAATTCTTTCAATAACCTTGTGATTGAGGCAAAGAAAAAAAAAAGATTTCCTTTTACTCATGTTCTGAGAAGGAAATAGCTGCCAAAAGAGATTAGATTAAATGACTTTTCTAACAAGACCTAGACAGTCATAGTAGATGTGAGATTGGAATGGGGTTTACCTCACTCCTGGACTGGTGATATTTTTAGTGTGTGCACTTAACTCTGGTTGCACAGGTTAAGGCAAAATGCCTGAGAGAATTAAGAAGTACCTGCTTGATGATTCTCAAAATCATACTGTTCAGTCATTTCACATGGAGTCATAAAAGGGCAGCACAGCTCTCCTTTTCTAAAATTCTGTATCTTGAATCATTGCGTGGCTACCTTGAGAAAAATCTCTGCCCAGTACTTTGAACTCATCACTCATCTCATAATAAATTCTTGATTTTTTTTTCTCTAAAGAATAAATGCTACCCTCAGTAAAAGCTATGTACTTTTAAGATTTGTTCTTAATGCGGGGTGACTCTGACATTTCTCACTCCATTGATCAGCAGAATTGATTGGCTCATTATGCCTGTATCACACCACTGATTGTCAGAGGTGATTGGACTCATTTTTCCTTCAGGGGTTCTGTCCAAGAGGATGACTTTGATAAACGGAGATGACTGTTCTTCACCCCATGACGTCTCAGTAGCTAGGACGCCTTAAAAATGTGCATTTTAAATATAATGATAGTAATTGCTGGCAGCACACTGCCTTAGTATGTACAGTAACCCTGTTCTCATAACTCAGACCTCTCATGTTCTGTTTGCACAGGTGTTTGGTGAGGAAAAAACAGCCTTGTCCTTTATGTGACTGGGGGGCACTGGATATGAGAAATTGAAGTCTTAGTAAGGGGACCTTTTAAAATTCAGTTTGGTTCAGTCCCTCAGTCATGTCCAACTCTTTGCAACCCCAAGGACTGCAGCACCCCAGTTTTCCCTGTCCACCACCAACTCCCAGAGCTTGCTCAAACTCATGTCCATCGAGTCAGTGATGCCATCTAACCATCTCATCCTCTGTCATGGAGGATGACAGGAAGGGGATCTTCTCCTCCTGCCTTCAATCTTTCCCAGCCTCAGGGTCTTTTCCAATGAGTCCGTTCTTCACATTAGGTGGCCAAAGTATTGGAGCTTCAGCTTCAGCATCAGTCGCTTTTAAATTAATTTATTTTAATTGGAGGATCATTTCTTTACAGTATTGTAGTGATTTTTGCCACCACATCGACATGAATCAGCCATGGTTGTACATGTGTCTCCCTACCCTGAACCCCCCCCTCTCACCTTCCCCCCAACCCCATCCCTCTGGGTTGTCCCAGAGCACCAGCTCTGAGTGCCCTGTTTCATGCATCAAACTTGCACTGGTCATCTATTTTACACGTGGTAATATACATGTTTCAATGCTATTCTCTCAAATCATCCCACCCTTCCACAGAGTCCAAAAGTCTGTTCTTTACAGCTGTGTCTCCTTTGCTGCCTTGCATATAGGATTGTTGTTACCGTCTTTCTAAATTCCATATATATATGTGTGTGTGTGTGTGTGTGTGTGTTAATATACTGTATTGGTGTTTCTCTTACTTATTTAATAAGGGAAACTTTTGAGGCTTGAACCCAGACATGTTAAACTCCACATTCTGTCTTTTAACCATATTCACAGTTGCAAAGGTATGCTTTTTTTCCCTTGTAGCGTAACACTATTTGTTGTTGTTTAGTAGCTAACACTATATTTATAGATAAATCCATGTCAACATTAAATGCCAGAGATTCAAATTTAGTCTGTAGCATTCCTAAGGGATTGTTAACTGCTAAGAAAATGTCCATGGTTTTTGCAAAGCTGTGGCGATTCTATCCATTTCATGAATCTTAAATAACACTTAGTATAATTAGTGATGAAAAGAGACAGTCTGTGACTCCACATAATTTATGTGCATAATAAAGTCACTATTGGATCTGAATTACTCATGTTTTTTACCTGCTGTTTTGCAGTTTGTTCCCAACAATTCCTTATGGATTTTTTTTTTTTTTTTTGCTATGACATTCTGAAGAAAATGTTGTATCACCAGAGCAGTAAGATAATTTGAAGAAAGCACGTGTCTTTTTAATATGATTTCTGAACAAGGAAGTTTCATCCTCAGGCCTGTTTGTCCTTTCAACATGGAGTGGTACCTGGGAGACTCTTTGCTGTCAGAACAAACCTTGGGTTTTGTCTTTTGTTTAAGCAACATATAGTGTCATAGGTAATAACTCATTCAAGACTTTATTGACAGGAATCTGAACTTCAATCAATTTCTCTTTAGTTTTCACGCTGAGAAAAGGAAAATGTTTCCTATTAAATGCTCAGAGGAAAAATAGATCCTACAGTTAAGTAATTTTGGGAAATTGTACATATGATAGCTCTTTCCTGGAGATTATTAAGGTATATTAGCCTGTTAGAGATTTCAATACATTTAAGTGTGCTCTACATAGTATTTTCCATATTATTGAGCAACGGATTTTTTTTATATGTAACAATGACTAATATCCAGTGGAACTAGTGGTAATAAGGGTAATATTGTATTAAAGACAGGATGCTGTTAGAGTGAGCCTGTTATATAGGTTAATAGGCCATAATTATTCTTTGAAACTATAAGGCAATGATCTTTTATAAAATGCTTAAGGATTGACTGAGTATTGTACAATCACTGCTTTTTAAACTCGGCAGGTCACGTGAATCCCCTGGTGATCTTGCTGATGTAGATTGATTGAGTAGGGTGGTGGTGGGACACACATTTCTAAGATGCCCCTGTTGTTTTTCTTGCTCAGTCACTAAGTCATATCCAACACTTTGCACACCGTGGACTGCAGCATGCCAGGCTCCTCTGTCCTCCACTGTCTCCTGGAGTTTGCTCAAATTCATGTCCATTAAGTTGGTGGTGCCATCTAACCATCTACTGCCCCCTTCTGCTCTTGCCTTTAATCTTTCCCAGCGTCAGGGTCTTTTCTAGTGAGTTGGCTCTTAGAAGAAGCTCCTAGAAGAGCTCAAAGCTTCTGGTATGAGGACAACACTCTGAGTAGCAAGAATCCAGATCAAGGCTATCTGTCCTGGCACTGCTGACACTTTGGACGTCTTTCTCACGTGTGGCTTCCTGCACGCTGTAGGTTGTTTAGCAGCATCACTGGCCTCTATCCACTAGGTGACTCTATGGAACTAGGTAGGACCTCCTCAATCCATTTTCAACAATCAAAATGCCTGCAGGCATTGCCAGATGCTCCTTGAAAGCAGAATCTCCCTCTTTTGAAAGCCACTGATTAAAGCAATGTGTTTGAGAGGTCCGATCTCTGATTTCACAAATCTTTCTTTTTTGTTTCAGTGGAAATGTTTGGCCAAAACCAGAAAAATATTTATCCAAAGATCATGGAAATATTTTCATATAAAGCAATAAGAAACTGTCTGTGCCGTGTGCTCAGTCGTGTCTGACTCTTTGCGACCCCATGGACTGTAGCCTACCAGGCTCCTCTGTCCTTGGATTTCCCAGGCTAGGATAGTGGAGTGAATTGCTTTTTCCTCCTCCAGGGTATCTTCCCAACCCAGGGATCGAACCCCTCTCTCCTGTGTCTTCTGAATTGCAGGAGAATTCTTATCCACTGAGCCATCAGGGAAGCTCCAATAAGAAACTAGTCTTTAGCAAAACTGAGGTTTCTAGAAAAGGTAGTGAGCATCCATTTTCTATTTAGTTATAGAAATATTTGATCTGCACTTAATGACATTTTTTTCCAGGGAACATATTTATGATTCAAAGGGCCTTTGTAGAGCTGGAGAACTAAATGGAATTCAAAAAATTTAAGGAACAGAGAATTAAGGAATCCAGTGTATTGCTAGCATATCAGTCATGCCTTAGACTAATGTTAATCCTTCTTGCTAAATAGAATTAGGGCATAAGTAAAAGATGCTGCTGCTGCTGCTAAGTCGCTTCAGTCGTGTCCGACTCTGTGCGACCCCATAGACGGCAGCCCACCAGGCTCCCCCATCCCTGGGATTCTCCAGGCAAGCACGCTGGAGTGAGTTGCCATTTCCTTCTCCAATGCATGAAAGTGAAAAGTCAAAGTGAAGTCGCTCAGTCGTGTCCGACTCTTAGTGACCCCATGGACTGCGGCCCACCAGGCTCCTCCGTCCATGGGTTTTTCCAGGCAAGAGTACTGGAGTGGGGTGCCATTGCCTTCTCCGAAGTAAAAGATAAGTAAACATAATCTCCCCCAAAGAAGTATTAATATCTTTCTGAGGATCTAGATTCTCTTGTGAGAGAGTCCTTGGCAGAACTTTTGGGAATGAATCTCTCAGTATGTAAGCATATTATTTTCTAAGTTTTTTTTTTTTTTACTATTATTTTTTTTTACTGGAGTATACTTGGTTTACAATATTGTGTTAGTTTCAGGCATACAGCAAAGAGATTTGGTTATACATATGTATGTGTATATTTGTATTCTTTTTTAAAACTTTTTTCCATTGTAGTTTATTATAAGATACTAGATATAGTTTCCTGTGCTATACAGTAAATCCTGGTTGTTTATCTGTTTTGTATATGGTGGTGTGCATCTGTTAATCCCTTACTCCCAGTTCATCCCTCCTCCTGTTTCCTTTTTAGTAACCATATGTTTCTTTTCTATGATTGTAAGTTTATTTCTACTTTGTAAAAAAAGTCCGTTTGTACTGTATTTCAGATTTCACATGTAACTGATGTATTATATTTGCCTTTCTCTGTCTGGCCTGCTTCCCTCAGTGTGATAATCTCCAGGTCCATCCGTGTTTCTGCAAATGGCATTATCTCATTCTTCTTATGCCTGAGTAATGTTCCATTGTATACATGTACCACATCTTCTTTATCCAGTCATCTGTTGATGGAACATTAGGTTGCTTCCATGTCTTGGCTACTGTAAATAGTGCTGCTATGAATATGGGGTATAAGTATCTTTTCTGATTAGAGTTTTCATCTTTTCTGGATATATGCCCAGGAGTGGGATTGCTAGATCATATGGTAACTCTATGTTTAGTTTCTTAAGGAACTGGATGCATGTTCCTTATGGAGCCATTGAGGAAAGAAGTGCTGTAGCCAGGCATGGACATAAGCCGTTAATCTCCAGGAGGAGCAAAACAGTACCCACTTCATCTAATCTACAGTGAAGTCGCTCAGTCGTGTCTGACCTCACAGACTGTAGCCTACCAGGCTCCTCCGTCCGAGATATTTTCCAGGTAAGAGTACCTGAGTGGGTTGCCATTTCCTTCTCCAGGGGATCTTCCCAACCCAGGGATTGAACCCGGGTATCTTACATTGCAGGCAGATGCTTTACCGTTTAAGCCACCAGGGAAGCCCTTCATCTAATCTAAAGTTCTCAGAATATATTAATTGAACTTTAAAATGTCTGAAACTAATTCATTTGACGTAAAAAAAGAGGGAGAGATCAGGAGAGGCTATTATCTTTTCTCACTAAAATCAAAGACATAGGAGACTAGTTCTTTACGTTGGAGAAGGGAATGGCAATCCACCGCAGTATTCCTGCCTGGAGAATCCCATAGACGAGAAGCCTGGTGGGCTACAGTCCTTGGTGTTGCAAAGAGTTGGACATGACTGAACAACTAACTCATCTTTATATTAGATTTTCCTAGTGCCTTGTTCTAAGGTATTACTTTTCTTAAGCAGATTAATCTATATCCTTCTAAGTATTATGAAGTGTTACTTCTGTGGACCCCTATAACATGAGGCTTTCAATTAGATGATCCTTGAGATCTTGTCCAGTTTCAAGGTAACATGTTCTGGCAATTCTATAATAGGTTTTGAATGGAGGAAGAAGAAGCTGCTTTTATTTGAAATGCTTCTTCCTTGTTTAGAGGTGAACTACTCTACTAAGAGATTTTCATAAACAAGGAAGAAGCACTTCAAATAAAAGCAGCTTGTCATATAAAATTTTGCTGGAAAGATAACTGGGGGGAAATCAAGTGCTAGGTATTGATATGCATATCCTTAAGGTGAACATATTTCTGACTTACATTATGTTTGAGCCAAAGTCAACTTCACCATTTTGGGCATTTGTACTCATTTTTTTTTTTTTTTTCAAGGGAGCTGTTAGCAAGACAGTCTGTTAATTTATCTCTATACCCCTGAGTTGTGTGTTCTGTTAAAACAGTTCATTGACAAGAACTCAGTCTACTCAGGGACAAACGCTTTCCCTCTATTAGTCACTTATATATTCAGAAGGTACTTAGAAGTATAAAACAGTGTGCATATTTTCCAAGGTCATGACTGCACTTTGAAGATGTGTTTCTTTTCAAACTTCACAAATACTAAATGAAATGGCCATCTTGTTATTCTGAAATTGCCATCTCTTTGAGGTAGGGACTCCTTTTTCTGTGGGTAGCCCATTTTTTTTCCCCATGGTTTTCTGAATCGTGATATTATTTATTCCTAGTACAATCCGCCTGCACCTTGGAACCCAGAGAAATAAATTCTGAATGCATAAAAGTCCATGTGAGGAATTGCCTCCAACTTCCAAATGGAAGGTCATTGCTTAATATTTATGCAGTCTCCGCTGCTCTTTCTTCATGCTCCATTCAGCACCAGTGTGCAAGTCTTCAGCTTGCTCTCTGCGTGTATTGATAAATAGATCTGCTCCAAATGGTTGCACTCCAGCTGGTTGCCAAGATGACACACTTTATAATGTTTCAGAAGTGTCTTCCAGACTTGAACATTGGACCTGATTTTCTTTGATAAAGAGAGTTCCGCTTTTTTAGGCAGTAAAGGTAGCTTGCCAAGTTGTATCAGAGGTTAGGAAATAATCCACAGAGGGTAGAAATACTCACTGATTGTCTACACTGTCATCACTGCCTCTTGCTAGTGGATATTAGTCATTTACCCAAATTCTGCCACCCCAAGTCTCTGTTGCCTTTCTAGAAAAAGTTTTATCTCCATAATTACTGAGGACAGGAAGTCTCTGCTGCAACTGCTATCTGGATGGAGGTAATACAGCAGTATGCTCCTTTGCAAAAATTGCCTCCACTTTAATAGATATTTCATCCCAGAATAGAAGAAAGGGGAAGACAAAGCTGATATTTCCTGTAGAGTGATCTGGGCAAAGGTACTTTTGAAATTGGCAGTAGTTATAGCTATAAAAGAGTCTATTAACCAACTTATAAACAGTCATGTGTGTATATGTGTGTGTTTAATTTCCATTGGAAGTGTAATATACATGCTAAGTAGGTTATGTATCAAAGGATCGTTTGTAGTGTTCATTTAAGGGGCAGTTTTTTCCCATTTTTCTTTCATCTTCTTTAAACCCCATTAAAGTGATATCATGAATGAAGGAGAATTAAACTATTGATGCTAGGAGAGTCTCAGAACATGAAGAATTTGAATATATGTTTCTAGAAGACTGCAAATTAGCAGAAGAGCTTTGATTTGTGACATAAAGCAAGGGACAGAGAAATTCAGAATCCTTGAAGAAAAGCTGGCATGAAGGATAAGGGAAGGCTGGGAGCTTGGAGCTAATCTTCTGGCAGAACCCAGAGAGGGTCCGGACTGCAGACAAGAGGTCGACAAGGCAAGACCAAAAGGGGCCTGAAAACAAGGGGTTGAAAAAATAGCCTATCTACCTTAGGAGAAGAGAAAGCAAACTCTTTCCTATGAGGAATATAAGGGTCTGATTTACTAAAATGCTGTCATAGAAGCAGGGGGAAACAAAAGATATTAGTAATAAGATGAGCATGATGAACTTTGGGGTACTTGTGTCTTTTAGTATTGTGGTTTTCTCAGGGTGTATATTGGGACTTCCCTGGTGGCTCAGATGGTAAAAGCATCTCCCTACAAGGCGGAAGACCTGGGTTCAATTCCGGGGCCAGGAAGATCCCCTGGAGAAGGAATTGGCAACCCACTCCAGTACTCTTACCTGGAAAATCCCATGGATGGAAGAACCTGGTAGGCTACAGTCCATGGGGTTGGGAAAGGAGTTTAGATGAGATAGGGGACTTCTAAGCACAGGACAGAATTAGGTGCAGCAGAAGCATGAACCTGATTCTGTCGACTGGATTTTGGCCTAAGAAGGTAACCAGTTTCATAAGTCATTCCCTTTAGAACTCAGGAAAGGTCTGTAAACAAAAAATGGGAAACACAGAACGGTCTCTGTAGGGACCTGCTTGTTTTCAGTCCCCCTTCTTCCTTCATATTCCTCAATCTTGAGGCAAAACAGGTATGGGACAAGAAAGGGAATAGATTTAGATAGGTTAATCATAAGCTCAGAAGAGGAACTCAGCTTTAGGGGGAGTGGGTTTCATTGTGTTTACAGATAATTACTCCCTTTCAATGATAGCTTTGTAAAGAAACACCTTCTCTTTTCCTATTCCTGGTTAATACCCAAGGAGAAAGGTCAGGTATAAAATGATGAACTATACCCCCTATCCACTCAGAATCACTAAAAGCCTCAAGTCTAGCCATCATTGGAAGAAGGAAGATATTTGATTCCAAATGAAGGTTTTACACAAGTGGATGGAACAAAGTCTTGAGCTGAAAGACAATATTTTTAATAACCTAATATAACTAGGGTACTTCCCTGGTGGCTCAGACAGTAAAGCGTCTGCCTACAATGCAGGAGACCTGGGTTCGATCCCTGGGTCAGGAAGATCCTCTGGAGAAGGAAATGGCAGCCCACTCCAGCACTTTTGCCTGGAGAATCCCGTGGACAGAGGAGTCTTGTGGGCTACAGTCTGTGGGGTCGCAAAGAGTTGGACAGGACTGAACAACTTCACTTCCTTCCGGAATCAGACTGAAATGTTTTAAGAAACTCTGTACCCAATGGAAAAAGAAAGAATTCTGGTGCTAACCATAAATATACAAATTTATTTCTAGATTTTCAATTCTATTCCATTGATCGATTTTTCTATCAATTTTTCCATTGATTACTACAAATTGAATACTTAAATCTCCAAATAATATTGTTGAATTTTCTGTATCTCTCAGTTTTTGCTTTGTATATTTTGGGGCTCAATAGTTCATTGCATTGTAAGTATAGAGATTTTATATATTCTGGATGGATTGACCCTTTTATTATTAAGAAATTTCCCACTTTATTTGAATGACATTTTTGTGCTTTTTATAAGAACTTTTCATTTTATATTGGAGTATAGTCTATTAGAAGTGTTGTGATAGGACATTTTTTTGGTTAAAGTTTATTTTATGACAGTCTGTGGTTTTGATTGGATTGTTTAATTGATATAATTTTAATGTTTGCAGTAGTTGAATTTATATCTGTCATTCTTTTTGTTTTCTATATGCCTCATTTTTTTTTTTTTTTTGGTTCTTCCCTTTATCTTTCCTGTTTTCTCATGCACTAAATGGATATTTTCTAATATTTTAAATCTTTTGATACTTTGTTTTTCTACGTTTTTAGTGTAGTTTTGTTTCACAAGGAATTGGTTCCAGGAGACCAAAATTCTCAGATGTTTAAGTCTCTCATGTAAAATGTGACTATACACATCTTCCTGCACACTTAAAACCATTCCTAAATTACTTACAACCCTTATTCGGTGTAAATGCTATGTAAATATTATAAATTCATTGTAAATGCTATGTTAATGGTTACCAGTGCAAAGCAAATTCAAGTTTTACTTGTGAGAACTTTCTGGAATTTTTTTTCCTGAATATTTTCCATCTGCTTGCTTAAAACTGCTGATCTGGAATCCATGGATATGGAAGGCCAACTGTGGTTGCTCTAGGGCCTAAATATACATATTAATTTACCAGATTTACACAAAATTGATCCCAGGGAGCTATGGAAAGTTATCCTTATATAGCTTATTTCCTTCTTCCCATTTTATTTTGCTTTTATTATTATATTATTATATCTGTGTTCTATCACAAAACCAACAATGTATTGTTATAATTATTCTTTATAACTTTGTGTTTTTAAAAGAAACTGAGAGAAGAAAGGAGAGCAAGAATGTAATTATAAAATTTTTTAACCCTTTCTGTTTCTTTCCATTTGTTTGCAATTCTGCTTATCATCTGGGTTATTCCTTACTCTATTGATGCTTTCGTCCCATCTACTTCCTTTGTGCCATTTTTTGTCAAATATATTTATATATATTATAGGAGAAATTTTATAATGATATACACATATTAAAAATAAAGAACATTTCCATTAAGTACATAATTACCTTGAATGGTGCTTTTTATTTTTTCATGTTGATTTGAATTAAGGTCTGATGTCATATACTTTCAATCTGAAGAAGCTTCCTTAGTGCTTCCTATATAAGCTGGGTGTGCTAGCAATAAATCTCTTACTTTTTGCTTATTTAAGAATCTATTTATCTCACCTTCATTTTTGAAAGATGTTTTCCTGAATATAAGATTCTCTGCTGATGGTTTATTTCCCTTTCAGTACTTTGAGTATTTCATCCCACTTCTTTTTGTGTCCATTGATTCAGATGAGAAGTCAATTGTTAATTTTATTGATATTTCCTTGAAATAGTCATTTTTCTTTTACTGCTTTCAAGGTTTCTCATTTATTTTGTTTTTTAAGCATTTTAACCATGGTGTGTCTGGATATGAGTCTCTGTGTTTATTCTCCTTGAATTATACTGGACTTCTCAGATATGTAGATTAATGTTATCCATTGAATTTGAGATGTTTACAATAATTATTTGTTTTTTTCTGTTTCTGTCTTTCTCTCTCTCTCTTGTCCTTCTGGTACTCCTTTTACATGTATGATTAGAATGCATCATGGTGTTCATTTTTTCTTTTCTTTTTCTCCTCTGATCTTTAGGTTGAAGACTTTCTGTTGGTCCATCTTCAAATTTACTGCATCTTTCTGTTGTCAGCTCAGATCTACCCTTTCTCTCCTCTGGTGAATTGCTCATTTCAGTTAATGTAGTTTTCAGTTCCAGAATTTCCACGTGGTTCTTTTTGATAATTTCTATCTATTGATATTCTGTGTTTGATGAGTCATTGGGCATACATTCCTTTTATTCTTTATATATATAATATATTTATATAGGTATTGAAAGGTTGTTGCTGAACCACGCAAAGATGCCAGGATTCTTGGCCTCCAGAGGAGAAGAATTCAATCTGGGGCCAGAGATGAGGCTTGATCACTCAGAGCTTTTGTGTAATAAAGTTTTATTAAAGTGTAAAGGAGATAGAGAAAGCTTCTGACATAGGCATCAGAAGGGGGCAGAAAGAGTACCCCCTTGCTAGTGTTAGCAATGGAGTTATATACTCTCCAGTGAATCCAAAGAATGTCTGGAGGTTGTAAAGACCTCACCAGACCTACTCCCATAATTTACATTTTAAAATAACAGGATTAGCCAGAAGGTTTAATCCAGAGACTGTCCTCAGGCAGGATACATTACTGTTATATAATCCTAAGGAATGTAGAGGGGGTAAAAAAGTTTGTCCTTTCTTCCTCCTTGAGAATTCCAGACCTCTCTCTCCTTGGGGACCCCTAGACTTCTTATCAACCTGCCTAGGAAATGACTCTCTCACTATGTTGGGTCTTCATTGCTGCTCGGGCTTTTTCTAGTTGAGGTGAGTGGGGGCTACTCTCTACTTGTGGGGTGCAGGCTTCTCATTGCAGTGGCTTCTCTTGCTGAGGAGCACAGGGTCTAGGGCATGTGGGCTTCAGTAGTCTTGGCACATGGCTTAGTTGCCTCACAGAATGTGAAATCTTCGCAGACCAGGGATGGATCCCGTGCCTGCTGCAGCACTGACTCACTGCACCTGAATTTGAACAAGCTCTGGGATATAGTGACGGACAGGGAAGCCTAGTGTGCTGCAGTCCATGGCATCGCAGAGTCAGACATGACTTAGCGGTTGAACAATCCCTGCATGGGCAAGTAGATTCTTAACCCCTGGACTACCAAGGAAGTTCTCCTTTCATTCTTTAAACAGTTTCCTTTAGGTGTGTGGACATGTTTATAACAGCTGCTTGGAAATCTTTGTCTGCTAAATCTCCCATCTGGGCCCCTTCAACAACAGTTTCAAATATCTGCCTTTTTTGTCCTTTTTATGGGTCCTGCTTTCCTGTTTCTTTGTGTATCTCATAACTTTTGGTTGAAACCTTGATGTTTTAGATAAGAGAGATATTTTGCTGCAGTTCTAAGTACTGATCCCTCCCCTAACACAGATGCCTGGGCTTGTTTCCATTGTCCGCTTATGTAATTTTTTTTTTTTTTTAAGTAACTTGGGTAGACTACTTCAGTGAGGTCTATTTTCCCTGGTCAGTGCCTGATGCTGCTCCTTAGAGGGTACCCCTTAGGCATATACACAGTCTCCCTTACCGCCCTCCCTCCCTCTATAGTTGACTTCAGGTTAGCCAGGCTCTCTTCCACTGACTCTTTCTTTGATCCCCTGACTCTTTAAGATCCGCTCCAACCCCAGGAGCTGTCCTCATAGCTGTCGCTTTCCTGGATTCTTTGGCAAACTTCTAGTGTGTCTGTCACTTCACTTATTTATCATGGAGCTGCCAGCAGCCTATTGTTTACCACCAAGATCTTTGTTTTCGATATAGCCTTAGGTTTAAACTTCCCTGTGCTCTGTTTCTAATACAGCCCATCCTATTAGGGAGAAGACTGGAGTTCTCTGTTCTTTCTTATATCTTGCCTTTCCCCTTGATAATCTGCACCACTGCACCACTGCTCTGGAGGTGAGGCCAGGACAATGGCCCACATTTTTGGAGTGACACTCCTTCACAGTGAGGAGGGTGCTGAGCTGGGATGGTAATTCCTGGTCTTCTCAGCTTGCCTCTCCTGTCATGGAACCATCTCCTTACCAACAAACAGGGGTGAAACCAATTGGAGCCAGACTGTCATCGTGCTGCCGCTAGGATAGAGCTTTCATTGACTACCTTGGGCTGGGTGAGGAAAGAGTGCTCCAGACCTCTCAGTCACATTGCCTGAAGTAGAGCTTTTCAAGATGAAGCTGCAGGGGATAGAGAAGCAATGCTGGGAGTTTGCCCTTCCTGAGAAGAAAGTTCAGCCCTAAACTGGGAGGTGGTGAGAGAAGGAACCCTGACTTCTGGTCCCAGCCACTCAGAGTAGAGCTTCCATCTCATTTATGGGCAAGGAGGGGCATGTGCAATTGTTCAAATGCCAGAAACTCTCTTTTTACCAAGATTGAGTTGAATATCTTGGGTTAAAATTTCTCCATTTGTTATATGCTTTTAAGATAATTTCCAGAGACTTTAAATGATAACTTGTTTTGTTTTGAATCATTCTTACCAGTTATGTTTCTTTTACTGGGGGAAGGGTCCTTAAAGCTTCTTGATGGAAGCCCATTCTTAGAAGGGCTTCCCTACCAAGTCCAGTTTTAGAATCTCCATTCCTCTAAAAAGTTCTATGTTCTTTTCCAGTTTATGCTTGTTCCCAAGCTCAGCTTCGGGCAACTGCTAATCTGCTTTCTGAGTCTATAGCTTTGCCTTTTCTAAACGTTTCATATTAAAATGGCATCCTAAATATGTCATCTTTTCCCTCTGGCTTCTTTCATTTTTCATAATGGTTCTGAGAGCCATGCATGTTTCAGCATGCCTTAGCAGTTCATTTCTTTTAATGTCTGAATAGTATTTCATTGTGTGGATATTACATATTCTGCTAATCCATTCCCAGTTACTGAACATTGGTGTTGTTTCCAGTGTTGCGCCATTTTGGATAATGCTTCTATAAACATCTGCATACACATCTCTATGAGGGCATTCATTTTCATTTTGAGGGGGGGATATAGTCTTAAGGGAGTGTAATTTCTGCGTATGATGAGTTTATGTTTAACTTTTAAGAAACTGCCAAACTTCTTCAAAGTGGCCACATCATTTGCATTCCCACCAGCAATGTATGAATGTTACAGTTTTTCTGCACTCCAGACAGCATTTGTTATTATCTATCTTTATTGCAGCCATTCTGCAGAGTGTGAAATGTTGCCTCATTTTAAAATTGTGATAATGAAATAGTTATTCCCCTAAGTAAAACTTTTTACATTTTTGAAAATTACTGTCTAAAATATCTGAAGAAATTCAGTTTTGTCTGAGAGGAAAACTGGCATAATTATAAGTTACCAATATTAAGTGATATTGCATATAATATTTTTGAAATAATGATATGTATTAAAGTGATGTACTATTTTCCCCCTGAGATCTCACAAAGGAGCATTTTAATAAAATGTTCTATAATGTTTAGACATCGCAAAGGATCCTAAGATACATAAATTTGATTCTTGAGAACATATTTGGACAATACTATTTTAGAAATACAGTTTTAACTTGATGAGATATATTTATCTTATTAAATTCTTCATCTTCAGTCTTAAAGAATGTTGCATTAGGAAACATAAAATATCACAGTTCTTGGCTGATTTCACTATTAAATTATTAATCAACCTACTTTTTGAAGGATGTTTCTATACACTCATATGGTCTAGATATAATCTTATGTTTGAGACAAGGCATGAAGGTGAATGCCTGAGAAATCCTACCTTCTAGGAAACTTTTCCAGAAATAGAGACATAGAAATTGCTTTTTTCACTGAAATTTCTATGTGGGTGATTTTTATAGGCTCATAAAAATTTTAGAGCTTAAATAGACATTCAACATCAGCATGTCCATTCATTTTATTTTAGAAATGTGAAAACTGTGTCTTAGCATCAGATTTTAGTTGTAAGTAAAACCTTAAAACTTTCCCTTATATTAAAAATAGATGTTGGTGTTCACAGGAAATATGGTGAACAGAATCCTTATCAATCAAGCTATGTGGATGTCTTTGTGGTAATTTAACAATGCACCCCTTAATATAATTTGAATATTATCAAGAACTTAATGTTTTTATTTGATATTGTAAAATATAGAATGGAATGTTTTAAAATTAAGTATCTTATCTTCCATATATTAAAATAGTAAGGCCTTTCTACCATGCTAATGCTATGCTAAGTCACTTCAGTCGTGTCTGACTCTGTGTGACCCCATGGACGGCAGCCCACCAGGCTCTGCCATCCCTGGGATTCTCCAGGCAAGAACACTGGAGTGGGTTGCCATTTCCTTCTCCAGTGCATGAAAGTGAAAAGTGAAAGTGAAGTCACTCAGTCGTGTCCGACTCTTAGCGACCCCATGGACTGCAGCCTACCAGGCTCCTCCATCCATGGGATTTTCCAGGCAAGAGTACTGGAGTGGGGTGCCATTGCCTTCTCCCTTTCTACCATAGAATAAGACAATTTCATAGTAATAAAATCTGTGCATGCTTGTTCAGGAAAAGAAGAAGAGATATTTGCTTCAGAGGAGTCCAGAAAGGACTCCCATGAATGTATGCAAGCTAGATAAATGATAAAAGTATTATAACCTGCAAGGAAACTTCTCTTACAATGGGAAAGTGTATAAATCTTCTGATCTTTAAAGACCTGAATGTGATTCCTGGTCATGGAAGTAAAATTCCACAAGCCACATGGCACAGCCAAACAATAAATAAATAAATACCTAAATGTAAAAGATATTCCTATAAAATGCGTAGAATAAAATGTGGAGAGTGTCTTAATGACATCAGGATGGGAAAAGCTTCCTTAAACAAGCCTTCCCCCCCCCCCAAAATGCAAAAGCCATAAGGGAAAATAATTGATATTTTAAGACCATATCAGAGTTAATATTTCTATTCAGAAGAGTACAACATGAAAAAACAATTTAAGAGATGTATAAAATCTCTTACATCTGAGAGACTGGGAGAAGCTATGTTTATTTACCAGTAGAGAATTAATACCTGCTATATATAAACAATATAAATAAGTTTAAAAAGAAGAGCACATCCAAGTGGGAAGATGGGCCGAAGCATTTAACCGAACAAGCTGCCAAAGGAGAAACCAGAAACTCTTCTTAGTAATTTGTTCATGCAGTTTAATAAAAAGATGGTCTCTTTGTACTAGTCAATTTGGAAGAAGGCAGATGATCTCAAGTGGTGTCAAGAATGGGGAAACAGAATCCTACTTTCAGGCCTGGTTGGCATGTGTACTCATCAACCCCTGAAGGACCCACTGTGGCTGAACTGGGCGAAATTCAGGCTGCAGGTGTCCAGTGTCCTGCAGTCCACTCTGGTGGGCATCATCAGGAACATTCCCTTAGCTCACAAGGAGCCATTCCTAGCAGACTCCCATCCTAGCGTTGCAAAGGGCAGGAGAGATGCCTCAAGGAGTGAAAAAGCAGCTCCTGGAGAACTCTGAATCGACCCCAAGTAATGAGTTAAGTCTCCACAGGCATGAGGACTCAGAAGTACAATGTTACTAAGAAAAAAAAAAAAAAAGGAAACAGAATTCAATGACACAATAGATCTTTTTCAAAGGTACACATATAAGTAGATAACCATATGGAGAATGAATTAGAAGAATGTATAAGGGGATGACAGAGGATAAGATGGTTGGACGGCATCACGAACTCAGTGGACATGACACTGATCTAGCTGCAGGCGTTGCTGATGGACAGGGAAGCCTGACGTGCTGCAGTCATGGGGTCGCAGAGAGTGGGACACAACTTAGCCACTGAACTGAATTGAACTGATGTTAAATAAACTTGGATGAGTTGCTGTGAGAGAAGAGGAGTTGAACTGAGAACAGAAAATAAAGAGGAGGATGACCAAAGCAAATACACACACACAAACAAACATATATAAAAAAAAAAAAAAGTCATCTTTCCTAGACCACAACAGGTTTTAACCTGAGGGGAAATATGCAGATACATTTCCTCATTTTCTTCTTGAAATTTAAGGAAGTTTAACTTTCAGTCAATTTAACTAGCTTTGTTTTTTTTATTTTTTTCAATAAAGTATGACATATCATAGCCTGTTTGATGTTTGGGACTGACTCTACATTAAAAATATTGAACAAGTGTTCAGATATAAGCAACATGTGCCTTCAAATAAAACATAAAATAGATAAAACTGAAGATGGGCAAAATAGCCGACGGTGTTACTCAGTTCTTGGTCTCTGATTCATGAGGTCCCCTAATAGCTGCCGTTTTTGTTTGTTTGTTTTTTGTTTTTCTTTTGATAAGTTCAAACTGTCCTGTTTTAGAGGTAGAAATATTATTTCCACACAAATGCCATCATCGCTCTTAGTGATGTGAGCACCCTGGAGAATTTTAGAGACCCCTGGAGTTCCTATGCCACCTGTGGAGAACAGATGTTACATTATGCACCAAAGGAATTTGTCCCATCCCCTTCTTTATTTTTATTGGCTTCAGGCTTATTGACTCATATATAAGCTCCCCCTATTCCCTTTTCTTGGTTAGGCAATGAGAGTGTAACTCATGTTTAGTAACTCAAGTAAATACTTGGTATATATTTTTCAAAAATACTGACTTGGAATCTAGTGTTTTTTGTTTTTTTTTTTCTCCATAGCGTTGACATTTTCATTTGTTCTGCTACCTGATTAAGTCATTGGCAAATATAGAATTACAGATACTTAGAGTGGGAAGGGACCTCTGGGGTCACCTGGTCGAATCTGCTGGCCTGGTTCAGCTCGTTGAACTTGCATCATGCACCTTCCCACTGAACACTGCCCTGTGTAGAGGAATTCCCATGTCACAAATGAGCCTGTTCTATTTGGTGGCACTTGTAATTGCTCAGTAGTTTTCCCATTTGTCTCTTGTCCCACTTTTTGGTCCAGGGCAAAAAGGGAAAGTCCAATTTTAAAAGGACACTTCTCCAGATATTTCAAGATGGCAGTCACATCCCTCCAAGTCTTCTCAAAAGTTGTAACAGTTTTTTGTTTGTTTGTTTGTTTTTGTGGCTACGTTACCATCCTGGAGATGCTATAATTTGGACAGTCACAGTTTTATAATGGGAGAAGGCAATGGCACCCCACTCCAGTACTCTTGCCTGGGAAAGCCCATGGACGGAGGAGCCTGGTAGGCTACAGTCCATGAGGTCTCTAAGAGTTGGACACGACTGAGCGACTTCACTTTCACTTTTCACTTTCATGCACTGGAGAAGGAAATGGCAACCCACTCCAGTGTTCTTGCCTGGAGAATCCCAGGGACAGCAGAGCCTGGTGGGCTGCCGTCCATGGGGTCACACAGAGTCGGACACGACTGATGTGACTTAGCAGCAGCAGCAGTTTTATAATGTTCAAAAAAGTGGTGAAGAACAATCACTCTTCTTAGTCTGGATGCAGTATATCTGTTAGTGCTACATAAAGTTGTAATATTTCTAGGGGCCAAGTCACACCTAGATTTCTTTGAGAATCAGTGTAGCATGTGGATCATGACCATGAACTTCAGACCTAGAGATCCATGGATCTCATTCCACATTGGGTCACACGCTCTTTGTGCAGCCGTGGGGAGGTTCCTAAACCCTCCACTTGGCCTCAACTGCCTCATTAACTGGTGTTACTACCTGGTAATGTTATGAAGATTGAGCTAAGTAAGTGATACCTGTAAACTGCTTAGCATTTTAGCAGAGAAAAGGTGCTCAAGGACTATTCCCCACTAATTGTAGTATTCTATGCATGTTATGGCATTAAGCTTCCGTATCTTGATCCTAGACCATAAAATATTTCAACTTGAGGCTTAGGACATTTATCCTGATTAATATTCTGTCTTTCAAGCTTTAACCCATGATTCCAGTATCTTGAAAATTCACTGAATTCTTTCTTTCCAAGTAATAAGTCTTCCTAGCCAAATCACAAAGCAAAGTCAGCTGCATACTGTAAGATAACTCCTTGTCATTTGAAATAGTAGATACTTTTCCATGTTGTCATTAAGTATCAACCTCTATCTACTGTTACCTCAGTAAATTTTTAAAATGTTTTCTGAAGGATTTTAGCTACGGGTTCTCTACAAATATTTTTGATACCTTGATGCAGACCAAACATTATATTATATTATGAGTCGAGTTCTAGTAGAGGAGGCTGGTATTAAAGCAAATTATTAAAAGCACTGTAATGCACACCTAATGTAATGGCATAATAGAGAACATCTGTTCTAGGGAACTACTGAACAGCTGCTGGTGACTCTACCTGGATGAACTAGGGTCTGCCTTGCAGAGCTGGCAGCATGTGGGTAGGTCTTGAAGAATGATCAGAAATAATAGGAGTTAAAGGACATTCCAGGATGCTATGAACAGACTTCTAAGATGCTTGACTACAGTCCACAAACATTGTCTTTGCAGAATTCCCTAGTTCTTCCAGGACTGATGCATCTATCAAAAAGACAAAAGATCTGTATTATAAGACTCGCTTTTCATGATCCAATTTTGGAGCCTCGTGATGACCAGTAATTTTTCAAATGCTTCCTGAACACCTCTGCAAATTAACTCAAATTTTATTCACCATCTCTACCTGGCAACTAAATATAGATGAAGCAGGTTCCTGGCTTAGCAAAAATACTGAAAGATCCTCCAGCATACCAAATAAGGAGAAAGAAGGACAATTCTGCATGACTTTTAGATTAAAACACCAATGGGGACTGTGTATATGTATGTGCATGTGTGTGTAAAACTCTTCTAAAACTTTTACTTTCCTCTTTACATATAAAACTTATTGCATAGTCTAGAGCAAGTATTTCATTTTATCAAAAGCACACACAAGTATATTTTTGTGGGTGGGGTGTGCAGTGTCATGACTTCCTCTCTCTGGGGTAGTGCTAATCTTGCTGTCTTTGCCTCTCTAAAGAGAGAACATTAATTACCCGGTGACAGCCACCAAAGTCAGAGTGTCTAGCAAAACTGCAAACACACTCCAAGACCCACCCGCTTAACAACTCGTTAAGTGACATGAATACCCTGATTCTCCAATTTGTGATGGTTGATGGAATATAATTTTATAATTAGCAATGTGTGCATTGCTCATATGACAGTGTTTTATACAGTCTCAATGAATTATGTAAATGTCTTACCTGTGAGTTTATATTTTAGTTTTTACCTAATTACTAAATACCACACATTCTATAGTGTTCACTTTGAAGACAATGCAATTAAAAACTTAAACCGAGGTAATCAGGAAGCCACAACAAGCAATCAGCCTGAAATATGCAATCAATGGAATAAGAGGTAAACATTCCTGCGTGTTCGGGGGAAGGCAGGCAAGGTGGTATCAACCAGGTAACAAAAGACTTGAGTGGAAGAAAAGTGTCCTTTTGCTGTGCTTGCAATGGGAAAACTCCAGAATCAATGCTTCCTTGGATCTTAGTTGCTTATTATTTACGTTAGGGCCTCAGAGTTTCTATTCCGCACTAGGTATCTGGTAGACTAGTAGTTTGCGCATGCGTGCTCAGGTGTGTCTGACTCTTTGTGACCCCGTGGACTGTAGCCTGCCAGTTTGCTCTGTCCGTGGAATGTTCCAGGCAAGAATACTGGAGTGGGTTGCCACTTCCTACTCCAAGTAGTTTGGAGTAGTCTTTAAACATGCTGATATGGCAACCCACTCCAGTATTTTTGCCTGGAGAATTCCATGGACAGAGAAGCCTGGCGGGTTACAGTCCATGGGGTCACAAGAGTCAGATTCTTTTGCAACTCTGTGGACTGCAGTCTCCTGCACTGCAGACAGATGCTTTACTGACTGAGACACCAGGGAAGCAATATATATATGTATGGATGTATATTTTAAGTGTCTAGATGTTCTTTGTCTTCAGCTTTTTCTGTGTTACTAGATTTTGGCTGTGTACTCATTATTATTTTTTTTTTTTTTCTGATTTCTTGATATTACCCACTGCTTCTTGTTCCTAGTATCAATGACTCTTAAGCTCCAGATCATTTGTAGTGCTGATCTGGGATGACTGACCTTCTTAGAATTGTGTCTGTAACAAAAAACAATGTATATGGTGGAGAAGGGTTGCTAGCGACTGGTCTAAGGGCTACTTATGATTAATGACTGAATTTTTGTGAGGTCCATTTTGACTGCTTAGCATATTTGTATCGTATCTAGAATTTTGAGTGTAATTCAAGAAAAATTCGCAAAGTAGTGGGCTGGTAGCAAAATCATCAGATAGGATTGATCTGTCTTATTTCATGAGTTTCTTAGAATGGCTAGTCCCTTCCACAGTGAAGTCTTCCTCAAATGAAGAGGTGGAGAAAGATAGACTGACTGTTCCCAGAATAATCAAGGATAGGTTTTTTGTTTTTTTTTTTCATGATATCATGAGCTAGACTTTGAACTTTAAAAATAGAAAGATAGAAACCTAGATGTGCCAGGTCTTCAAACAGACCCATCAAGAGAGGGACATCAAGTTTTCCAGTTTTAGGTTCCATCTTTGAGTGTATGATTCATTTAATCAATTTTTAATAGTGTGATATAAGGGTAGCATGTGAAGTAAAAGTCGCTCAGCTGTGCCTGACTCTTTGCAACCCCATGGACTATATAGTCCATGGAATTCTCCAGGCCAGAATACTGGAGTGGATAGCCTTTCCCTTCTCCAGGGGATCTTCCCAACCCAGGGATCGAACCCTAGTTCCCGCATTGCAGGCCGATTCTTTACCAGCTGAGCCACAAGGGAAGCTATAAGGGTAGCATAGAGATTTATTATTTTTACTGTTGCATATGGTTTCTCAATTGTTCCAGCACCGTTTGCTGAAAACATTATCATTTCCCCATTCAACTGAAGGGACCTTTTGTTGAAAATCAGTTGACCATGTATGTGTGCATGCTCAGCCACTCAGTTGTGTCTAACTCTGTGCAACCCTATGGACAGCAGCCCACCAGGCTCCTTTGTTCATGGGATTCTCCAGGCAAGAATACTGGAGTGGGTTGTCATGCCCTCCCTCAGGAGATCTTCCCAATCCAGGGATCTAACCCCGGTCTCTTAGGTGTCTCCTGCATTGGAGACACTTTACCGCTATCACCATCAGTAAAGCTTGTGAATGTATACTCTTGTATTATATGTTTTAGACAAAATGGTTTCCCCTCAGTGTCCCCGAACAAAAGTCTGGTGGAACTAATTTTTCAGGACAAAGTCCCTTTCCTATGAAGACTACAAGAAACAAAGGACATACTGATTTCATAGCTATTTTGCAGATGTCACTTTTATCTCCTTTTAAATATTTTTATCTCCTTTTATGCTCTTGCAATTTCAGCCATATAGTCATTTCTCTATACACTATTCCCAATGCGTTTTGCTGAAGTTAATTGTAGACATTTTTTTTTTTTTTTGCTGTTAGTATTGCTGGAATTTTTTTTGTTGCTGTCATTTTACCTCACTTCTAAAAATAGAAAGGAAAATAAATTACATGCCCCTTTAAGGACAGAGCCTGGCATTCAATAGACTCTAAAAAGATCTGTCTGTTGAATGAATGCACAATTGATAGATACAGGTTTATCGATGGTAGTTATATTTTTGAATTTCTTTTGAATATATTTTTTGTAAAAGTTTGGAATACCTGTAAATTTGGGAGAGGGAAATTGTCGATCATTGCAAATTTCCTCCTGTTAATTTTCCTTAGTTGGAGGCAAATCATTTTGGGTTTTTTCCCTAATATCTTCTCACAAAAACCATTTTAAAATTACTTTTAATAAATATAAATTTTTCTAAATATTCTTCCTTCATTTCTTTCAAGTCTCCTTTCAATTTTATATTTGAAATTACATCTATCCATGGCTGGTCAGTAAAGAATCAGCCTGCGATGCAGGAGACTTGGGTTTGATCCCTGGATCAGAGAGATCCCACTCTAGTATTCTTGCAACCCACTCTAGTATTCTTGCCTGGGAAATCCCATGGACAGAAGAGCCTGGTGGGCTACAGTCCATGGGGTTGCAAGAGTTGGAAACAATTTAGTGACTAAACCACCAACAATATTGCAGCTGAAATTAAATCTCTTTAACAACACACAACCTATGCAGCATATTTTGTCAGTGAATAAAATGACACGAATGTCAGTAAGTATTAAAAGGAAATCCTTGTTGTCTTATGTAAATGAAAATAGTAGTTGGGTATTTTTACTCACCCTTACAGAGAGATTTCACATTTGTGCCTCTTTCTTCTTAACAAGCCACTCAATGCCAGTTATTCCTTTAGAATGAAGGTGGTGACTGGAGAGTTCTCATATTTCTGAGTGTTCAATCTTCTTCAAGACAAATACACTGACATATGTAAAATAGATAGCTAGTGGGAACCTGCTATATAGCACAAGGAGCTTAGCTGGTGCTTTGTGATGGCCTCAATGGATGGGATGAGAATGGGAGGGAGGTTGAAAGGGAGGGATGTGTGTATACATATAGGTGATTCACTTTGTTGTACAGCAGAAACTAATACAACATTATAAAACAGTTATATTCCCAAAAAAAGACATAATCTTTTTTTATCACATAAACTGCTGATATAGTATTCTCCATGCCATTTCTACCTAATTTTCATGAGTTTTTTTTCACCAAATATATATACATTTTGTTATTCCTTATTTTATTTTGTTTGACTCTCTTGAATTCTAATTTGTTTGAATTCATTCTTGAACCCAATTCATTTTATATTCTCATCCATCTTATCCCTACACATATACACACACACACACACACACACACATATACAAGTAGACACACTTTTGCAGGAAAATTCATCCAGTTCTGAACTGGTGGGAATTAAGCAATGTATTTCCCCTTGTCCTCTTTTAAATCTCAGCTTAGACACTAATGCTGTGGAAGATCCTGTTGTTATTCTAGATCACAGTGACTTCATGAATTTCTCCATGTAGTCACTCAAGTGTGTAACTTTAAAACTGTATTTAATTCTTATTCTCTGCCTCTTCCAATAAAATGGAAGGCAGGGAGGGACCATTTCTGTCTTTCTTGGTTTATATCCCCACTACAGAATTGTGTTAAACACCTGTAGAGGTTTAATAACTATTAATTAATGAATTAATTAACAAACATATTGGAAAGCAGAGACATTACCCTACCGACAAAGGTCCGTATAGTCAAGTGTGTGGTCTTCCCAATGGTCACGTAGGGTTGTGAGAGCCAGACCGTAAAGAAGGCAGAGTGCCAAAGAACTGATGCATTCAAACTGTGGTACTAGAGAAGACTCCTGAGGGTCCCCTGGACAGCAAGGAGATCAAACCAGTCAATCCTAAAATAAATCAGTCCTGAATATTCATTGGAAGGAGTGATGCTGAAGCTGAAGCTCCAATACTTTGGCTACCTAATGCGAAGAACTGACTTATTTGAAAAGTCCCTGATGCTGGCAAAGATTGAAAGCAGGAGAAGTGGGCATCAGAGGATGAGATGGCTGGACAGCATCACCAATGCAATGAATATGAACTTGGGCAAACTCCAGGAGATGGTGAAGGACAGGCATGCTGCAGTCCATGGGATCACAAAGAGTCAGACATGACTGGGCAACTGAACAACACAAGAACAATTAATGAACTAAAAATAAAGGCATGTGAGTTTATGAATTTCAATATCTTTCTTAAAAGGAATAATAAATACTCTCTGGTGATCCAGTGAGATCTTATCTTAAAGTCTTTGGCATTTATTCTAACACATAGTAAGAACTCAATGCAGGAAACGTTTTGCAGCCCTAGCTTTCACTTTTTTACCAGCCTGTAAAGAAATAAGAATAATCCAGTGGAAATTCATCAATGCATCTCCTGATTTGGCATTTTTTCCCCTCTAAAATAATGCCAGAATGCCTGAAGGTTAAAAGTCTCATGCATGTATGGAGAAGGGAATATTTCCTCTGGAAACTTTTCAGAGACCTACAGGGTAATTTAAGTTTTACATTCTCATTCAGGGGGAGCAGTTTGCAGGTAAATATTCTCCTTATGGTGCCAAAAACAAACCTGTCCTTTCACAAATGTTACTTTGAAGGACAAAGTCATAGTAGACTTAAAGTGATGAAAAAGTTACATGTTTTGGAGTAGAACAACTGTTTCAGTCAAGGGGAAGTTAATATGAAAGATGCAAATGTTATTTGCTAGTTTGCTTTTTCTCTAAGTTTTTGTTCTCTTTAATATAATTGTTTCAACTCCACTTTGAAGTAGATGGGATATAAAGAAATGTTTCAGAGGATGTGGTTAAATAAATCTGTGCTCTTGTGGTGATAGGTTTGCTTCTGTTGAGGCCATGTTTTTCTAGAAAGCCCTAGGCAAAGCCATAGTGTTATCATTTTAGCCATTGTAACTGCATGGTCAATTCAATCAGTTGTGCCATTTAGGATGGTTGGAATAAAACTTAATCAACAAAAACTGTTCAGATCATGAACCAATATGACTACAACTGAGCTATCTATTTATTGACAAGGATTCTTTTCAAGAACATGGTCAAAACTATATTATTACTGTTGTGTTTAGTACAAAATTCACTAGCTGTGTTTGCTTCCTATTGATATTTGATAGTAAGCTGTCTACTTTTATATCTCCAATCAATCCTGTATTCATTATGTTTTATGTTGGTAAGAAAATAACTTCATCTAATTTTTGGTCATTTAATGTAAGTCTTGACTTGGGAAATATAATCTATTCAGTATAAATTCCTATATACAATCATCACTTTAAAGTATATCGAGAGCTAGGAAGATGACTTACATGACTCCTTACCAAAATTTTGTGTTAGGTAATTATTGGTAAGTCTGCAAGTAGACAAAAGTGTTCTTTTCTCTTTTCTCTAATTATGATGTAAGCCCAGTATTTGGGGCCCCTTTCCTTGCATACAGAGACTATTGGACTTTAAAGAATCCATTTGAGGAATTTGAATGTAGTTTCATTAGGAATCAATGATTGATTTTTCATTTTTAAAATAGTGTATTTTCATCTGTAGATTATATATGCAAGCCACAGAGGCTTTGGGATGAGGGAAGGAAAGGTGATTAAAGGCAGCTTACAGAACAAGCCAACTCCAGCAGGCAAACTTTCATATACTTAACGAAGCAATCCTTAATATAGGACATAGCCTACATCCCTGGGGGATGGGAAATTCACAGGACAATTTGAATAGAATCTTTCCATAACATTTATTCTAAAACTGCTTCCTCTTCTGAGTCAGACCTTTAACCAAGTTCTCTTGTGTTGCATGAAGGGACTGTGTGTTTGATATTTATTATTCAAACATCTAAATAAACATCTAAATAAAATAAGCTGTACTGCATTGTGTTTCAAAGATATGTATCATGTCTCTACGTTATTTAATCATATTTATATAAACTATAGTGAAAATGTTAATCGCTCAGTTGTGTCCAAACCTTTGCGACCCCATAGACTATAGCCTGCCACGTTCCTCTGTCCATGGGATTCCCCAGGCAAGAATACTGAAGTGAGTAGACGTTCCCGACTCCAGATATAAACTACACTGATGTGCTATTTACAGTTTTTTCCTCAATAAATATATGAATTCCAGGTTCAAGGACATCTACCATTATCTACAAAAATCTCTAGAAATGTAAATGAAACTTCTGGCACATATCCCACATTAATTCTCAATTGTGAAATCAGCACGCTGGCTATTAGAAAAGTAAAATATTTACATTTGTCTCATAATTCAAGCAAAATGTAATGATTAATATAATCAACATGAAATTTTAGTTTAATAAATTGTTTTTTTTTTGCCAGGATATAATTACTCGAATTATCCGCCAGTGAGTGTGTATTGTTGTTGTTCTGTTGCTAAGTCGTGTCTGACTCTTTTGCAATCCCATGAACTGTACACACACATATATTGTAAGATTATTTTCTCAGAAAGTCAAATACGGTAGTCCAGTATCTGATATATATTTTACATATTTTCCTTTATGTTGGTTTTACAAGTTTACATAGAGTAGAATTATTTGAAAATGATACATGTAAGTGTACACATGTATGTGAACGTGTGCATGTTTACACACATGCAGGTGCTCACCCAGGGAGCTCCTGAGGATCCTGGGTAAATAGCACTGAGCCAGAGCTTGGACTTGGCCTTGATCTCTGGCATGAGACGGTGTCAAACAGGTCAGATGTTGGCTAACAGGTCATGATTTCTGTAGCATAGACTAGGCTTCCCAGGTGGCATAGTGATACAGAATCTGCCTGCCAGTGCAGGAGATACAAGAGATGAGGGTTCAAGCCGTGGGTCGTGAAGATCCCCAGAAGGAGGAAATGGCAATCCACTCCAATATTCTTGCCTGGAAAATCCCATGGACAGAGGAGCCTGGTGGGCTACAGTCCATGGGGTCGCAGAAGTGGGACACGACTGAGCATACATTCACATAAATAGCTCGTTGGGACCCTGTTGGGTCTGGCGTGCGCTGAGCATCCAAAGGACCTTTCGGGCATTGGGCATTAGGGAATGCTGGGAGTCTCATCAGAGTCACTGGGCTGACTGTACCTGGCACATGGACCTGGAACCAGAAAGAACTCCAGAGAGAGGGGCGGGGATTTACAGAGGACAAACGTAGAAACTTACAAACAGATATTAAGACCTGGGTGCAGTGACCTATTGTTTTAAAATATAAGTTTAGAGATGTCCGTGGCAGTCCAGTGGTTAAGAGTTCATGTTCCAATGAGGGGTTTGAGGGTTCAATCCCAGGTGGAATAGCTAAGATCCTGTATACCTCAGGACCAAAACCCAAAACATAAAACAGAAGCTATATTGTAACAAATTCAACAAAGACTTTAAAAAAAAAATAAGATTAAGTGTTATCATTATTCAGGTAGAGTGAGGCCACCTGAAAAGGTTAGGCCTTTTTTTTCCTAGGGCAAGGCCACAGGAAAAGGCCAGGATCAGTCAGGAGGCTGAGGGAGCAAGGGGACACCTGTGGGCAGGAGCATCTGTTGTGGTTTCCTCTGGAAGAACAGGTGAGGCAGGGCAAGCAGGTATAGAAGCAAATGAGCAAAAACGATTAGAACCTGGAAGCGAGGGTGGGTTACCTCTTTTCAAATGTGCTGAGCTTACAAGCTTATAGACTCCTGAGAGTCCCTTGGACTACAAGGAGATCAAACCAATCAATCCTAAAGGAAATCAACCCTGATTACTCATTGGAAGGACTGATGCTGAAGCTGCAATACTTTGGCCACCTGATGCGAAGAGCAGACTCATTGCAAAAGACCCTGAAGCTGGAAAAGATTGAAGGCAGGAGGAGAAGGGGACAGCAAAGGACAAGATGGTTAGCCAGCATTACCAACTCAATGGACATGAATTTGAGCAAACTCCGAGAGATAGTGGAGGACAGAAGAAAATGACATGCTACAGTCCACGGGCTCAAAAAAAGTTGAATGCGACTCAGCAACTGAAGAACGAGCTTCCATGATACTGTCAGGAGGCTCTGGGCCATAGGGGCTGCCCCAGATTATCTGGTTCCTGGCCTGCGGGGTGATTAAGGAAACAGAATATTGGACCTGAGGATGAGAGCCTAATAGGGAAGGTAGTGGGATGCAGGGCTCTAGACTGGTTCATCTGCATGAAAGGCAGAGGGGAGGGTCCTTCACTATCCCTGGAAGGGACAATCTCTCCAGAGGTGTCAAAGGATCAGAACAGAAAATAAAGTGCATGAGTCATACGCCTATGACACATAATACACTTGGGAAGAATAACAGCAATAATAGTAGAAGTTACTACTTTCATAGTTTATTTAAGATATTGGATATTTTTAAAATCTAGAAATGGAAAACATCATTCATTAAACATTTCTTTTCATTAATATTAAAATGCATTTAATACATTATTTTAAATATATCCAGAAAGCATATTTAAAAACAAATATAAAGCTCAGTGTTTGGCCTCAACTTCAAATTAATATAACTGGAAATAAGCTGTGCCAACCAAATAGAGGGCAGCCATAGGACATCCATCATGCTTTGCAAGACAATACAGTAATGTGAACAGTTGAGACATACACTGTGATAACTTCAAAATTCAAATAATGAGGTGACTTGTGATTTTTTTTCAGTGAAATATCCAAATACCTCCCAGTTTGGATGCCCATTCCCTCAGTACCAACAGATGGCACCAGCAGTTAATAGTGAAGGGTTATGACTCTAAGATAAATGAAACAATTAGCGATTCTGAGTTCCTTGTGCGGCACTGAGAGACAGGAATATTTTGATAATGTCATTTTTATATTCTCATCTAAACGGAATGCTTACACCCTTTGTGTGGAGTGTATATCTAAACTCTACTGTTGTGGAAACAAGTTCAGAAATTTAAAATATATTAATGATGACACACATTGAAAGTGCAAAGTTTCTGGTCAGCAGAACTCTTACACATGGGACTGAAAATGACTAAATAATAAATAACCACTGGGTCACACGTCAACTGTGCTTTCAGAGAAAAACAAAGGACAAGGCAAATGAAGAGGAAAATATCGAGAGTGTAGTTTGAATTGTTTTAGATTTGGATTTAGGTGTTGGTTAAGTTTGTAGCACATATAAATAAAAGTCATACACCACCAGAAAGTCCCAGAAAGGAGATAATGACTTTTTAAAAATGCTTGTTTATTAATTACTCCTATTTAGATTCATCTCCTAAAACTATATGACTTACGGAAAATTGGAGGGCAGTGTGTGTGTGTGTGTGTGTGTGTGCACGCATGGTCGCTCAGTCATGTCTAACTCTGTGCAACTCTATGGACTGTAGCCCACCAGGCTTCTCTGGAGAATACTGGAGTGGGTTGCTATTTTCTCCTCTAGGGAACCTTCCAGACCCAGGACTGAACCTATATCTACCACATTGGCAGGCAGGTTCTTTACCACTGAGCCACCTGTGAAGCCCAGAAGATAACATAGTTTCTGGTTAATCAGTAATAATTTAGTAGAATCTATTTATTTTTACCAGAAAGAAATAAATATCTGAGAGAGAAAATAATGTACTGATAAGACGAGGATGCAAAAGATGCTAAATATATGTAGAGCTCCTCTGATTCCTGAAAGAGGGCTCGGGTGATAGTCATGTGTTTTTTTCTGACTAGAATAGACTATAGTGATTTGATTATAAAAAAGTTATTTATTGTAAATTTTACCACTGAATGAGAATTATTTCTTGTTGCTTTCAATATAACATATTAAATAGCATTTTTACCTAAATGACAGTTATTATCATTTAATTCCAAAATCTATGAGGGTTGTGTGTATGGTGAATGCTGGGTTGTGATGTTTCTTAGCAATATGTTGTCAGCAAGGTTTTAAAGAGAGAAATTACCAAAACCTTTTTGCTTCTCAAATCTAAACCTGACCTAAACTAATGTAAGGCTATGCATACAGTGGTCTTACCCCCACTTGGTGTGAGTAATCCCATATATTTCTGCAGAAACTTGAGTTTGCTTCTTCTGGGTGCTTCTCCTTGACCCCACAGTGTGTTTAGTAATAGCTTTTTATTCAAAAAGCATCAATTCAGAAACACGTCAAGGTGTAAGCATTTTATATAAGGGATTTTTGTGGCTCAGCTGGTCAAGAATCTGCCTTCAATGTGGGAGACCTGGGTTCAATCCCTGGTTTGGGAAGATCCCCTGGAGAAGGGACAGGCTACCCACTCCAGTATTCTGGCCTGGAGAATTCCATGGACTGTATAGTACATGGGGTTGCAAAGAGTCGGACATGACTGAGTGACTTTCATTTGGGCCTATTAGTGGAAAGCAATATAATTGGTGGAAAGCATGCTTTAACATTTCTCAAATGAACGAAATGAACATCAAAACGCAAGCAGCGATTAGGAGGGATACATTGGAAGGCTGAGATTGGCATATACACACTACTATATAAAAAGTAGCTAACTAGTAGGGACTTACTGTGTAGCACAGGAAATGTTACTCAGCACTCTGTCATGGCCTGTATGGGAAAGAATCTAAAGGAAGGGTGGACATATATGTGTAATTGAATCACTTTGTTGTACACCTGAAACTAACACAGAATTAGCAACTATACTTTGATAAAAAATTTTAAAAACCTCAATCATCTGCTGTGGTCACTTATAAATGAGATAAGAAAGATTCTGACAGGGTTTAAATAGAGGGGCATGGAGGAAGGTAAAAGTACAGAGCAGGTTGTCAAAGTGCTAAATATGTGCAGAATAAAGGAGAAAAATACTTGTAGCAGACTTAGAAGGAGAATGTTAGCCATCACTTTACAGTGTGTTACTATAATTACTTAGGTTCTATTAACATCAGTTTGAGGCCTCCATACCTGATTTTGCAGCGTGAGTTGTTTCCACACACTGAGGGACAGAAACCCTTCTCTGGTGTTGCACATTAGTGTTTCTGTATCCCTTTTCCCTTTCTAGGAAATTGGCTCTGAGAACCATGTGATAAAGATTCTTGTTTAACTCTGACCCAGTGTGTAGCAGAATTAATTCCCCATAACTCTTGTGAAAATATTGTTCCCTAGAAGACATCGAGGAAAATGGTTTATAGTTCTCAGCATACCAGTATTATATAAAGGAATGGAGGTCAAGAGCCATGTTTTACTCATATGTATTTACATTAACGTGTTCTTGACCTAACAAAGAGCATGTTTTTCAAGTAATTATATGAAAAAAAAAACCTTCATATCTTAGTACATGTTATAGTATCCATACTACATAAATGATAAATGAATGGTGTGGTGGATGAACTAAATAAATGGCAACACGGAAGGCAAAACATGAATCAAGTTTAGAGACTATAATATCAAGTGCCTTGTGGGTGTTAGATGAGATGAGAATGAAATGGTATCAGTGATACAGCTAGTGAGAAATGCCTAGGAATTCCTCTCCATGGGTGAGAAATAGTGAAGATGGTGTCACTAGAGGTAAATGAAGGGCCATATTTGACAGACACTTTTTAACTTGGAAATAAATGTACAAGGCAAATAAGCAAGAAGTGTCAAAGCTGCTGCTGCTTCTAAGTCGCTTCAGTTGTGTCCGACTCTGTGCGACCCTATAGATTGCAGCCCAACAGGCTCCCCTGTCCCTGGGATTCTCCAGGCAAGAACACTGGAGTGGGTTGCCATTTCCTTCTCCAGTGCATGAAAGTGAAAAGTGAAAGTGAAGTCGCTCAGTCGTGTCCAACTCTTTGCGACCCCACGGACTGCAGCCTACCAGGCTCCTCCATCCATGGGATTTTCCAGGCAAGAGTACTGGAGTCAGTTGCCATTTCCTTCTCTGGTCAAAGCTATTATCATGGCTTTGAGTCTGGGTGGCTGGGACCATATAATATTATACATTAAGATAGGGGAGCTATTAATAACTATAGGAGCATTCATGTAAGGGAGAGAAATACTATTATGGACATGATTTTCACTAAACCCTTGCTCATCCATGGAGGTAATAGAAAGTTGGATATATATTCCTGGGACTTTATAGAAAATTTGAGACAGATAGCTGGAGGGTTGATGTACATAAGTATGATAGATGGTGCTTTGAGAGCAGACAAAGTAATGAAAGAAGTGTATAGAGATGAATGAATCTTTGGAGACAGAACCTAGGGGAATGGCTATGTTTAGAGGGAAGCAAGAGTGGACAGAAAGATTGCCAAAAGAAACAACACAGAGATAGAACTTAGGATAGTATTAACACCATGACCAGGCTTCCCCGGTGACTCAGTTGGTAAAGAATCTGCCTACAATACAGGAGACCTGGGTGTGATACCTGGGTCAGGAAGAAGGGAATGGCTTCCCAAGTATGTGAACTATGTAAAGAAGAATGGGTCATCAACTGTCAGGTATTATAGATATGAAATTGTCTCAGGAATGCACTCATACTGTAGGATTAGGCAATCATTGGCCATGTTTGACAAATCATTTCTTTAGAGTGACAATGATAGAAAGTCTTGCAGTGACTAAGTTATGGATGGAGGTGAGGAAAGAGAATAGAAGGAAATATTTTGAGATGCTTGATGAAAAAGTCACAGTAGAAAGTGTCTTAACAAAAACAATAGAAGAAAACTATACAAAGGGAGCATTTTGTAGTGAAAGAATGGCCCGATAAAGAGAATGAGAATAAATATCAAAGAAAAGATAGGGATTCATTTACGGCAGCCCTGGTAAAACCCAGCAGGAATGAAAGTGTGGGCCCAAGCAGAGGGAGGAGAAGTCTTGGCTGTAAGAGGAAAGAAGGGGAGGCTTCCTGAAGACCTGGAGGGATTTTGAAACACAGGGAAGTAAGAAATTGCTACTGAGAGTTGAGCATCTGTTGAAAGTAGAAGTGAGAGTAGAGTGGGTGGAGCTGGGGGGAGGCCATTGGACCTCAGAGACTAAAACAGCTCTTCAACCCTGTCGGGAGCAGTGCCTACTCTGGGGCTTTAGGATGCTGGACTTTCTCACTAAGAAGTTCCTCCTATAAGTATCCACAAGGCTGACTTCCTCCCACAAGGTGTCGGTACATCCCACCATCAACAATACAGCTCAGAAAGTCAGTGGTCTCATACTTAGTTCACCTATTGTATGATCTGTTATATTTCTTTAAAATGCATATAAATGACAGAAAGATAACCAGCTGGCAGTCCAAACATATGGTTTCTACTTCTTTTCCTATCTCCAACTCGTGTGATTGTTCTTTTGGATATGTTGGTTAGCTTTTCTGGGTCTCAGTCTTATTTGAAAAATCAAAGGCTTTGAATGCATGATTTTAAAGATTTAATCCAGTTTGAAATTTTTTTTTTCTGTTTCTAAGAACTATCTTTATCATGTCTAATTGTGGTGTTTAATTTAAAAGTATATGGTCATCCTAAAGTGCTTTTTTGGTCTTACATTATTTTTAAGAATAGAGAGTATTTTACATAAAAATCCAATTAGGATTGGAAAATACTATTGGAGTGTCTACATGTCTCCTTTAATTGACTGTGGATGCATAATAATAAGTACTATCCTTCAGTGTTTAATAACTGCTATCAGTTTAAGTTCAGTCGTGTCCGACTCTTTGTGACACCATGAACTGCAACATGCCGGGCCTCCCTGTCCATCACCAACTCGCAGAGTTCACTCAAACTCATGTCCATTGAGTCAGTGATGCCATTCAACCATCTCATCCTCTGTCATCCCTTCTCCTCCCACCCTCAATCTTTCCCAGCATCAGGGTCTTTTCAAATGAGTCAGCTCTTTGCATCAGGTGGCCAAAGTATTGGAGTTTCAGCTTCAACATCACTCCTTCCAATGAAGACCCAGGACTGATCTGATTTAGGATGGACTGGTTGGATCTCCTTGCAGTCCAAGGGACTCTCAAGAGTCTTTTCCAACACTACAGTTCAAAAGCATCGATTCTTCTGTGCTCAGCTTTCTTTATAGTCCAGCTCTCACATCCATACATGACTATTGGAAAAACCATAGCCTTGGCTAGATGGACCTTTGTTGACAAAGTAACATTTTTGCTTTTTAATATGCTGTCTAGGTTGGTCATAACTTTTGTGCCAAAAAGTGTCTTTTAATTTCATGGCTGCAATCACCATCTGGAGTGATTTTGGAGCCCCCCAAAAAATAAAGTCAGCCACTGTTTCCCCATCTATTTGCCATGAAGTGATGGGACCGGATGCCATGATCTTATTTTTCTGAATGTTGAGCTTTAAGCTAACTGTTTTACTCTCCTCTTTCACTTTCATCAAGAGGCTCTTTAGTTCTTCTTCACTTTCTACCATGAGGGTAGTATCATCTGCATATCTGAGGTTATTGATATTTCTTCTGGCAATACTGCTATAGTTCAAGTTAAATAAATATGTCCATACCTTTTAATATGTTAAATATAACAAAAATACTTCTGCTATAAGAAATACAGTGGCTCTTTTCTCTATGTATTTAGTGACTACAAATATTGAATATATTTGAATCTTTACTCCAATCCTATGTTCTCGTAAAATCTATTCAAATAGTGAGAACAAAAATATCTGTAGTGTCATTACCCATTCTAGGCTCTGTGCAAGTGTGCATGTGTGTGTGCTAAGTCGCTCAGTCATGTCAGACTCTTTGCAACCCTATGGACTGTAGCCCACCAGACTTCTCTGTCCATGGGATTCTCCAGGCAAGAATACTGGACTGGGTTGCCATTTACTTCTCCGGGTGATCTTCCCAACCCAGGGGTCGAACCCGTGTCTCTTACATCTCCTGCATTGTCCACTGGGTTCTTTACCACTAGCAGCACCTGGGAATCTCCGTGTAAGTATATGTACTCATTAATTCTCACACTGATGCTGTGAACTGGGTATCATTATTCTCACTCTAGAGATGAGGAAACTGAGAAACAGAGCAGTTACAGAATTTCCCAAGGTCACACTGACATTAGTCCCAGAGCTCGTCTGGCTCTCTCATCTGGACTCTCAACCCCATGCTACCCACTCCCACAAAATAGTGAAACACAGATGTAGATGCCTGCATTCTTTGCCCAGCTGGAGTTCATTGACTTCACTGCTCTAGGATATTCAGGCTTCCTGGGTAGAACTAGTGAACCCGCATGCCAGAGCAGGATACGTAAGAGACACTGGTTCAATCCCTGGGTCGGGAAGATCCCCTGGAGCAGGGCATGACAACCCACTCCAGTGTTCTTACCTGGAGAACCCCTGTACACAGGAGCCTGGTGGGCTACAGGCCATGGGTTTGCAATGAGTTGGACACAACTGAAGCAAGTTAGCACAAGATATTCAAACGTGTGGTTTTACCACAACACATCCATTTATGCTTCATGGCTATTTGAGTTGCTTCTGAGGTTTTGCTATTGTGAACAGTACTGTCATGAACAGTCTAGTACATATCTCTGACTTTTATTTACATTTTCCAAGAGTTCCTCTTCATTATATACCCAGGAGTCAAAGTTCATCTTAATAAATGAATTCCACATTATTTTCCAGAGTAGTTATATAAACTATTCTTCTCAGTGATAGAAGAGACTCTACTGCTTTACATTTTTCTAAATCACTTGGATTCTGAAGTGAAAATGAGAAAAAGGAAGTTTGTATTTGATACAGAGGCAGAATAGGGCTTTAGAGTCAACAGAATTTTTCTGTGTTTGAAATCTTGTTTCTTCAGACTTCTCAGATGTCATCATACCTCAGGCACAACTTTTAAACTTTCTGAACATTATGGTGTACTTTTGTAAATTAAAGATATTTTATTCAATATTTAATCTGTTAAACATAGTTGCTACATAACAGGCCATCAGTGTAAATTGGTAAAACTATGAATGGCATGCAAGTAATTGGAAATATGATTGTATCTTCAAAGTAATTTAAAACAAAAGTATAGGGAAAAGGTACATCATCAAGCAAGAAGTTGAATTTTGTATTGAAATGATTATACTCTTTGAACGGGCACCCATTGTGTTTTCTGTACATAAATAAATGTATGTTTTATATACAGTCTGATTCATCACTGTGGATGCAAAGATGAATAAGAAATAAAGGAGCTGATAAATTTAGTAAAGTGGAAATGGAAATTTTGTTGTTGATGAATCAGAGGAAGAGAAAGAGTGCATGCATACTAAAGTCACCTCAGTCGTGTCCGACTCTTCATGACCCTATGGACTGCAGCCCACCAGACTCCTCAGTCCCTGGGATTCTCCAGGCAAGAATACTGGAGTGGGTTGCTGTTTCCTTCCAGGGGATCTTCCTGACCCAGGGATCAAACCTTGCATTGGCAGGCAGGTTCTTTACCACTAGCGCCACCTGGGAAGCCCAGAGACAGTAACCAAAGTGAACATACCCAGATCAGTTTTTATGAAGCTACAGAAATGCACTAATTTTTATGAAACATGAATGAAGGTCTAATGCTAATCCTAGCCCTACCCAGCTTGTGCAAAATAGGGGAGCTAGTGGAAAAGAGGTGACACAGGAATTGAGACTCCCACAGGCCATGGAACCTAATTCCTTGCACTATGTCCATATGGTTATCTCTGGGAAGTGTGCACATGAAGTATATAATTCAACCTGGAAGCAATAAATTGCCTGAAGCAGAAAGAACACATTAATGTATTAAAATTAAGTTTTGAACAGCTGAATTATGATATCTTTGAATGCCCTGATTGTCCCTCTGCTTTGGATAGCTGCTTAGCTCCTAGCAGTGGTTTCTCTTCTGGATTCTGTATACCATGGTGGTCTTGGTGATATTTTCTTATCATTTCGAAGGGAACATCAGGGTGTGCTTATGTCTTTTGTAAATGTCATTGGAAATTTTAATAAGAAGGAGTTTTTAAAAGATTATTTTAGTTTAAGCTTCAACAAATGGCATAGACATACACACGCATGAATATGTCTACCCAGTTGTGGGAAGGCAGCAAGTCAGTTTGTAATTTCATTACTTATACAGTTGCTTAAACAGGATAATTGCTATATGAATGCCATCGTGACATTAAACTAAAAACAACTCAAAGCAAAATGGATTTTGATTAAGAAATCTTGACATTGGCAAACATTTATTAGAAATGTCACAAAGAAGCAGATTGGTATCACACTCCACAGCAATTTCATCAACAGCATTTTTCTGTCAAGAGGGGGAAAGGTAGGGGAATTCCCTGGCTGTCCAGTGGTTAAGACTCTGTACTTCCACTGCAGGGGGCATGAGTTCAATCCCTGGTCTAGGAACTAAGATCCTTCATGCCACGCTGTGTCGTCAAACAAAAATAAAAATAACGACAAAGAAGAAAAGGTGGAATTACAAGACTGATGACTTACCCAGAACAGAAAGCCCATGACTCTATTAAATATGAGAATTAACGAAAGGTTTTGTTGGTTGACTCTTTGTTGTTGTTGTTCAATTGCTAAGTCCTGTCCTACTCTCTGTGACCCTATGGATTGCAGCACACCTGTCTGCTTTGTCCTTCGCTATCTCCCAGACTTTGTTCGAACTCACGTCCATTGATTCAGTGATGATATCTTACCACCTCATCCTCTGCTGCTCCTTTCTCTTCCTGTTCTCAATCTTTATCTGTAGAGAACATTGAAAGTTTATATATATATATATATATATATATATATATATATATATATTTGTTTTTAGAATTAGGAAGCATCTGGACTTATTAAGCTGCTGCTGCTGCTAAGTCGTTTCAGTCATGTCCGGCTCTGTGCATTCCCATAGACAGCAGCCTACCAGGCTCCTCCATCCATGGGATTCTCCAGGGAAGAATACTGGAGTGGGTTGCCATTTCCTTTTCCAAGTCATTAAGCTATATAATCTTAAAGCCATGTTTTCTATGAATAGTTTTTCTTTATATTCAGATTTACCATATAAAGTGTACGAGGAAAGAATAGGAAGATGCATAGCTGCGATTCAGTATATCATGGCATAATTCTGTTTATTTAGGTCATTAGTAATTTATATATATTCATGAATACTGGATAGGCTTCCCAGGTGGTGCTAGAGGTAAAGAACCACCAGCCAGTGCAGCAGATGTAAGTGACACAGGTTCGATCCCTGGGTCGGGAAGATTCCCTGGAGTAGAACATTGCAACCCACTCCAGTTTTCTTGCCTGGAGAATCCCATGGACAGAGGAGCCTGGCAGAGTGCTGTCCATAGGGTTGCCAAGAGTTGGAAATGACTGAAGCAACTTATCACACAGCACATGAATACTGAATAGTTTAATATTTATGTTTTAAAGATGATTATTTTCTCTGAAAAATTATATTTTCTATAGACAGAACTTCCAATTCAGAAGGCATGAGTGGTAATATACTGAAAGAGAGAGATTATCAAACAAAATATGGCACTTTCAAATGTTCCTTTCATGAAATCACGTTTCTTCATGCTCAGAGGCAACACTGTTTTGATGATAGAGTGCCTGCTGTCTGATATTTGCAGTTTCCTATCAGCGATGCTCTTATATACACAATATTGGGTTTAACGTTCTCTATCTCTATGTGTGTGACTTCCCCTCACAATCTAGGCTTGGTGTATACTGAGAATTAGGACCTATGTCAATAGAAGTGAAAAATATGTGAGATTTTGCTTTTACTGTCAAATATTCCTTGACCACTTATTTGTATTAGGAACACAAATAGGAATTAGAGAGAATACTTGCCTTCAAAGAGCTCAGGGTCTGGAGAGGACCCTGGACTGGTGGTCAGAGATGGGTACTTATCATACTCTGAAGTGAGAACTGAAATGGTGCATCTGCCAAGTATGTGTGAGCATGTGATGACCCCTTTCCTTGGGAGGAGAAAAGCTTTGTATGGCAGCTGATCCTTGAACTAGACCTGAGCTCTGTTTGTAGGGGACTCCAGTGGATGGAACCGAACCTGAAGAGGGCTTGAAGCAGGTCCGAGTATTCACTTGAATAATGCTGTCTGTCATCATAAAGACCAGGTACCCAGGTCCTGCATGCTGAGCAGAGCACAGGAAGAAGAGACCTAGTCAAGGAACCACCTCATCTGTTCTGGGTTCAAGAAGACCTTTATTGTTGCATCCTGATCAATAATCTATAAAGTGAAAATCCACCGTCCCCATGATTAAGTGTTGATTTACAAGGATGTCCTGAGTCTTGCGTAAAATGAAACTTTGAATGTTTTGTTTTTAGAGTTGGTTGATTTTGCTGTTAGAATTTTTCTACTGAATGAGACCCTAGCTTTGCATCCTAAGTCTTGGCTCTAAATTTTAGTCTCTCTCTAAATTTTAGTCGACCTCTAATCTATTTGGCTCAGGTAAGGTGTCCCCATTCAACAGAAAAGAGTGTTCTTTGATAGACTACAATAGCATTTTTTGCACCTAAACATATATGCTGCTAAAGTTCAATAAGGAAATAGTGTAGCCAAATCCATTATTCATCACTCCTATTAGAAATAGGAATTTATCACACTTTTTTGAGATAAAAAGAACTCTGGATGATATTTTCAGAGTAATATATTTTTCATTAGGATTGATTCAGACAATACATTCATGATGATAATATTTTGTTGCTTAAAAGTTAGAAAGCATCAACTAGAACCCAAAGGGTTTGGCTGGATAAGCAGAGGAAGGAGAGTGGTTTGTTGGAAGGTGGGTGCCCTGGGCTGAGATCGAAACTCAGGACAGCCATCCAACATTAAAATGCAGTGACTTATGAAACTGGGAAACACATTTCACTCCTCTGGACCAAGATTTCTCCCCCTGAAGTGGGACTACTCCTTTTCCTACTTTATGGGGTTGTGGTGAATATCACATCAGTTCCCTTTACCTTTCAGGTTTATCCTTTTCAGGTATTTTGGAATGTTCACTAATCTTTTCTTTAAAACAATTATTTATTTTTGGCTGCGCTGGATCTGCATTGCTCCTCCAGCTTTTCTCTAGTTGTGGTGAGCACCGGCTACTCTCTATAGTCATGGTGTGTGGGCTTCTCGTGTGGTGGCTTCTCTTCTTGTGGAGCACAGGCTCTCAGGCATATGAGCCTCACTAGTTGTGACTCCCAGGCTCTAAAGCACAGGCTCAGTAGTTGGTGGCACACTGGCTTAGTTACCCTGTGGCATGAGTGATCTTCCTGGACAGGGATCAAATCCATGTCTCCTGCATTGGCAGAAGAATTCTTCACCACTGAGCCACCAGGAAGGAATGTTCAGCTATTCTTATAAATACCCTCAACATCTTTTCAACTAAAGAGTTTGAAATCTTTTGTACTTTGAAATACAATATACAAAGCAAGATGAAGCTTTTGAATGTCATTTCCTTCCTGGTCCAAAGCAAATGTTTGTCCTTCCCAAACTACTCGAGACATTAGGTTTTTTCTTAAGATCCATTTATGAAGGTAACTATCTTGCTCAGCCTGGCTGGGCCTTACTCAGCTCTGCCCTAGAGAAATTTGTCTGTGCTTTTAGAGGAAGCTCAGTGTATGGACAGTGAAAGTGGAACTTTGTGTCCGCAACCAGTCATAAAACTCTGTCATGGGCACTTATATTGTTCTCATAAATCAACATAACAAATACTAGGACTCAAACCAAATTGCCGTCATATAAATCAGTTCTAAATTTCTCCTCATGTTTAAAGGAGGTCATTGTATAGGTTAAAAGCTTCACAATGTAATTTTGTTAGGAAGAAACTATAATGATAAAGGAGCAATGGAGTCCAACTAAGTGGAAGAACTTTATCATCGCCAAGTTTTGAGGTCAAGATCCCAGCCCTAGGGTTGGGGTGGGAAGACTCTCAGATTCAAGTCTCCACTTGGCAGTTGGCTTTCAGCCTTAAGGACTTCTGAGTCCAGACCAGGCTTTATCTAGACACATCTTCCCAGGACTAGAACTCAGTCAAACCGTCGAAAAAGGCATTCCTTCCTGTTATCTCACTGGTCAGTGCTGGACATTATTAATCTCTGCTGGACCAAACAATAAGTTTCAAAATTTTGTCCATCATCAGTATTATAAAATAGGCTACTGTCCTCTCAAAGATTCAAGAATGTCATTCTCCCACTCGGGTGTCAGTGATTAATAATTCTTCCTCAGTTAGTACTAAACTATCATAGTGACAGAGGGTCAACTGAGAGCCACTGATTTGAAAGGAAATTTTATATTCTTAAAGAGCACACATTTTCTGTGTTCAATAGGGAAAAAAATAGCTGTAACCTTAGGTCAGGTATTCATAATTCGTCAACAAGGAAAAAAATCCTTCTTGTTTTGTGAAAACGAAACAGAAACTAAACCATATCGATTTATGGAGGTGACAAACAATAAATGTATAAGTAAAAACAATAAAACCAAAGATAAAAATAAATAAGCAATTAATATAGTTTCAGGTAGTGCTCAGTGGTATGAAGAAAATGAAATAAATGCAGCCATAAAGAAGGCTGAGTGCCAAAGAATTAATGCTTTTGAATTGTGGTGTAGGAGAAGGCTCTTGAGAGTCCCTTGAACTGCAAGATCAAACCAGTCAATCAGGAAATCAACCCTGAATATTCATTGGGAGGACAGATGCTGAAGCTGAAACTCCAGTACTTTGGCCACCTGAGGCAAAGAGCTGACTCATTGGAAAAGACCCTGATGCTGGGAAAAATTGAAGGCAGGAGGAGAAGAGGATGACGGAGGATGAGATGGTTGGATGACATCACCGACTCAATGGACACGAATGTGAGCAAACTCCAGAAGCTGGTGATGGAGAGGGAAGCCTGGCATGCTGCAGTCGATGGGGGAGCAAAGAGTTGGACAGGACTGAGTGAGTGAACAGCAACAACAACAACAAAGAGCAGCATGAGGGTGAATGAAAGAGAGCTAGGCAAGATTAGGTGGGGGAAGACTTCTCTGGATGAGCAACATGTGTGCTAAAATTCAGAGAAGAGCAGGAGGTAGCCAGGTACAAAAGAATGGTCCAGGTAAAGGAATTGCTTCAGTGGTCTAAGAAAGGAGAGGGGTTGATGCCTGCTGTGCTCATAGACATTCCACCCAGATTTTGAGTTTTTTCCACTTAGAATGTTGGCAGTTTGACATTTTAACAGGTCTAAGTTAAATAAAACAGTATTTGAATAAACACAAGGAGTATGATGGAGAAGTGTGTTCATAAGTAAGGCAGTTGGGCACCTTTCTTTCCATAATTTTTCACAGGTTTCATGGTCAAATAAATTTTTGACCCCATGGACTATAGCCTGCCAGTCTCTTCTGTCATGGAATAATCCAGGTAATAATACTGGAGTATTATACTGGAGTAACCTTTCCCTTCTCCAGGAGATCTTCCCGACCCAGGGATCGAACCTGCATCTCTCACATTGCAGGCAGATTCTTTACCTTCTAAGTTACCAAGGAATCCCCTAAATAATAGTAATTTATATCAGTTAAATTGCAGTTGATTTTAGTATCATCTAATAAAAGAAACTTTAAATTCTGAGTGAAATTATGCATGATAAAGTGTTTGCTGTTTCTTAAAAAATGAAATACTTAAAACTGTATGATTACTTCTGCAATTATTTTAATAGATCATTTTTCCTTGCCATATTTTCCATGATTTTATTCGTTTTTAAATGGGTAATAATTTTATATATGCCAAATATGGATACCATACTTAAAATATATGTCAAAATATATCTGTGTGGCTCTTCAGGGAGGTAACTGTGCAATGTTAATGTGTAATTTAGTTAGTAGGACTGCTGTAGTGCAGTGCCATCAACTTGGTGGCTTAAACAACAGACATGTACTGTCTCTTTGTTATACAGACTAAAGGCCTAAGATCAAGGTATTGTTTCCTTCTGAGTATGAGAGTAGAAATCTGGTCCATGCTCTCCCCAGGCTCCCTGTGGTTGGCTGCCCATCTTTGATGTTCCTTGACTGGAGGAAGCATCATTCTGATACCTGCCTTTATCTTCAGTGATGTTTCCCCTCAGTGAGCGTCTCAGTTCAAATTTCCCTTTTACATAAGGATGGCAGTCATTTTGGATAAGGGACCACCCGATGACTTCATTTTAACTTGATTATATCTTTGAAATTATTTATTTATTTACTTTTGGCTGTGCTGGGTCTTTGTTGATATGTGTGGGCTTCTCACTGTGGTGGCTCCTCTTGTTACAGAGCGTGGGCGCTAGGCATGTGGGCTAGTAGTTGGGGCTCAGGGGCTCTAGAGTGCAGGCTCAGTAGTTGTGGAACACGGACTTAGTGCCCTAAGGCATACGGAATCATCCCAGGCCATGGTTCGAACCCACGTCCCCTATATTGACAGGCAGACTGAACCTGTTCAACTTTTGAGTTGAACCACTGGATCAACAGGGAAGTTCCTGATTACATCTTTAAAGACACTATATCCAATTATAGTCACATTAACACATCCTGGGAAGTAGGATGCCAGTATATCTTTGGGGGGAGATATAGTTCAGAACATATAAGTATGTAATCTCCTTTCTTTCCTAGTTCAGTTCAGTACTGTTCAGTCACTCAGTCATGTCCAACTGTTTGTGACCTCACAGACTGTAGCACGCCAGGCCTCCTGGTCTAACACCAACTCGCAGAGTTTACTCAAACTCATGTCCATTGAGTCGGTGATGCCATCCAACCATCTCATCCTCTGTCATCCCCTTTTCCTCCTGCCTTCAATCTTTCCCAGCATCAAGGTCTTTTCAAATGAGTCAGTTCTTTGAATCTGGTGGCCAAAGTATTGGAGTTTCAGCTTCAGCATGAGTCCTTCCAGTGAATATTCAGGACTGAATTCCTTTAGGATGAACAGGTTGGATCTCCTTGCTATCCAAGGGACTCTCAAGAGTCTTCTCCAACACCACAGTTCAAAAGCATCAATTCTTCGGCGCTCAGCTTTCTTTATAGTCCAACTCTCACATCCATACATGACTACTGGAAAAACCATAGCTTTGACTTTGGACCTTTGTTGGTAAAGTAATGTCTCTGGTTTTTAATCTGCTGTCTAGGTTGGTCACAACATTTCTTCCAAGGAGCACAGATCTTTTAATTTCATGGCTGGAGTCACCATCTGCAATGATTTTGGAGCCCAAGAAAGTAAAGTCTGTCACTGTTCCCACTGTTTCCCCATCTATTTTCCATGAAGTGATGGTATAAGATGCCATGATCTTAGTTTCCTGAATGTTGCACTTTAAGCCAACTTTTTCACTCTCCTCTTTCACTTTCATCAAGAGGCTCTTTAGTTCTTCTTTGCTTTTTGCCATAAGAGTGATGCCATCTGTATATCTGATGTTATTGATATTTCTCCCTGCAATCTTGATTCCTGCTGTGCTTCATCCAGTCCAGCATTTCTCATGATGTACTCTGCATATAAGTTAAATAATCAGGGTGACAATATACAGCCTTGACATATTCCTTTCCCTATTTTGAACCAGTCTGTTGTTCCACGTCCAATTCTTGACTTGCATAGATTTCTCAGGAGGCAGGTAAGATGGTCTGGTATTCCCATCTCTTTCAGAATTTTCTACAGTTTGTGATGATCAACACAGTCAGAGGCTTTGGCATAGTCAGTAAGTGGAAGTAGATGTTTTCTGGAACGCTCTTGCTTTTTCAGTGATGCAACGGATGTTGGCAATTTGATCTCTGGTTCCTCTGCCTTTTCTAAATTCAGCTTGAACATCTTCAAGTTTACAGTTCACGTACTGTTAAAACCTGGCTTGGAGAATTTTGAGCATTACTTTGGTAGCGTGTGAGGTGAGTACAATTGTGTGGTAGTTTGAACATTCTTTGGCATTGCCTTTCTTTGGGATTGGAATGAAAACTGACCTTTTCCAGTCCTGTGGCCACTGCTGAGTTTTCCAAATTTGCTGACATATTGAGTGCAGCACTTTGACAGCATCATCTTTTAGGATTTGAAATAGCTCAACTGGAATTCCATCACCTCCACTAGCTTTGTTCATAGTGATGCTTCCTAAGGCCCACTTGACTTCACATTCCAGGATGTCTGGCTCTAGGTGAGTAATCACACTATCATGATTTTCTGGGTCATGAAGGTCTCTTTTATATAGTTATTTTTTGTATTCGTGCCACCTCTTAATATCTTCTGCTTCTCTTAGGTCCTTAATATTTCTGTCCTTTATTGTGCCCATCTTTTCATGAAATATTCCCTTCGTATCTCTAACTTTCTTGAAGAGATCTCTAGTCTTGCCCATTCTATTGTTTTCCTCTATTTCTTTGCACTAATCACTGAGGAAGGCTTTCTTATCTCTCCTTGCTATTCTTTGGAATTCTACATTCAAATGGATATTCCTTTCCTTCTTTGCCTTTCACTTCTCTTCTTTTCATAATTATTTGTAAGACCTCCTCAGACAACCATTTTGCCTTTTTGTATTGGGATGGTCTTTATCACTGCCTCTGGTACAATGTCACAAGTATCCATCCATAGTTCTTTAGGCACTCTATCAGATCTAATCCCTTGATCCTATTTGTCACTTCCACATAAGGGATTTGATTTAGTTCATACCTGAATAGTCTAGTGGTTTTCCCTACTTTCTTCAATTTAAGTTGAATTTGGCAATAAGGAGTTCATGATCTGAGCCACAATCAGCTACCAGTCTTGTTTTTGCTGACTGTATAGAGCTTCTCCATGTTTGACTGCAAAGAATATAATCAGTCTGATTTCAGTATTGACCATCTTGTGATGTCTATGTGTTCAGTATTTTCTTGAGGAGATACCCCATGTCCAGGGCCAAAGAAGTCCCAGCAAGATAGTAGGAGGGGCGAAATCACATTTAAAATTAAACCCCATACCCACTAGAGACGCTCAGAGGGCTTGAACATACCTTGTGCACACCAAGACCCAGAGACCCCACAGAGACTGAGACAAAACTGTGTTTGAGTGTCTCCTGAGGAGGTATGGGTGGACTTCGACAGGGACAGGGGCTCTGGGTGCAGTAGACCTGGGTATGGCATAAGCCTTCTTGGAGGGTCACCATTAACCCTACCATAGAGCCACCAGAACTTACACAAGACTGGGGAAACAGACTCTTAGAGGGAACAAACAGAACCTTGTGTGCACCAGGACCCAGGAGAAAGGAGCAGTGACCCCACAAGAGACTGACTCAAACTTGCCAATGAGTGTCCAGGAGTCTCTGGCAGAGGCATGGGTCAGAGGTGGCCTGCTACAGGGTGGGGGCACTGAGTGTAACAGTGTGTGCATGGGACCTCTTAAAAGAGGTCACCTTTATCTTCATTACCTCCACCATAGTTTGGCCTCTGGTCAAATAACAGGGATGGAACACAGTCCCTCCCATCAACAGAAAATTGGATTAAATATTTATTGTGCATGGCCCTGCCCATCAGAACAAGACCCAGTTTCCCCCTCAGTCAGTCTCTCCCATCAGGAAGCTTCCATAAGCCTCTTATCCTTCTCCATCAAAGGGCAGAAAGATTGAAAACCACAGTCATAGAAAACTAACCAATCTGATCACATGGACCACATTCTTGTCTAACTCAATGAAACTATGAGCCATGCCATGTAGGGCCACCCAAGATGTAGGTTCATGGTGGAGAATTCTGACAAACCGTGGTCCACTGGAGAAGGGAATGGCAAAGTACTTCAGCCTTCTTACCTGGAGAACCCCATGAATGGTATGAAAAGGCAAAAAGATAGGACACTGAAAGATGAACTTCCCAGGTTGGTAGGTGCCCAATATGCTACTAGAGACCAATGGAGAAATAACTCCAGAGAGAATGAAGGGATGGAGCCAAAGCAACAACACCACCAGTTGTGGATGTGACTGGTGATGGAAGTAAAGTCCAATTCTGTAAAGAGAAATATTGCATAAAATCCTGGAATCATCAAGGCAAATTGGAAGTGGTCAAACCTGAAATGGCAGGAGTGAACATCTATGTTTTAGGAATCAGCTAACTAAAATGAACTAAAATGGGCAAATTGAGATCAGATCAGATCAGTCACTCAGTCACGTCCAACTCTTTGCAACCCCATGAATCGCAGCATGCCAGGCCTCCCTGTCCATCACCAACTCCCAGAGTTCACCCAGACTCATGTCCATCGAGTCAGTGATGCCATCCAGCCATCTCATCCTCTGTCATCCCCTTCTCCTCCTGCCCCCAATCCCTCCCAGCATCAGAGTCTTTTCCAATGAGTCAACTCTTCACATGAGGTGGCCAAAGTGCTGGAGTTTCAGCTTTAGCATCATTCCTTCCAAAGAAATCCCAGGGCTGATCTCCTTCAGAATGGACTGGTTGGATCTCCTTGCAGTCCAAGGGACTCTCAAGAGTCTTCTCCAACACCACAGTTCAAAAGCATCAATTCTTCGGCTCTCAGCCTTCTTCACAGTCCAACTCTCACATCCATACATGACCACAGGAAAAACCATAGCCTTGACTAGATGAACCTTTGTTGGCAAAGTAATGTCTCTGCTTTTGAATATGCTATCTAGGTTGGTCATAACTTTCCTTCCAAGGAGTAAGTGTCATTTAATTTCATGGCTGCAGTCACCATCTACAGTGATTTTGGAACCCAGAAAAATAAAGTCTGACACTGTTTCCACTGTTTCCCCATCTATTTCCCATGAAGTGGTAGGACCGGATGCCATGATCTTCATTTTCTGAATGTTGAGCTTTAAGCCAACTTTTTCACTCTCCACTTTCACTTTCATCAAGAGGCTTTTGAGTTCCTCTTCACTTTCTGCCATAAGGGTGGTGTCATCTGTATATCTGAGGTTATTGATATTTCTACCGGCAATCTTGATTCCAGCTTGTGTTTCTTCCAGTCCAGCATTTCTCATGATGTACTCTGCATATAAGTTAAATAAACAGGGTGACAATATACAGCCTTGACGAACTCCTTTCCCTATTTGGAACCAGTCTGTTGTTCCATGTCCAGTTCTAACTGTTGCTTCCTGACCTGCATACAAATTTCTCAAGAGGCAGGTCAGGTGGTCTGGTATTCCCATCTCTTTCAGAATTTTCTACAGTTGATTGTGATCCACACGTTCAAAGGCTTTGGCATAGTCAATAAAGCAGAAATAGATGTTTTTCTGGAACTCTCTTGCTTTTTTGATGATCCAGCGGATGTTGGCAATTTGATCTCTGGTTCCTATGCCTTTTCTAAAACCAGCTTGAACATCAGGAAGTTCACGGTTCACATATTGCTGAAGCCTGGCTTGGAGAATTTTGAGCATTACTTTACTAGCGTGTGAGATGAGTGCAGTTGTGCGGTAGTTTGAGCATTCTTTGGCATTGCCTTTCTTTGGGATTGGAATGAAAACTGACCTTTTCCAGTCCTGTGGTCACTGCTGAGTTTTCCAAATTTGCTGGCATATTGAGTGGAGCACTTTCACAGCATCATCTTTCAGGATTTGAAATAGTTCAACTGGAATTCCATCACCTCCACTAGCTTTGTTTGTAGTGATGCTTTCTAAAGCCCACTTGACTTCACTTTCCAGGATGTCTGGCTCTAGGTCAGTGATCACACCATCGTGATTATCTGGGTCGTGAAGATCTTTTTTTTACAGTTCTTCTATGTATTCTTGCCATCTCTTCTTAATATCTTCTGCTTCTGTTAGGTCCATACCATTTCTATCCTTTATCGAGCTCATCTTTGCATTAAATGTTCCTTTGATATCTCTGATTTTCTTGAAGAGATCTCTAGTCTTTCCCATTCTGTTGTTTTCCTCTATTTCTTTGCATTGATCACTGAAGAAGGCTTTCTTATCTCTTCTTGCTATTCTTTGGAACTCTGCATTCAGATGCTTATATCTTTCCTTTTCTCCTTTGCTTTTTGCTTCTCTTCTTTTCACAGCTATTTGTAAGGCCTCCCCAGACAGCCATTTTGCTTTTTTGCATTTCTTTTCTACGGGAATGGTCTTGATCCCTGTCTCCTGTACAATGTCACTAACCTCATTCCATAGTTCATCAGGCACTCATCCTCAGATCTAGGCCCTTAAATCTATTTCTCACTTCCACTGTCTAATCATAAGGGATTTGATTTAGGTAATACCTGAATGGTCTAGTGGTTTTCCCTACTTTCTTCAATTTCAGTCTGAATTTGGCAATAAGGAGTTCATGGTCTGAGCCACAGTCAGCTCCTGGTTTTGTTTTTGCTGACTGTATAGAGCTTCTCCATCTTTGGCTGTATAGAATATAATCAGTCTGATTTCGGTGTTGACCATCTGGTGATGTCCATGTATAGAGTCTTCTCTTGTGTTGTTGGAAGAGGGTGTTTGTTATGACCAGTGCATATCTACCTCTGTGGGCAAGAAAGCTTTAGAAGAAATGGAGTATCTATTGTGGTCAACAGAAGAGTCCAAAATGCAGTACTTGTATGCAATCTAAAAAATGACAGAGTGATCTCTATTCATTTCCAAGGCAAACCATTCAATATCACAGTAATCCAAGTCTATGCCCTGACCAGTAATGCTGAAGAAGCTGAAGTTGCTCAGTTTTATGAAGACCTAGAAGACCTTCTATAATTAACACCCAAAAAAGATGTCCTTTTCATTATAGGGGACTGGAATGGAAAAGTAGTAAGTCAAGAAATACCTGGAGTAACAGGCATGTTTGGCTTTCAGGTACAGAATGAAGCAGGGCAAAGGCTAACAAAGTTTTGCTAGGAGAAAGCACTGGTCATAGCAAATACCCTCTTCCTTGCTAACATTCCTAATTTTCCTTAGACAGTTTTAGTAAGTAATCATAAGGATTTTCTAACTTTATATGTGTATATACTTAGGAATAAACATGTGAAAAAGTGAAAATGGTAGTTGCTCATTCGTGTCCAACTCTTTGCCACCCATGGACTGTAGCCCACCAGGCTCCTCTGTCCATGGAATTCTCCTGGCAAGAACACTGGAATGGGTAGCCAGTCCCTTCTCCAGGGGATTTTCCCAACTCAGGGAACCTGGGTCTCCTACATTGCAGGCAGATTCTTTACTATCTGAGTTGCCAGGGAAGCCCTGTTAGTTGGTCAGTCATGTCTGACTCTTTGGAACCCCATGGACTGTATCTTGCCATTATGTGTTTATGATTCATTTATGAAGCCAGTGTACATCTCTGGCCCTGACCACTTCTCTGAGGTCCAAATTTGTATTCTGCCTTGCCTTATCACCTCCAGCCAGATGAATGACAGACATTTCCGTTTAACATGTTCAAAACAAATTTTTGTGTTGTATCCCCATCCTCAAATGTTCTTCCGTCATTCTTTTCCACCTCAGTAGATGACCCCTCTATTCCTCTAAATTCTTTTTAAAGAGCTGAGTCATCCTGGCTTGTCTCTTTTTCTTATTTCTTCCTTCCACCTATTCCATAGGTGTCATATTTTCATATTACCACTGTATCAAATTACCACAATTTAGTAGCTTAGAAAGACACATTTGTTTACCCCACTGTCTCAGAAATCTAACTTGTATCTCCTTGGGCTAAAATTAAGGTGTCATCAGGATTGCATCCCTTTCTGGAGCTACTGGGAAAAATAAGCTCCTTCCAAATTTAGTCAAGTTGTTGTTCTAATTCACTTCCATGAAGTTCTAGTGTTGAGGTTTCCGTTGCTTTCCTGGCTGGTGGCCAAGAGCCATTCTCAGCTTCTAGAAAAGTGAAAGTGTTTGTTGCTCAGTCATGTCTGACTTTTTGTGACTCCATGAACTGTAGCTCACCAAGCTTCTCTGCCCATGGAATTCTCCAGGCAAGAATACTGAAGTGGGTTGTCATTCCTTCTTTAGGGAATCTTCCTAACCCAGGGATCAACCCCAGGTCTCCTGCATTACAGGCAGCTTCTTTACCATCTGAGTCACCAAGTAAGAATTCACCTGTATTCTGCGGCTTATGACTCCCTTCCTTCATCTTCAAAGCCAGCAACAAATGACTTTGAATCCCTCTGACCTATATTCTGCCTCATCTCTTTCCTCTTCTGCTTTATCTCTTTGGCTCTTGTTGGGTAAAATTCTAGACTTTTATTGGCTCATGTGATTAAATTTGGCAAACTTAGATTCAGGATGATTTCCATATTTTAGGTCAACTCACTTGTAACTTTATTTTCAAAGTCCCTCCATGGTAGAATTTAGATGAATGTTTGAATAACCAGAACCAGACATCTTGGAGGGAGGGGACATCTTTAGAATTCTTCCCCTCACAGCTCCCATGTCCTGTGAGCTCCATTTTGGGACTCTTTAGCTTTTATCCCTTTATCCCCTATAGGGATATTTTGAGTATCCCTACATACTCAAAACCACTGCTTCTGGATTATTACCATATTCTCATCATTGACCACCCTACATGATTTCTATGAATCTTGGTTTATCAGATCCAAGCAGGACTATTTCTTCATAACCTGTGTTGTTCCAAGTGGTTTCACATTAACTTAATATAGTAAGTTGATTTCTTTTTAAGAATGATAGCTGTCCTATCATGTTACTTAGATCCCCAAATGCTCCCTTTAGAGTAAAATTCAAACCTTAACATGCTCTCCAAGGCCCTGATTGCTGGTCTGGAGGCTTGGTCACTTTACCAAACTATCTCATCACTGGAAGAAGCCATCTTTGTTTTTTATGTGCACATGTGCGTGCGTTCTCAGTCATGTCTGATTCTTTGTGACCACGTGGACTGTAGCCCACCAGGCTTCTCTGTCCATGGGGTTTTCTCAGCACGAACACTGGAGTAGGGTGCCATTTCCTACTCCAGGGGATCTTCCTGACCCGGGTGGTAGGTGTTAATGGTCTTTGATTCTCTGTTAAGAGTGTGAGACCATTGTCTGTTTCCTCAGCATCAAATCTTCGGCTCCTACAGTGTATTGATGTTGGGACCATCCCATAATGTTTGCTTCCCTGTAGAATTTAAGTTGCTTTCTTCTGTGTACATTTATTCTGCAGCATGTGAGGTTCTCAATGTGCTGGATACCCTCTCCTGTTCCTGATGAGGAGTTCCCCTAGGAACTGTATACATGAGACAAGCCCTCAACCCCCAAAACTTACAGCTTTACTCTCATTGAATTTGTATAAACTTTTCTAGCACCTGACTGTACAAATCTTAATCCACTTTTATAAAGGAACTTCATTGAATAGAAGCCAAGCAACTTCCCCAAGGAAATCTGGTCTGTGGCTAGAATTCTGAGCAGTTGTTTCTATGTCTGATTCCTTTCTGAATCATACCAATATTGTAATTTATCACAACTTTTTTAAAGCACAGGTAAATTAATTATTCAATTTTTTTTTTCCAAAAGTGAATATTTATCTTCTTCATGTCGATGTTTAATGTCTTCTTCTTGACATTTTTTTTAAAAAACTCTCAAACATTAAATTCTATGGAAGATGCCTGAAAACAACTGACAGGATGAAACCGCACAAAGTACCACTTTCCTAGAATCAGAAGGAAGGAGAGTGAGAAAGCAGAGATGATCTGCCAAGGGCTTTGGGATTGTCACCCCTCTACTACTTGGTACCCAGGCCTAACTGTGTCTCCCATATTTCCTGTTACATGTTACCTAGTTCCTGGGGTGAAAAATGTGCAAACAGTTTTCCAAACTCTAAAACCAAAAGCTGACCGAAAAACTCATGAAAATCTCCTTCTCATTCCTCCACTCACTACTATACTTGGGACTAGAAATGCATCGCTTAATTTCCCATTCAATATGATAATACCAAAGTGACTTTTTTAATGAGGGGCTTTCTTAGATCTTGGGACAGAAGTGTTTAATCGTGGCCTGTTTATGTGACAGCACTGAACATATCTGGAGAAGATAAGCCCCAGGCTTTCAAGTGGAGAGAGGAAGAGCTAAGATTTGGAAAGCCCAGAGAAGATGGGGACAGGAGAAGGAAGATGCATACAGAAGAGGGGAGAGAACTTGCAAAACTTGGAGTTAACCTGCTGCAAGGATGGACTCATGGCTTGAGAGACAGGGACTTCCCTGGTGGTCCAGTGGTCAAGACTTCACCTGCCTTCAAATGTAGGGCGTGCAGGTTCAATCCCTGGTCAGAAAGCTAAGATCTCACATCCCTCAGGGCCCAAAAGCCAGAACATTAACAACAGAAGCAATATTGTAACACATTCAATAAAAACTTTAAAAATGGTCCCTATCAAAAAAAAAAAAAAGATTGTTTGTTTTTTAAAAAAGGACTGAAGGGACAGCCTTTTTCTCAGATTCACACTCCACAGCATACCAGGTTGGTGCCTGATCCCAGTCACTCCCATTTTAAAGATGAATCTGTCTCATCTTTAAAAGAGGAAAACAGTGCTTTATTTGCAACGGTGAAAGTTGTTGATATAAGTAAAAAAGCTTTGCACCATGTCTAGATCATGATTATCATCCAACTCACTGTAACAAGCAGAGTATTTAGGAATTTCCCAGGCCAACTGGATGGCTGTGAAGACATGTGAGTACAAGTCGCCATAGCTGAATGCTGCGTTAAGTGAAACCACTACCTTTATTCCAAAATCTGACCCCACATAGTCCACATTCCATCAGTTGACACTTCCATGGGAAAAGCAGAACCAGTCTAGGAATACGGATGCTCATCAAACATGCAGTCATAAATATCTGTGTTATTTCTACTCTCTATGTGTGATAGCAAAGTAACATAAAACTTTGAAGTTTCAGAATGTGTCTTAATGTTGTGCATTTATCAATTACAAAGAAAAATACCATTCAATCTGCTGGATCATGATTAAAAAGATTTACTTTGTGTAATTCATTGTAGGAATAAATAAACTGATATGCTTAAAAGAGATAATACTGAGATTCTAGAAGAAGGGGGAGTGGATTGCCAGATATTCAGTATTTCCAAAATAAAGGTGGACTGTACACTCGGAGAAGGTAATGGCACCCCACTCCAGTACTCTTGCCTGGAAAATCCCATGGACGGAGGAACCTGACAGGCTGCAGTCCATGGCGTCTCGAAGAGTCGGACACAACTAAGTGACTTCACTTTCGCTTTCACTTTCATTTTCATACATTGGAGAAGGAAATGGCAACCCACTCCAGTGTTCTTCCCTCGAGAATCCCAGGTAGAGGGGAGCCTGGTAGGCTGCCGTCTATGGGGTCGCACAGAGTCGGACACGACTGAAGCGACTTAGCAGCAGCAGTACGCTCTGTGAGGGTGGGGCCATATCTGTGTATTTTGTCTCTGTGGGTGCTCAGTTGCTCAGTCAGGTCAGACCCTTTGCAACATCATGGATTGTAGCCTGCCAGGCTTCTCTGCTCATGGAAGAGTACTGGAGTAGGTTGCCATTTCCTGGTCCAGGGGATCTTCCGAACTAAGGGATCAAACCCCTGTCTCTTGTGTTTCCTGCATTGACACATAGATTATTTACCACTAGCACCACCTAGGAAGCCATCTGAGTATTTTACTACCCTTCAGAATAGTGCCAGGAGCAAAACAGATGTCTAATAACTATTAATATTTGTTGAATGAATGAAAAGTCAGACCTACACAAACTGAATGATTTCTCAGCTTTGTTGAGCTGTATAATAGACTTCTCTACAAAATTTTCATTTGTCTTAAACTCAACCTATGTCTTTCTACATTGGCTTTTATTTTTAGAGAAAATAATCTTTGTGAGTTTGACATTGTACATTAAAATCTTGTGATTATGGAAATGAAGTGTTGTTGCTGTTGTTGTTCAGTCACCCAGTCATATCCAACTCTTTGCCACCCCACAGAGTGCAGCTTGCCAGGCCTCTCTGTCCCTTACCACCTCCCAAAATTTGCCCAAATTCATCTCCATTGCATTGATGATGCCATCCAGCCATCTCATCCTCTGAAACCCTCTTCTCCTTCTGTCCTCAATCTTTCCCAGCATCAGGAACTTTTCCAGTGAGTCAGCTGTTCGCATCAGAAGACCAAAATACTACAGCATCAGTCCTTCCAAAGAGTATTCAGGGTTGATTTCCCTTAAGATTGACTGGTTTGATCTCCTTGCTGTCCAAGGGACTCTCAGGAGTCTTCTCCAGCACCACAGTTCAAAGGTATCAGTTCTTTGGCACTCTGCCTTCTTTACAGTCCAGCTCTCACAACTGTATGTGACCACTGGGAAGGCCATAGCCTTGACTATACAGACCTTTGTCGGCCAAGTAATGTCTCTGCTTTTCAACAAACACACTGTCTAGGTTTGTCATAGCTTTCCTGCCAAGGAGCAATCATCTGATTTCATGGCTACAGTCACCATCTGCAGTGATTTTGGAGCCCAAGAAGAGGAAATCTGTCACTACTTCCACCTTTTTGCCTTCTATTTGCCATGCAGTAATGGGGCCAGATGCCATGATCTTGTTTTTTTTTTTTTTTTTTTTTTCAATATTTAGTCATAAGCCAGTTCTTTCACTCTCCTCCTTCACCCTCATCAAGAGGCTCTTTAGTTCCTCTCTTTTTTTCTGCCATTAGAGTGATATCATCTGCGTATCTGAGATTGTTGATGTTTCTCCCACCTATCTTGATTCCAGCTTGTAACTCATCCAGCCCGGCATTTCTCATGATGCGCTCACTATATAGGTTAAACAAAGAGGATGTCAGCAGACAGCCCTGTCATACTCCTTTCTTGATCTTGAACCAATCAGTTCCATAAAGCATTCTAACTGTTGCTTCTAGACCCACATACAGGTTTCTCAGGAGACAGGTAAGATGGTCTGGTATTCTCATCTCTTTAAGAACTTTCCATAGTTTGTCATGATTCACACAGTCAAAGACTTTAGCTTAGTTGATGAAACAGGAATAGATGATTTTCTGAATTTCCCTTGCTTTCTCTGTAGTCCAACAAATGTTGGAATCTGATCTCTATTTCCTTTTCCTTTTCTAAACCCAGCTTGGACATCTGGAATTTTTTGGTTCACATAATGCTGAAGCCTAGCAGGTAGGATTTTAAGCATGACCTTACTAGCATGGGAGACGAGTGCAATTGTCTGATGGTTAGCACATTCTTTGGTACTATCCTCCTTGGGAATTGAGATGAGGATTGACCTTTTCCAGTCCTGCGGCCATGGCTGGGTCTTCCAGGTTTGCTGACATAATAAATGAACTATGCTTCAGGAAAAAGTAATAAAAAGAAGAAAAAATTAAATCATATGATTATGAAGTAGAATGCAGCACCTCTGTAATTAGCCATGAACCATGGATTTCTTTGGGAATCCAATCTATTTCAAAACAGACATTGGCAGGTAATCTTGGACCCCATGGACTGTAGCCTATCAGGCTCCTCCATCCATGGGATTTTCCAGGCAAGAGTGCTGGTTTGTTCAGATGTTAAGATGCCCATTGTGAAGTGCCCTTCTTCTAAATACCTCTTTACTCTGTAATAAGGTAGAGAAAAATGCAAGAAGCATCCATCTATACTTTTAACTTACCAAATGATTAATCTGTATTATAGTCATCAAAGTATTTTCATAAATCATCTCATAACTTTGTCCTTGATTTAGCCCCTCATTGATTTTAGGCTACCAGTGTCACAGGAGAATTCTAGAACAAAGATTGCCTCAAACCACCATTATACATTAATATTATCAACTTGAAAAATGAAAAGCAGTATTCTAGATTGTTGATGTTTTGTTTGTTAATATTTAAAGCAAGAGCAAGTGGAGCTGTCTCTTGCTTTCTCTCTTTCCCAAACCAGCCTATTGTCGGGTTATTCCCTTCATGTCCCCGGCCCAGTGTGTCAGCGGACAGACACCGGAGGAGACACTCTGGTCTCCGTGGCCAAAGGGCAGCGCCCTTGTTTCTCGCTGTAACTGCCAAGAAAGCATTTGAATAGTGCTATCTAATGTCATTGTGTTTATTATGCAGACTGACACATGTCTATGGGAACTTGTCTGAAAAGAAATACTCATCCATGTTGCTTCTTTAATCTTCCCAGATGACAAAAATCATGGAGTTATTCTTGGTGCTGACAATGAAAAAAAATAGCTTTACTATCTCTCTACCTATAATGTCCTAATTATGTTAAAATTAGAATTGAAGTGGTGATACAAGGTGTTGTTATGAGCCATTTGCAGTGTTAAAAATTCAATTATTGTGATGGTGTATTTTGCAATAACAAAATAGATGAAAAAGATATCCTATCATGAATTTCCATAGAAAGACAAATTAAAATCTTATACTGCTTTACACCCCGTTATTGTTAAGGGACTTAATTAACACACTCTTGGAGAAATGTTCCTCTCTGCCTGAGCCTTGGGAATAAAGGCTAGTGGGGGAGGGAGGTCACTTTTCACTACTTGGCAAAAACTTCTCAAGAGCTGGGTGGGGGACCATAGTGGTTGATGGGAATCCACTACTGTTTTAAAGCATTGTGCCGTCCAAATACTTTCTTTAATGAGCACTAAGTGCTTAACATATTTTAGTTTGTGCCTGAATGTTTTTTTTGTTATTAGCTTGGTTATTTAACTTTCCAGATAAGAATTTTGATACAAATTAGCTTTCTGTTAATAAATTCACAAAACCTCTCCAGTTTTTTATATTAATATATAATTGAAAGAATATGAAGATGATCCAGAATGATAATGATAATTTAGGTAAAACCATTTTGTAAGCTATAAGGCAATATGTATATTTATATACTTATCATGATATTTCTCATTTAGAAAAGTATTAGTTATTAAACCCTTAATGAGTTGTGAGAGGTGAACAATTAAATACCAACAATTACATCTAATAAAATAATTTTAATAAATCCACAATGACTCAAGATTTTTAAACACACATCATTAGAATTTAGAGATCTAAATTTTATTTTTAATGGCCTGAATTAAATCGGTTCCAATTATTTATGGCTTACGATGATGTCTCTTCCTTTCAAGGCAGTTTTCTGCAGAAGAAAATAAAATAGATACAAAGTACCATTTTCCATAGTATTGGAAGAAAGAATCTGTGCAAAAAGGAGAGAAGTAGAATCTGATCATTTCAATTAGGTCACAAATAGAAAAAAGGTGAAAATTATACTATGGAAAGAAGAAACAAAATATATGGGGTACTGACATTCCTATGATACTTCAAGCATTTGTTGTTCAACATATGTATGTGAAATGTATGTTTGCATGCTCTTATTCATGTATCTATCACTGCAAATACATATTCACATATTTTTTCATTTCAGAGATGAGATATTCTGAAATATATCTACATCCATGTATAGTACTACTAAATGAGTATATCACCTACAAAAAAAAAATGTCCTTGCTGCTTTACATAAGCCAAATTACAGTACTCGTTAGATTTAGAATTCTTTACATTCTTTTCATTTAATTCAGCCATTCATATTTGAGCTTTCAATCTCACCAGTAGACAGGCCCTCATGGAAACCTTCATAGTGTTGTTCCTGTTGCATTTTTGTCACCAAAACTCTCATTCCCTTCAGCTTCTGGGCTGCTATTGTGAAGCTAATTGCTGACATTTCTCTCCAGATCAAACCTTTCATTACCAGCATCATTGTCTGAAAGCACGCTGCCCAGTCATTTTGAAATATAATCTCCTACGCAGGTCTTTACTTTAAATGATATGCACATATATTGTTTTAATTGCTGACATATTTTTTCAACTTTCAAAAATGAAGCACAGGATTTCCCCAGTGGTCCAGTGGCTAGGAATCCACCTGCCAGTGCAGGGAACATGGGCTCAGTCCCTAGTGTGGGAAGGTTCATGCTCCACAACTACAGAGCCACACTCTAGAGCCCTTGCTCCACAACGAGAAGCCACTGCAGTGAGAAGCCCACCTACCACTGGACAGTAACCCCTGTTTGCTGCAATTAGAGAAAGCCCGGCTGCAGCAACAAAGGCCCCGAGCAACCAAAAATAATTAATTAATTAGTTATTTTTTAAAAATAAATGTACTTAATATACATGTAAAAAATGTGAAGTGTGAGTCTCTCAGTCTTGTCTGACTCTTTGTGAACCCGTGGTCTGTCCACAGAATTCTCTAGGCAAGAATACTAGGGTGGGTTGCCATTCCCTTCTCCAGGAGATCTTCCCAATCCAGGAAATGAATGCAGGTCTCCTGTATTGCAGGCAGATTTTATACCATCTGAGCTACCAGGGAAGTTGGTACATTTTATGTTCTGTGCTTAGTTGCTCAGTCGTGTCCGACTCTTTGCAACCCTATGCACTGTAGCCCACCAGGCTCCTCTGTCTGTGGGCATTCTCCAAACAAGAATACTAGAGTGGGTTGCTATGCCCTCCTCTAGGGGAGCTTCCCAACTCAGGATCAAACCCAGGTCTCCTGCATTGCAGGTGGATTCTTTCCCTGCTGAGCCATCAGGAAAGCCCAAGAATACTGGAGTGGGTAGCCTAACCCTCCCCCAGGTGATCTTCTTGACCCAGCAACTGAACTGGGGGTCTCCTGCATTGCAGGTGGATTCTGTACCAGCTGAGCTACCAGGGAAGCCCAAAAAATTCATATTATACATAGATTTTTATAGTTTTTTAAGGTACCCCAAATATTGCTTGGGCTTCCCAGGTAGCACAGTGGTAAAGAATCTGCCTGCCAATGCAGGAGACGCAGGTTTGATCCCTAATGGGGAAGATTCCCTGGAGAAGGGAATCTTCGGTGTTCTTCACCCACTTCAGTGTTCTTGCCTGGAGAATTCCATGGACAGAGGAGCCTGGCGGGCTACAGCCCATGGGGTCACAAAGAGTCCAACACAAGTAAGCAACTGAGTGCATGGGCACTGTACTTACTTTTGGTGTTTATAAGCCAGTACTTAGTGAATATTAGCTTTAATGAATGTTAACATTTTACCCTTGCCTTTATTGATAATTTTTTTTGGTTAAGTCCTATACTTCTGGTAAATTTTGTGATGACTAAATATATGCTTTTGTTCCACTCTTGGTCTTCAATCCACATACGACTGTAAGAGATAGACATCCCCTCTCTTTCCTCATCTTGTAAACATTCCCCTAGGAGGCTAATAGAGGAGAAAGTGAAATATGTTTCCTTTCATTTAAAGAAGTTCAGATAAGTCATTCAAATGTAAGTAGAAAAAGGATCTTCAGATTTCTGTGTACAACATTGGCCTTAGTGACCTTTAAAATGGTTGGCAAAAATCCTGGTTGGTAAGGATTACTCAGTAGGTCAACTGGATCGAGGGCAGCCCTTGGGCGCTCACTCCTTTGGGAACGTGGCTGATTCTTGTGTTGTACCCAGTCAATCAGCCATGTCTGACCTTTGCGACCCTCTGGACTGTAGCTCACCAGGCTTCTCCATCCATGGGATTCTCCAGACAAGAATGCCCTCCTCCAGGGCATCCTCCCAACCCAGGGCTCAAACCAGCATCTCCTGTGTCTCCTGCATTGCAGGCGGATTCTTTACCCGCTGAGCCAGTGGGGAAGCCACGATGGCTGATTCTTACAGGGCTGGAATTTCTCCTCATCAGAACCTTCTTCCTTGGTAAGAGGTAGGCAAGTGGACAATCTGATTCTTCATTGCTCTGGACACCCCATAAATACATGGTGCAACTGTGGTTTTGAGGCACAACTCCAGGAGACAAACCATTGTCCATGATAAATATCCTAGTGGTTAAGAACACCCGTTCTGAAGTCAAACTGCTCAAGTTCTCATAAAGTTTCACTACATAAAATCTATGTGATTTGAGGCAAATTTTTTAATCTTCCTGAATCTCTTTTCTCACTGATAAAATGAAAATTTAACTTGTTCCATTTAAATGTGTGCAGAAACAGTGGTAAAATTCCATTCTGTGTTTCAGTAATACAGTGAAAGAGACAGCTGTTCCTTATCCCGTGAGGATGAGGACAGAGGCAGTTTCGGGTGTGTGCGAAGTGAGTTTCCTTGGTATCTAGTTCTGAGTTACTGACCCAATAAAATGCCAGCTCTTCCCATCTTTATTATTTTTTCAAACATGCCCCTGTCCAGAGAGCATGATTGTGAATTAAGGGAAGCAAGGGAAGCAAGGGATTGGTGGAGGCCAAATTGGGAATTTATAGCAAGATATAGGGAACACAGCACAAATCTACAGAGCTGAATGAACCTTAATATTTCATGGAGTCCATTGGATGACCTGAGAAATTTTGAAAATGCCAGGGAATCATTTCATTTTAGATGGGCTACACTTACAAAGAGACCAACCTCAGTATTTAGGAGCTTTAAAGAGCTATAACCTTAGCCTGTAGGCATTCTAATACACACTTATTTCAGATATGCAGTATCAATTCTAGAATCAACTTAAGCTGCATCATACTGTGAAACACCTCCGTTTTTGTATACCTGTGTTTGGGCAATGTTTGTGAATAGAAGTGTATTCAAAACACCTTGTAGAAAATTCTTCAAAATTCTCAAAAGAGAATGTAATATATCAACAAATGATAAGGCACTGATCCTGTAGTAATTCATACATGTTTAATATACAGTGTTACACTTATATATGGAATCTAGAAAAATGGTACTGAAGAATTTATTTACAGGGTAACAGTGGAGAAATAGACAGAGAGAATAGACTTATGGACATGGGAAAAGGGGAGGAAAGAGTTAGATGTATGGAAAGAGTAACATGGAAACTTACATTACCATATGTAAAATAGGTAGCCAATGGGAATTTGCTGTGTGGCTCAGGAAACTCAAACAGGGGCTGTGTTTCAACCTAGAGGGGTGGGATGGGGAGGGAGATGGGAGGGAGGTTCAAAAGGGAGGGGGCATATGTATACCTATGGCTGATTCATGTTGAGGAAACAGCAAAATTCTGTAAAGCAATTATCCTTCAATTAGAAAAAAAGACAAAACTGTAGAGTCTTACATTTTCTGCAGAGTCCACACACATCCAACCCCACCACAGGACAAAGAGGGAAGTTAGAGATTATTGTCAGGCACCCAAAACGAAATAGAACAAATATATTATAATTCATGAAAGACTGTTGACCAAATATTTAAATACTGTTCTAAGTTTAAAACAAAACAAAACAAAACAAAAACAAAAACACTGCTGAGAAAAACCAAACATAAAGCACAAGAATACTTGAGTCCCAGAGTTACAGGAATGTCTGACGTATTCAGCCTGTTCGTCCCTGTGTAATCCCCACCCCCGTCTTCATGACAGACGTGCCGGTAGCCAGTATCCTCTGTGTTTAACTTCCCAAGACACAGTTAAATCTCAAAAGTGAGAGGACAGAATGTTCCAGGCTAAATGTAAGATATCATGCTAATACCAAGGAGAATGTCTTCTACAGGGAATAATTATACCAAAATATTCATAGAGTTATGACTTGGTGTATTGAAATGCATGTTTTTAAGAATTGACTCATGTTTGTTTTAAATGCTGCCGTCTGATTTCTTTGATCTTTAGTCTTTTTTGCAAAGAAATACTTTTCAAGTATTCTCCTTGGCATGTGTCTTAGCCAAACACATTGTGGGAAGAACTTAAAATGCTTAGTCATGTGCCTTCTCTCATTGGTATCCCTGAGGTGCCTCGGCCTAGGGCAGTGACATAATACCTGACTCCGGCCAAAGGAACAGTGCCCACTCTGTTTTGACGGAGTATTATTCATGATCACCGCTTTACAGAAATGTTCAAGAATATCAAGTAAAGGCATGAGCTAATTATGCAAAAAATCGAAACAAATGCTACTTTTAATACTAAGAGATTAAGATACAATAATCTTAGTAGCCAGATAAATTGAGTTACTTCTTAGATAGTGCCTCAGATACATGCTTGAATTATGAAAAAGGGTAAAATAAGACCCTTTCCATCTGAGTTCTGCCATAGGAAAATTCTCCTTTGTAATTTAAAATGTTGCGTCATTCTGCCAAAAAAACATGTGTGTGTGTGCACACACGTGTGTGATTGTGCAGGCTTGTGTGAGAGACAGAGATGACTTGAAAATGAATAATTCTGCATTTGTCATCAGTAGTACTTGGAAAGTGCATATGTATATACTCACTGTAAAACTGTCGACTTGTAGCATTTTAGGGGTAGTATATGCAGCAGATATATTCTACCTCTAATGGACGAATGTACTAAAAACTGTGTTCTAAATTCATTTGCTTGCACTCTTTGCAGTCATACATTCCGTAACTGGAGATCCCTGTCTTTAAGCTTTGTTTATGCCCAAAATATAAATGTATATGAATTTCATGAATTGACAGTCTGCATCATCAAGGATGCCAGGGATTTGCTAAGCTGTAACTGGATGGCCGATATACATCCTGTGTAAGAAACCAAGAGTGAATACAGTGAACTAATTATGATGCCAGAGGAGAGCCCTGAAATCCTTTGTCTTCAGTTTGAGGCCTTTTACATGGACTTTAATTGAAGGCATAGAGTGAAGGAAGAGGAATATCCTGCCCAGGATGAAAGGTTTCAAATAAAAGGTATTTATCCCAGTAGGGCAAATGAGCACCAAAATATGTGTTATGAATGGGATTCAGTATATAGAGCCTGCACTCCCAGTTAGAGGGTTCAAATTTACATCAGTGCCCAAGTAGGAGCAGGTGTGTGAAGGTGCGTATGTCCAGCCTCCAAGTACAGAGGGTCCTACTTCCGAGGGTGTCCTGCAACAGGTCACCCGGGTTTAGTAGTAGCAGGAGGCATGGAGGTTTCGGTTTTATTTGAGCCGCTGTCACGACCAGGGCCCTGGGCAAAAGGCCAGCGTGGTTCGTTTGACTTCCTTCCTTTCTTTTCTTCCTTTCTTTCCTCTCCCACGTCCTGCCATCCATTCTGGTCATGGACAGCAGAGATAACTGCAGACTGCAAATGAAATGCTGAACTGGCTCTAAAAATATGACTCCTTGCAACCATTTAATTGCAAAAGAATCTTTGTGCTGGAGCTTCACCATGCCCCTCAGAAGGCCAGCTCAGTAATTTGGCTGTCAATCATGTGTAATTTTATACCATAGAGTCTGGAGGGATAATAAATAGAATTAGAGTTTTCCACTGGAATGCTGATTCTTAGAAAATGAACAGCCCAAATTACTGGAAGAGTCTTTAAAAACGTCTCATGGAAAAACCAGGTTTTATCAAAAAAAAAAAAAAAAAGTAAACTATTCATTTTAAACTTATTTTAAAATCACTACAAAGTCTGTCACTTATTTATGTTAAACCATTCTCGTATTAGTGCCTCTTCTACCCTGTTGTCAGTATATAAAAATAGGATACTAAATTGCAGTTTCTTTTTATCTGGTCTGAGAAATTGGATTATTTGCCTAAAAGGACCACAATATAGTGAATTATTTTTAAATGGATTATACCACGCAAAATAGTGAGTCCTTCATCCTTTGGTTCTACTTTTGTTTTGTAAGATTTAAAAATCTTTTCTTTTAAAACAAAATTTATAAGGATATTCCTGGAAACTTCAAGAACTGAAGTGGGATTTAAACAAAATCAAGCACGTTAGAACAGAAATAATGTTCCTGTTCACATGCATGCCTCTTACAACATTCAAAAATCTGGGACAGAAAATAATGTAGGGTTTTACTGTTTAAGTATAACATACATACAAAAACGAGTGTATGCCATCAAGTAAAACTTGCTCAAGATTATGTGTCTAACACCTGACCACAATACTGCATTTGGTTATTGTTTTATTTTCTTTGCTGAATAGCATTTGATGGTGTACATGTACCATGCTAAACCCATTCTCACAATTGGGCATTTCAGTAGTGTCCAGTGGGGGCTGATATGAATACTACAGATATGAGTGTTCTAGGTGATGTCTTCATCAGAAGACATGTTTATACATGTTTATGTTGAATCTATACCTGAGAGCAGGATTTCTGGGACATAAAATATGCATAAAAGACTTTTAAAAGAGATGGAAAGACATGAAATTTCTTTTTCCATTTTATATTCCCATTCACAGTCTATGAAAGTTATGGTAACACCCAGTTATTTGCCAATATTTGGTATTTTTCTCTTCTCCCCCTTTTTTATCATAACCCTTCTGATATGCATTGATATCCTATGAAAGTTTAAGCCTGTATGTTCCTTGCCTTGTGAGTAATGAAAGGAAGTTGTTCATCTTTTCATTAGTTTATTGGCTGTGTGCATAACCTGTTTTATAAAGTGCTTGTCCAAGTATTTTGAAGTATATATACATATATACAAACACACACACACACAGAATATGCTTCCACTACTGCTCCTTCACCTTTTTAGGGGAATCTTTGATAAAATGAATTCCCCAATTAATATGGTCCAACTTATAACTTTGTTACTTGTTTTATTAGCATTTTTTTTTATCCTGCATGAGAAAGCCTTGGCTACTGTAACATCATGCGTGTGTTCTATATTTTACTTTCAGAACTTTATTGTTTAATCTTTCATATCTAGACCAGCACTTTATATGGAATTGATTTTTGCATATTTTTGAGATGGGGATCAAGGCGCATTTTTTCACAGTACGGATATCCAGAGGAAAGCATCATCTTTTCCACTGCACGAATGTCATCAGCCTCATAAATTAGATATGTGTGTAGCTTGGTATCCAGATGATCTCGTTTCACTGTTCTGTCTCTCCTTACATGGATACCTCATGGTCTTAATTGCCACCGCTTTGTAATGTGCTTTCTTATCTGTTAGTTTCAGCCTTCTGGGTTTGTTTCTTTTTTTTCAAGACTTCTTGCTTTTCTTGGCCACATGCATTTTCATATACCTTTTAAAATCCACTATCCCTTGTCTCAGCCTCTCTCATGCCTGGAAAAAAAAAAAAAAAAAGGATGCTGCAGTTTGGATTGGAATTGTGTTAACTCTCTCAATTAACCTAAGGAGACTGGAATCTTTACAATATTTTATCTTTTGGTCCATAAACATTTCCCTCCAATCATTTAGGTCAGCTTTAATTTCAATAGGTTGTTGTTGCCAAGTCAGGTTAGGCTGCTTGCTGCTCAAAAACCAATAATCGAAGGGGCAGGGTCAGTAGACAGGAAAGATGGTTTATTCAGAAAAGCTGGCAATCTAGGGAGAAGATGGACTCATGTCTAGCAACCAACTCTGAAGATTGTGCTTAGCTAGCCATGACAATTTTTAAAGTGAAAAAAGGGGAAACAATCTCAGTTAATCATTAAAGGAGGAGGTCAGATTCTTCATCACTTTGCACTGCATGCCAACCTGCTGACTTCTCCTGATCTTCCTTGGATGCTTTCTTGCCTGCATGGTCTGCCTGAAAATTGAATAAGCGGAAGCTGGGGGTGTAGAGTCAGACATTCATCACTCTTCTTCCTTCTAGGAAAGGGAATCAACAGGTTAAGCAAGGCATTGTGTATGTTGAGTAAAGAAAAAATGAGGAGCTAGGTTAAATGTTGCCTTTGCTGTTGTTCAGTCACTCAGTCATGTCTGACTCTTTCCAGCCCCATGGACTGCAGCACTCCAGGCTTCCCTGTCCTTCACTATCTCTCAGAGTTTAAATGTTGCCTAGTGATCTCATCTTTTTTTTTTTTTTTTTGGTGTGATTTTATTTTTTTTTAATTTAAATTTATTTATTTTAATTAGAGGCTAATTACTTTACAATATTGTATTGGTTTTGCCATACATCAACATGCATCTGCCACGGGTGTATACGTGTTCCCCATCCTGAACCCCCTACCTCATCTTTATAATGAAGGTCTGAGGAAAACAGGGATGAACAAACAGAAAAGAGGCAAAGGAGCTGCTTACATTGTCTAGTGTTTAGTGTAGAGGTCTTTTGCCCCTTTCATAGATATAGTCCAAGTTATTGGATGCTTTTCTATAATGTAAATATGATAAAAATTAAAGCAGTAGCTTTAATTTCTTTATTGCTCGTATACATAAGGTCTTCACTGATGACTCAGATGGTAAAGTATCCACCCGCAATGCAGGAGACTCAGGTTTGATCCCTGGGTCAGGAAGATCCCCTGGAGAAGTGACATTGCTACTTATTCCAGTATTCTTGCCTGGAGAATCCCATGGACAGAATACAATGGCTGCCTACTGTCTGTGGGGTTGCAAAGAGTCGGACACAGCTGAGCTACTAACATGTGTACAATATACATAAAGAAAATGGGTGTTTTTTGTACATTTCCTTTTTATTTTTACTCTATCACTGAAGATCCCCAGTATGGTGTTAGGAAGCATAGTGGTAGCAGTGAATGATTTTTCATTCATGGTTAAGGAGAAGTTTTTAATATTTAATTCTTATTGTAATTGTTTTCATTATCAAATGGAGGGGACCATTCTCCATGCCTAGTTTGCAAAGCTGGTTTCTTAAACTATAAATGACTGTTGAATTTTATGGAAACCAAGTATTTGTGCTTTTTTAGATCAAGTTTTAAACCATTAGAATGGATATTCCATGATGTCCACAATTCTGCTTTCTTCAGAGAACACTAAGATCAACCAAGAATACAACAACAAAAAAAATAGGAATACAATTCCACATACAATAACGCTAGATAGAATCAGCCACAAACTCATATAAAGAAGGTATGCAGAGTTTAGAAACTGCTTTTCAGATTTCATTCTGTATGCAAATTTCATTCTAAAAAAGTAGGAAGGAGGGAAAGATGGATGGAAGAAAGGAAGTGTCAGGACTCAGCATCCTTCACTGGAGCACAGAGTCCCGAAGACATGGTGGGGGACGGGAGAGACAAAAAGCCCCGTAGAGGACAAGCTCCAACAAGAGAGAATCAACTTGAGGGGGGTGTTTCAAGAACTGCATTTTTTGGTTTCACTTCCTTCATACTCTGCACTTTCTCCTTCCCAATCAGTTAGTAAGCAGAAGTTAGGCCAAGATAAGGTTGTCATAATTGAAAAATAAGTAATAAAGTAAAGGGTTTAAATATAAGACAGTGGGTTAACCCTGTTTTTTAAAGTAACAAATTAGAAAGAGAAGAAAGTAACACAGTGATATACAAAAAGCAGAGAAAGTATCATTCCAGAAGATAAAATTACCCCCAGAAAGCTTAAGAGAAAATTAGCCATATTCTTTTTTTAAAGCCTGAAGACATTTAAAATCATGAGGGGAAAGTGAAATCAAAGAGATAATGATAAGACAAAAAAGATGTGGAAAGAATAACAATAAACTGGCAATGCTCATGAAAAAAAATAGGAAAAAATAAAGCCATTTCCTGAAATGAAACCACATTAGAAGCCTCAAGAAGAATAATAGTGCAGGAATATAGAGACCTGGTATGAGGGAATAAAGCAGAAGAGAAAAAAAATACATAAAAGCAAGAAAAAAGAAGGCAATCGATATGGAAGAGAGATAGCTCGGAACTAATGTATGAGATGTTATCACCCGGGAAAATAATTTTCTTAAAAGAGAGACTGCCAGCCTGGCTTTTAATGCTCTTCTTCAGTTTTCAGTGTCAGAAGATACCTGAATGATTCATTTACAAACACTGTGTGTGTGCTGAGTCACTTCAGTCATGTCCAACTCTTTGCAACCCTCTAGACTGTAGACCTCCAGGCCCCTCTGTCCATGGGATTCTCCAGGCAAGAATACTGGAGTGGGTCGCCATGCCCTCTTCCAGGGGCTCTTCTTGACCCAGTAATCGAACCCATGTCTCTTAAGTCTCCTGCGTTGTCAGGTGGGTTCTTTATCACTAAGCCACTTTACCATTTGGGAAGCCCATTCACAAACATTATAGAACCTCTAAGTAGGGGCCAAGAGTTGTCTGAATTCAGGAGCATCCTCACAGAAATGAAAGTGAGCTGACATCTGCAGGCACCAGGAACACCCCATTCCAGGTGAATAACACCCCCATGGTGGTTACCAGTCCTCCCGGCAACAGAAAATATCCAGTCTGCACTGGCAGGAACACAGGCCTCCCCATAAAGCATTCTTGCCAAAATATCTTAGGAACAACATAGTCAGTCAAGACCTAGGTCAAGGTGCGTGATTTAGATTTGGACATACAACAGTATTAGGGGAGAGTAGGATTGGTGTTAGGGTATATGGAATAAGAAATACCCTTTATTTTATCAAAGTATGTGCTGTTTGAATTTTAATAGTAAGCTTATATTGTTTTAAAAAATCAAAAATTAATTTTAAAAAGTCATCATTTCTACTATATGTAAAACAGATAGCCAACAAAGACTTACTGTGTAGCAGAGTACTATACTTAACATGCTGTAATAACCTATTAGGAAGAAGAATCTAAAAATAAATATATATGTATATATGTGTGTGTGTGTGTAACTGAATCACTTTGATGTATACCTGAAACTAACACAACATTGTAAATCAAGTATACTTCAATTAAAAAAATTAAACAATATAGTAAACCATAAAAAGTCACCCTTTTTAGTTCTTCTTTGAGCTAATACTAAATACAATCCTTTTCAAATGGGGAGTAGCAGTACCTCCTTTTGACATTATCAAGTATTATCCTAACAATTACAGTTCTTTAAGTTTTAGAATTAAAGACAATATTTCTTCTATAAGTTATCACCTTATTAACACTTGCAGTTATCCAGTTACATTGGGCTGTTATCTCTTTTTTTAAATAACTTGCTTCAGGTTGTATAATTATGAAATGGGACCTGAGTCCATTTGATACAGTGTTCAGTAAAATACATCGTTCAATTCATGTGTTTGGAAGTCATGGTTAAAATAGCAAAAATCAGGTAAAAGACTCAAAAGTGTTTAAGGCTGGGAGTGGGCGGGGGTGATGTCAGTATTTAAAATTTAGGTTCAAAGTTAGCATCTAGACAAGTTTTCTTTCCTGTGAGCCTTGGGTTGATTACACTTGGCCTTATTTTTTATTTTTCTTGAATTACAATCTCATTTCAAAAATTGAAAAAAAAAAAAGATGTTGAATAAACTTGTGTTGGTTGCAGAGCCCATCTCTAAATACAACTAGACTGGCTTTGAATATGAACTCTAAACAATCTTGAATCCATCTCCTGCCTTTGAATTCACCAAGGAAGCAGTCTAGATTCAGTTTGAGGATGATTTTGTGATTCTGCGGGATTTTTTTTTTTTTTTAATGTTGAGACACAGATAGTTAAGGATCCAGACCCAAATTTGGGGCAAAGGAATGGAAGATTAGAAAACTAGAATTTGCTAGGCAGGCTAGTGGGAGGGTCCTTTTGTGATGAAATGTTGCATAAATAATGCCGATGGGGGTCTAAATTCACTGTTGCCATGGAGACCTTTGTGCCTGGCTGAACTCCATTCTTTTCTCTTTTAAGAAGGCAACCACTAGGCTTGTGGTATCTCGGATGCTTCTTGCTTTGCTTTCTCTTAAACTGTTTGCAAGTGAAAGCAGAAATTAAACTATGATTATTCAGCATCCCGGCTTTTCTGAGGCTGTGTTTCCAAGCCATTCGTGATTTTTGAGCTCCTCTGGGGTTCCTTTTGGCCCTGGTACAGGGAGGGAGAAGCAGGTAGGGGGATTTCCAGGAGCCGCCTGCACCGCTGCTTGGAAAGGAGGGAAAAGCAAGCCTGCGTCTTTGTGACTTACTTGCCTAGAGGACAGTTTTGAAGTGTTTAAGGACCATTTATTTCCAAAGGTAACAGAGAAAAAGTGAAGAGTAAACCTATTTGTTTTTTAAATGCTTTTACTGTGACTGTTGTTTGTGTGACGGTTTTAACTAAAGTTTTAAAACTGCAGGTGGAGAATTCTGTGTGGGAAACACGGACCGAATTTATTTCTGGCTCCGCGGTTGTCATTGTGTTCAGTGTATTAATGTTTAAAGTATAAAAGGCAAGTAACCACATTAAACAGAAAGCGGTTATAAGGATTGGTGTGCTATTTCCCTTTCAACCATTATAACTGCTTAATACTGTTTTAAGTAAAACTTGGGGTGTCATAGATACATACTTCAGATTTTATGGAAATTATGATTATCCTTGTAAGTAGCCATTTATAATTAAGTGAGGATTATCTAGCAATTAAAAACTGATTTGGAAATTGTGCGCCTTTTTTTTTTTTCCCTTTCGGTGCAAAATTGAATGAATAAACTCACCCAGAAAGAAATCTTTCATAGAGAGTAAAGACACAAAAATCATCCAACCAGTGACACTGTGTAAAGTAAGTGTAGAAATTCAGTATATTGGACAGCTAACTTGTTGCATTGCATAGCCTTTTTTCAGAGATAATTTGGTCTCTTGTAGAGATAATGTAGTCCTCACTGATGAGCGTATATTGAGACTAGAATATAATAATTACATGTTTTGATCATTCTAAATGCTGCAGGCGTAAATGGGGTGCAGGCATCCCATCATTATAGAACACCTTTACCATACAAGTGTTTCCAGATTGCTTTTATTCAGATAAACTTGTTGAAAGAATCATCGACCAAATTTACAATGACTTCATAGATTTTACCTGTGTCGCTGCTCGAGTTAAAATATTTGTGCTACTCAAGAGTTTAAAGAAACAAATTGATTTCAGAATGCTGGCAATTTAACAGATGACAATTGATGATTGCTGTACATTGCTGTGTATTTGTAAGAGACATGTGCATTGTAGAATTGTGAGTACAGGAAAATGGAATGCCTTGTAAAGTCTTTATTTTCTTTTTCTTTAAATTATTTTCAAATGGAGACGACAAACAGAGATTGACTTTCAACTTATGTTAATCAGAAATTAGCACTTCTACATGCTTAATAATATTTGAAATTTGAATGACTTTGTACCCCAAGTACTAAGTATAAATAATGACCATGTTGACATAAAGAAATGATTTATTTTTATCAGAAATATATTGTCACATGTTTTATTATTTTAATTTCCTAGCATGAATAAATTTAAAAGATGCTAACAAAGACCCCCATATACTCTGGGGGTACCTCTTAATAAATATTTCATTTCAGTTAAAGTTAAAAATGTATATTATCATATTAAAGGTAAGAAATCTGTGTATTTTTAAGGAATGGAAGTAAACCTGAGTGGTATAGATTGAGGATAATGTTTTGAGAAAACTTTGACCTTTGAAAGTGTTTTCTATATATATTGGCTGTTATTAATAATACTGTCTAAATATAAAGGTAAATGGCGATTAAGCTTCACTTTAGGAATATAGTTCTAGGCATTCACTTTGGGTAACACCAATGTGATGACGATCCAAGCAACATTAAACTATAAAGCATAGTTTGTGCATTTTATCCAATAGTTTTTTTAAAAATAAAAAGTTAACTGACATGCAGAGATTCTATTACCCTAGATTGCCAAGTATAAATATTTTTTGTGGGGGAGGACATTTAAACTATTTTTAAGTAACTTCTTTTTAAAACCCAGGTATTTATATCATGGTAGATATATCTGAAAACATACTAAATAGGTCCTTTAGGTGACATTCTAAAACATAAGCAAAGAGTCAAACAAAATATGATTTAAAAGGAATATACATTCTGAAAATTTCCAGATGTGAAGTTGCAAAATCCTTTCTGGGCTCTTTTACTCTTAAGTTGTGTGCACACAGTTAAGAAAAATAGTTTCATATTTACCCATGAGTTTCCAGATTTGGTCCAGCTGAGCTGATTATATTGTCAAGTTGCAGAATTACAATGAATAAATATGACCAACAGTTCCAGTTGGTTTTGGAACAAAGGTTTGTTAGTTTTGAAACAAAGATTTGTGTTTCTACAAGGAGCTTATTAACATGTGAATTCTGATTTAGAGTTCTGTTTTTTATAGCTCTTTTATAATTCCGAAGTTTCACAATACCTTCTATCCACCACATCTTTGTTGAGTCCCTCCTGTGTGCTAAACATCCTGTGAGATGCCAGGTACAAAAATGAGAAGAGATATTTTCAACGTTCCAAGAACTGAAGAATCTGATGGGGATGCAAATAAGAGAACTAGTAACTCTCACCCAGTAAAATCATTGCTGTCATGGGGATGTGGCCAAGGAGAACATGAAATAGCACTGAGGTTTATGTAGTACATTAAGATATGTTTATTTGATCCTCCAATCTGAGATATTAAAAAAAAAAAAAAAGTGTAAGTGACTTGTACAAAAAACTGTTAATGAATCACTTTAAAGATTATTTCTGTATAGTAGTCAGGGATACCCTATGAATATGTAAATTCTATCATGTTACTACTCCCCTGGAGGAGGGCATGGCAACCCGCTCCAGTCTTCTTGCCTGGAGAATCCCATGGACAGAGGAGCCTGGTGGGCTACAGTCTGTGGGTCACGAAGAGTCGGACACAACTGAAGCGACTGAGCACCCAGCAGGCACATCATGTTACTTCTCTATGTGGAGTTAAAGTTAGAGGCCATACAGGGGCCAACAGACCCATCTATGGTCTGTGGCCTGCTGCCCCGACTCTCCCACATCTCCTGAGGGTCTTCCTTCTTGCTTGCTTTGCTCCTGCATCCAAAACTCTTTGCTTGTCCTGGTTCCTGCCCCCAGCTCAGGGCCTTTGCATTGACCCTTTGCTGCTGCTAAGTCGCTTCAGTCGTGTCCGACTCTGTGGGACCCCATGGACAGCAGCCCACCAGGCTCCCCCATCCCTGGGATTATCCAGGCAAGAACACTGGAGTGGGTTGCCATTGCCTTCTCCAATGCATGAAAGTGGAAAGCGCAAGTGAAGTCACTCATTCGTGTCTGACTCTTCGCGACCCCCATGGACTGCAGCCTACCAGGCTCCTCCGTCCATGGAATTTTCCAGGCAAGAGTACTGGAGTGGGGTGCCATTGCCTTCTCTGGCATTGACCCTTTATCTCTGCTTAAAACACAACAGCCCCCTGTCACCCCAAATCCACACCAGACAGGTGCTTCGCTCCCTCACCTCTTTCAGGTCTTTGGTCAGATGTCGCCTTGTCAGTGAGTTCATTCTTGATAACTCCATTTAAATTCCCTCCCCATCTTTTCCTGGAGTTACCATCCTCCACTGCCTTTACCACAGATGGCACCCTATGGAATCTACCTGTCCATTCTGTTCAGTGTTCATTTTCTCCACTAGAATGCAAGATCCAAAAAGGGCAGGGATTTTTGTCTGGCTTTTTGATTGCTGCATTCCCAGCACCTAGACCCATGCCTGGCTACTTGCTGAATAAACAAATGAAAATCTGAATATAGTTGGCTCTTTGTATTGGTGGGTCTTGCATTCACAATTCAATGAACTGCAGATCAAAATATTTGGGAGAAAATAATTCCAGAAACTTCCAAAAAGCAAAGCACATTTGCTGTATCCTGGCAACTATTGATAAAATATTTACATTTTATTTACAACTACTTGCATAGCATTTACATTGTACTAGGTATTATAAAGGGGCTTCCCCATTGGCTCAGTGGTAAAGAATCCATCTACCAAGCAGGAGACCCAGGTTCAATCTCTGGGTTGGGACGATTCCCTGCAAGAGGAAATGGCAACCCACTCCAATATTCTTGCCTAGAGAATCCCGTGGACAGAGTAGCCTTGTGGGCTACAGTCCATATTGTCACAAAGAGTTGGACATGATGGAAGCTAGTGAGCGAGGTATTATACATCATCAAGAGGTAATTGAAAGCATGTGAGAGGATGTGCGTATATTACTTGGGAATGCTACACCATTTTATACAAGGGACTTGAGTATCTGTGGATTTTGATACCTGCTGTGTTTCTTAGAACCAATTCCTCAAGGATACTGAGGGGTGACAAAAATATATGTTCTACTTTATTGTTGTTTCAGATATTTAAAAATAATCAAGATGATGACCTAATTGGGTGGCATGGGACTGAGTTGGAGGGAGGCTTAAGAGGGAGGGGATCCAGGTGTACACTGAGGACAGGAGGAAAAGGGGGCAACAGAGGATGAGATGGTTGGATTGCATCACTGACTCAGAATTTGAGCAAATTCAGAGAGATAGTGAAGGACAGAAAAGCCTGGCATGCTGCAGTCCATGGGGTAGCAAAGAGCTGGACACAACTTAGCAACAGAATAATAGCAATGTATTACTTTGTTATACAGCATAAACTAACACAACATTGTAAAACAATTATACTTGAGTAAAAAAAAAAAAGTAAAAGAATGAGTAAAAAAAAAGTAAAAGAATATTAAAGAAAGGGCTAAGTACAATTTAAAAAAAAATAATAAGGAAACTCTATAAAGTTCAGACACCCTTTATGAGTCTACAGTTATTCAAAATATAAAGGTTTTTAAACTGAAAAAAAAAATGGGTTGAGAATGTTGAAAGTTATCACTTGCAACCTGTTATTGTAGCTTACATGTGAAAATGCCCAAATACAAGAAGCAGATTTATAATTGCTTGTGCACAAACACTCCAGTAGGAGTTGGGGGTTTCCCTCCTACAGCATGGTCTATGACATCAGATGGCCTTTGAGTGAGAAAGCCCAGCTTCTACTCCCCTTGATCCAGCCTCCAGCTTTGGAAACTTGACCAATGTCTTCAGCTTCTGTAGCTTTGGGTTGCTTCCTACCATAAAAGGTGTGACTGTCACTGTAATAGTCTAATGTCTATTAACATGAGAGAGAGAGAGTCAATGCCCTAAGTTATTTATGTGATCATATTCAGTTATCAGTTTGGTTAAGTAAAATGCTACCCCAAAACAAAATACATTCTTTGAGTCCCCTGGACAGCAAGGAGATCAAACCAGTCAATCCTAAAGGAAATCAACCCTGAATATTCATTGGAAAGACTATGCTAACACTGAGGTTCCAGAACTTTAGCCCCCTGATGCAAAGAGCCCACTCGTTGGAAAAGACTCTGGTGCTGGGAAAGATTGAAGGCAAAGGAGGAGGGGGTGGCAGAGGATGAGATGGTTACAGAGCATCACTGACTCAATGAACATGAATTTCAGCAAACTTCGGGAGATAGTGAAGGACAGGGAAGCCTGGCATGCTGCAGTCCATGCGGTCAGAAATTTAGTCTGACACAACTTAGTGACTAAATAACAAGAATTATCAATTATAATCACACGCATAGTGGTATCTTGTGTCGTTTGGCCGTATCTCATGCTGGCTTTCCTAGAAGGCATAGTAACATTGAGTGTATTTTGTTAATTGTGGATCAGATCACCTGCCTTTGTCTTATCAAGTTCATCATATACTTGACAAATTTAATTAAACTCAGCACTTGTGGTTTTAAAAATAAACTCTGCAAGTTCTAGGATTTTAATAAACATTACAGTGTGGCTAATTTCACAGTGACTGTTTCTAGTCTCTAAATATTCTTCAAAGACGTGAGGGTTATTTCCTCTAGGAATAAAAGTTTTGAGTTCATCTCTGTTTCCAATGGTATTAGCTCACTTTTGGAGAAGAAAACTAATTTTAAGTGTTGGTCAGCTGTCTGATTATTTCAGTATGAGGCAGATTATTTGAACCTTCCTGTATGGCAATAAGTCCCAGCTGCTATTTGCATGTAGACTGTAATGTTTGAATGTATGTTCCTCCAATGACGATATCGGAATGTAGTTATTTATTTCATGGCCTCCCTGTTGGCCACATGGCCCATCTTCATGAGTTTCAGCTGCTTCAGTTCATTTCAAGCCCTCATGCTCTTCTGAACCAATTGCTGATAATTTTCATCAGCAGTAATAGGGTTCTTGTAGGAGATCCTATATTTGGCATGGGAATGTGAAAGGTAATTAAATTTGGATGCCAAGTCTGGGGATTAACTGCACCTACATTGTCATGGAGAACTTCTGCCAAAAATTAAAAACTACCCATAAAGAGATAAAGATAAAGAGACTTAAAGAGGGAACCATTGAGGGGACTGTGGCCTGTGATTACATGGTCACAGGCCCCTGGTTTGCAGGGCCATTTCACTTCACTGTTCCTCTGCTGTTCAAAGCCCTGGAAGCTGTGCTACAGCCTCATCCTGCCTTGTACCTGGTACTTCTTTGCAGACTCTAGTACATTCTGGCATGTTTTGATAAATATAGTACAGAGATATTTGTTAAATATTGTACATTTCCCATTTAGGAAATTATTTATTCTCCAGGTATATAGACTTAGACAGGAACTTTGCATTTCTTCATGTAAAAACTGATTAACTTGGGACTTGAGCAATCCAGTGGTTAAGATTTCGCCTCCTAATGCAGGGGCTACAGGTTCGATTCCTAGTCAATGAGCTCAGATCCCAGATGCCTCACAGCCAAAACACCAGAACATAAACAACAGAAGCAATATTGTGACAGACTCAACAAAGACTTTAATAATGGTCCACATCAAAAAACAAAACAAAAATTAAAAAACCTGATTAACTTGACCCTATTATTTTCTTATTGCTCTGAAATAATAATTGATACATTTATTGAGCATATCCAATGTTTTTGATTATGCATTTACTTACAATATCATTAAATCCTCACGAAGGCCTTATATATGTTAGCTATTATCCCTGTGCTGTGGATGAGAAGGGCTTCCCTGGTGTGTCAGAAGTAAGGAATCTTCCTGTAATGCAGGAACTCAAGTTCAATCCCTGGGCCAGGAAGATCCCCTGGAGAGGGGAATGACAACCCACTCCAGTATTCTTGCCTGGAGAACTTTTTGGACAGAGGAGCCTGGTAGGCTACAGTCCACGGGATCACAAAGAACTGGACATGACTGAGCGACGAACACATGCACAGACATGCATGAGTCACAGTAAGCTGAGTAATTGTTTTGTTGTGTGGTAGGGCTAAGATCACAGAGATAAATTAGTGTAAGATGTTAAATCCATGTCTGTTTACCTCTGCAGCTCACTGTCCTTCAGCCTCCATCCAGTGGCACTGCTCAGTTTAACTGTTTCACTTAGATTCTGGAAAATCTTATTGATTTTTGCCTTTTAATGGTTATCCACCCCTCCCAACTGCATGTCACTCTCTCTTTTTTTTTAACTTGTCATCTTCAGCCCAGGGGCTCTAGCCCTCTCTCCCTTTTACTGGAAAGGGTTTTGCCCCACTCACCAGCATATTTATATTTGGAATCCTGCAGGGTCTGGAGCTCAGGGATGGGTCATGGAATGCTCGGAAATGTGCCCCCCCCCCACCCCCATATCAGAATCAGCTCAAGCAACTCTTACAGATGCAGCTTCCTGGCTCAGTGTCCTGAAGGTTGCGCTTAGACATCTGCATTTTTAATAGGTTCCCTAGAAAACTGCTAGGCCCATGAGCATTTGAGAACCGCCTGATTCTCAAATGCAGAACCTGGCTGTATATGAAGTGGAAGGTCAGCTTCAAGGGTGACTTGAGAGTTCTCTGCAGAGAACTGGGGGCAGGATAGGATTGGAACAGTCCTACCTGCCACCTTGGAGGCTCATGTAGGTGACAAGTTATAGGAGATGAGAGATTAGAGGGATCACTGGTAAGTGATTAATCTCAGTCTTGTATTTTTCCAGGCCTACTCTCCACCATACTGGATTTGCACATGCACACATAGACTAGAGAGAGATGTTGGTGAACCGAGGAGAAAGTTCTGTTGGCCTGGATACCACCTGGACCACTCAGTGCCAAGAGGGTGGATGTTGTACACACGGGCCAAGGCCTGATCTTAGGAGGTGGTCCCTATTTCTCAGTCCACTCCATTTTCACTCCATTTAATATGCTTCCACATTCCAATATTTCCAAAGCATCTCATAAGGATGTTTTAAATTAAATGGCATACATAACGAAGCAGTTCTTTCAACCCCCTTTACTGAGATTCTCCTTCTTGTAAGCCCTCTTATAAAAGCTGGGAATAAAGAAATGCCAAGCCACAGCCATCATGGAGCTGTCATCCTCGTAGGGACCAGACAATAAATCAACAACTATTATTGGTCCCATTCTTCTTCCTTTAGAAAGCACCATGTTAGGTGACACAGAAGCTACGCCCATCCACAAGACCCAACAAGTTTATTGCTACCCATGTTCTGTAAGACCTTACTCTTAACTTTCATTTTTCAAAAGGTATCAGGGCAACTCTTTGTGGTGTCCTTATTTACAAGTCACATTGATGCTTTGGAAACACTTTGAGAATACGTGTTTTCATTTAGAAACAAGATTCTCACTGTATTTAACACAGTATGAAATAGGCCCCTTAGCTGTGCTGTAGTAGGAAAAAAACATGGGTCTGGAGATCAGAGACTCAGCTTTACATGCAGGCTCCAGTGTGCTCCAGTTGTTACATTTTAAGAAAATGAGGGCACACTTTGTACACAACTTTTTTCTCCATAAGAATAGTGACGTGCTTCTCTTTGTACTCAGATGCAAGGTGATGGCTTTTATAAAGTGTCTGGTAACTTCTTCTTCCATCTGCATGAGAATATGTTGCTGGATCAAGTCATGAGTGGATGTCTCCCCACAGTACACCTTGAATTATTACTTTGCAGTGTGTTACTCATCTTAGAACAATGTGGATGTTCACAACTTTTGAAGGAAGAATTCTTCAAAAAAGGAGTTAAAAGTTGGAAGGGGTGAGCTGGTGCTCAGAAAGGTCACCACTGCTGTCGTTTGACTGTGCCTAATGCTGTCCCCCGGAGAAAGCAATGGCAACCCACTCTGGTGTTCTTGCCTTGAGAATCCCAGGGACGGCGGAGCCTGATGGGCTGCCGTCTGTGGGGTCACACAGAGTCAGACACAACTGAAGCGACTCAGCAGCAGCAACAATGCTATCCCCCAAGTGAGTCAGCGGGAGGGTGATGCTGAAAGATGTAGTGAAGTGGATATCTCCCTTCACTTCCTTCTATTTCTTTTCTTTTTTCGGGGTTGTGTCCAGCTTTTGGTTTGTTTGTTTACTTCCTTATTGGGGTAATATATTTGGAGTAAGAGCAGTGGAATGGGATCAAGTCTAGCTCTGGCCATTAACCATATTTCGTTTCATTTTCTCCTCCCTGTCATGTCTCCAAAGGGCACTGAGGCTCTCAGTCCAGTCAGTTAATCCTTTTGCACCTCAGTTTTCGTACCTGCAAAATTAAAGGCTTCTGTTCTGTAATCCCTTCCAAATGAACAGGATTGTATTATCTCTCGTACAGGGGCCTCCCGGTGCTGAGTTGTCACCATTTAGCTGCGGAGCAGAGCACATTGGCTGAGGTTGTTACCAAACTCAGGTTCGGCTGCTTACTATTCTAAAACCAGTACTCGAGAGGCAAGCGTTGATTGAAAGGAAAGGTTGCTTTATACAGGAAGCCAGCAGTCTGGAAGAGAGCATGAAAGTGAAAGTGAAAGTGAAGTCGTGTCTGACTCTTTGTGACCCCATGGACTGTAGCCTATCAGGGTCTTCTATCCGTGGGATTCTCCAGGCAAGAATACTGGAGTGGGTTGCCATTTCCTTCTCCAGGGGATCTTCCCAACCCAGGGATTGAACCCGGGTCTCCCTCATTGCGGGCGGATGCTTTACCATCTGAACCGCCAGGGAAGCCCCATCCTCCAGGGAGAGACATACTTATGTCCAAAAATCTATTCCAAAGATTCTGTTTGGCCATGCAGGTGGCTCTAGTGGTAAAGAATCTGCCTGCCAATGCAAGAAACTCAAGAGATACGAGTTTGATCTCAGGGAAGATTGCCTGAAGGAGAAAAATGGCAATCCACTCCAGTATTCTTGCCTGAAAAACCCCATGGACAGAGGAGCCTGGTGGGCTGCAGTCCATGGGGTCTCACAGAGTTGGAAATGACTGAGTCCTGAGCACAAGCACATGCACGTTTTTATAGGGAAAAGGGGGAAATTAGTAGCCGTTTATCGTTTGGGGAGGGGATCAGAGCCTCCGTCATCTTTCACTGCACAGACCTGCTGACTCTTGTGATGTTTCTTTAGATGCTGTCTTGTTCACACAGGTTTTTCTTGGGATAACTGAAGGAGAAGCTGAGGGGAAAGATCTAGCCATCTGATAATTACTTACTCTTCATTTCTACTTCTTTAATCTAAGAAAAAAATCAACAGGTTAGGCAAGGTATTTTGTGATAAAAAGATTTGAAAAGTGTGCTTGGTCTGGAGGTTAGTTAAGCATGGGGTATCTGGTATAAGGGTTAAAATCTAGCTTTGTTAAATTGATAGGACAAAGGGCCTCCTTGCAAAGAGCTGCTTACTCCAAAGAGTCACTTATAAGGTCAGGTCTTAACCTGGGTTTCTGGCCCAAATTTTCATACTGTGCATATAGTTCTCATAGCAAGAATATTGGAGTGGTTTGCCACCATGAAATTTAAAGACGCTTGCCTCCTGAAAGCGATGAAAACCTAGACAGTGCATTAAAAAGCAGAGACATCACTTTGCTAACAAAGGTCCGTATAGTCAAAGCTATGGTTTTCCAGTTTTCCAGTAATCATGTACAGATGTGAGAGCTGGACCATAAAGGAGGCTGAGTACAGAGGAATTGATGTTTTAGAATTTTGGTGCTAGAGAAGATTATTGAGGGTCCCTTGGACTGCAAAGAGGTCAAACCAGTCAACGCTAAAGGAAATTGGTCCTGAATATTCATTGGAAGGACTGATGCTGAAGCCGAATCTCTGATACTTTGGCCGCCTGATGTGAAGAGCCCATTCATTGGAAATAAAAACCCTGATGCTGGGAAAGATTGAAGGCAAAAGGAGAAGGGGCAATGAGGTGGTTAGACAGCATCGCTGACTCAGTGGACACGGATTTGAGCAAAGTCTGGAAGATAGTGGAGGACAGAGGAGCTTGGCATGTTGTAGTGCAAGGGATTGCAGAGAGTCAGACACAATTTAGCAACTGAACAGCAGCAACAACAACTGGCAGCTAGTATGCATCTCCCACGCAAGGTTTTCCAGCCTTTGTCAGTTGCACGCCTTGATCAATGAAAGGCTTTGAACAAGAATATCCATTATATATTGATTTATTTGCACATGACATAAATATATTACTGTATCAAAACTTGTATGTTAGAAAATATTTAAAATCTCATTTTAAAAATAAGAACAGTAATTTAAAATGCGGTTCAAGCCTTTGCTTCCCCAACCATGCTGGATTGTCTGATGTACCCCACTTTAGAGACAGCTGCCTTTACATCTGAGCTACACAGCTCAGCAGTGTTGGGAAATTAACAGTCAAATTCAAATTCAAAACCTGAGATGTGAGAAATAGGTATACTTGTGAAGCTCTACCATCTGTCTCTTTGAGACCCTCTGCCTTGATTATAACCAGAATTGAGGGTGACTGATGAAGGTGATCACACAATTGTGAATGATCATTCATCATTTGAAAATGAGTGCATAGAAACTACTAGGCATTCTGCAGATGCGAAGTCAGTAAGACAATGCCAATGTCACAGTGCACTCCATCTAGGAAAACAATCCAAGGTTTATGCCGTGTTTTATGTGCTGATGATATGTATTAACCTGGGTTTATACATCCCTTTGGATACACTGTTTGGTAGATTGTTAAGAATCTAAAATAGACTGTGCATTAGAGAAGCTTTGAGCTATGTGCACACTATTCAAAACTATAATCAAAGAATTGAGCTAATGTCTTCAGAGCAAGCCTATAAAATTTGCAGATTATGTGAGGCTAAGGAAATATGCATACATTTGATGTAGAATTAAATTTCAAGAGGAACCTAAATTATTGAAAAATATGAGCCAAAAACAAAGTTGCAAATTTGAAGTATATCTCCAACCTTGTTTGCAGGTTCAAAGGTATCAATTACAGAGGTGCATCCTGTGTGGAAACCTAATTTGGCAGCAGTTTACAAAAAACGTACTACAGGTATAGCTGAATTCAAATTTCAAATAAGACAACTCTTTGACAAGCTGAAGAAAGCTAATGTATTTTAAGTTACATCAACGGAAGTTCAAGTTCAGTGCTGCAAGGAAAGTGATGATTAAGTACTTGGCACTTTTCAGACTATATTTGGAGCAATGTGTGAAATGTTGTGTATTAAGAATTAAGGTTGGAGGGGTGGAATCTACAAACCAGAGGGACAGAACAGAAGTGTGTCCAGAATGGCAAGACCTCCAAATGCGATGATGAGATTTCTGAATTGCCCCTACTTAAATAATGAAAGTGGAGAAGGCGATGGCACCCCACTCCAGTACTCTTGCCTGGAAAATCCCATGGATGGAGGGGCCTGGTGGGCTGCAGTGCATGGGGTCGCTAGGGGTCGGACATGACTGAGCGACTTCACTTTCAATTTTCACTTTCATACATTGGAGAAGGAAATGACAACCCACTCCAGTACTCTTGCCTGGAAAATCCCATGGACAGAGGGGCCTGGTGGGCTACCGTCTATGGGGTCGCACAGAGTCGGACACGACTGAAGCGACTTAGCAGCAGCAGCAAATAATGAAAGAGATGAGTTTGCAAATATTGGTCAGTCTAGAATATCAGTGTAAAACTCAGGGTCATGCTTTAGTCAATCAGAAGACAGAACTAGAAGTCAGAATTCAGAATCAATTATTCTATTTTTACTAGAAGACATTCTGATTTTGACAACCAGAGCTGTTTTTCAGTGGAGTGGCATGTGAGTTTGAGCTGCTGTCCATGGTAGCTTTCAGCCAGTAACTGAGATGCTGACTCATCAAGCAGGACAGATGATGAAGTAAATGACCCACTAGGTCCCACCCACATGTAAATCCTGGGAGATGTTTAGACATTATATGTAGGTTGATTAGAACTAGAAATTTAATAAAAATCTAAAAAACACACAATGATATTTACAGCACCCATCTTGCTCCATGCTAAGGATCTGGAGGCAGGAGGAATGATACAAATTTTGAAATCACTGCCCAAGTGATTCATAGACACTGTTTAAGACATAAAAATAAGGAATTTCTATTATCCACATAAATGTTTGTTCATCCTGTACATAAAACTCTGTGAAAATACTTTAAACTATTTATTAAGTGTCAGTTCCCTTTTAGCTTAACAACCAGTTTCCGTGGGTAATCTATTGCTCTATGACCTCATCTATTAAATAGAAATGCTAATTATTATAATCATGGTATTATTATTATTGAGTTGGCCATAAACTTCGTTTGGGTTTTCCTGAACATCTTATGGAAAAACCCAAACGAACTTTCTGGCCAACCCAATAGCATCATCATCATTACTGCTGTTTTATTTCCTGAATCCCTAAATATTGACCCCACCGTGGGAAGAAGAGGAGTACATTGCTTTAACAGGAAAAACAGACACAATGGCCTACATTAATTAAAATGCAGGGGGAGGGGTTCTCCATGCTGAGTTTAGTAGGATATGATTTAAGTTATTTTGCTTAATTATCATTTTTAGGCTATTCGTGGATCCGCATGTCTTGTTGCCTGTTTAATTTATGACTAGACTATTGTTTTTCCCACTTGAACAGCAAGAGGAAATGGTTTGGGAGAAAATCAGCCTAATGTGTACAAAACAGCTGCCAGAATGAGCGGCTTGCTGCCCGGCTCGGTGGCCGGGGGAGGCTGAAGTGGATCGGCTCTGCCCTGTCTTGCAGGTGAAAACTGCAGTTGATGAAAATTCCAGTCCCTAGTTTCAGGGGACACAAGGGTAATTTTGCTCTTCCTAAAAAGATATAAGTAAAATATTGGCTTAGCACAGACAGATGTTAAGGTTCTACTGTGTACACGAATTCATGTACTTGAATTCCCTTTAATGGCTTGGAGCTTATGGTGCAGGGTCTTGCAGCTCATTATGACTAAGTTGTTATGGGCTGGTAATTTGCTAGAAGCTGCTGTATCATGAGCTAGCCCAACTGCCTTGATGAGTCTCCTGGTAGTTCATATGGACTAAATGTGAATCTTTTCTCTTCTCCCCTGTGGGCTCCCATAATGAGATTAGCTTGTCTGGAGTGTGACAAATTCAGTGTACCAGATGCTCCTGGTACACTGTTCTTTATGATGGAAAAGAAGCCTGCATTGATAATGCACGTCCATTAAGCTACTGCCCCATGTTGGGGGGAGATTGGGGGATGATGACTAGGGAAGAGATTGATGGTTCATGGTTCATCTTGCTTTGACATATAACAGACTATCTCAACTGTGGTACAGTCATCAACTCAGCATTCCTGCAAGTTCTTGTTTGAATTTCTGGATGCAAATACGGATATATTCCTTGTTAGATTTCACTTGAATCTTTCCCAATAGAGAAATTTCAGAAAGAAAAAAAAAAAAGGTAAAGAAACTAACACTGAAGATAGGCTTAAATCCAGTCTTTGAAAGTTGATTAGAGAAAGAATCACAATTAGATGTTCAAGCCATGAAGCTACTTTAGTAAAGAGGGTATTTTTAAATCAACTGTATTGTATGATAGGAATGAAAAGTAGGATCAACTCTCCTTGTTCTATTTGTGTTTAAATAAGTTAATTTAAGAACGTTCATGTTTTGAATGTATCCATATTACTACCTAAGCAGTGGGGAAATATATTTCATGGATGAAACAAAAGAGTTGGTATGCATATTAAATACCTTGTCAAGAATAGGAAAGACCGCTGGGCTAACTATCAGTGTTATTGTCTCTGCTATGTTACTAACTGAGTAATCTTGAATTATTCACTTAACCTCTGTGATGACCAGTCCCTCCCTCTTTACACAAATAAATTCTGTTTCATAACCTAAATCATTCACGGGGTCATTTGAAGATAAAATAATTAGAGTAACAGTTAACAGCTATTATTATATAAATAGTAAAGTCATTATACTATTATATCATGGTGTAATTATAGTAACTCCCTCTTGCCTGATGTCAGCCCTATAGGTAACCTTGGGTCTCTCAGTCAACAGTAGATGTAACAATAGCAATTAAAACCTACTCTGGAGGCAATGAAGAATGGGAGCTCTGAAAGATACAGAATTCACCAGAAAGAAATGTCGACCATATACATGAAGCAGAAGACAAATGAGACTGTTCCTGTGGTTGTAGGAGTTAGTAGCCATCTGTGCCCTCAGCCCCACAGGACTTGACTGTGTCCAGCCAATCATCAAAAATCTCTGCAGTTGACAGGAACATTCAGGGACAGGAAGAGTAGCATCTTGCTGTTCAATATCCTTATTATGTAATATAGGATCTGTGTTAAAACTGTTGACCTTCAGATGTAAAATGCAAGAACAAAATAAACAAGAACTCAGTTTTGTTAAGTATTTTCTTATCAGTTAAGCAGATGAGCTCAAAAAAAAAAAAAAAAGTGCAAAGGACTCCTAACTTGGAGAGTCTGGAGATAGATGTGATGTTGTATCATAGACAATAAATAATGAAAATTGGGATCATTGTTGAGTACACCCCATTGCTTAAGTCAAAACTTCCAAGCTGATTTGCCTGATAATGCAATCTTGCTCTACCCTTAAATTGAACTCTTAAGACTCCCTGAAACACACAGGCCCAGGGTCAGTATTTGCCTACTTCTGTGCTTTAATTCATGCTCTTCCATCTGAGTGCTTTTCCTCTACCATTTCACGTGGTCAGAAGGTAGCCTCTCCCTGTCCAGCTCAGGGTTCCCCTTCTTCCTGTGCCTTTGTCCTGGGTTTCTTCATCCTCACCGTTCTACCCTCTTTCTGTTGCCCTTTCTATCCTCCCTAACTGGATGTTGCCTTTGAACTTCATTAAATCTCTCTCAACAAAATTTAGTATTTTACTTGCACTCTAGTTGATGATGTACTTCCAAAGAATTTTACTAGACTTAAATCAGCAGGATTTGTGTTATGAAGGATCATGATAAAATGTTCAAGTCATGAACACTGAAAATAGTATAAATCATATTTTTTAATTGAAGCCATTCAGTTCAGTTCAGTTCAGTTGCTCAGTCGTGTCCGATTCTTTGCGACCCCATGAATTGCAGCACGCCAGGCCTCCCTGTCCATCACCAACTCCCAGAGTTCACTCAGATTCACGTCCATTGAGTCAGTGATGCCATCCAGTCATCTCATCCTCTGTCATCCCCTTCTCCTCCTGCCCCCAATCCCTCCCAGCATCAGTCTTTTCCATAGTAAATAATAAATGAAGAACAGAATCAGACTGTTGCACCATTTATATTTTTAAAAGTTATATAAGAGTGTTCTTATTTTGAATATTATAATTTACACTGTCTTGAATGATGCCAACCTGCATTGGTGACAGTGATCTCATTCTGTATTTAGTCTCCTCTTTCCAATGCTAAACGCTTCCAGAAACACCTTCAGAGACATATGGAGAAATAATGTATTACCAGCTGTCTAGCCTTAGCCTGGTCAACTTGACATATAAAATTAACCATCATAGGATCCATACATGAACTAATTTTGTACCCACATCTTTTCTATTTGTGTCATTCAGCACCTTGCAGATAACTTTGCACATAAATATCTGTTGCCCTACTGTTAATTTATTCATCCATTCCATAAATGTTTATTTGGCAACTCTCTTTAATAAGTACTAGAAATTTGAATGGAAAAGGTATTATTGTTCTTGCCTTGAACTCAGTCATGTGAGCAATTACTCCAGAATAATTGGAGCTTGTTTGTTTCCAGGCAAATCAACACTGATGGCTCAATCCCCACCTAAGTTGCTGATGTTAGTGAGAAAGCAGTGTTACCTTTGCATTTCATTTATGTGCCAGAGAAACCTGATACTGTAGTACTGAAGAGAAATTAAGCAGCAATATCACCAGATTACTGGAGACAGATTTTGATTTCCAAGGAGCTAAGGATCAAACTCTCTAGAATCTTGGACCCACTGAAGAAATGACACATCTCCTGGTCCTGAAATAATGACTGGCACTTTGAATACTTCAGAGTTTGAATATCTGAAGTTTATTATCAGTAAACTTCCTAGGGAATTTTGTGTTAAGGAGATGATAAATCATGGGAAAATTGATTATTCTGCCACATGAATGATATAGTTCAGTTCAGTTCAGTTGCTCAGTCATGTCCGACTCTTTGTGACCCCATGAATCGCAGCACGCCAGGCCTCCCTGTCCATCACCAACTACCAGAGTTCACTCATGTCCATCCAGTCAGTGATGCCATCCAGCCATCTCATCCTCTGTCGTCCGCTTCTCCACCTGCCCCCAATCCCTCCCAGCATCAGAGTCTTTTCCAATGAGTCAACACTTTGCATGATGTGGCCTAAGTACTGGAGTTTCAGCTTCAACATCATTCCTTCCAAAGAAAACCCAGGGCTGATCTCCTTCAGAATGGACTGGTTGGATCTCCTTGCAGTCCAAGGGACTCTCAAGAGTCTTCTCCAACACCACAGTTCAAAAGCATCAATTCTTCGGTGCTCAGCCTTCTTCACAGCCCAACTCTCACATCCATACATGACCACTGGAAAAACCATAGCCTTGACTAGATGGACCTTTGTTGGCAAAGTAATGTCTCTGCTTTTGAATATGCTATCTAGGTTGGTCATAACTTTCCTTCCAAGGAGCAAGCATCTTTTAATTTCATGGCTGCAGTCACCGTCTGCAGTGATTTTGGAGCCCAAAGAAATAAAGTCTGACACTGTTTCCACTGTTTCCCCATCTATTTCCCATGAAGTGATGGGACCAGACATCATGATCTTCGTTTTCTGAATGTTGAGCTTTAAGCCAACTTTTTCACTCTCCTCTTTCACTTTCATCAAGAGGCTTTTGAGTTCCTCTTCACTTTCTGCCATAAGGGTGGTATCATCTGCATATCTGAGGTTATTGATATTTCTCCCAGCAATCTTGATTCCAGCTTGTGCTTCTTCCAGCCCAGCGTTTCTCATGCTGTACTCTGCGTATAAGTTATATAAGCAGGGTGACAATATACAGCCTTGACGTACTCCTTTTCCTATTTGGAACCACTCTGGTGAATGATATACCATAAAAGTAAGTGAGAGGCCCTCCCTGGTGGTTCAGTGGTAAAGAATCTGCCTGCCAATGCAGGAGACATGGTTTGATCACTGGTCCAGGAAGATCCCACATGCCTCAGAGCAACTAAGCCCATGTGCCACAACTACTGAGTCTGTGCTCTAGAGCCTGGGAACCACAAAACTGAGCTCCTTGCAGTGCATATACTGAAGGCCGCCCACATAGAGCCTATGCTCTGCAACAAGAGAAGCCACTGCAATGAGAAGCCTATGCACTGCAGCGAGAGAGTAGCTCCTGCTCACCGCAGCTAAAGAAAAGCCTGCACAGCAACAATGACTCACACAGCCAATAAATAAATAGAAAACAAACAAACAAACAAAAATTTTTTAAAGTAAATGACAATGCCAATTTTACTAGTTGAGGGTTTTTTTTTTTTTTTTTTTTTGGTTTGTTTTGTTTTAATATGGATTTTGTAATCTGGCAAGAGACCTTTGAAAGTTAGGTCAGTGAAAGCATGTACTTCCTGATGCTTTTCTCAAAATTAGAGAAATTTGTTTCCTGTTCTGAAAATAATTACATACATTTTTTGGTAGCCAGAGGGAGAATATCTTTGAACATGGGAGTAACTGAGTTATAAACATCACACAAAGTAATTGTTTGACTATATTGATAATGTTCTTCTAAACTTTACACTGTATATCTATAGTTAAACAGTAGTAAAATTTGGAAGAAAATGTGGTGAGAGGATTAAGTTTCAGTTAGGTTATGTCTGTAATTTCAAATTAATCATAGCATAGTAACTTGCAAAAATCTGTTTTGTGTAAACAAAAGAAAAATATGAATAGGGACAGATTGATTCAAAATATTCAATTTCTCAGTATCTAGACTTTAGAGAGACATCATGATGCTTATGGTAAGGACATTTCCTTTGCTATTATCAAGTGTTCAGCCATTGGAGAATTGAATATTAAGAACTAGTAATTTTTATCCTTAGAAAATAGTCATTGAAAGGTTGTAAGTAGATGAGTACAGAATCACATTAAATTTTTTAAAGGTGATTTGGGACTGTATTGAGATTGAAGGCAGGTCTGAACAAGAGGTGGACACTCTAATTAGGATAGTAAGTTTAGGTTTCTGGGCAAAAATACTGGTGGCCAGAATGAGAATAGAGTCAGTGGGGATTAGAGCAGCAGACGGGAGAGTTATGTCCCTGCTGTCCATTTCAGTGTGGGGTTTCCCCCCATACCAGGCAATTCTCTGGTACCCACTGCCTGTCCTACAGTCCAGCTCAATTCTGAGACTGTCTACCTGGAGATGGCAACATCAGATCTCACAGGCTAAAGGCTCAGTCCTAGCCCCCCAGACACTACCCTCCAAACGCGCTTAATATACCAATGGAAAGGCCAAGTTGGTGCTTGTTCTTCTAGCCAACTGACCAACTATAGATTCGGTGTTTCAGCAGCCTCCTTTGCGGGTTCAGTTAATTGGATAGAGTGACTCACAGAAACATTTTATTACTAGATCACTGGTTTATTATAAGAGGATATAATTTAGAAGCAGCCACATGGACAAGAGGCATAGGGTAAGGTCTGGGGAAAGGGCCCAGGACTCTCTCGGAGGTAGTTCCTCCCTGCAAATCTCCAAGTGTCCCCCAACCTAGAAGATCGCCAAACCACATTCTTATGGGTTTTTATGGAGGCTTTATTACATAGGCATGGTTTATTAAATTATTGGCTATTGGCAATTGGCAGTTGAACTCAATCTCCAGGCCCCCCACCACTTCCCAGAGGTCTGGGGGCCAAAACTGAGCTTTCCAACCCTTTAATTACAATGTTGGTTCTCCTCCAGAACAGCCCCTGTCCTTAGGTGTAGTCCAAAAGTCATCTCATTAATCTAACAAGACACCTGTGTCACAATCTTACCACTTGTGAAACCCCAAGGGTTTCTGCGACAGAGATGGGGATGAAGACCAGAGGTACAGTTCTTATTGTAAATCACAGTATCACAGTGGTACTTAATGTACCACAGGCAGATCATGAGTGACAGAGTGTGAGAAAGAGAGAGAAAATCATGAAAAAGATTCTAGGAATTTTGTATTGGAAATGCCGCAAAAATAATTTAGCCTCACCTCCTACATTTTATCCAAGGCATTGGTGAGTTTGCTCTGTGCAGACACACTGCTGCACACTTTCTTATATTGACCCAGACATTGTTTGAGTCACGCAGTAAGTCATCCATCCGTTGAGTACACTGAATGCTTGATGAGAGGAAGGTGGTCATGCAAAGACGTGGTTCCTGCCAAGAAGACATGTATATTCTACGAGGGAATACAAGCAGGTAATTAAGGGAATTCAGTAAAGCATTGTTGGCACTATAAAAGTCCTGGTCATTTTTTCTCTTGTGTAAGGAGTGAGGGGAGGTCAGTAATGTACAGAACAGATGGAATTAAATGAGTCAGTGTTGAGACTGGCAGCATAAAACAAAAGACAGAGGCATTTTGCCTAGACTTGGAATCAGGGGAAGAGTGGAGAAGAGAAAGTAGATATTGGAAGCAATGGGTGTAGAGTGAGCATTGTCACAGTTCCTTTGTGTGTGTGTGTGTGTGTGTGTGTGTGTGTGTGCATGCATGAAGTCACTTCAGTCATTTCCAACTCTTTGCGACCCTGTGGACTCTAGCCTTCCGGGCTCCTCTGTCCATGGAATTCTCCAGGCAAGAATACTGGAGTGGGTTGCATGCCCTCCTCCAGGGGATCTTCCTGACCCAGGGATTGAACCAGCTTCTCTTATCCCTCCTGCATTGACAGGTGTGTCCTTTACCACTAGCGCCACCTGACATTTGAGGGACTGCAAGTCATTGATTTCAGCTGAGCCTGGGGCTCTGGTACTTCCTCTTTCGGGCTTTAAATATTAGAATGCTGGTTTCTCCATCACAGGCTAAATATAGGCAAGGACACTGGAGCATAATTCTTCAGCATCCTCATTGCCTTCATGGGGTATATCTGACTTTGGCAGTGGCAAAAGTTAAGGGCCATTATTAGAAAGAAATATTTCAGTGGTAGTGTGAACTTGGATGGTGCACTGAGTATAATTCTGTCTGTAGTTGGACATAATAATTTCAATATTTTATATCTGGGAAGGCAAGAAAAACTAGGACAAGTGAGCTGGAGGCATTCCACATTAATGAGATTTGTGTTTTTATTTTGATGGTATTGTTCCTAGTTCTATAACCTCCATTAAAACAATACAAACAAATGCTCAAGAGTTTTCAGGCAGTGGGGTTCTGAACATTTAATTTAAGACAGACTTTTAGTTCTAGTCCCAGTTAATCTTTGGGGAAGCTAGTTAGCATCCTTAAATTTAAGATGTCTTAGAAAATAAAGTGCCTACCTTAAGGAGTCAAATGTGAGGAATAAATAAGTTAATGCATATAAAGCATTTGGTAGAGTATGATATATGGCAAGTAAACACTTAAAGTATTGATTGTCATTATTGTGGGCTGTGTCATAAATAAAAGTTATTTCCAAGTAGGTATGGGCATAACAATCACTAGTAGGCAATTTTCAAAATGTACATCAGGGCCCCATTACCAGTAAAGATTTATTTTGTAGCTCTGAGTTATATACCAGCCATTTAAAAAGTTCAGAAATTATCATGATGTAGGTAAGGGTCACCCATGTAGTATTATCACTAAACTTGGTATCCAACTTAATGGATTCTTACATCATCTTAAACTCCCAAGAAATATCCCCTTCTTTATTTTATGGAATACTGACAGTTAGAGGAATTAAGTAAATTCCCAGGTGGTGCAGTAGTAAAGAATCTGCCTGCCAATGCAGGAGACTAAAGACTCTTGAGTTCTGTCCCTGAGTCAGGAAGAGTCCCTGGAGGAGGAAATGGCAACCCTCTCCAGAATCCTTGCCTGGGAAATCCCGTGGACAGAGGAGTCTGGTGGGCTACAGTCCATGGGATCTCAAAGAGCCAAACACGACTGAGCAAATGAGCACAGCCCCTGATAAACAAGCTTTATTTGGATATCAACGCATTGGCTAGAACTGATGAAATTTTACAGACTGGAGTTGGTCGGAGAGAGGTGTTTGTTATATTTTATTTTACTGAAACCGTTCTGGAAATGTGCCTATGATTCCACTTTGGGGCACTGATTCCTGTCATTCGCTTTCTTGCTAGGTGACCCAGGGTGACACCATGGTCCTTTAAAACACTAGTCTGTCAGTTTTGTGAACTTTCAAGGACAGCTCTTTGCCATAGTTTTGGACTTGTCGGTGAGGTTTACATAGCTTTACAGTTGACATTGATTTGTTCCATTCCATCTCAACATCAAGACTTGTTCTTCCCAGACTTACTGGATGCTTTGTTGTAAGCTTCCTATTATTACCCTGTCATCTGCTCCACCTTCCCTTCAGATTTGGCTTCGGAACCTGTCTTGGTGTGATGAAATTAGCGTCGCCCAGAGTTTGTGGCTATGAAGTCAACTCATTCATGTGAAAGGGGAATTAAAAGTGATGTGAGAAAAAAGGTCACCCAGGATCACTTGATAACACGAATCCTTGATGGATGCAGCGATGAGGGCATCAGGGAGCAAAAATTCATCTACACAGTGGAAAACTCGTCTTTCATCTTTCCTGCAGAGATTCCAGCCAGAGAACAGAGAACAATTCCTAGACTCTGATCCTCTCCGAGGGGAACATCTGAGGACAACAGTATAAGTTGATAATGACTATAATTCCCTCTCTAATATTTCAAAATACTTGAACAGTCATTTTGCTCCAGTATTGCAAGCAGAGTCACTAAGTAGATGTCCTGAAAGCATGGAATCTTAGAGCCTGAGAACAAATAGCAGTGAGAGCTTCCCTGGTGGCTCAGTGGTGAAGAATCTGCCTGCCAAGGCAGGAGACACAGGTTCGATCCCTGGTCTGGGAAGATTCCGCATGCCCCAGAGCAACTAATCCCATGCATCACAACTAGTGAGCCTGTGCTCTAGAGCCTGGGAGCCACGACTACTGAGCCCACAGTGCACATCCACTGAGCCCACACGCTCTAGAGCTAGTGCTTCGCAATAAGAGAAGTCTCCACGATGAGAAGCCCACACTCCACAACTCGACAGTCACCCTTTCTCAGCACAACTAGAGAAAGGCATGCGTTGCAACCAAGACCCAGCACACCCAAAAATAAATTAATTTAAAAAAAAAAAGAAATAGCAGTGATCTTCCATTATGTCCTTTTTCATAAAACTGATGTGATTGTGTTGATATCGGTGCTTCTAAAAACCAGGTCTCCTATGCAGAAAAGATGGCAAGACATAGGGGAGTGAAATATGCAGGGCATAGTGAGCCTTTCAGAGAAGGCAATGGAAACCCACTCCAGTACTCTTGCCTGGAAAATCCCACGGATGGAGGAGCCTAGTAGGCTGCAGTCCATGGGGTCGCTGATATGACTGAAGCGACTTAGCAGCAGCAGCAGCAGCAGCAGTGAGCCTCTGAATGAAAGAGACAGTGTGCTGAGACTCCAGCAAGAGGCAGAGAGGTATTAGGCCATGGATGTTAGTCTTGGATATAGAGGATGGAAGAGATCAGGGGAGAGCAGAGATGTCTATCAGTTGAAGGGCTGATTGGATGGGCCAAGAGATCCCAATAAAGCCCACTGCTGCTGCTAAGTCACTTCAGTCGTGTCCGACTCTGTGTGACCCCATAGACGGCAGCCCACCAGGCTCCCCCGTCCCTGGGATTCTCAAGGCAAGAGTGGATTGAGAATGAAAAGGCAACTGGAGTGGGTTGCCATTTCCTTCTCCAATGCATGAAAGTGAAGTCGCTCAGTAGTGTCCGACCCTCAGCGACCCCATGGACTGCAGCCTTCCAGGCTCCTCCATCCATGGGATTTTCCAGGCAGGAGTACTGGAGTGGGGTGCCATTGTCTTCTCCGAATAAAGCCCACAACAGGCACCAAAATGGAATGTAGAGGCAGAGCATCAGTCCCCAGGAAGGTTGATTCCTTTAGAAGATGCTCCTATAAAGGCCGCAGGCCTGGAAATGATTGCTAACTTTATTACTGACCCAGGAATTCTCTCAAAATAAGACTAGGTCTGGACCCAAACTGAAGAAGTAGGAGGCAGCAGGGAAGTTGACCATGTCTAGAGGTATCAGACTTCAGGCTTTCAGTCTTCCTCACAGGACTGGCACCTTCTGTGGCTCATCACTCAGTTTTGCCTCCTCGTCTCACTTGGTTCAGGAGGGGCAAGCTTTCCTTGAGGACTCATTGAGGAGTGCTCTGGAGCCTCCACTGCGGCAGTTGCATGATCAAAGCCCGTGCCCCTCACTGCTCTCCACGCTCATTCCCACCTCCATTCGTTAGCAAACATGAGCACTTGGCACTTGCACTTTGCACAACGGGACTGCCGTTGTGTGTCTCAGTGGGTCTGACCCTCAATATTGTTTTCTCTTACTGGACGGGGTGTTGATAAAGAAGCCTGGATGCCTGAGCATGTGTTTTCCACATAAATAGCCTTGGGATTGCTTCAGTTTCCCCTTCCCACTTCAGCACAGTCGGTTGTATCTTGAGTCCTTGGATTTCAGCAATCACATCAACACTGTTGTTGCTGTGTTGTTGTTTAGTCGCCAAGTCATGTCCGACTGTTTGTGACCGCATGGACTATGGCATGGCAGGCTCCTCTGTTCTCCATTACCTCCCAGAGCTTGCTCAAACTCATGTCCATTGAGTCGGTGATGCCATCCAACCATGTCATCCTCTGTCGTCTCCTTCTCCTCCTGCCTTCAGTCTTTCACAGCATCAGGGTCTTTTCCAATGAGTCAGCTCTTCATATCAAGTGGCCAAAGGAGTGGAGCTTCAGCGTCAGCATCAGAACTTCCAATGAATATTCAAAATCAACAGTGGGAAACACCTTTGTTTTACACCATCCAGCATCTCATCCATCTTCTCTGTTCTCCATTTCTGTCCAATCTCTTTTCCAGGAATAAAATCTGACAAATGTAGTTTTGCTTAACGCTCTGTTCAGTCTAAATTTTTCCACTGTTTCAAACCTCTCTTGTATTTAGGATCCCAATTGAAAGTGTGCCACAATAGGTAAAATATTTATTGAAGGAATTAATGAAACTGTGTGTACGTGTTTTCTGATTTCACTTTTGAGGCTGAATTAGCTAAGCCACTCAAGGGACATTACATGTTTTTATCCATTTAAAAATGTTTAATAAACTATTTAATTAAGTTAAATGAATTATTAATTCAGGATCTTTAGGAAAAAGTTATAAAACTATGTGATAATTTTTCTTATAAGAATCCTAATATAGTATGTGACTCAAAATGTGCTATTCTATTCCAGGAGAGAGAATCATTTAAATTTTACTCAATACATTTTAATGGACTTCACTTTCATACATCCACTCCTTCTATAAAGTTTTATAATCTCCAAAACAAGATAATTTCCACCTGCTTGAGAGATTAAGGTTGTCTGACAATACTTGCTTTTTCTTAAAACTTTTTTTTATCATAGGATGCCCTCTAATCCACCCATCAGACTTTTTGCAGAGGAAGTACAGATGTGTTACCATGTTGTGTTATTTTCAAGTGTAGAGCAAAGTGATTCAGTTATACATATGCTGTGCTCGGTCACTTCAGTCATGTCTGACTCCTTGAGACCCTATGGACTATAGCCCCTCAGGTTCCTCTGTCCATGGGATTCTCTAGGCAAGAACACCAATTCAGTTCAGTTCAGTTCAGTCGCTTAGTCGTGTCGGACTCTTTGCGACCCCATGAATTGCAGCACGCCAGGCCTCCCTGTCCATCAGAATAGGTTGTTATTCCCTTTTCCAAGGGATCTTCTTGACACAGGGATTGAAACAGAATCTCCTGCACTTTCCTGCATTGCAGGTGGATCCTTTACCCACTGAGCCACCCGGGAAGCCCAGTTACACATATACATGTGTATATATTTATACTCTGTCAGGTTCCTTTCCATTATAGGTTATGACAGTTCCTTGTGCTGTACAATAGGTCTTTGTTGATTGTATATTTTATACATAGGAGTTTGTATCTGTTAATCCCAGACTCCTAATTTATCCCTCCCCCCGCCCAGCCCTTCCTGTGTAGTAACCATAAGTTTGTTTTGTATGTATGTGAGTGTGTTTCTATTTTGCAAATAAAAGTTCATTTGTAACAGTTATTTAGGCTTTGCATAAAAGTGGTCTTGTATGTATCTTTCTCTGTCTGATTTCACTTAGTATGATAATCTCTAAGTCTATAAATATTGCTGCAGATAGCATTATTTCATTGTTTTTTATGGATAGTAGTATTTCATGGTATATATTCTTATAATGTACATATATATATACATACATATAAACATGCAGCACATCTTTCTCCATTCATCTGTCAATGGACACTTAGTTTGATTCTGTGTCTTGGCTATTATAGGCAATGCTGCAGTGATCACCTACTGTTCTTAATTCCCATGAAATCCTAATTCCCCTGGACAGTTTCTAAATCACATTTTGGTGTGTTTTTTTTTTTTAGAACTTTTATTTACTATAAGTATTTTACAAAGAATTTAGTGTATTTACATTTTTAAATACACATATTAATGTATATGATTTGATGAGTTTGGACATATACATACACCCAGGATACCATCACTACCATAAAAGTGAAAGTAAAAGTTAAGTCGCTCAGTCGTGTCCGACTCTTTGCGACCCCATGGACTACAGCCTACCAGGTTCCTCGGTCCATGGGATTTTCCAGGCAAGAATACTGGAATGGGTTACCATTTCCTTCTCCACAATAAAAGTAATAAGCATATAAACATATCCATCACCTCAAAAAGTGTCCTTGTGTCCCTCTGCCTTTTATGAGGGGAAGGGGTTTTAGAAACACTAAAAATGAGATATGCTCTATTAACAAAGTTTTAAGTTAATTTTAACACTATTGTTAAATATAGGCACTCTCAAGACTTGTTCAGCTTCTATAACTGAGACGTTATACCCTTGAACAACTTCCCATTTACCCCACTCCCTAGGCCCTGGCAACTACCATTCTATTTTCTGCTTCTGTAAGTTTGACTATTTTAGATACCTTATGTAAGTGGAATCATCTAAATTTTTTTCTTTCTGTAGCTGACTTATTTCACTTAGCATAATGTCTTTCAGGTTGGTCCATGTTGTCACAAATAGTATAACTTTTTTCTTTTCTAAGGTCTTCCTTGGTAGGTCAGATAGTAAAGAATCTGCCTGCAATGCTGGAGACCCAGGTTTTATCCCTGGGTGGGAAAGATCCCCTGGAGAAGGAAATGGGAACCCACTGCAGTATTCTTGCCTGCAGAAATCTGTGGACAGAGGAGCCTGGAGGGCTACAGTCTATAAGGCTGCAAAGAGTTGAACTTGACTGAACGACTAAGTCTTTCACGGCCGAGTAATGTTGCCTTATATGTGTATGCCACATTTTCCTTATCCATTTGTCTCTGGGACATTAGAGTTACTTCCCTATCTTGACTACTGTGACTGATGCTGCAATGAATATGGGAGTCCTGGTGTCTCCTTTAGATCCAAATTTCATTTCTTTTGGATGTTTACCCAGGAGTGGGATTGTCAGATCATATGGTAGTTCTGTTTTCAGTTTTTTAAAGAACCTCCATACCATTTTACATTTCCATCAACATGTGCAGTTTCTCTACACCCTTGCTAGTAATTGATGTCTTTTGCCCTCTGATACCCACCATCCCAGCAGTTATGAGATAACATCACACTGTGGTTTTGATTTGTATTCCTTGACAGTAGCGATGTTGAACTGCCTTTTTTAATATACCTGTTAGCATTTGTGTGTCTTCCTTGGAGAAATGGCTTTTCAAGTGCTTTACCCGTTTTCTAACTGGTTTCTTTTCTTTCTTCAGCTACTGAGTTGTGTGAGTTCCTTATTTACTTTAGAAATTAACCCCTTTAAATATTTTCTACCGTCCTGTAGATTGCCTTTTCATTCTCTTGGCCATTTCCTCTGCTGAAAGGAAAAGTAACTTTTTCATTTGATTTAGTCCTACTTGTCTGTTTTTGTTTTTGTCTCCTGTGTTTTTGGTATATCATCTTTTATAGCCCAATTTATATCACCATTTCTCCCCTGAAACTTCCCAGGAGAAGGCCATCTTACTGGCCTTGTTACTCTTGTATTTTTTTTGCTGGTATCTCTTGTTCCTCTGCCCTTCAAATCCAGATAAGCTTCAAAGAGCTTTCTTCACTGTTCTTTTCATATCTCTTTACAGTCTCACCTTCACTGAATTAACTTAATCTCACATTATTCACTTACAACCAATACTACACATTTCACTGAATATATCTATGTTTATTTTTCCCATTAGGATACCCACCAGGCCTTATTAGCAATGTCCCTCTCTTGAATGCTCTTTCATCTCAAAGTATCTAATACCAGGAAATATTCAGTCCTGGGAGGTCTGTTCTCCCTCCAGATATCAAAATGAGTTAGAACTGGGAAAGGTTATCTTTCTACCCACATCACAAGGTGAGTACCTCCCACTGGAACAGAAGCTCCTTCATGGGGTGATGATGCCCTGGAGGATACTGTAGATGCCTGTAGACCATAGGAGTGCTCCAAGTTTGAGAGCTCCTCAGCTGTAGCTCAGAGAAGGCAATGGCACCCCACTCCAGTACTCTTGCCTAGAAAATCCCATGGACGGAGGAGCCTGGTGGGCTGCAGTCCATGGGGTCGCGAAGAGTTGGACATGACTGAGCCACTTCACTTTCACTTTTCATTTTCATGCATTGGAGAAGGAAATGGCAACCCACTCCAGTGTTCTTGCCTGGAGAATCCCAGGGATGGGGGAGCCTGGTGGGCTGCCGTCTATGGGGTCACACAGAGTCTGACACGACTGAAGTGACTTAGCAGCTGAAGCAGCAGCAGCAGCTGTAGCTCTTCTAGTTACCAATTCTAAGGTCAGTTTTCAGTTCCAAGCATGAAACTACAGTAGGACCAGTTCCATTGAGAGTTTCCATCCCCAACCATATGCTGTGACAAAAAAAGCCCTTCCTTAGGTGCTTGGGTTGGAATAAAGTAGAAATGACTATAAAATAAGTGACAATGCAGTAAGGCATTTCGGAACCCAATCTCTAAAATTTATACAAATAAAAACTATTTAAATCAGTAAATGTGAAAGTTAATGAACCTCATAGTTTATACGGACATCATATGTCTTCTCTACATTATAGATGGCTGTGGTCTCTGGAACAAAATAATTGACAGTACTGGGAATATTTAGACCATCCAATATTAATTATTTCATTCAACTTGTCTCTTCTCTATATCCAGATCTCCTAAAACATCATCTTTGATCTCATTCTCTTTCCTACTTTTGAAAGAAGAATTTCTTTCCTGGACAAGGCTAATCCTTTGATCTTAATTACCTCAGTGTTTTTGTAAAGGAAGAAAGAAAAACAGAACCTAAGAAAGAGCAGTTTCGTCATATTTATACAAGGACTTCCCTGGTAGCTCAGCTTGTAAAGAATCTGCCTGCAATGCAGGAGACTCTGATTTGATTCCTGGGTTGGGAAGATCCCTAGGAGAAGGGATAGGCTACCCACTCCAGTATTCCTGGTCTTTCCTGGTGGCTCAGCTGGTAAAGAATACACCTGCAATGTGGGAGACCTGGGTTCCATTCCTGGGTTGGGAAGATCCCCTGGAGAAGGGAATGGCTACCCATTCCAGTATTCTGGCCTGGAGAATTCCATAGACTGTGTGGTCCATGGGGTCGCAAAGAGTCTTACACAACTGAATGACTTTCACTTTCCCTTTCCCCCTATACAAGGCAATACATGTAAAGCACTTAGCTCAGTGCAGATACATTTATTTAATAGATATTTATTGAGACTCTATGATGTCCCAGGACTGTCCTAGATATGATATACAATGGCAGCTCAGCAGGAGATGTTTCCTCCTTATATGCTGACTAGTAATGCAATCAGTAGTAAGTCCTCAATGAATATTTTTCCTCCAGTTTTATTATTATTTTTCTTATTTTAATAATAAAATATATAATTTTAGATGTAGAAGAGAAACCTCCTCCTTCCTTGAAGATCTTAATATATAGTATGTATTCCATAGAAAAACACAGAAGGAAAATTCACTAAATTCCTTGTTTCACATATGCAATGACAAAGTAAACATTTATGGGAGGGACATCTTTTAAAAGGCAATGAATTGATTCAATTTCCTAAATGGAGAATATGCTATTTCAATTAAAAAGTCATGCAGTCAAAAGGAAAAAATAACCCAAAATTAGCTCTATTTTTAATAATGTAGTAGTGAGCAATATTTAAGAAAATGGGTAAAAACTTAACTATTTAGCTGTTTAGTAATATGTTTAATATGAATTTTTAATACAATAGGAAAAAAGCATTTACAAATCATGCATGATGGAATAATAGTTAATTCTTAAAAGCATTTCAGCTAAGAAAATAACAGTGCCTAGAAATACCTTCCCACCTAAAACAACAAAAAATATCTATGTACAAACAAATTAGGAAAACCAGTTTTCAAAACACTGAACTTTAAGCAATGAAGGACAGTGATTCTTTAAAAAAAATTATTGAAGTGTATTAGATATATATGTATATTCTTTTTCAGATTATTTTCCCTTGTACATTATTACAAAATATTGAATATAGTTGCCTGTGCAGCAGGTCACTGTTGGTTAACTATTTTATATATTATAGCGTGTATGGTTTGAATGTGTGAGTGTAGTGTGAAAGAAACAAAACTCTATAAGACAAGTTTTATTTCTCAAAAATGCATTGTGTGTATGTTACCAAAACCTATGTGTGTGTGTGTTTGTGTGTATGTGTGTGTTCGTGTGTGCATTATATATATAGATTATGTATAAGGCATCCCAGGTGGCACTGGCATAGTTATTAAGAATCATCCTACCAGTGCAAGAGACACAAGAGACAAGGATTCAGTTCCTGGGTCAGGAAGATATAGATGCATTATATATATAGATTGTGTTTGTGTATATATATATTTATATACATATGTGTATATATATATATTGTTTTATATACATATATAAATCATTTTGCTAAGAACCTGAACCTAACACAATATTGTAAATTAATTATGTGCTTAGTTGCTCAGTCATGTCTGACTCTTTGCAACCCCATGGACTATAGCCCACCAGGATCCTCCATCCATGGGGATTCTCCAGGCAAGAATACTGGAGTGGGTTATGCCCTCCTCATAATATATAATGATAGAGTTTTATTACTTATACAAGAATGGCAAATACATGGCATGTATTATTTCCTGTCAATACAATACATGTGTGTGCTTAGTGGCTCAGTCATGTCTAACTCTTTGTGACCCCATGGGGTGTAGCCCACCAGGCTCCTCTGTCCATGAAATTCTCCAGGCAAGGATACTCGAGTGAGTTTCCATCCCCTCCTCCAGGGCATCTTCCCAACCCCAGGATCAAACCCAGATCTCCTGCATTGCAGGTGGATTCTTTACCATCTGAGCCATCTAGGACTTCAGTTAAAAAAAAAAAAAAAAAGATTCTTAAGAGACAAAAGCAAATGTGGTGAGCCTTACAATTGCCCTGGCTTACTGCCTTGAGAGAATTTCCCTGCAGCAGTGGAGAAAGGGGGACCCAGGCAGAGCCCTGAGGACTCCCTGAGCTGGGGAGAAGGTACTGAGGGTCTAGGGAGTAAAGCTGGCTGGAATTTGCAGGGAAAATAGGAAAAAGGTGATTCCTGCACAGAAAGAAAATCCTTGAGATCCGTTGAGGGTCCCCTTCAACTATGCAGCAGAGAACTGAGAAGCCCGTGTACTTGCGGGAGCCACCAGAGAGCAGGGGAAGAACTACCCTGAAAGGATGGTCGGGAATAGTGCCTGGCGCTCACACTGGGACCAGAAATACGTGCTTACACCCTCCAGCCAAGCTGGGAAATCCCATAATTCACAGACCATTGAGTACACAGAAAGGTCTGCCTAGGTAGGGTAGAGTAATTAACTCTGGACTAAATGATGCTCTGTTTCCTTAACAAGTCTTAAATACCAGACTCAGATGTATCAAATTAGTTCCAAGTAGCTTCACTGTGTCCCAGAACAGAGCTTAAGGCATTTGCAGGAATATGAAGATGCCCAAAACACAACAGGGTAAAATTCAAAATGTATTATGTTCCATCAAAGATCACATGTGCAGAAAAGTGAAAATGGGGCCCATGCTGAGGAGAAAAATCAATCAGTTGAAACTGACACAGATGCCAGAATTAGCAAATCAGGATAGTAAAATATTTTTTATGTGTGTATTCCATATGTTCATAAATTGGGACATGGAAGATATAAGAAATACCCAAATTAAAGTTCCAGAGATCTTTAATTCATTAGTGTCTAAGATTAAAAATATACTCCATGGGACTGATGGTAGATTAGACATCACAGAAAAAGGGATCAGTTAACTTGAAAACACCAATAAAACCGAACAATGTGAAACACAAAGAAAGAAAAAAAAAACTTTTAAAAGTGGAAAAAGGAATCCATAACTGTGGGACAATTCCAAATGGCCTAATGTACACTTAATTTTAGTCAACAAAGGAGAGCATATAGTGGGTAAGAAAAAAAAATTTTTTTTGAAGAGCTAATGGCTGAAAAAGTTCCATATTTGATAGAAACTATAAATTAACAGACCCAAGAAACCAAATGGACCCCAAGTATAGGAAACCCAAAGAAAGCTGCTTGCAAAGAACTTTATAAGGAGTTATCCAACACTGGTGGTAAAAAGAAAGTCTCAAGCGGAGTCAGAACAAAAAAGACACTATATTCAAAGACGTGAAGGTAGGAAGTGCCATCGTTTTGCATTGTTTTGTTAGAAACACTAAGTGCAAGAGAAGACAGTGAAACAAACTTGTCTTTCAAAGATGAGGGCAAAATGAAAACTTCATTAGGCTGTAAATCAGAAATAATAAATCACTGAAGGAACCACATTACAAGAAATATTAAAAGAAGTCTTTCTGACAGAAGAAAAATGATACCAGATGGAAATAAATCTATACAGATGAAGAGCACTGGATATTGTGACTATAGGTTTGGAAGGCAGCTTGCATGAAACAAAGTCTCCTAATACCCTCCACCCATAAAAATGGTGTGAAAAAGTATATGAGTAGTGAGGCCACAGTCTCCAGCAAGCACACCCAAGACTGGTGTTTATTCTATTAGAAACCCAGGAAGGTTTATAAATCCTGATTCGGATTGTCTTGCCATATTAGAGACTCTTCAAGAAAAACAAGAGTGAGGACTCAGACAGTAAAATTGTAAATGAAAGAGAAGTTACAACTGACACCGCAGAAATAAGAGGCTCATAAGCGACTACTACAAGCAACTACATGCCAATAAAATGGACAACCTGGAAGAAATGGACAAATTCTTAGAAAAGTACAGCTGTCCAAGACTGAACAAGGAAGAAATAAAAATGTGAACTAACCAATCACAAGTAATGAAACTGTGATTAAAGACCTTTCAACAAAGTCCAAGATTGAATGACATCACAGGCAAATTCTATTAAAAATTTAGAGAGGCGCTAACACGTATCTTCTCAAATTCTTCCTCTAAATCACAGAGGAAGGAACACTTCCAAACTCATTCTATGAGGCCAGAGTTACTCTGATACCAAAAGCAGACAAAGATATAGCAAAAAGAAAATTATAGGCCATTATCGCTGATGAACATAGACAAAAAAATCCTCAACAAAATACTAGCAAACAGAATCCAACAACACGTGAAAAGGATCATACATCATGATCCAGTAGGATTTATCCCAAGGATGCAAGGATTATTTGATATATGCCACAGTCAATGTGATAAACCATATTAAAAAACTGATGAATCAAAATCATAGTATCATCTCAATAGATGCAGAAAAAAACTTTTGTCAAAACTTGAGACTCATTGTTTATAAAACTCTCCAGAAAGTGGGCACAGAGTAGGCACCTACTGCAACATCATAAAATCTATATATGATAGATACACTGCAAACATCATTCTCAATGATGAAAAATTGAAAGCATTTCCTCTAAGATTACAAGGATCTTAGCACCATAATTCATTATACTTTTGGAAATCCTAGACACAGCAGAGAATAAAAAGAAATAAAAGGAGTCCAAATTGGAAAGAAGTAAAGCTGTCACTGTTTGTAGATGATGTAATATTATACATAGAAAATCCTGAAAATGCTGCCAGAAAATTATTAGAGTTCATCAATAAATCTGGTGAAGTTGCAGGGTACAAAAGTAATGCACATAAATGTCTTGCATTTCTATCCACTAACAAGAGATTAGAAACAGAAATTAAGGAAACAATTCCATTTACCATCACAATGAAAAGAATATCTCAGAATAAACCTACTGAAGGGGGCAAAAGACGTGTCCTTAGAAAACTATAAGATGCTGATGAAAGAAAACGAAGATGACACATACAGATGGTGATACACCCTGTTTTTGGTTTGGAAGAGTCAATATTGTAAAAATGACTGTACTACCCAAAGCAATCTACTGATTCAATGCAATATGTATCAAATTACCAATGACATTTTTCATTGAACTAGAACAAAAATATTATAAAATTTGTATGGAAACACAGAAGACACTGAATAGACAAAGCAGGCTTGAGAAAGAAAAAGGAACTGGAGGAATTGGATGTCCTGATTTCAGACTAAAATACTACAAAGCTATGGTAATCAAGAGAGTATGGCCCTGGTGCAACAAGAGGAAATATAGATGAGTGAAATAGGATAGAAAGCCCAGAGATAACCCCACACACTTATGGTCACCTTGTCTATGACAAGGGAGTGAAGAATATACAATGAAGAAAAGACAGGCTCTTCAATAAGTGGTGCTGGGAAAACTGGACAGCTACATGTAAAAGAATGACATTAGAACACTCCCTAACACCATACACCAAAATAAACTCAAAATGGATCAAAGACCTAAATGTAGAACAGGATATTATTACAACTCTTACAGGTAAACATAGACAGAATATTCTTTGATATAAATCACAGCAAGCTCATTTTTAATCCACCTCCTGTAGTAATAAAAACAATAATAAACAAATGAGAACTAATTTAATTTAGTTCTGCACAACAAAAGAAGGCATGAACAAAACAAAATCAACTGTCAAAATGGGAGAAAATATTTGCAAATATTTGGTAACTGTGGGGAAAAGGAGAGGGGGAGGGTCACCATAGAAGTTGTTTTTTAGTCCCTAAGTCTTGTCTGACTCTTTTGTGACCCCAAAAGAGTCACAAGAGGCTCCCCAAGGAGCCTACCAAGCTCCTTGGTCAATGGGATTTTCCAGGCAAGAATACTAGAGTGGTTTGCCATTTCCTTCTCCAGGGGATAGTCCAGACTGAGGGACTGAACCCACATCTCCTGCAGGTGAATTCTTTACCACTGAGCTACCTGGGAAGCCCCCACTATTCGGGTAGGAGATTTAAAAGTGGGATTGTGTGAAAAAGTATAAACTACTAAAAAAATGAAGAAACCATTGCCATTGCATAACCAAAGTACAGACAAATAAAATGAAGATGAAATAAAATAATCTGCTCTTGTGGAAAAGACCAAGGGTATTTTTAATATATTTAGAGGACACATTCAGTTCACTTCAGTTCAGTCGCTCAGTCGTGTCCAATTCTTTGCGAACCCATGAATCGCAGTACGCCAGGCCTCCCTGTCCATCACCAACTCCCGGAATTCACCCAGACTCATGTCCATCAAGTCAGTGATGCCATCCAGCCATCTCATCCTCTGTCACCCCCTTCTCCTCCTGCCCCCAATCCCTCCCAGCATCAGAGTCTTTTCCAATGAGTCAACTCTTCACGTGAGGTGGCCAAAGTACTGCAGTTTCAGCTTTAGCATCATTCCTTCCAAAGAAATCCCAGGGCTGATCTCCTTCAGAATGGACTGGTTGGATCTCCTTGCAGTCCAAGGGACTCTCAAGAGTCTTCTCCAACACCACACTTCAAAAGCATCAATTCTTCGGCACTCAGCCTTCTTCACAACCAACTCTCACATCCATACATGACCACAGGAAAAACCATAGTCTTGACTAGACGAACCTTTGTTGACAAAGTAATGTCTCTGCTTCTGAATATGCTATCTAGTTTGGTCATAACTTTTCTTCCAAGGAGTAAGCATCTTTTAATTTCATGGCTGCAGTCACCATCTGCAGTGATTTTGGAGCCCAGAAAAATAAAGTCTGACACTGTTTCCACTGTTTCCCCATCTATTTCCCATGAAGTGATGGGACCAGATGTCATGATCTTCGTTTTCTGAATGTTGAGCTTTAAGCCAACTTTTTCACTCTCCACTTTCACTTTCATCAAGAGGCTTTTGAGTGCCTCTTCACTTTCTGCCATAAGGGTGGTGTCATCTGCAAATCTGAGGTTATTGATATTTCTCCCAGCAATCTTGAGTCCAGCTTGTGTTTCTTCCAGCCCAGCGTTTCTCATGATGTACTCTGCATATAACTTAAATAAGCAGGGTGACAATATACAGCCTTGACGTCCTCCTTTCCCTATTTGGAACCAGTCTGTTGTTCCATGTCCAGTTCTAACTTCCTGACCTGCATACAAATTTCTCAAGAGGCAGATCAGGTAGTCTGGTATTCCCATCTCTTTCAGAATTTTCCACAGTTGATTGTGATCCACACAGTCAAAGGCTTTGGCATAGTCAATAAAGCAGAAATAGATGTTTTTCTGGAACTCTCTTGCTTTTTCCATGATCCAGCAGATGTTGGCAATTTGATCTATGGTTCCTCTGCCTTTTCTAAAACCAGCTTGAACATCAGAAAGTTCATGGTTCACATATTGCTGAAGCCTGGCTTGGAGAATTTTGAGCATTACTTTACTAGCGTGTGAGATGAGTGCAATTGTGCGGTAGTTTGAGCATTCTTTGGCATTGCCTTTCTTTGGGATTGGAATGAAAACTGACCTTTTCCGGTCCTGTGGCCACTGCTGAGTTTTCCAAATTTGCTGGCATATTGAGTGCAGCACTTTCACAGCATCATCTTTCAGGATTTGAAATAGCTCAACTGGAATTCCATCACCTCCACTAGCTTTGTAGTGATGCTTTCTAAGGCCCACTTGACTTCACATTCCAGGATGTCTGGCTCTAGGTCAGTGATCGCACCATTGTGATTATCTGGGTTGTGAAGACCTTTTTTGTATAGTTCTTCTGTGTATTCTTGCCATCTCTTCTTAATATGTTCTGCTTCTGTTAGGTGCATACCATTTCTGTCCTTTATCGAGCCCATCTTTGCATGAAATGTTCCCTTGGTATCTCTAATTTTCTTGAAGAGATCTCTAGTCTTTCCCATTCTGTTGTTTTCCTCTATTTCTTTGCATTGATTGCTGAGGAAGGCTTTCTTATCTCTTCTTGCTATTCTTGGGAACTCTGCATTCAGAGGACACATTAGGTCATACTTTTTAAAGATTTCACTCTAGAGCATCCCATGGTAGCAAATAAAATGAACTCATCTTTTCTGGGAAGACAAAGCCCTGTAATGTTGGGAGTTTTAGTTCTTCCAAATTGACCCCCACCCTGTTTTTCAGTATTTTTCAGCATTCTTAGAAGTTTTCCGATCCCCAAAACACAAATGTGCAAATAATTTGTTTTTTAAAAGAAGTTAATTGTGATATTGTGAAAACCTTTTCTGAATTTTTTAAGATAAAATAAGTAATTTGCTGTAATTATGTTTATTAAAAAACTGAAGTATATGGAAAAATAAAACATAAAGATTAAAATATGATATAAGAGTCCTGTAGTTGAAACAGTCAAAATCCTTGATGTACTGAATGAAGCATTTTTCATTAAAAGTAACCTTTGCACAGTGGGTTTTAGGTAGCTTTATAGAAACATTCTTCCTTGATTTCGTTGACTGTTTTATAAGGTGATGTATCGAGTACTGCAAAGGTTATTCACTTCGTAGTTCACCACATAATTAGACCTTTGTAATTAGAATTATTGTCCTTGTTGTTCTACTGAAATGTAAAGAATGAAACATGAAGCTTTAAAAGCATTATTTTCCTTCATCTGTAATATGTAAGTAACATGAAGATGAAATTAGTATATTGAGACAACTAGATGGCCAGTAGGGACTAAACTCAATACTCCAAATCATATAAAAATAGTTTCTTTATTATGGGTTTCACTTTTTGTGACAGGAGTATTAATATCTGTTGGGTACTGGACATTTGCCAGACATACCACAGGCTTATTCTTCATGGTCAGTGTCTCATTTAATCTTCACCTCAACCTAATAAGTGTTGTAAACCCATTTTACAGGTAATGAAACTAATCTTTAGAAAAACTCAACAGCTCATTCAAGGCCCTGAGACTGACAGGTTCCAGGACTGTGATATGAACTCGGGTCTGTCTAAAATTCTCATCCTTCAAGCCCACATCAGCAACCTCTGCTTCTCAAATTGGACGTCTTGGGAAAAAAAAAAAATCCTAGTTTTCCCCTTGACCATCCTGTCTTTTTGGTCTGATTTCCACTTTCTGTATAGTTGTTAGAATTTATCTTTTTGGTGGTTTTATTTCAGGAATTACAGTTTGAAAGGCTGACCCGAGAACTGGAGGCAGAACGCCAGATCGTCGCCAGCCAACTGGAGCGATGCAAGCTTGGATCGGAGACGGGCAGCATGAGCAGCGTCAGGTACTGGGCACTCTGCTCCTCGGGGCTGGGCTTTGCTTTGCCAGTGGAAGGAAATTGTGGTGTTTATCTTCTCCTTACAAGCCTAGCGGTGGCATTAGAACACTCAGTCAAATGTTGGAAAGGAATCGTAACTGACCTGATTTAAGATGTTCAAAAGGTGTCCGAAGTGATTTGTGCTTGAATCTCTTTTCACAAAATGCACACTTGCCCTGAATGCAAAGTACATGTCGTTTTACATAAAAAGGAGGCTTTGCATTTAGTGAGTTTGCTGGAAATGAGGAGATGATATGTCACAGTCTCTCCGTTTGGTTCTTTTTTTTTCTGAATGATCAAGAGTTGCAGGTTCTGGAAATGAAAGAGAGAAGGTTTTGATCTAACTTGCATTGTTTGCTAATATACAATGCTACAGTATAAAATTGCTCCTCAAACATCAACTGCACATGCAATTTCTGTGTGTGAAAACATTTCATAGATAGAATGATTATTCAATTACGCTTGGTATGAGATTATGAAATATTTAAAAACAAACCTTCGTCACTTGACCACAAAATAAATTATCTGCCTAAGGACCATGTTTCCATATTTAAAAATAGAAGTGTGTGTGTGAAAGAAACATAAATAAATCTCTGTAAGATGACTTTTATTTCTAAAAGTGCATTGTACTTTCTCGTCATGTTGTTCTATATTGTGGTTTTGACGTGCTACATTTTCAGGGAGGTATCTTCTCTCTTGAGAACCCTGCCATACTCTTTGGCCTTCTGTTCAACTGCATTGTTGGTTACATCACTGCACCCACAGTCCATTGTTGAGAACTGGTCACATGGCCCCTCCATAAATGGAAATGGGCAGGGATTCCTAGTCTTGGGGTCTATGGGCACTCTGCCCAGGAAGCAGAAATGTGAGTTTAAGAGTCTTAACCAACTACGGCCACAAGGAATGAAAACATCCTTGAGTCCATTGCTCTAAAATATTCTATCACTGTAAGGTTTGTTTGTAGTTGGAATGTTTTCTTGTTAGAGCCTCCTGCCATTAGTCTTCTAACATTGTTCTTTTCTTTGTTTAACAATGATTACCATTCAAAGGAAATCATTGCACCATTTGTTGTCAGACTAAATTACTCTGAAATATCCTTTTCAGTTGCGTTTGGGCTGTGTGAAAGCATATCAGCTTCGGCATCTGAGCACCTAAGCGATGTAGAGCTGCAGATACAGATCCATTGTGATCTCTTCAACTCCTCATAGACTTGTCTGAACATCCAAATTAACTAAAGCAGGATGGACAAGAAAAAGGAGAAGTAATTTGTGTCCACTTGAAATTGTTTTCAGAAGGTTGGCCGGTTGAAGATGTTGAGGTTAAAGTGTGGAGAAAAATAATATTTGTAAGTGTGTATTCGATTTAATACAGGGATTTGCGTATATTGGAGGAGCTTTTTTCAGTGGTGAACATCACCTGAGTAGCTAAGTCTGTCAGGATTTTCAGGTCCATAAACACTGTCAAATTGACATCTGCATCTTCATTTGTTTTGAAACCCACTGTTTCACTACTGGTCAGATCACCTTTTCCATTCAGTTCAATTCAGTTCAGTCGCTCAGTCATGTCCAACTCTTTGTGATCCCATGAATCGCAGCATGCCAGGCCTCCCTGTCCATCACCAACTCCTGGAATTTACTCAGACTCATGTCATCAAGTCAGTGATGCCATCCAGCCATCTCATCCTCTGTCATCCCCTTCTCCTCCTACCTTCAATCTTTCCCAGCATCAGGGTCTTTTCCAATGAGTCAGTTCTTCGCATCAGGTGGCCAAAGTATTGGAGTTTCAGCTTCAGCATCAGTCCTTCTAATGAACACCCAGGACTGATCTCCTTTAGGATGGACTGGTTGGATCTCCTTGAAGTCCAAGGGACTCTGAAGAGTCTTCTCCAACGCCACAGATCAATTTCCATTCATATTCCTGATATTTCTGTGTGATACTTTTGCGTATTCTCCACCTTATATTTTGTTTCACCCACCACTAGCCCTTGGTAGCAGCAGGTCTGGGGGACCATGCTGTGTCCTGTGTCTTAATTTCCAACTGCTGATTGGATCAGAAATGGGTATCTGACCCAAGGGTGACTCATCCAGTAAGCGGCCTGTAAGAAATCAGTCTTGCACTCTTGAGAATGTGAAGTAGGTGACCCCAAATCTCTGTTACCTAATGGATTGTGCTAGGAAACGGTTGCCATGTGGATTGGGTGCTGGTGGAGGAATCTACGGTAATACAGAGTGAATACGATAATACAGGAATCTACGGTAATACAGAATCCTACAGAGAGAGACTATGGTTCCTGGTAGTCAGAGACCAGGTTAGTTCCCATTAGGGACTGGCTGCATTTAGATGTTGCATCCATGAGATTACCTTTTAAATTCCTAAAATCTTTTCTCCTCCTTCATTTGATTTGATTGAGTTGATAATTTTTCTGAGGTCTAGCATTTCATGAATAGAATACATCAGTGAACTACCAAAGTAGACAGAAAAATTACCCCATGACAACTTGTGATCGTTTATACTGTATCTTGTATTCCTATCTCAGCCTGTGATACATAATCAATCATTCTTTATTAAATATATATTAAATAATAGTGCTTATTGCAGATGACATCTAATTATTTTTCCTTGCTATATAGCTATATATAGCAATATGTCTTCTTCAAGCTTGATTATTTCATATTTTGAAAATGTCTAATGTATGAATCAGCATTTGAATAATATAAGCAATTTACTGATATTTCACTGGAGGCAATCCAATACTTCCACTGTTCTTTTTTTTTTTTTTTTTGTCATAAGCTAGTTGTTTGCTCAACTTCAGAAATGCACCTTTAACAATTCAAGTCTTTATTAAGGTGATAGACTAACCTAGTTAGCACATCACAGGGAATGTTTAAAAATAAATGAAATAGAATGTAAACAATTTTTGAAAGAGGAGAACAGGCAAAGAAATCTATGATGTTGTTTCCTACTTCTTGGGGATACTAGGAGGGGTAAGAGAGTTTCTTAGAGGAAATGAAACAAAATCAAAATTGTTTTCAGATTTTTTTTTTTACATAAATGGTAAAAGTGACATAAATATAGTTTGGTTCTCCTCTGCCTTTATTGGTGTTAGGAAATTGCTCCATCTAACTCCTACAGCCTCTTTCCTGGTAGATACATTGACAGTTTAAACTTAATGAAAAGATGTTGTTAGTATGCATTTATAACAGCCAACTTGGTTGTGTTGTTGTTGTTTACTCACTAAGTAGCATCCGACTCTTTGTGATCCCATGGACTGTAGCCTCCCAGACTCCTCTGTCCAAGGGATTTCCCAGGCAAGAACACTGGGGTGTTGCCATTTCCTTCTCTAGGAGATCTTCCCATCCCAGGGATTTTACCCACATGTCCCCCTGGCAGGTGGATTCTTTACCACTGAGCCATGTTGGAATCCCATAACAGCCAACTTTATAGTAGTCAATCAAATTATAAATCATGAATGAGGGTGCTGAGAATTTGGAGAATCTGGAGATAACTATTGTTGCAGCAAAGCAACTCTGCACCCTTGCATCTAGGGTATAAGTCTGCAAATAGGAACATTGTGATGTCTGAAACTCTTCACAGACTTTTCTATATATATTATCACCTTCCTCTCTCAGTTTTCCTCGCTGGTTTCAGTCCAAACCTTTCCAAACTGTTGGATCCTTCTCTCTCCTACCACTTGAAAGTTTCCATACCTTCTCCCTAATTCCCCAGAACCATGCAGTTCTGAGTCAGGAATGTGATTTATATAGAGGTGGGCTTTTATTTAGGGTTATGACCAAATCCTTCTTGCTAATAGCCCACTTGTGCCCTCTGGCCAGTCACAGTTACTTGTTTCTCACCCACTCCTCAGGCTGAGACCTGTCAAGTTGGTCTTAGTTTGGCTGCCATAGGAGCCAACAGGTCCCCTGCCAGGGTGGGGCCTTGCAGTGTTCTTGCACAGGACCTGCCTGTGCCCATGCCCTTGTCGTATCATTCATAGACCCCTGGAGCAGCATTTTAACTCATCTCTTTGCCTGCATCTTGCCCAGATCCATCCTCCATGTAGTATGAGACTGAACTGCATAACACCTAGATTAGAATCACGTCTGTGAAGGACTCATCCTCACTTCTGCAATTCCATAAATACAACACCTTCCCATCTTACATGGCCATAGGTATGTGATCCCTTCCATCTAGAATAACCAACCTCTTTCACCTGGTCACCTGCTCCTATGGATCTAATTACCCAGCGTAGGGCTCACATTCTTTTGAATGTCTTCTTGATCAGTTCAGATTGGGCCAGGTGTCCCTTCCTTTGGAAATCATTGGAATCATTGACAAAGTTTTGGAGATGGGACTCTATTAACCCTTCTAGAAATTCCTTGCCACAGAATGTTTTGGCTTTCAGTCAGAGCACATGGGGGATTTTCTCAAGTGCTACTGAAAGTTTGACAGATGTCTACTTAAATTTAAAACAGATGTCTACTCATATCCCTTGATTCTCATGGGCAGGCAGAATATAATGGGAGAGAAATCAAATTCAAATAATAGTTGGGTCTATCTTATGTTCAGTTCAGTTCAGTCGCTCAGTCACGTCTGACTCTTTGAGACCCCATAAATTGCAGCATGCCAGGCCTCCGTGTTCATCACCAACTGCCGGAGTTTACCCAAATTCACGTCCGTTGAGTCGGTGATGCCATCCAACCATCTCATCCTCTGTCGTCCCTTTCTCTCCTGCCCTCAATCTTTCCCAGCATCAGGGTCTTTTCAAATGAGTCAGCTCTTTGCATCAGGTGGCCAAAGTATTGGAGTTTCAGCTTCAATATCAGTCCTTAAATGACATCCAGGACTGATCTCCTTAGGATGGACTGGTTGGATCTCCTTGCAGGCCAAGGGACTCTTGAGAGTCTTCTCCAACACCACATTTCAAATGCATCAATTCTTTGGTGCTCAGCTTTATTTATAGTTCAACTCTCACATCCATACATGACCACGGGAAAAACCATAGCCTTGACTAGACAGACCTTTGTTGACAAAGTAATGTCTCTCCTTTTTAATATGTTGGTCATAACTTTCCTTCCAAGGAGCAAGCATCTTTTAATTTCATGGCTGCAATCACCATCTGCAGTGATTTTGGAGCCCAGAAAAATAAAGTCAGCCACTGTTTCCACTGTTTCCCCATCTATTTCCCATGAAGTGATGGGGCCAGATGCCATGATCTTCGTTTTCTGAATGTTGAGCTTTAAGCCAACTTTTTCACTCTCCTCTTTCACTTTCATCAAGAGGCTCTTTAGTTCTTCTTCACTTTCTGCCATAAGGGTGGTGTCATCTGCATATCTGAGGTTATTGATTTTTCTCCCGGCAATCTTGAGTCCAGCTTGTGCTTCTTGCAGCCCAGCGTTTCTCATGATGTACTCTGCATATAATTTAAATAAGCAGGGTGACAATATACATCCGTGATGTACTCCTTTTCCTATTTGGAACCAGTCTGTTGTTCCAAGTCCAGTTCTAACTGTTGCTTCCTGACCTGCATACAGGTTTCTCAAGAGGCAGGTCAGGTGGTCTGATATTCCCATCTCTTTCACAATTTTCCACGGTTTATTGTGATCCATACAGTCAAAGGCTTTGGCATAGTCAATAAAGCAGAAATAGATGTTTTTCTGGAATTCTCTTGCTTTTTCGATGATCCAGCAGATGTTGGCAATTTGATCTCTGTTTCCTCTGCCTTTTAATCTTATAAACTCTTATTAACTCTTTCTAAAGGAGACTTGACCCTTAGAAGACATGATGATGATGATTTATGACAATGATCTAGATCAGAGACAAAGGAAGTCAAATTTCAAAGCTGGAGAGATTTAACACATGATAGCTTCTCCTTTGCTGGCTTTAAAGATGGACCTAAAGGTTTTAATAGCAACTCATGGGGTTTCTAGTAGATACTGAGAGTGATCCCCAACTGACAGTCAGTAAGGAGAAGGGGACCGCAGTCTTAAAACCAAAAGGAATTGAATTCAGCTCATTGCCTGAATGAACATGGAAGTATATTATTGTCCAAACGTCCAGAAAGGAAAGTAGGCCTGCAGAAATTCTGATGATGACCTTGTGACAACCTGAACAGAGGATCCAACCATGCATGCCTAAGCTTCAGAAAATCCGCAAAGCTGTTAACTTAAAAAAAACTGTGTTGTTCTAAGCTACTCGGTTTGTGGTAACTTTCTATACAGTAATAGAAAATAAATAAAATGCTTTTCAATTGATGATTTTATATATATTAAAAGAAGCTAAATTATGAAAAATTTTAGAGAAAATAAATTTTATTTTGTAACCAGCTGTATTCCATTCAAAGGTTTCATTCTGTAGCTAGCTTTATTTTTCATACCTATGTGCTTGCATTTGGATTCACATATTAAAATAATCTGTAGCTTTGACTCTAAGAAGTAGATTTGAATGTGGAGTGATGTCATTTTTCACTGTAGAATAAGGACAACTAGTAAACCAATCATCTTTAGCCTTGTTATTTTTATAGTATAGATGCCCAGGACTCTGAGTGGAGTAATATATATTTAAAAAGACAAAATATAATATACATATGTGAAGAATGCTAGTTCCACATAAGAAGATGCTCTTTCTTTCCAGCAGATGAACTATTGAGTTTCTTGCAAACAAATTTTTCAAAAGTCAGACCCGTTTTGGAGATTGGGAAACAAAAAGAATTAATGTTATAAAAGTTTTCAAAGGTCATTCTCTTCATTAGCTAACTTCTCTGAGCCAATATGCCAGCAATTCTATAAACAGAGTCTAAAAGTCTCTTCCAGATGTACAAAGAAGTCTTATTTTGGAGCAGGCTTATTTTAGAGAAATAAGCTGATCTGGTTAAATTAGATAGCGGTGAAGAAATTTAAGTCAAGTAGTCACATACTTTTTGTCAGAATGAAATGTATTTATTTAAAAACATTCACTGAGGTTTCCTAAGTAAAGAAATCATGTATGAACGTAATGGTTTCTCAAAGTAAGACATATACATTTACTTAGTATCCTGTAGGATATGATACTGAAACAAGTAGTACCGTTTTTAAAGAAGAAGTATGCCCAAATATTTCATTTTCGAAACCAGACATATTAAATAATCAAATAAGTACTTAATGTTTTTCAAATAAAGTTTTTTTTCAAAGTATGTAGATGTGTGTGTATATATGTGCAACTCAGTCACTCAGTTGTGTCTGACTCTTTGCAACCCCATGGACTGTAGCCTGCCAGGCTCCCCTGTCCATGGGATTTTCCAATCAAGAAGACTGGAGTGGGTTTCCATTTCCTTCTCCAGGGGATCTTCCAGGGATCAATCCCGCGTCTCCTGCATGGGTAGGCAGATTCTTTACTACTGTGCCACGTGGAAAGCCCTTTTAGATATTTCTGTACAGACACATAGGACTTCCCAAGTGGTGCTAGTGGTAAAGAACCTGCCTGCCAATGCGGGAGACATAAGAGATGAGGGTTTGACCCCTGGGTAGGGAAGATCCCCTGGAGGAGAGCATGATAACCTATTTCAGTGTTCTTGCCTGGAGAATCCCATGGACAGAGGAGCCTGACAGGCTACAGTCCATAGTGTTTCAGAGTTGGACACAACTGAAGTGACTTAGCATGCATATATACATACACATACTCCTCAACAGTCGTGTAGCCAATAGTAAAGATTAACCAGATTCATAAGATTCTAGATTCTTAGCACCCATGAATACTATTGCCATTAAATAAAAAGTATCTTTTGAATAACTTTTCATTTTTACGAATTTAAAATTTTTAAGTTAAATGCTGCTGCTGCTAAGTCGTTTCAGTCGTGTCCAACTCTGTGTGATCCCATAGACGGCAGCCCACCAGGCTCCCCCGTCTCTGGGATTCTCCGGGCAAGAATACTGGAGTGGGTTGCCATTGCAGTTTTATATTAAAAATCTAGACAAAAGCTGCTGCCTCTTCCTCCACTACACTGAGACTTTGTGAGCCTCCTCAGCCTATTAGAAGTAGGTGCTGGGCCTCACCTCTAAGTAATTCCCCAAGGGCAAAGCCTCTGAGTGTATGGCAAAGCAGTGGCCAGCACATGATAACAGTTCAGTCAATGCTAAATGAATAAAAATGAATAGTATACAGTACTTCCATTACTGTTATTCTCATTCTTGGTTTTTTTTTTTTGGCAAAGTACCAGTCTTTCTAATCTATACACATTTTCATCTCTATACTGTACACATCAAATATAATGCTTGCCTTGCCAGATCAGGATATTATATTTCAAAATTCATTCTAGTTTTGTTGTTGTTCAGTAGCTCAGTCATGTCCAATTCTCTGTAACCCCATGGACTGCAGCATGCCTGGCTTCCCTGTCTTTCACTATCTCCTGGAGTTTGCTCAAACTCATGTCCATTGAGTCAGTGATGCTATCTAACCATCTCATCCTCTGTTGTCCCCTTCTTCTCCTGTCCTCAATGTTCCCCAGCATCAGGGTCTTTTCCAATGAGTTGCTCTTCCCACCAGGTGGCCAAAGTACTGGAGCTTCAGCTTTAGCAGCAGTCCTTCCAATGAATATTCAGGGTTGATTACGTTTAGGATTGACTAGTATGATCTCCTTGCAGTCCAAGGGACTCTCAAGAGTCTTCTCCAACACCACAGTTTGAAAGCATCAAAAGATTTGGGAGAATGACATTGAAACATGTAAAATATCATGTAAGAAATGAGATGCCAGTCCAGGTTCGATGCATGACACTGGATGCTTGGGGCTAGTGCACTGGGACGACCCAGAGGGATGGTATGGGGAGGGAGGAGGGAGGAGGGTTCAGGATGGGGAACACATGTATACCTGTGGCGGATTCATTTTGATATTTGGCAAAACTAATACAATTATGTAAAGTTTAAAAATAAAGTTAAATTTAAAAAAAAATAAAAAAAAAAAGAAAGCATCAAAAGCATTCTAGTTAGTTTTCACATTAAAATTGTGCCCTGGTATCCAAGGTCTGTTGGTTTGGTGTCCTCTGTCCTATGGAACTGTGGTTGATTTTATTCTCGTATTTTCACTGTCTTCTGAAGATGATGATAATAGTGATAATTTCAACAATAATTATGTGGTATTTGTGGAATAATTTCTGTAGGCCAGATCCAGTATTAAGTGGTTTATATAGGTCATGCCATTTACTCCTAGTTAATCCTATGAGTTAATAAGTCTCATTAATATCTCATTTTGTAGATGAGAACACTAAGATTCAGAGTGAGAAATGTGCTTTCTCAATTCCAACAGGTCGTCACCAGATATTGATTTTGAAGCCAGGTGTCTTTTTATTATTTTTTTATTTTTGGCTGTGCTGGGTCTTCCTTGTTGCGCTCAGGCTTTCTCCAGTTGCAGAGAATAGGGGCTACTCTTCATTGCAGTGTACATGCTTCACACTGTTGGGGCTTCTCTTGTTGCCGAGCACGGGCTCTAGAGTGCTGGCTCAGTGGTTGTAGCTCATGGGTTTAGTTGCCCTGTGGGATGTGGAATCTTCCTGGACCAGGGGATGGAATCCATGTCCCCTGCATTGCTAGATGGGTTCTTATCCACTGTGCCACCAGGGAAGTCTGAACCCAGGTGTCTTCACTCCTCCAAGCACACATTCAAACTGCCTCACTGTAATGCTGTTATTGTGTCTTAAATGTTATCTTGAATTATTCTGTAAAAAAGCCTTCTAAATGTCTCCAGTCCATTTTCACCCTAGAGATAAAACATCTTTGGACTTATTTTCTGCTGCTTCCCACGTCCCCTCCCAATGATTGTAGCAGTTGTGAAGTTCTTCATCTGAATGTGTTTCTGATTCTATCCTTACATAACAGTATATTGTGTGCTCAGTCCCTCAGTCGTGTCCAACTTTTTGTGACACTATGGGTTGCAGCCCACCAAGTCCCTGCATCCATGCGATTTTCCCAGAAAGTTTACTGGAGTGGGTTGCCATTTCCTTCTCTAGGGGATCTTCCTGACCCAGGAATCAAACGTGAGTCTCCTGTATCTCCTGCATTGCAGGTGGATTCCTTACTGCTGAGCCACATGGGAGCCAATAGTATATATTATCCTTGCCTTTAAATGCATCTAAAATAATGCTTCAGTATTCTCTTGCAAATTGCCAGTGGACAAATTATACAGTCTATGAAACACTAGTTATCACATTGTCTTAGTTTGTTCAGACTACTATAAGTGAATGCCATACATGAGTGGCTTATAAACAACATACATTTACTTCTCACACATCTGGAGACTGGGAAGCACAAAACCAAAGCACAGGCAAATACACTGTTTGGCAGGAACCTACTTCCTGGGCCATAGTCTTCATGATGTGGCATCACATAATGAAAGGGACAAGGGAGCTCTCCGGGGTCTTCTCCACAAGGGCACTAACCCCTTTCATGAAGGCTCCATCTTCATGATCTCACCTCCTAATACCATCGTATTAGGGATTCGGTTTCACCATAAAACATGACTTTTGGGTGAACACAAACATTCACTGTATAGTACAATTAAACACATTGTTCTAGATTTCTGTGGAATAAGCAATAGTCAACTGTCTTCAGAATTCTATGTAGATCCTAAAAATATTTAATAGTTATCAATATTTGATGTATGTCTTAGGGCAACTCCTGTATCTTTTTTTTTTTAATTGAAGGATAATTGCTTTATAGAATTTTGTTGTTTCTGTCAAACCTCAACATAAATCTGCCATGGGTATACATACGTCCCCTCCTTTTTGAACCTCCTTCTGATCTCCCTCCCCACCCTACCCTCTAGGTTGATACAGAGCCCCTGTTTGAGTTTCCTGAGACATAGAACAAATCCCCATTGGCTATCTATTTAACATATGGTAATGTAAGTTTCCATGTTACTCTCTCCATACATCTCACCCTCTCCTCACCTCTCCCCATGTCCATAAGTCTATTCTCTATGTCTGTTTCTCTACTGCTGCCCTACAAATAAATTCTTCAGTGTCATTTTTCTGTATTCTGTATATATGCATTAGCATATGATATTTATTTCTCTTTTTCTGTGTTACTTCACTCGTATAATAGGCTCTAGGTTCTTTCACCTCATTAGAACTGACTCAAGCGTGTTCCTTTTTATGGCTGAGTGATATTCCATTGTGTATATATACCACAACTTCTTTATCCATTCATTTGTCAATGGACATCTAGGTTGCTTACATGTTCTAGCTCTTGTATATAGTGCTGCAATGAACACTGGGACATACGTGTCTTTTTCAATTTTGGTTTCCTCAGGGTATATGCCTAGGAGTGGGATTGCTGGGTCATATGGTGGCTTTATTCCTAGTTTTTTAAGGAATCCCCATACTGTCTTCCATAGTGGCTGTATCAATTTACAGTCCCACCAAGTGCAAGAGTATTTCCTTTTCTTCACATCTTCTCCAGCATTTATTGTTTGTAGACTTTCTGGTGATGGCCATTCTGACTGGTGTGAGATGATATCTCATTGTACTTTTGATTTGCATTTCTCTAAGGACATGAGTCTGGGTGAACTCCGGGAGTTGGTGATGGACAGGGAGGCCTGGCGTGCTGTGATTCATGGGGTCGCAAAGAATCGGACACGACTGAGCGACTGAACTGAACTGAATAATGAGTGATGTTGAGAATTTTTTCATGTGTTTGTTAGCCATCTGTATATCTTCTTTGGAGACATGTCTGTTTAGGTCTTTTTCCCACTTTTTGATTGGGTTGTTTGTTTTTCTGGTATTGAGTTGTATGAGCTGCTTGTATATTTTGGAAATTAATCCTTTGTCAGTTGTTTCATTTGCTATTATTTTCTCCCATCCTGAGGGTTGTCTTTTCACCTTGCTTATAGTTTCCTTTGCTGTGCAAAAGCTTTAAAGTTTGATAAGGTCCCACTGGTTTACTTTTGTTTTTATTTCCATTACTCTAGGAGGTGAGTCATAGAGGATCTTGCTTTGATTTGACAAAGGAGGCAAGAATGTACAATGGGGCAAAGGCAGCCTCTTCAATACATGGTGCTGGGAAAACTGGGCAGCTGCATGTAAAAGATTGAAATTAGAACACTTCCTAACAGCATACACAAAGATAAACTCAAAATGGATTAAAGACCTAAATGTAAGACCAGAAACTATAAAACTCTTAGAGGAAAACATAGGCAGAACACCCTCAATGACATAAATCAAGTCCTGTTTCTTCATACTTTTGCATCAAATTCAAAGCCTATGTTCTTTCTAAAGTACCATATCAAAAATACTAGTTGTTAGTTTTACATCTAAAAATAATTAATATACAAAATTTTATTTAAAGTTTTGCATTATAAAACAAATTTTTAAGGATAACTAATATATTTTGAAATAATATTCTAATTGGTAAAAAACTGAAAATCTTTGTAAATATAATAAGTATAGAAGATTCTTTATGTTTTCTTTTATCTTTATAGCCTTTTTCTTAAATGCATATGTTTGAGAGGTGAAATTTCTGGTTCCATAAGTTGAAGCTAAATTTTGTCATTGTGTTTTTTCTATTGCCTGCTTTTCCTAATTTCTCTGAATTTTATTTCACACAAATGGTGATAATGCTTTTCTGTGATTTTACAAAGATTAAATGAGAAATGTAAGTAAAGCATCTCACACAGCATCTTGCAAGCTGTTACTGGTGAATCTGATAGAGATGAATTTTTCATTGAAGTCTCCTTCTTAATTTTTCTACAAAAGGCTATAAAATGGCTCTTCTCACTAGGGGCTGAAACAATATATCAGCATAGCATCACATTTGTCTCTTTCCTAATATGGGCTCAAGAACCACATAGAAATTGACACAGTGAAATGGAAGAGAGCTCAAATCAATTTCCCTCTCATGCGGGGCAACTTAATGTGTCCCTGGACCCACTGCTGGGGCTGGAGATGGGACTTTTGATATTGTGTAGTTGTGAAAAGAAGAGCAGTAATGTACGGGTAACATATGCATGACAGGAAATACTCAGTAAATTTTTTACTGAGTATAGAAGATATAGAAGCCATTGACTATTTGAATAGATGCTTTTTGGAACAGGGAACAGCAAGAGATGAATGCATTGCCCAAAAGATACATAGCCATTAGTCTCCTAGTTGTATAATTGTGTAACTGTGTTACGATGTGGAGGGGACTGTTGATGAAGACATCTGTGTATCCTTCAAGCCCATATTATCTTTGCTCAGATGGTGGACATTCAGAAGCTTTTCCCAAGTTACTTAAATTTATACTTGTCTGTTTATGCTCACATCAAAGGATTGGAAGCCAGTGATATTTTCACTGACAAAAAACAATGAGCATTTGATCCACTTGAGAAGGAACAACTTCAGTTGTCAAGACTGGATGCTGACAGGTCACTGAGCACCATGAACCCTGAGTGTTCAAATTATTAGGATGTAAAGGCAGTGGGGGCGTGGCAGGAAGGTCATGGTCACGGCACCAGAACACTCAGGCTGTGACTTGGGACAAGTCGTTTGAGTTTTCTGGGCCTCCATTTCCTCACTTGTAAAGTAGGAAATATTGAGCATCTAGGTCTGTTCCAGCTCTCACCCTTCATTTTATTCAGACCTTTCACGGTACACAGCAAGTCACATCTGAACACTTTAATATAGGGACACTCCTTAAACTTGAATTATAAAGAGATGGCCCTAGTGGTAAAGAATCTGCCTACCAATGCAGAAGATGCAGGAGACACAGTTTGATCCCTGGGTCAGGAAGATCCTCTGGAGAAGGAAATGGCAGCCCACTCCAGTATCCTTGCCTGGAAAATTCCATGGACAGAGGAACCTGGTGGGCTACAGAAAAGAGTAGGACATGACTAAGTGACTGAGCACACACACAATTAAATCATGAGGATGGCAAGGTGTTGGCAGATAGATGGGTGCTTCAGAGGAAGGCAGATAGATGTCTACGAGTTTATGTGGGTTTGGTTTTTCAACATAGGAATCTCCAGTTAAGTCATGGTATGGACTTTATATTTGGGAAAACACAATTTAAAAGAGTTTATAAATATATCTTAAACTGCCTCAAATGGTCTAGATGTCTTCTACATTGACTGAAAACTGAAGTGAAGACAGGGAGCTAGAATAGAGTTTTGCCCATTGGGAGAACACATGGGCTGAGACTTTTAAGAAATGATCATTCATTCCACTTGATAAAAATGTGCTTATGAAGTCCTGTAAGGACCAGCAGGCTAGCAGGCACTCGTTGTGCCTCAAGGGTAAATATGAAGTAGCTCCTGGTCTCTGGGGGGGTTATTGTCAAATACAGAGAGAGGCACAGAAGCAGGCATAAACATGATCACATGTTGGTGCCTTGAAGAGAACAGGAAGCTGTGTCAGGGATGGTTTCACCAAGGGATCTTTGTGTGTCTGGGATATTAAACACTGGTAGGAAAAGAAATGGGTTAAAGGCACTGCTCAAAAAGAAAGTACAAAGTCAGAAAGACAAAGGTGGATTGGCATCAGTGTGGTTGTGATAGCTTAAGGTGAATGGTGTTGGATTCGTGATCTCCGAAGAAAAAGATTTAGCTTCCGGACCAGGGACCGGGCTTGAATACTCAGAGCTTTTGTGTGACCAAAGTTTTATTACAGTGAAAAAGGACAAAGAAAGCTTCTGACAAAGACATAGAAAGGGGATGGAGAGTGCCCCCATCACTAGTCTTATCAAGGCCTTATATACTTTTACCAGACCCACTCCCACAACATATATCTTAAATTAATAAGATTAGAACTTAGAAACCCCACTCCAGTACTCTTGCCTGGAAAATCCCATGGATGGAGGAGCCTGGTGGGCTATAGTCCATGGGGTCGCTAAGAGTCAGACACAACTGAGCGACTTCACTTTCACTTTTCACTTTCATGCATTGGAGAAGGAAATGGCAACCCACTGCAGTGTTCCTGCATTGAGAGTCCCAGGGAAGGGGGAGCCTGGTGGGCTGCCGTCTATGGGGTCGCACAGAGTTGGACATGACTGAAGCGACTTAGCAGCAGCAGCAGCAGCAGTAGGAGCAGCAGAACTTAGAATAGAAAGGTCTTACCAGACCCACTCCCATGTAAAATTAACAAGGTTAGTATCCATTGCTGTTAGATAATCTTTAGTATAGAGTTTAAGATGAGTTGTTTTGTTGTGTAATCATCATCTCTGGGCTTAAAGAAAAGCATGTCTTATGTGACTAAGACTGAAGAATGTAGAAAAAAAAGTTTGTCCTTTTCTCCTCCTCGGGAGCCCCAGACCCTTTTCTCCTCCTCAGAGACCCCAGACTTCTTATCAACCTACCTATGAATTGACTCTCTCAGTTGGCATAGTGAGCTCATAGGTGGACTGGTATTGGTTAAGAGTGCAGACAGATGTGACCATTCTGTGATCTGGCAGGCTAGAGATTTTGGGTTTTGTTGAGTGGGCAATAGAACATGGAAGATGGTTTTCCCCAAGGAAGTGATGTTCTGGAAGGAAGCTTGGTTCTGCCAGCTGCATGGAGAATGGATTGAAGCCGGTGGAAGCTGGTAACAGCTGGTCAAGTTAGAGATGGTAGCCTGTGTCCAAGAAGTGGGTCATAAAACTTAAACCAAGATCCTGAGCACTTAGAGTAGTTTCAGAGTAATGGAGCTGGGAGGGTCTGGGGACTCACTTGGGTTGAAAGAAACAGAGCAGGGTTGCAAAACTACTATTTATTAAAAAAAAAAAAATTCCGTGGGCTAAGCCAACACTACAGCTCAGCTCTACCATGAGTGCTGCCTATTTTCAACAAGGAACCTTTGATTTTTTTTTTGTTTGTTTGTTTCATGGTATGTGAATATATGCTAATTCCCCTTTATCCAGGAGAAACTATCATAGAATTTTAAATTTAAGAGATTGCTGCGTTAGCAGCAGGCAGCAAAGATGCTGCCTAATTTGTTGACAGTAAAGTGGTATTCATAAGCCCCAGTCTTCAGAAACATCTGTTTGTTTAGTACCTCAAGAGCTGAGGAAGTTGAAAGCTTATCACACATTGTTGCTTCGTCTTGTGAACTGATTTGAGAATGTAGCTCTCAGCAAGATTTTATTGAAAAGATCTGCCCAAGGAATTGACTACCAGCTTTACTCCAAATTTAGCAATTAACCTTCTCTCTCCGATATGGAGATGATGGTCTCCACCTGTTGAGACGTGCTGTCATGTTGACATTCCACATTTAAAGGAAATAGTGCCAATCTGATATTTCCCTGATCATCCTATAGCCAAGACTCCATGCTCCCAATGCAGGGGGCCTGGATTTGATCCCTGGTCCGGGAAGTAGATTCCACATGCTACAGTGGAGATTCCACTTGCTGTAACTAAAGATCCTGCATGCCACAACTACGACCCAAGATAAAAATGAATAAATAAATGTTTAAAATCAATTTAAAAAATGTTTCATTCTGTTTTTAGGATTCTTGGGTTGCCTGTCATATCACACATGCCCCCGAAATACTAGAGCTGTAATTCTTTTCAATACTTGTATTTATCTGTTTGGCTCTGCTAAGTCTTCATTCCCGCATAGGCTTTTCTGTGCTTGTGGAGAGCAGGGGTTACTCTCTGGTTGTGGTGTGCTGTTTTGTTGTGGTGGGCGGGCTTCTGGTTGCAGTGGCTTTTCTTATTGCAGAGCATGGGTTCGAGGGCTTCAGTAGTTGCTTAATGTGGGCTCAACAGTTGCAGCTCCTGAGCTCCAGAGCACATGCTCAATAGTTGTGGTGCATGGGCTTAGTTGCTCCACAGCATATGCGGAGCATATGCAGATCTTCCCCGACCAGGGATTGAACCCATGACCCCTGCACTGGCAGGTGGATTCTTTACCACTGAGCCACCAGGGAAGCTCCTTAAGCTTTAATTTTTAGGAGGTGGTCCAGGTAGTGTTTGGGCTTCCCTGGTGGCTCAACTGATAAAGAATCCACCTGCAATGCAGGAGACCTTGCCTGGATCTCTGGATTGGGAAGATCCCTTGGAAAAGGGAAAGGCTACTCACTCCAGTATTCTGGCCTGGAGAATTCCATGGACTACAGTCCTTGGGGTCACAAAGAGTCAGACATGACTGAGTGACTTTCACTCATTCGCTCCAGGTAGTATTTAAGACAATGGAGTTTGGAACTGGTAGGTTTTGTATTTGAATCTCAGTTCTGCCTGTTGCTATGTGTGTGACCTTGAGAAATACCCTGGTCCTTTAGAAATTCCATTTATAATTATCTCACTTGTCATATGCACAAGTAGATAGGAAATGCCCTCATCTTCATTTTGTTGTACTTCAGTCTCTAAATCATGTCTGACTCTTTGCAACTCCATGGACTGCAGCACACCAGGCTTTCCTGTCCTTCACTATCTCCTGGAGTTTGCTCAAAATCGTGTCCATTGAGTCAGGGATGCTATCCAGCCATCTCATCCTCTGTCACCTCCTTCTCCTCCAGCTCTTGATCTTTCCCAACATCAGGGTCTTTTCCAATGAGTCAGTTCTTCTCATCAGGTGGCCAAAGGATTGGAGCTTCAACTTCAGTGTCAGTACTTCCAATGAATATTCAGGGTTGATTTCCTTTAGGTTTGATCTCTTTGCTGTCCAAGGGACTCTCAAGAGTCTTGTACAGTACCACAGTTCAAAAGCATCAATTCTTTGGGGTTCAGCCATCTTTATGGTCCAACTCTCACATCTGTACATGACTACTGGAAAAACCATAGCTTTGACTATATGAACCTATGTCAGCAAAGTGATGTCTCTGCTTTTTATACACTGTCTAGGTTTGTCATAGCTTTTCTTCCAAGAAGCAGGTGTCTTTTAATTTCATGGCTGCGGTCATCATCCAGAGTGATTTTGAAGCCCAGGAAAATAAAGTCTATCACTGTTTCCATTTTTTCCTCATCCATTTGCCATGAAGTGATGGGACTGGATGCCATGATCTTAGTTATTTGAGTTTTAAGCTAGCTTTTCCACTGTATTTTTGGAATTGTTAGGATTTTTTTAAAGCCTTGTTGCACTGTGGGGGGATTGTGGAAGCTAGTGGCCTTCCTCTGGGACTTGTGTCTAAAAGCTGAAGTCTGCCAATCTTGTTCCCAAATCAGAGAAGCATTGCCCAGAACCATGTGGGTGGGTCGCTAGGGTAAACAAAGCAAGGAAAAATCTATAAGAACACGGGTTTGTGAAGTCCCTGTTATGACGGGAAGGAGTCCAAGGTCTCATCCATCCACTCATCCTTTCATTCCTTTGTTCAGTACATATAGATCATGGCTCTACTACATGTCACAGTGTAACAGACACTGGGAGCATAGCTCTAGGTGAGAAGAGCACACTACCTGCCCTCAAGTAACCTAGTCTTCATGCTGCCTTAAGGGTGTTACTTTACTTAGTAAGGATAATAGCAAGAGCTTGCTCTGCTTTCCTTATTGTAACAAAATGTCTATCAAGCTAAACTTCACGTGTGTGATCAACCACTTAATATGGAGATAATACAGCAAAGCAAGAATGAAACTCAAGAGCGAATTAAATTAGCTCAACTCTATTTAAACTGCCTTTTGGGGTACAGATACAGAGATTATTTTAAGCTTGAACCTGACCATTTCAAACACTTATTGTATTTGGCTAATGAACTAGCATTCCAGAGGAAGAAAATTCATCAGAACTTAAGTATCCTGTGCCACTCCTGGGGTCAGAACAAAGAGTAATAAACTAATGAAGAAACAAAGCTCCATAGAATATTTGAAAGTTTTTAGGGAAATATTAAAAACCTCAAAATAAGAAAATTTTAGAAAGTAAAACATAAAGAAACTGGCAACATTTCTGCCAGGGGATTGAATTCATCATTTTTCACTGAAGATTTAACTTGCATCATTATTCCCAGAGAGAATTCTTCCATGTTAAGTCAGAAAATCACAAAACCAAATAAAACTCTGAGATGCTAATTGAATACAATGATAAAATAAGATACTTCCAAATAAAAGTATTCTATTAAAATGGACTAATAGCTTATTTTTTAAATGTTATCATTTCCTCAAAGGGCTTTAGTTATGCAGTGATTTTTTGAGATTATATTGTACAAATGATTTTTAGAAACAAATTTTATATTAAGAGAGTGGCACATATATAGAAAATTGCAATATATGATGTATATGATGGAGAATATATAACATGCTTATATGGATGTTTAAAAAAATGCCCTAGATTTACTGAAAAATAGAATTTGACCAATGATTGTTTGAGGCACTTCTCTGTCTTTCTTAAATTGCCTCCTCAGCATTTCAGAGATAAACCCTTGGCTGACTTTTATGTTCATTCATTCCATTGGAATTTGTTGCATTTTCCCACATGCAAACATCCAGATATGCAAAATATTATTTAGTTCACCTGTTTTTGAATCTTACATAATTATGCTACCTATTCTTTGCAACTTGCTTTTGTTTTTCACCCAACTGCCTGTTTTGCAGATGTATTCATGGTGACATGGATGCTTGTAGTTCAGGCTTTTGTTGTTTTGTTTTTCACAGATGCCTCCTAGTTCGTCATCTGATTATGTGAGTTTTTCCTTTCTCCTGAGAAGAGTATTTGCAAAGTTTGCAGGTTTCTCTTTGGGAACATATGGCTTGGGACCTGGGTGCGTGGGACTTCTGGTGTATGTGTGCTTGTGTTTCTCTTGGGCATGCACAGCATTGGCAGCCTTGTAGGATTTGAACTTCTTCAACTTCCTTCATAAAGTCCATGAGCTTTCAGAAGAAACTGTACAGGTTTATATCCCCATCAGCAATGATTAAGCCATTGCTCCATATACTCAGCGAAACTAGCTGCTTTCCAAATTTTATTGGCACTGTTGTTGCAAATCTGGTAGCTTTGAAGTTTGCATCTCCCTACCTTCTGCTCTGTAGAAGTTTTCACATATTTATTAGACATTTGTTTTGTTTTGTTTTGTTTTTTCCTGTGCTGGGTCATCGTTGCTACTCAAGCTTTCTCTAGTTGCAAAGAGTGGGGCTACCCTTCACTGCGGTGCTTGGTCTTCCCATTGCAGCGGCTTCCCTTGTTGAGGAGCACAGGCTCTGGGTGTGAGGGCCACAGTACTTGCAGCACGTGGGCCCAGTAGTTGCGGCTCGTGGGCTTATAGATCACGACGGTGTGATCACCCACCTAGAGCCAGACATCCTGGAATGTGAAGTCAATGTGAAGTCAAGTCCTAATATGCATTTGGATTCCTATGCCCTGAGAAAGGTTATTGTAGTCCAATAATAAAATCAATTTAGTTTAGGTGTCGTATCCAAATGTCCCTTTATCAAAGATAAGGAAACTGTTTCCTGCCCCTTATGTATACCCTTTTATAGAAAAGTGCAGGTGTGTTTGTGATTCTCTAGGGCTAGGAGCTTAGTTATGTTTTTTCCCTCATCCCTAAGCTCTTATCGTTAAGTTTCAGTCCCTAAGTTTAATTTGGAAAATGGGTTCTCTGACTAGAGGAAATAAAAGGAACAGAAATGACAAGAGTTTCTTAACAGTTGCAGTAGTTGCAGCACGTGGGCTCAGTAGTTGTGGCCCAGGGGAATCGAACACTGTCCCCTGCGTTGGCCGGCAGACTCTCATCCACTGCACCACCAGGAAAGTCCTGTGCTTCAGTTAAATGCCTATGCGTTTCTTTTACCCATGTTTTGAGTCCTGGTTTTCTTTTTTCTTAGTCATTTTAATTCTCAGTGTGTTCAGACACTCATCTTCTTAGTTAAGTGTGTTTACCACCGTGCTCTTCCGGTTTGAGCTGTTCACCTTCCTCTGATGTACGGAGGGGCTGACTTTAGTTTTGTTAGGCTGATCAGTCTGTTTTTAGGACTTATGCTTTGGGGAATCTTGTAAGAAATCTTAACTACTACAATAGCGTGAAAACAATTTCCTAAGTCTTCTTTTAATAGTTGTAGAATCATGCTGTTATTTTTTTTTTCCTTTTTCTTTTTTTTAGCTGTGCCTTGTGGCTTGTGGGATCTCAGTTTCCCACCCAGAGATTGAACCTAGGCCACTGGAGGTGAAAGCCTGGAATCCTAACCACTAGATTACCGGGGAACTTCCTATACTTTTTTATATTAAAGTCTTTAATTCACTTGTCATTGATTTTTCTTTTCTTTTCATTTGGTATGCAAAACGTAGAGATTTATGTTTTTTTCAGGGTAAATGATTGCCTTAATACCTACTATCTAGTAGACTGTCATGAGCTTACAATGCTCTTAAAACGGCTCTGTCATGTGTCAGATTTTCACCTATGTGTGATCTACTTCTGGGAAATTGGAGGAAATTGTAGCTTTGTTATTTCAGTCTTCCTATTCATGAGCTTGACGTCGATTTATTTCGTATAAGATCTTTCAATGAAGTTTATATATTTCTTCTTAAAAGCTTCACATTCTTTGTTCCATTTATGCTTAGGCTCCTTATAGTTTTTGTTGTGCTTGGAAATGTTGCCTTTGTTATAAGGTGCATCTATGAAGAGCTGCTTTTTTATGTAGAAATGCAGCTGCTTTTTAGGTGTTGGTCTGATATCAAGCAAACTTGCTAAAACCTCTTTAAATATTTCTGTAATGAGTTTGTAGATTCCTTCAGGGTTTTATGTAAGAGATCTGTGAAGATAACTGCATTCAGTTTTCTTATAAAATGTTTTAGCTCTCATTTCATTTTGTTTTCTTTCTGTATTGGTACGAGATGGGGAAGACCAAGCCACTTTTTAATTGATGGATTTCCTTTATCATTACAAGAATTGCTGCATGTTGTTTTTTTAAAATGACATCTTTATTGGTATATAATTCATATATCATTCAATTCATTTAAAACGTAAAGTTCCTGGTTCTTAGTATATGCATAGGATTTTGCGATCATTACCACAGTCAGTTTAGAACATTTTCACCTCCCCACAAAAGAAGCCTGGTACCCGTCCTGGCCCCATAGATTTATCTTTTCTAGACATTTTGTTCTGTGCTGTGCTTAGTCTCTCAGTTGTGTCCGACTCTTGCGACCCCACAGACTGTAGCCCGCCAGGCCCATGAAATTCTCCAGGCAAGAATTCTGGAGTGGGTTGCCATTTTTTCTCCAGGAGATCCTCCCAACCCAGGGATTGAACCCAGGTGTCCGGCATTGCAAGCGAATTCTTTACCAGTTGAGCTATCAGGGAAGTGCTCTAGACATTTTACATAAATGGTATCCTACAACAGGAGGTCTTTTGTGATTGGCGCTTGGACTTGGCATAGTGTTTTCACAGTTCATCCATGTTGTGTGCCATGTATCTGCATGTCATTCCTTTTTGTTGCCAATAGTATTCACCTTATCCCATAATCAGATGTTGGAAGTTTAGACTGTTTCCAATTTTTGGATACTATGGCTCTGCTGCTGTGAACACTCATGTGCACATTATTATGTGTGCACATGATTTCATTTCTCTTGGGTGTATAGCTATAGGTGGAATCGTTGGGTCATGCTATGTCAATGTAATTTTTAAGAAAAATAGAATTATTTTACCTAGTTAAGGGCATTCCTTTTCCTAATTTGCATAGTGTTTTATCATAAAGAGTTATTAAAATTTAATAGTTACAGATATCAGTAGCTCATTCATTTTTGTTGCCAAGTAGTATTCTATTTTATCAGTGTAGCACAAATTGTGTATTCATTTGCCTCTTGATAGGCATTTGGGTTGCTTATAGTTTTGTGCGTTTACTAATGAAGTTGCTATGAACAAGTCTTATATGCAAGTCTTTGTATAAATATACTTTTTTTTTATTCAGGTAAGTATATGCATGCAGAATGGCTACCCATATGGCAGGTGCATGTTTATCTTCTCAGGAGAATGCCACTTTTACCCAAAGTAATTGTACCATCTCCAATCCTATCAGCAGCCTATGACAGTTATTAAAATATTTATAATATTTCAAATCCTGAAAGATGATGCTGTGAAAGTGCTGCACTCAATATGCCAGCAAATTTGGGAAACTCGGCAGTGGCCACAGGACCAGAAAAGGTCAGTTTTCATTCCAATCCCAAAGAAAGGCAATGCCAAACAATGCTCAAACTACCACACAGTTGCACTCATCTCACATGCTAGTAAAGTAATGCTCAAAATTCTCCAAGCCAGGCTTCAGCAATATGTGAACCGTGAACTTCCAGATGTTCAAGCTGGTTTTAGAAAAGGCAGAGGAGTCAGAGACCAAATTGCCAACATCCTCTGGATCATCGAAAAAGCAAGAGAGTTCAAAAAAAACATCTATTTCTGCTTTATGGACTATGCCAAAACCTTTGACTGTGTGGATCACAATAAACTGTGGAAAATTCTGAAAGAGATGGGAATACCAGACCACTTGACCTGCCTCTTGAGAAACCTATATGCAGGTCAGGAAGCAACAGTTAGAACTGGACATGGAACAACAGACTGGTTCCAAATAGGAAAAGAGTACGTCAAGGCTGTATATTGTCACCCTGCTTATTTAACTTCTATGCAGAGTACATCATGAGAAATGCTGGGCTGGAAGAAGCACAAGCTGGACTCAAGATTGCCGGGAGAAATATCAATAACCGCAGATATGCAGATGACACCACCCTTATGGCAGAAAGTGAAGAAGAACTAAAAAGCCTCTTGATGAAGGTGAAAGAGGAGAGTGAAGAATTTGGCTTAAAACTCAACATTCAGAAAACGAAGATCATGGCATCTGGTCCCATCACTTCATGGGAAATAGATGGGGAAACAGTGGAAAGAGTGTCAGACTTTATTTTTTTGCGCTCCAAAATCACTGCAGATGGTGACTGCAGCCATGAAATTAAAAGACACTTACACCTTGGAAGGAAAGTTATGTCCAATCTCGATAGCATATTCAGAAGCAGAGACATTACTTTGCCAACAAAGGTCCATCTAGTCAAGGCTATGGTTTTTCCAGTGGTCATGTATGGATGTGAGAGTTGGACTGTGAAGAAAGCTGAGTGCCGAAGAATTGATGCTTTTGAATTGTGGTGTTGGAGAATACTCTTGAGAGTCCCTTGGACTGCAAGGAGATCCAACCAGTCCATTCTGAAGGAGATCAGCCCTGGGATTTCTTTGGAAGGAATGATGCTAAAGCTGAAACTGCAGTACTTTGGCCACCTCATGCGAAGAGTTGACTCATTGGAAAAGACTCTGATGCTGAGAGGGATGGGGGGCAGGAGGAAAAGGGGACGACAGAGGATGAGATGGCTGGATGGCATCACTGACTTGATGGATATGGGTCTGAGTAAACTCCGGGAGCTGGTGATGGACAGGGAGGCCTGGCGTGCTGCGATTCATGGGGTCTCAAAGAGTTGGACACGACTGAGCAACTGAACTGAACTGAACTGAATATGCTAATTTATATTTTTCATTTCTCTAATTTCAAGTTGTTCTTATTGACATTTACTTTGGAATGTTGGATAATCACTTACAAGTTTTAATTTCAAAGCGCCCTTTGTATCTTTAAACCTATTAAATATATGTATATATATATTTCATATTCTGATTCTGATAATTCCATTGTCTTCAATCTTTGTGGGGTTTGTTCTTCTGTTTATTGCGTCTAGTTAGTCTTGCTCAGGAGAAGGAAATGGCAGCCCACTCCAGTGTTCTTGCCTGGAGAATCCCAGGGACGGGGAGCCTGGTGGGCTGCAGTCCATGGGGTCGCGAAGAGTCGGACACGACTGAGCGACTTCACTTTCACTTTTCACTTTCATGCATTGGAGAAGGAAATGGCAGCCCACTCCAGTGTGCTTGCCTGGAGAGCCCCAGGGACGGGGAGCCTGGTGGGCTGCCGTCTGTGGGGTCGCACGGAGTCGGACACGGCTGAAGCGACTCAGCAGCAGCAGCAGCGGCCTTGCTCATCGGGACTAACTGACTCCTGCATTTGTGTTTTCTTGTGACAGGTTCATGTTCCTAGGAGCTTATGCGTGGGAATTATATGAGTCTAAATTTAAAGAGTGGTCTTCCAAGTGAGATGTGTCATTTCCCCTGCTAAGCAAGAGAAAACCTGGTGACTTAAAACCACTTTAAACTATTATTTGCCTGAATTTGAAGAGACCATCACAAGTAGTATAAACATACCATTAATCACAATTGAGTAATGAGTTCTCTGTTTTATGATATCTATGATTCTCTGATAAAAGGTGCACATCATACTTGTTTTAATTGCTCCAGTACCTATTGTGGCTTTAATCAGAAGTTGTTGACATCATCTACCTTTTGATCAATAAATGAATAAATAGAACACAGCAAAGTAAAACAAATCAAGGAAAGACAACAATACACCTCCAAAGTGTTTACTTGTTGCAAACATGAATTATACAATATTGGTAACATAGGGCTGGATTTATTTGTAAGTATTCAGTTAAAAGAAGTACCTTTGCCCTGAACCTCACCTTCCTTATATCACAGAATGCCTATATATGTGGAGAACACTTACTTTGAGTGGAAAGCACATCTATTATCTTTCTGATAGATTCCTATTATATATCAACATAAGGAAGCATTTTTTAAATCTCTGGAATTTTTTCTTAAGTTTTTGGTTGTGCTGGATCTTTGTTGCTGCACAGACTTTCTCTAGGTGTGATGAGCAAGGTCTACTCTCTAGCTGTGGTGAGCAGGCTTCTCACTGCGGTGGTTTATTTTATTGCAGAGCACTGGTTCTAGACTGTGGGCTCAATAGTTGTGTTCCAGGCACCCAGCAACTACATGGCATTTGGGATCTTCCTAGACCAGGGATTGAACCCCTGTCCCCTGTATTGCAAGGCAGGCTCCTAGCCACTGGACCACCAGGAAAGCCCTAAAGAAGCATTTTTATGAGCATGGAATATCTGATGACTTAACCTACATAGAAACCTCCATAGAAAGTTCTAAGACGTTCCCACCTGTTTTGGCTGGCCCTGTGAATAGTTTTCAAAGTTAGACCTGAAAAGAATTAAGTGATTTGACTGCAGATGTTTGAGCAGCCCCACAGGCAAAAGTAGATTTTGCTTACCTGAAATACCTGTTTGTAGCCTCAGAGCACAGGTAGATGAGGTGTACACGTGTTTATCCAAGTTGCACAGATGCCAGACAATTACATTTCTTGCATAGCCTGAGATTTTAATGTGAAAATCCAATGTCAAGGAATAAGAAAACTGGAATCCAGAAATAAAGGATAGAGAGAGCCTGTTTCCAACCTCAATTTCCCATTGCTGTGGGGTTTGCAGAATTCACATAAATCAGAGGTCAGGTGATGCATTTTTAAGGCTTTGTCATTTTCCAGAAGCGGTATGGGCTTTGATCCACACGCAAAGGGTGAAAATGGAAGCCGCTGTTGTCTGTCTGTTTATTCAGAAATTGCCTAAGAATTCTGTAGTGACCTTGTCATTTATTTCAAAAGTGTAGCTATAATAACTTGGCTGGGTTATAGACCTTCTTAAGTTTATTTGTAAACATGTAATCCTTTCACCAGCTCTCCATTATTTAAAGAAGATAATATAGCAAGAGCATTTTTAAATGGTAAAGTCCAATATAAATGAAAGCTGTTAGGGATAGTTATATTTTGCATTACTAACTGCTGTATAACCCCAATTTATGTTGGCAGTGGTAGTCATCAAATTTGTTTATTTTAGAACTACAGTCAATACTCAGAACTCTCATTTTGAGAAATTACTCAGAACCTAACCAGAAAAGTCCAGAATGTTAGAGGACATTTGAGATAATGGGTCAGTGAAGTCATTCTTTACAATTACACAGGTTTACTTTTCCCTTAGTAAAAGGTTGCTTTCACCACACAGTAGGATTCTGCAGCATGATATGGGTAAGGGGTTAGAATTTGACACAATTTGTTACTGATTATGAGTATTTACAGATTCCAAGATATAAGAATATTCTCTCAGGTTACCTCTGAAGCAGCTCCTCACAGCTCATGCTCTTGGCTGATACAACCATTTAGGTTGTAAAAAAGCATTCTCAAAACGGGGTGGGGACAATGAAGTCCCCAAGGGGGCAGAAATTGATTTTTGTTGGGAGAGGGAGGTAAACCTTAGATATTTTAGTGGTTTGTGGTCTTCCAAAGGCCATAGTATGTAAACAGATATATGATATAAAACTGTATGAGTGGGAGTGATTTGAGAAAAAGTCTAAACACTCCATAAGGACCCAATAATTAAAAAAAAAAAAAAACAGAAAAATATGATACATGAGGATTTGGAGATTTGTCTCATATAAAATTCCACTGCTGGACCTGATATGCATTTGGATTCCGATGCCTTGAGAAAGGTTATTATAGTCAAATAATAAAATAAATTTAGTTTAGGTGTCATATCCAAATGTCCCTTTATCAAAAATAAGGAAACTATTTCCTGCCCCTTATGTATACCCTTTTATAGAAAAATGCAGGCGTGTTTGTAATTCTCTAGGGCTAGAAGCTTCGTTATGTTTTTTCCCTGATCCCTAAGCTCTTGTCGTTAAGTTTCAGTCCCTAAGTTTAATTTGGAAAATGGGTTCTCTGACTAGAGGAAATAAAAGGAACAGAAATGACAATACTTTCTTAATTGGGCGTGACAACTTTGGAAAAGAACTTTGACTTTGAATGGCTTTTTCTTTGTCTGTTTACAGTTATCCCAGAAAACTACCATGACCAAACTACCATGAGGAATGGTTGTGTGGTCCGAGTGTGTTTTACATTAGAATTCTCAAGCCTGATTGTGCTTTGAGCTTCACCTGGAAGATACCTTGGCCTCAGTCTCAGGGAGACTCATTTCTCTAGTCTATGTAAGAGCCTAGAAATCCAGAACTTTTAAGTTGCCCCAGCTGATACCCCATGAGCAGATGGGGTATCAGCCTGCACTCTGAGCTCTGAAACAACCTCTGTCCTTCATTGATGATGTCCACTGTTGACCCATGAGACTCTGAATCACGCCAGCAGCTTCTTAGTTTGCAGTCTAGCCTTCAGTATTCCTAAATCTATAGGGGACTAGTTTGCAGAATTTGTCATTTTGAAATAAAATTAATGATGGTTGGTATCCACTGAACCCTTGCCTATTTTAAGCATTTTTTGAGAAGTTAACTTATTTAATTCCCCAGTGTATTTACTTCTTGTAGGAAAGTATAAAGGATTATTATTTCCATTTTTGGCAGAGGTAAACCAGTAGGAAAGAATTATGTTGGCATTTAAACATGGGCATTATGACTGCAGGCCTGGTCATAACCATTTTCTCTCTTCCTCTGAGATTTCCTTTGGGTCTTGCAAAGAACTGTTAAGCACATGCTTAAGAGGAGCAATGGGATCTGTAACATGCAAAGGTGAACAGCAGAGGCACAGCTTTCAAGTGGAGCCCTGCTTCACAGCCCAGTGTTGAGGTATGCATCACAAAGGGCTGTACTGAAAACGGAAAAGTTCCCCAAAGAGGGACTTTCCAGGAGGGAGAGATTTCTTGCAATTGAAGTGAGCATCAAGACAGGAAATTTTGAATTTAGCTCATTTGAAATTGGAGTCATGTTATATAGGGTGCTGTAGATTTGTAGAAGTATTTGATCAAACATATGAGATTGCCGATATGAGGCCCCTTGATCCACAGCCATGGCAATTTCATATGGTTCAGCCTCTGAGAGAGGGTGATTTTGATAAAGAGACTAGCAAGGAACAGTGCCATGAGAATCCCTGTAGACACCAACCAGATAGCATCATCTTAAAGAAGGGCTGAGATGTCTGCTGGCTATTGGTGTCATTCATGGCTTGCTAATTACATCAGTGTTACATCCAGGCAAGTCTTGCACTTGAATGACTTGCTCAGATCAGATCAGTCGCTCAGTTGTGTCTGACTCTTTTCGACCCCATGAATTGCAGCATGCCAGGCCTCCCTGTCCATCACCAACTCCCGGAGTTTACTCAGACTCACATCCATCAAGTCAGTGATGCCATCCAGCCATCTCATCCTCTGTTGTCCCCTTTTCCTCTTGCCCTCAATCCTTCCCAGCATCAGAGTCTTTTCCAACGAGTCAACTCTTCACATGAGGTGGCCAAAGTACTGCAGTTTCAGCTTTAGCATCATTCCTTCCAAAGAAATCCCAGTGCTGATCTCCTTCAGAATGGACTGGTTGGATCTCCTTGCAGTCCAAGGGACTCTCAAGAGTCTTCTCCAACACCACAGTTCAAAAGCATCAATTCTTCGGCGCTCAGCCTTCTTCACAGTCCAGCTCTCACATCCATACATGACCACAGGAAAAACCATAGCCTTGACTAGACAAACCTTTGTTGGCAAAGTAATGTCTCTGCTTTTGAATATGCTATCTAGGTTAGTCATAACTTTCCTTCCAAGGAGTAAGCATCTTTTAATTTCATGGCTGCAGTTACCATCTGCAGTGATTTTGGAGCCCAGAAAAATAAAGATGACTTGCTCATCTAGACCACAAACCTGTACTGATGGTCCCCCAAATACCAACAGTACAGAATGACTCAGAAGTCACTAAACCCTTGTAATTTACAAGTTAAAATAGGTGAAGAGAGTTACAGTCAATGCTTCTTTAAGGCTGAGAGTTCTCAAGACTTAATAAAACTGAACCAACAAAACAAACCATTGGCTGGGCCCTGGGCCGTGAAGGTGGGTGAATTCTTTCCCAAGACAGCAGTCCCCAGGAAAGAATAAGAACTCAAAAGTGGGTATACTCTGCAGTCAACCAGGTAACTTCCAAGTCAAAGAATAGTCTTCACATGCATGCAGTGTTTGATGAATCTTGTACCTCACATCTACTGGGGGTGTACCTTGATCATGACCTTGACATTTCCACCTTGTATCCTCCCCAGAGTCTGAACATAGGGCACCAAGGAACATTGTACACTTCTAAGATAAATCGTGTTGAAGTATACACTGTGCCTCTAGGAAGCAACAGTTAATAGCATAAGTAATTACGTTAATTAATCATAACAATAACTTAGGGATTTTTTAAAAAACTGAGAGTATATACATGCTGTTGTTGTTGTTTAGTCACCAAGTCATGTCTGACTCTTTGTGACCCCATGGAATGCAGCATACCAGGCTTTTCTGTCCGTCACCATCTCCCAGAGTTTACCTAAATTCATGTCCATTGAATCGGTGATGCCATTCCAACCATCTCATCATCTTTTTCCCTCTTCTCCTTCTGCCTTCAATCTTTGCCAGCATCAGAGTCTTTTCTAGTGAATGTACCTGCTACACATCATTTTAATAAGAAATATCTATGGGTTTTGTTGATTCCAGTTAATTCTTATTATAGGCAGCCAGGTGAAAAATCTTACTAGTCTACTGGAACACTATTAAGAATTGTTTATGAGAACTTTGTCATTAAAAGTAATAGCCTGTGACTTGTTGGAGAGCTCTACAAAACAGGATGCATCGGCCTAAGTGCTCCCAGCCAGTCTGATTAGGAAAGAGCTCTTCAAAAAAGTAACTAAAAAGACACCAAGAAATAGATAACTGACATGTCTCTTCATTAAGCACCTATATCTCAAGTAGAAAGCCACTGAGTACTGATAGAATATATAAAATGAAATTGCTCAACTGACATGTTACTGGATTTCTTAGCATCCAGACAGTGTTACAAAAATAGCCGAAGCAGCAACATTAACAGAAGCAATTAATCTTTTAAATGAAGATGAGGAAAAACTAATGTAATAAATCTCTTTGCCCTATTTATACAGAATTCTTCACGTGGATATGCTAAGAATACTGTTAAAGAGAGTGGCCATTGGTTAAATGAGCAAACTGTTAACACTGATAAGAGTGCTGAGATGAGTGTAAGTTATAGCTGGGCTTCCTTTGCAGGAGCAGTGCTTGTTGATGGAAACTTATTACACAATCAGCATAGATGTGTCTGCTTTGCTGGGTGTCCTGCAGAGATACATGCAGTTTTCTTTCTTTCCCCAAACATTTCTGTTTGATGAAAATCCTGACTTCTAAACTATTTCATTATAATTAGACATTGAGTTTATCTAATTCTTGTGGGATTCAAGGCTATGGTCAGTCTTCCAGTCTCAGGGAAGGAATTGGTTTATGGACACCCTACTACTTGGCTGTTTGAAACAAACCAGTGTGAGCCTGGATGGATCTCCTGTTCCAAAACCGTGCTCACACAGGAAAACTTTCTTCAGATTCAGTTCATGGTGAGTCCAACAACTGGCAGGTAGGCTCTGGTGTGGCTTCAGGATATTTTAGGAACATTGTTGGTGACGATAGAGAGTCTTTGTTATTGTTGTTGTTTAGTTGCTAAATTGTGACACTTTTGCGACCCTGTGGACTGCAGCCCACTGGGCTCCTCTGTCCATGGAATCTCTCAGGCAAGAAAACTGGAGTAGTTTGCCATTTCCTTCTCCAGGGCATCTTCCTGACACAAAGATCGAACACTAGTCTCCGGCGTTGGCAGGTGGATTCTTTGGCACTGAGCTCACAGGGTAGCCCACAGAGAGTCTTAAATTGGTAATAAATGAGATCAAAAGTAGCACTTGTGATTCCACACTCAATACCACTATTTTGCAGGAGAATGGAGAAAGATTTATAAAGGTTTTATGAATATATATTTAGATGGTTTGCTTTTACTTTATTTTGGTGTAGGATATGAAGATAAGCTTTTCATAATTTTATTTACTAAAAATTAGGTTTTTAATATATGCTCCACCTTTCTTCTTGCTCTTGGGAAGAATGCGGTCCTGTATCCCCACTACAAGAGTCCTGATTCCCCCAGCCTAAGTGAGACTATCCTTATCATTTGGTCATTGCCTTTCTTTTCCATGTCAAAACAGAATGAAAGGGAAATAGCATTTTTAAGGTAAGTCCTTGGAAGGAAAGTTATGACCAACCCAGATAGCATATTCAAAAGCAGAGACAGTACTTTGCCAATGAGGTCCATCTAGTCAAGGCTATTGTTTTTCCTGTGGTCATGTATGGATGTGAGAGTTGGACTGTGAAGAAAGCTGAGTGCTGAAGAATTAATGCTTTTGAACTGTGGTGTTGGAGAAGACTCTTGAGAGTCCCTTGGACTGCAAGGAGATCCAACCAGTCCATTCTGAAGGAGATCAGCCCTGGGATTTCTTTGGAAGGAAAGTTGCTAAAGCTGAAACTGCAGTACTTTAGCCACCTCATGTGAAGAGTTGACTCGTTGGAAAAGACTCTGATGCTGGGAGGGATTGGGGGCAGGAGGAGAAGGGGACGACAGAGGATGAGATGGCGGGATGGCATCACTGACTCGATGGATGTGAGTCTGAGTGAACTCCGGGAGCTGGTGATGGACAGGGAGGCCTGGCGTGCTGCGATTCATGGGGTCGCAAAGAGTCGGACACGACTGAGTGACTGAACTGAACTGAACTGATTAACTCTCTGTCTATAAGATACTAATGCCCAACTCAAAATGAATCATTAAGCATCATTTATCATTTCAAACATGACTTAGCAGCTGAACAACAAATCACTTAATATCTGAGAATTAATGGATTTCACAACTATGAGTGGTACGTGTGCATAAGTTCTATTCAGTCCCATAAAGTTGGGACTGATTTGATTTGATTAAAATAGATTAAAGTAAAGTTTGATTAAAACAGAGTTTTCAGTACCAGTATTTGCTCTTAATTTTATCTAGCATTCTATTATAACAAAAAGGAAAATTTTAACATTATATCTTAGGTATTTAGTTATTCATCTGAGGACTAATTTTGTCTCAGAAGACCTAATATTCTAGAGATTATTAATGCTAAAGATACTTGGGTCACCTCTAGGTAGAGTGTTATAGCTGTTAACTAACTTTCTCCTCACCTCAAATTAAACCTTAAAAAAAAACTGAAAAGCCATTGGGAATTCATATCTATAAAAAGGGTCATCAGAATATTCTGCCTTTATCCCACTGTTTCCAAACTTAAAAGTGCGTAGGAATGACCAGGAGGCTTATTAAATACTAATTGCTGCCCCCTTCTTTTTTGATTCAGTTGGTCTTGGATCAGGTCCAAGAGCTTGTATTTTCGAGTTTCCAGCTGATGATGATGTCGTGGGTCTGAGAACCATATTTTGAGAATCACTGCTGTCGCCTATTAAATGCATTTGGGTGTAAGAAATGCCATATTTATTATTTACTGTGAATCAAGGGCTCTTGTAAGCCCTCGGCATACAGAATTGCATTTAATTCTTACAACAAGTCCATGAGGGAGGTTCTGGGCTTAGCTCTGTTTCATAGATTGGGATAAAAGGTCATTAGGGTTAAAGATACTTTCTTTCCTAAGTCAGCTAACTGGTAAATGGCAGGTCTGAGATTTGAGCTCAGTAATGAAGGTCCAGAGTTCATGCTTGTAACACCAGAAGAAAATGACCTTTATAGGTCAACCCTTTTGCATATTTTACTAATTGTATAATTTTCTCACTGCATAATTTTCATAGACCACCAATTTCATTTTTTTCTACGATGTGTCAAGCATGGCAATGCCATACTTTTGGATACTATTCTGTGATTTTACAGATACAGCAATGCTTTTCCTTTCCCTTCAGTCTATAAATACTCAAGAAATAGGGAAGAAAGCTGCCTCTTACAAGATTACACTTGTTAAAAATGCTCGTGTCCTAATGGAGAGTAATGAAAGCAGGGCAAGATTTCATACTCATCATGATGCTACTTATGGGGGGAAATTCTGTACAGGAAACAAACAAATATAAGAAGAAAATGCACCATAATCCTAAGACATACACAGGATAGTGTTGTATGTTATTTGGGGTATTTGAATTCTGTCATTTCATGACAAAGAAATATAGTCAAGGAGATTGAGAAAGTGTATTTTTTTGTATGTTTTTTAAATTAATTTATTTAATTTAAACCTCAGATGGTACCCAGTCATGGTTTGGGGATGTAATGAAAGATCAGAAAGGAGATTCACAAGTGTGTTCCTCTTTCGTGTAGGCCGAATTTCTAGACTGCTCTAGATTGTTCCTCATAAGAAGCAGGTTGACCGGGGGGAGGCATCCCCCTCACATTTCCCCAGCAGTATCTTCAAGTGATGTTCAACTGCTCAGCTTCCTTCCTTCAAGGATGCCCTAAAAATTCTGGTCTTCACTTTCTAGTAAGATCAGTCTGAGCCACAGGGCCTCTGATATCATCATCTCTTTCCTTTTTTCTTTTTTTTTTCAATTTTTTTGGGGGGGGGATCTTAATCCCTCAACCAGGGACTGAACCTGCGCCCCCTGAGATGGAAACACTCTATCAGGAAAGTTCCCTCTGGCACCATTTCTGATCCTTGTCAGAATTAACAGTCTTTCTAGTTTTTGCTCTTAGCTGTCACCTTAATGAAACCTCAAAGCCTAATTCATACTAACATGATATTGGCTGATAATAAGCAAACGTACCTCTTCCATGCACATTTGTTTCTTAAATGTTAGAGCAGAAATATTCTTGGGAGAGGCACAGCTGAGTAAAGTGGCCACACCTTATTGAAGAGGGGCATAGATAGGGAGATACTTAGACGTTTGTGAACTCCTTGATCATCAGTTTTCTTGTCTGCCAAAGGGGCAGTAATAGGAGCATCACTCACAGAGTCATTGGGAAGATTACATTCTAAATGTTTATATAGCTTCTAGGAGAGTCCGTGTCGCCACCACTGTCATCATCACTGTCATTGTCATGTTTATTAATAAGGGACCAGTCTAACTCGGGGAAGTTGCAAGGTTGAGTTTAGGGCAAGAAGACATAAAAACTGCTTCTTAAGAATGTTCTGGGAAGTTCCCTGGTGGTCCAATGGTTAGGACTGGTTACTGTCACTGCCAGGGCCTGGGTTTGATTCCTGATAGGAGGACTAAGATTTCAAACACCACATATCTCAGCCCAAACAAAAACGTTCTGTGTTTCAAGTTGGCAACAGTAAGTCCCTTATAGCAAATGCAGTTGGGCAACCTGTCTTGTTTCCGTTTTTCCTGCCCCGCCTCTTCAGCAGCAAATACAGGGGGAAAGATGCACTAGAACTCGATGTTCTCACAAGTTTGTGTGGCTTTTAAATAATGACTTATTGAACTGAAAAAATTGTATCTTTAAAAAAAAAAAAAGAAAAAGAAAAAAAATAAATTAATTAATTTATTTTAATTAGAGAATAATTACTTTACAATACTGTGATGGTTTGGGCCATACATCAACATAAATCAGCCACTGGTATACATGTGTACCCCTCAGACGGTAAAGAATCTGCCTGCAACGCAGGAGACCTGGGTTCGATCCCTGGGTTGAGAAGATCCCCTGGAGAAGGGAATGGCTACCCACACCTGTATTCTTGCCCGGAGAATTCCATGGACAGAGGGGCCTAGTGGGCTACAAGTCCACAGGGTCACAAAGAGTTGGAGATGACGAGCAACTAATACACTGTCACAGGGTTTGAGAGAACCACTGTTCATAGTCCCTTTACCTAGAAAGGAAGCTTCCTGGACCACCAGGAGAGGTGGAAATGTGCTGAAAGTCAGGGTTCAGTTAGGGCTGTGTCCACCCTGTCTCCCGGCTCCAGCTGGACTTCTGTGACATGATCAAGGCTAAAGGGTGCTTGCTGCCTGAGTTCCCAGTGGATCCGCTGGAAATGTCCTCCTGGAGCAACTGTGGCTTAGCAAGTCCCATCCCAGGTGGAAGGAGTCCTGAGGTCAATCCCCTTAGGACTTCAAGAACTGTTTCTGAGTATGATTTTTGCAGGGCTGGTGAAGGTTATTGACTGATAACTCAGAAATACAAGCATGGCCAATCATGTTGCTTCCTATTAAAAATGCTTCTCCATTTAGCCGTTTGATGCAAGAATTCATGTCAATTCAGTATTTTTAGCAAAGATGGTGACTCTTAGGCATGGGAATGTGAGCTCTCCTTGACTACTCTCAGCTCTGTATCTCTGTGAACCTGCATTTCCTCCTTTCCCTCCAGGGAGCCCCCTGGGGCTGCACTTCACCCCAAATACTAGTGGCTGGTGTTAAAGTTTCCACTAATTGCCTTATCATTTCATAAAGAGGCATTAATTGCTCACATAATTTCCCCTTTTTCTCTGAATTGCATACTCCTTTTATGCAAAATGACTGCTTCAAATGCTTTGCCATATTCCTCCCTCTTTTTTTTTTCCCTTGTCATTAGAGAACAAGCAAGCCTTGCATGGCTTTGAAAGCCAGCATTCAACTCTTCCTGATAACATTAACATTTATTCTATGAAATAATGCTTAAGGTTTACTTCCTGAGCCATTTTTTTTTTTTTTTTGCAATTTTGAACCTATAGAAATAGTTTGAAATGACAGAACAAAATATTTTTATAAAAAGTGGTTTTCTTATTTCTGATTAATTTCATCAGCTTCATACCATATTTTCAATAGTTCTGTTCTCTGTAAACTTTTCACCCTAACTCACAAACGTATATACAATATACACATAAATACACATCAGTAATCTCCATAGAAATTACAGATCAGGGACCATATTTGTTTTACTATTTTCAGGCCCTGGCAAGGTGGGTGCCCTGCTCTACCAGCAGGTGTTCAGTGGGCTTCCCTGGTGGCTCAGATGGCAAAAGAATCTGCCTGCCATGCGCGAGACCCGGGTTCAATCCCTGGTTCGTAAAGATCCCTGGAGGAAGGAAATGGCAACTCACTCCAGTATTCTTGCCTGGAGAATCCCATGGACAGAGGAGCCTGGTGACTACAGTCTATAGGGTCACACAGAGTCAGACCTGTCGGGAGAGTTTGTAATTTCCTCGGTTCTGTCTTGTCGCAACAAAAATTTGAAGCGATGGACCAGTGTTATAGCCCTCAGATGGATCAGTGTTACAGCTCCATGTTACAGCTCAGGTTTATTTAAAAAGTAAAGGAAAATACATCCTCCAGGCGTGAGGGAAAGCCAACCCAAAGGACGCGAAGAGAAGAGAGGCCCCCGGCCCAATTTTGGCTCCTCTTTTTATGTTTTTCTCCTCCCCCTGGGCCTGCCCTGTGTAAATTGGGCTAGCAAGGAGTGCTGTTTGTTTCACCTGAGGTCCTCACTCTGGTCCTCAGACCTTCCTTTGTTCTATTTTCGTGGGCTTTTCCCTTCCTTGTCTTTTAGCCATGGCCATTCTGGACTCCTTTTTCCTATTCTAGCTAGCTAATACCCAACTGAAGCAACTTAGCAAAAGGAACAGCAGGTGCTCAATAGCTTGATAATTTTTTTTTAATACTTCGAAGGTCTTAAATATCCTTTTGAGTAGGTATTTTAAAGTTTTGGGATTGAAATTGTCTTATAGAATGCTGTCTTTAAAACATAGATTTAGTTATCATAAGTTTCTAATAAATCCTTTTCTTTGAGGTGTGTTTCACCAGGAAGCTGGCTCTGACATCACGAGTAGCATACAGGAGGTTTAATGGGGTCCACACTGCCCAAGGGAAGGAAGACAGGAGGACACTGGATGGGACAGAGGGAGAAGTTGGGCTGTGGTGTGGATACAACAAAGGCCCCACCGGACCCATACAAGAGCTGCAGCGCTTGCCTGGAGCAAGAGGGCTGGGCCTGCATATGCTCACGTTCAACCCATCAAGGGTTGGAGGCTGCCCTGGAAGGGAGAGAAGTGTCATTCTCGGGCTGAGCTGCTCCCTAAGGGGTTGAGAGTTGAGGCTTGTCTGGCAGCTGGGGGAATAGATGCTTCCTTCCTGGGAGGTAGCTGAGCAGAGCATCATAGCACCCACCCCAGTTACTGTGTGTTATGCAAATGTTACTGGACTTGATTTTTCAGACAAGCAAATCATTGATCAAAATCACTGTTAAGTGATATTACAGATAACCTTTGGTGACAATAGCAGAATATAAATTCCCATGTATGCAGTATTTCAACTGCATAAAAATATTCATAGAAGAGAAGCCTGGAAAATCATATAACAACAGTATGAGTGTTATCTTTGGGTGGTTTTCATTTTGTTCTTCATTCTTTTCTGAGATCACCTACTTTAATAATTAATAGTCATCACCCTTTGATAAAACCCCCCATGGCAGTGGCTCACCCTAACTTTTCAAATCCAATCCTATGGACCAGGTTTTCCCACCATTCTCTACTTCCTCATCCTTTAGCTACATGGATTTGATTTGTTGATTTAGTCCCATCTTACTTGCTGTTGTTCCTGTATTGACCTGTTGCTGTGGCCCTATTCCTGTTTTCCTTGGCTAGCCTTGCTCTTTTGACAATGATTGTATCATCTGTTTTAGCCAGGGCACACTGGATTAGGCCCTTTTTCTAAATCTAGAATCACTAGTTCTAATAAGGTAATCACTTTTTCCATTACTTCCTGTCCCAACAAATGGAGTAAGCTTGTAATGACAGCTATGTCCGCAGCATGTGTTACATTGTCCATATAATAATTTATTTGAAAGTTAGTGAAAAATTGTTAGTTGCTCAGTCGTGTCCAACTCTTTTCAACTCCATGGTCTGTAGCCTGCCAGGCTCCTCTGTCCATGGAATTCTCCAGGCAATAATTCTGGAGTAGGTTGCCATTCCCTTCTCCAGGGGATCTTCCCAACCCAGGGACTGAAGCTGGGTCTCCTGCATTGCAAGAGGATTCTTTACCATCTGAGCCCTAAGGGAAGACAGTTTAGTGTAAACTATGTAAAATATGTGTGTGTGATTTAATAGTATTTTTTACCCTAGGTGGAAAACCAGTGTATGTTCACCGAAGTGTGAACCAGTACAGGTTCACCCAGGGGCTTCCCAGGTCCTGCCAATACAGGAGGTATAAGAGACACACATTCAATTCCTGGGTCAGGGAGATCCTCTGGAGGAGGAAATGGCAACCCGCTCCAGTATTATTGCCTGGGGAATCCCCATGGACAGAGGAGCCAGGTGGGCTACAGTCCATAGGGTCATAAAGAGTAGGACAACTTAAGTTGACTGAAGCAACTTAGCATATTTTCATAAGGATGGTTAGCAGTTAAGAATAACAGTCAAGAGTCCATAATCTAGGTAGGTCACTGAATCCTTCAAAAACAGCTACCAAGAGCCATACCAGTGAGTTTTGCCAATGCAGAAGATCGTGCTGGAAACATGTATCCATAGATGAGATGAGCATGGTTATAAATGTTGGCAAGGCCCTACCACCCTTGTGTGACAAGTTGTCAGATCCTAGAAAATCCTGCACTCTAGGACTTGGGCTGCAGTGCTCGGGGCTTGAGGTCTAAAGTCTTGTAGGTTCAGATCTCCCCAGCTGTAGAGGACTCCATTTCCTGGACTGATTGGAGGTTGATGACCATTCCTGCCACACAAATGCTGCTGTGTCTAGCTTAGCGTGAACCTCAGCTTTCCCCTGAAAAGTGCTGACCACAAGCCTAAAAGCAGAAAGACTACCCCTAGCCATAAACACAGGCTGTGACCTTTGTGTCTGCTGGGCAATGATGCCAAAATGGTTCTAAAACTGGATTCTTTTAAACCACATGATTGGGACAGGATTATTCCTCTCCCACCCATTTCTACTGGTATTTACTAAAAGAATCTTTCAATAGTTATTTTCCTTATATGTGTAGATATTATAAGCCATTCTGGAATCCTCACCTCACACTGGCTTCCCAGCTAGAATTCTAACAACCTCTTTGACAATGAAAAGTTTGAGGTGGGCACTTAGAGAGTAAGAACCGAAGGAACAGTTGAACTCAAGGAAAATCTAAGATGCCCATTTGGTAGAAAGATTTTGGTATCTGAAACTAAGTTACCTTCAAGGTACAGTATAGCTTGAAGCTCAGGAAAAGAATACAGCTTAAAAAGCAATCTCATGGCATCTAGTATGTTATTTTCGAGATAAATTATTATTTCTAAATAATGTAGGAATGTTAGAGTAATCAGTATAAAAGGATTTTGATAATTCGGTTCTAGATATTTATGTGCATATTGTTCTGAGTAATTTTTGAAAACAATAAACCAAAACAAGATCTTTTAAATCCATGATGTTAGATTGTTTGAAATAACAATTAATCTCTCTACAGCCCTTTTTTATGAAAATATTTATAAATCTATGTGAAATTTTGCTCTGAATAAAGCTTAATCTATCTGCATAATCTTGGGTTACTTGGAACTTCCCATTCATATTCATGGTTTTGCTAAAGATCTAGTAAATCCATCGCATGCTTTGTATTTAGGAGACTACAAAATGCATTTCCAAACTAAGCTTTATTTGATTATGCTCCCACGAGGATATTGCTTTTTATTGAATCATTTTTTTCCCTGTGAGTTTCTCTTGAGCACCAAAGCAGAGTTAAAAATAGATTAGAGATGGCTTGAGTTTATAGGACCGTAGTGTGTGTTTCTTATTTATGAGCTATAGAAAGTTTTCCTTTTTTGTTCTCCTTCTCTGAATAGCTACAAATAACATCTTCATCGAAAGAAGATTTTGACTTAGTAGCATTTGATTTTTTAACAGAAATTAGATAATCCATGTATTAGCTTTCCCAAACATAACAATATCTCTGTTTAAAAAAAGAAGAACATTTTTACATACCTGGTAGTGTTACAGGGAAGAACAAAATATAACTCCATGTTGAATCTGTCTCTTTTACTTTAACCTTTGTTTTCCATTTCTTTTGTTTACTAAAAGGATACTGTCTGGACATAGTGGTTTCCCTCAGGGAACCCTGCCCAAATGCCTTTGTTCAGGACCCTGTCCAGCTGTGGATGGCCACAGGAAGGAAGAAATTACATTCCCTCCCCAAGGCTGGCCATTCCAGGAGATGTTTGCAAGATTTATGACCTTTGTACTTTACTTTCTCACCTCCTCTCCCTTTCTGTTTTGTAAAAAAACCCAGCATCCAGACTCTGATAGATGGTTGTTTTGGAGACAGTAGTCTCCCATCTTCTCCATCTGCAGGCTTTCCGAATAAAATCTTTACTCTATACCTCAATATCTTGTCTCCCATTATTGGCCTTCCTGCTGCGAGCAGAGGGAGTTTGGACTCAGTAACAATGATAGCACATTCAAGCCTAAGCCTTGTTCCCTCATTTGGGCAGGGTGTATATAATTAACATTCCTATTTTGATTTGGAAAGACCACTTGTAGAATAGAAGCAGCTCTGCCTGAGTCAAACCTTGATTTCCATCACCTTTTTGTCAGGGATAATCAAACTTTGGGCTTCCCAGGTGGCGCTAGTGGTAAAGAACTTGCCTGAGAGTGCTGGAGAATTAAGAGGCATGGGTTAGTGCCTGGCAGCCCACGCCAGTATTTTTGCCTGGAGAATCCCATGAACAGAGGAGCCCAGCAGGCTATAGTCCATTGCAGAGTCCGACACGACTTGGTACACTTATAAGCAACCTTTACTCCTCCAGATCTTGCAGCAGGTAAAGGCAGGTGTGCCCAAGCATCCTTGTCTGCTTATTGCCACTGACTGCAAGTGTTCATTTTCCATGGTTAGCACAGAGGGAGCCTGGGGTTTACTCTTCCCAAATATTTTCATCACCGCACTGATATCAACATGGGCCTGCTGCCTCCTATTAGAGGATCAAAACCTCAGGTCTGTTGTCTGAAGCTGAAGACAAACCGCCAACCTCAGGCAACTCTGCCTGGTCCCAGTGGCCATTAGGGCCACCTCCATGCTGATGATAAGAAGCCGCTTGGTGTCCCCACTAAAATCAGGCTGCTGCTGCTGCTGCTAAGCCGCTTCAGTCGTGTCCGACTCTGTGCGACCCCATAGACGGCAGCCCACCAGGCTCCCCCATCCCTGGGATTCTGCAGGCAAGAACACTGGAGTGGGTTGCCATTTCCTTCTCCAGTGCATGAAAGTGAAAAGTGAAAGGGAAGTCGCTCAGTCGTGTCCAACTCTTCGCAATCGGTCTTTATTCAAAGAAATGCCTGCCACACCTGAGTGCCTCATTCTACCCAGCAAGTATGTAGATACTCAGGCTTCCCCAATGGCTCAGCAGGTAAGGAGTCCACCTGCCATGCAGGAGGCAGGGGACGCACGTTTGATCCTGGGTTGGGGAAGATACCCTGTAGAAGGAAATGGCAACCCACTCCAGTATTCTTGCCTGGAAAAGCCCATCAACCGAGGAGCCTGGCACATTACAGTTGATGGGGTCACAAAGAGTGGGACACAACTGAGCACAAGGCATGTGCTGAGGTTTAATTGAGTTTATTTGTCTATTGTCTTCATAAGACGACATGCGCATGTACAGGAGAAAGGACATGGATGCTCACATCCTACGTGGCCTGGTCCAGACTCTGTCCCCTGTGTCCAGCTGGTAATAGTCATTTTCCCTGACGCAGGGTCAGGCTGAGTTGGTCAGGGTTTGGGGTCAGTGTGTATCTGGCCACCTGGGACAGAGTTTTGTGAGGACCTTGGCCAAGTTCAGAAGTCTGGTACCAGCCCTGCATCCTTCACCTCCCTTTTAATGGTTTCTGAGACCCTTATTCTCATTCTAGTCGGGGCTGTTCCAATCCCTCTGATACATTTCAATTACTTTGACTTTCTAAAACCTCCAGGGAGATGGAGGACTAACTCCTGAATATATTTAATCAGAAATTTCATTTTAAGTGAATCGTTGGGAATAAATACTCTTCATTTCATGGGCCGCTCTGTTTTACTTGATGAACCCAAAGTAAGCATACAAATGAAAAGCTGGTCAAGAGCATGACTTTGAAGCTTTGAGAATAATCAGTGTTCCAAAAAGCCTCTGTGCCTACAGCCCAAGGCAGGCTTCACTTGAATTTACCACGATGCCTTCTTGATGGATGATGTTGTCATTTGACACAAGTACAATTGCAGGAATAACAATATGTTCATTCTTTCTGAACCCTGTATGAGACCGATTGTGAAACTGACATTGATTGAGAAGTCCCCTGGGAGCTCTTAAATGTGCCCCTCTTTATATGTATGCTCATACAGCATGGTTTCTTTCTTTCTTTCTTTTTCACAGAACCTGTTCAAGTTTATTTACTTTTCATGAGAAATCTTTTTAATTCTGTTTAGAAAAGAATGCTCCAGACCTGTAAGACATCTCCTATCCAAGTCACAAACTGTTGCCATTACCTCGATGACACCCTCGGGTATCTGCTAGGAAGACATTCATTCGGCAAATGCTTATTGTGTGTTTCAGTGCCCACTGTTCTCTGTTAAGTGCCAAGGGAAATATAAAGCGTAGAATCACCCTCTCTTCTTTAAGAAGACACAGTAAAATTTCAAAGATAGGCTTATAGGCAATGTTAAATATGGTGACATTGTCACTTAGAAGAGTGTTATCCAGTCACAGAATGCTTGGTGAGAATCTTTAACTGGAGTAGCATCAACAACAACAACAACAAAAATCCCAAAGATGCATCCTGGAATGCTGTAGAAGTCGTCAGTGGAACAGACAGTGATGGCTGATGGGACAGCTCCCATCTGTGCTTCGGTTGATCCAAAGTGAAACAGGCAGGAAACGGGAAAGGTGATCTTGAGAATCTGGAGATCAGGGAAGAGGGTATGGGATGTTAGCTGAGGTGGAGAGGATGCTAGGAGATGCAGAGTATGGGTCAGAGGGGTGTGAGAGCCATGGACAGGCTGGCAGGTGCCCTGTGGGGGTCTAGTCCAGGCTTGGCAGCTGTGCCAGTGTGAACTGAAGTCTGCCGTGATGTGCCTCGTGCAAGAGCATCTCTGCGTTCCCACAACAGCACTGACGGTGGCCTGTGTGCAGGTGCATGATCCTACAGGCGTGTAGCCGAGATGGGCGTCTGATCCGGACCCTCTGTGCTTGAGGCCAATCTGCCATTTACAGGCTCAGGGATTTGGAGCATGATATTGCCCTTCTTTATACTTTTCTTTTTTTCCTTGTATGCTGATAAAGTGAAAAGTGAGAAAATGATAGTCATTCAGTTGTGTCTGACTCTTTGAGTCATTCAGTTGTGTCTGACTCTTTGAGACCCCATGTGATGTAGCCCACCAGGTTCCTTTGTCCATGGGATTCTCCAGACAAGAATACTGGAGTGGGTAGCCATTCCCTTCTGTGGGACATCTTACGACCCAGGGATCGAACCTGGGGCTTCTACATTACAGATGGATTCTTTACTCCCTGAGCCACCAGGGAAGCCCATGGTGGTAAAATATAAATAACATAAAATTTATCATCTTAACCATTTTAAGTGTGCAGTTCAATATAATGAAGTACATTCATGACATTTGGCATTGTGCAACCATCACCAGTGTCTGTTTCTAGAACTTCCTTGTCATCCAAAACTGAAACTGTGTCCACTAAATGAGAACTCCCCATTCCCCCTCTACCCCAACTCTAGTAACCTCTGTTCTACTTTCTATCTCTGTGAATTTGACAGTTGTTGGTACCTTATGTAAGTGGAGTCATGCAATACTTGTTCTTCTCTGTGTGCCTTGTTTCACTTGGGGTCACGTCTTCAGGTTTCATCCATGTTGTTGACCTGAAAATGTGTAATTTAGCTGCGTGGTGTCCTCACTATTATTGATTAGATTCCTAGATCTCAGTAATTTCCTTGTGAGGTTACGTAATTCTGATAGCAGGTAATCACAGGGCCAGGTTAGGTTATGGTACTGAGATACTCCTGAAAAAAAATTAAAAATTAATTAAAGAGACTTCCCTGGTGGCCCAGTGGTTAAGACTTGGCCTTGCAGTACAGGGAGTTCAGGTTTGTTCTCTGATTGGGGAGCTAAGATCCTAAGATCCCACATGCTCATGGCCAAAAAACTAGAACATAAACAACAGAAGCTATACTGTAACAAATTCAATAAAGACTTTAAAAAAAAAATGGGTAGCGGAATTACAAAGTCACTTACCTACCACTGGTATACCTTTACCTACTACCTACTACCAAAGATATAACTTTAAAGAAAAATGTTGAGAAAAGATTTATTCATGTTGTACTTTATATCAGACTATCATTCCTTTTTCAGATTGAATAGTGTTCCACTATACTAGACCACGTTGTGGTTATCCATTTATCTGCTGATGGCTGTTTGCCTTGTTTCCCCCTTTTGGCTACTGTGAATGGTGCTGCTCTGAACGTGGTATGCTGCTGCTGCTGCTAAGTCACTTCAGTTGTGTCTGACTCTGTGCGACCCCAGAGACTGCAGCCCACCAGGCTCCCCCGTCCCTGGCATTCTCCAGGCAAGAACACTGGAGTGGGTTGCCATTTCCTTCTCCAGTGCAGGAAAGTGAAAAGTGAAAGTGAAGGCTCTCAGTTGTGTCTGACTCTTAGGGACCCCATGGACTGCAGCCTACCAGGCTCCTCCGTCCATGGGATTTTCCAAGCAAGAGTACTGGAGTGGGGTGCCATTGCCTTCTCCGGAACGTAGTATACAAGTATCAATTCGAAACCCTGCCTTCAATGTTTGTTTGTTTGTTTTGTTTGCACATGTATCTGAAAGTGGAAATTGATGGTCCAAGTGGTATTTCTGTGTTTAATTTTGCATATTAGTTTTCTTATGTATAAAATGAGGATAATGGTAGTTCCCAGTGAGCAAGGCTGTTGTGAGGATTAATGTTAGTGCCTGTGATTAAATGTCAGTGTTTGGCTTCCCAGGTGGCACTAGTGATAAAGAACCCACCTGCCAGTGTAGAAGACACAACAGATGCAGACTCTACCCCTGAGTTGAGAAGATGCTCTAGAGGAGGGCATGGCAACCCACTCCAGTATTCTTGCCTGGAGGATCCCCATGGACAGAAGAGCCTGGCGGGCTACAGTCCACAGGGTCACAAGGAGTCGGACACGACTGAAGTGACTTAGCACCCACAAAGTGTTTAGATGTGTTGAGAGGCATATGGCAAACTATAGATAAGTGTTGGCTGGTTGATTTTACCTGAAAGCACAGCCTTGTGTATCTGCTTAGCAAGCACCTAGAGATGAGATCTGAACATCATATTTTCCCAGCAAGGCGGCATGCCCCTGCTAGTGAGGGATATTCCTTTTGAGATGTGTACCATCCATGATGATCTTACTTTTCCTCTAGCTTTGGATGGTTCTGGTGTCTCACTGGTAGGTGATGAGAAATTAGATCTTACCTGCAAAACCTGAGACCTTAAATTAAATGTTTCAGTGGAATCTATTCCTAAATTCTTTGGGAAAATCAAATATGATTATATGTTTTTAATGTGAGCATCTTATTCATAATATAAAAGTGTATCTGTTGATGTAGGATTCCCAAATGACACAGTGGTAAAGAATCCATCTGCCTGCCTGTGCAGGAGATGCAAGTGATGTGGGTTCAATCCCTGCATTGGGAAGATCCCCGGGAATAGGAAATGGCAACCTGCTCTGGTACTCTTGCCTGGAAAATTCCATGGACAGAGGAGACTGGTGGACTACAGTCCATGGGATCACAAAGAGTGGGACATGAAGAGCAATTGAGCACACACACACAATCACATCTATTAGTGTAATGTCTATTAAGTTTAACTCTGATACATCACATGTATTGTCAGAAACATCCTGGTGAAGGACGGAGGTATCTGGAGAGACAATTTCCTGTAGATAATTAAATAATTATTGATAACTACTAGTTTGTTAACTGTTTCTTATTGCTAGTGGTACTCTAAGTGCTATGTGTTAGGCTGGGAATGAAAAATTGTCCTGGATACTCCCATATGGATGTAACTCCCATATGGATGTTTGACCATATTTAAAAGTACTAAAGCCTTCACTCTGGAGAAGGCAATGGCACCCCACTCCAGTACTCTTGGCTGGAAAATCCCATGGATGGAGGAGCCTGGTAGGCTGCAGTCTGTGGGGTCGCTCAGAGTTGGACACAACTGAGCAACTTCACTTTCACTTTTCACTTTCATGCATTGGAGAAGGCAATGTCACCGCACTCCAGTACTCTTGCCTGGAGAATCCCAGGAACGGGGGAGCCTGGTGGGCTGCAGTCTATGGGGTCGCACAGAGTCGGACACAACTGAAGTGACTTAGCAGCAGCAGCAGCAGCAGCAAAGCCTTCACTCCTGCATCTCTTCTGAGAAAGTTAGTAACTTGCGTGTATTCCTCACTGTCTCAGAAAAGACTGTTTATAATAAACACAGAAGCCACTTTCAGCCTCTTTAGACAACCTGCTTTTCTAAATTAGGTAAAATGACTTAAATATTCTGTTGAAATTCCTTTGTCAAATCATATCCCACAAAGCATTGTGAGTAGGCTGTGGATCCAGGAACTCAGCATATAAAGGATGCAAGTTAAAGGATTCGAGTAAAAGGACACCACTAGAGTCTTCTTTTTTCCCCCTTTTTTAATGTTTGCATCTTTCACACAGTGGGAAACAGGAGAGGACTTGCAGAATGAGTTGATTAGCCATACATAATTAGATGTATGATGCAAGGTCCAGGGTATATTGCCACCAGAGAGCACACTGTACTACTTTATTTTGTTATGGGCAGCAATTTAATGGAAGTATGTAGATTCGCTGTTGAAAATAGAAAAGGTGGAGTTTTTAAGAGAGGAATTTGCTAGGGAACAGACTGAAGCTGTCCTCCCCCCCACCAACTCCATTCATCTCTTGCACTAGTTTTCCAATTATCTACAATCCTTTTGAAGAAGGCTTTTTGGGGGCAAGAGACTGTGTGAGCACAGGGGTCTCCGTGCTCCCATGTCACTGTCACCGCCCTCCCCACAGTTAGCAGCAAGGACCAGCGTGTCCCTTCAGTGGTCCTTCTAGGCCCCAAACAATGCTAAAACTCCTGTTTGCTGATGCTTGAAACTCTGTTAACCAAAGAACAAAAGCTTTTCATGTCGTAACTTAGAGCAGTACTTTAGGTTTAATGCTTTTAGTGTGATTGTGTTGAAGTCGGAGTATGATAAATGAAAGAAAGCATTAAAATGCCTCTCTTTTGGTAGGAGGTGAAAGGGGACACTTGTGACTGAGTGCTGGTATGTTGGGGTGCGGGGCAGGCAGAGGGGGCCCGGGAAGGTGGAGATCCAGGGTGATATCCAGGGGGCAGGTGGGATATCAGGTTGCTAGGGAGGGGAGATTCGGGCAGAGCCTTTCTCCCTCCTGTCTGTCATCTTACCTTCATCAGAGGGGGCTCTAAAAGGAGCTGGCCCTGAAGGGATATCTTTTCTGAACAAGCATTTCTGCCCATCATGATTTATGAGGATCGCTTCTGAAACATGGCTGGACTTGTATAACCAGGGGATTAATTAGCTGAAGAATCGCAGTGACAATAACACAGATAAAGGACCTGGGGCTCTGGGTGGAAGCCTGGAGAGCAGACAGAATGGGGTGGAAAGGAAAATGGGAGGAGCAGGCGATCTGTGCCTCACCCCCAACCCCAGCAAGGAGAGGTCAGCATGTGCTGACCAGGTTGAAGCAGGCCGGAGCAGGAGCGGGGTGAGTGAACCTGAATGAGAAGGGTGGTCTGGCTGTGGATATGTGAAGAGGAGACATTCCAGCCAGCGGCAGGGGAGGAAGAGAGGGGAGGAGAGAGACAGGAGATTCCGGATCCTTCCATACATTGGACCTTTCGTACTGCGGTGTGCAGACTGATCCATAGTCCTCGGGATATTTCACTTGGTGATGCCATGGCGTTGTCCCTGTTCTGTATTCTATACTGTTGTTCAGTTGCTCAGTCGCTAAGTCTGACTCTCGTGCAACCCCATAGACTGCAGCCCGCCAGGCTTCTCTGTTCGTGGGATTCTCCAGGTGAGAATATGGAGTGGGTTGCCATTTCCTCCTCCAGGGCATCTTCCCAACCCAGGGACTGAACTCATGTCTCCTGCATTGCAGGCAGATTCTTTCCCACTGAGCCACAAGGGAATCCCTCTGCATTCTGTATTCACCCCAAATTCCTCTCTCAAGAGGTGTGGCCTCTAGCCTATGGCAGTTTGCACCTAAACCCACTAAACCTGTGGGTACCTGAGAAATGCCCCTTCGTTGGTTTGAGATTGTGCTGGTGTAGAGTGGTCAAATATAAATATAGGATTGAAGGTTCCTGCTCTACGGGCTGAAGTTTAGGGGCAGTAATTGGTGACAGATTGATAGTTGGGGCTTCCCTGATGGTTCAGAAGGAAAAGAATTTGCCTGCAATGCCGGAGATCTGGGTTCGATCCCTAGGTCAGGAATATCCCTGGAGAAGGAAATGGCAAACCACTACAGTATTCTTGCCTAAAGAATTCCATGGACAGAGAAGCCTGGAGGGCTACAGTTCATGGGGTCGAAAAGAGTCGAACATGACTGAGCAACTAACCCTGTGTTGATAGTTATCCAGCGATGCCTCGAGATATATATATATACATACTCTGTGCATTATGTCTATGGGAAAATCCTTTTCAAAGACATAGAAAAAACTCCAAAATGGAAACTATATAAAAAATGATCTTACATGATTTAAAAATAGCACTGTTACACATCCACTTATTACTTCAGATATTGTAAAATGATTTGCTTTAGAGCTGGAACAAGCATTGGGGAAAACCTAATTGTTACCCTTCATCATTTTGTTCCAAATTGAGCTCTAAGTGTGGCCAGTATTTGTGGATCATGTGTGAAATCAGTATCCCAGAAATTTTCTTTTTGAATTGACATCTTCAATGGCAATGACATTGGAAGCCAGTCCATAGCACAGTCATGTCACACAGCTCCACTCTGACTTCTTCATCTCAGAAATATCAGAATGTGTATGTTGGAAATATTCTTGTTTTCCCACAGACACTTGATTTTAAAAGTAGTTAAAATTTCTGTGTGCTGCTCTACAAAATGTGTGTGTGTGTGTGTAACTTATAGAGACAGTGTTTATCATATCAAATTTTTCTAATGTGCAGACGTTTCTGTCTGCTCCTTTGTCATCCAAGAATGGGGCTTGTAATAGAGGAAATAGTGGAATCTAATGAGTCCTAAATAATGCGATCTGATACCAGCTATGCCCTTGTCTGCCATGTTGTCAGTAGGCTGTGATCAGAATGAATGGGAAACTGGTTGTGATATCTTTGGACTGTGTGAGACGCTCATTCACATGGAGGAAAACTTGGCTGGCTGCGACAGGTTCTCATTGAGAGCACCGATTTGATATTGTCTCCCTGCAGATAGAGCCAGGCTAGAATGTTGAATCCTTACGTGGAAAACATTGTTGACTGTCAGCTGTGGCAATGCTTCCAGAGGCAGATAATACCAAAGCACCGCATCGTGAGGATGGGGTAATTATTTTAAACTTAAGAATTTTACAACTGGGAAGGAACCAAAAGTTTTCAGGTGAAAATTAAGTCCTAGAGGTAAAGTGACTTGTCCAGAAGCATCAAGCTGAGACCAGATAGCTGAATTCCTGTGACTTCTTGTCCAGGACCCGTTCAATTAAACCACCCAGTAGAGACCCTGGAGAAGGGAACAGCAACCCACTCCAGTATTCTTGCCTGGAGAATCCCATGGACAGAGAAGCCTGGAGGGTGGGCTAAAGATCATGGGGTCACAAAGAGTGGGACACGACTGAGTGACTAGCCCACAGAGGCTGAGTAATAAATTATACCTCCATTATGTTTGTCATGCAAAATTTATCATCTTTATTCCAATGCACACACTCAAAAATCTATTTAAGTGACAGTATTAAATGGATTACTCTCTAACATTTACCTACCTATTTAATATTTTAAATTCTCACTCTTTTTGATGCCAGAATTAATGGCCAAGGACCACACTGTGATGGCTTGATTTGAGATGGATCTCTTTCTTCCCTGTGCTTTAACCTGGCCAGGTGAAGCTGGTCTCAGACAGCTGCGTAACCTCTATGGGGTACAGCAGGGTTCTTCATGTTGCTGTTGTTTAATCACTCAGTCGTGTCTGACTCTTTTGTGACCCCATGGATTGTAGCCCACCAGGCTCCTCTGTCCATGGGATTTCCCAGTCAAGAATTCTGGAATGGGTTGCCATTTCCTCCTCCAGGGGATCTTCCCCACCCAAGTCTCCTGCCTTAGCACTGAGCCACTTAGCACTGAGCCACTTAGCACTGAGCCACTTAGCACTGAGCCTTAGCACTGAGCCACTTAGCACTGAGCCACTTAGCACTGAGCCACTTAGCACTGAGCCTTAGCACTGAGCCACTTAGCACTGAGCATCACTAAGCCACTGAGTCACCAGGGAAGCCCAGCTTCATACATGTAGTCAGTTATTAGTAAAGGGCAAGGGAGGAGAGTTTATAAATGATTCTTGTTGAAAGTGGATCCGGTGCCACTTGTCACTGTAATGGAAGACGTAGGTCTCTGCGTCATTTCCTAATGGATGTTTAATATTGGCTGGACACTCCTCATTCATCTGAAAAGTTTGCTGATCCTAACATTATATGCAGCCTCAGAAGGGATACAGCATGAGCTTTGTCTCTGGGAAGCTACAGAAGAGGGTAACACTTGACCAGCTCTCCATGTACGTGTACTAAATGCTTGCTTTCTGCCAGACGCTGGGTTAGGACTAGAATCCTAGTAATGTGGGGCAGACTGCTTTGAAGAATACTAATGAAAAATTCTAACTAGGTGTAGATTAAGAATCTGTTGAGTGGTGATGACTGCGAGGACGGTGATGACAAAAACATATGGAGTATTTACCAGGAACCAAGCAGCTGATGGAAGAACCCAAACGAGCTTTCTGGCCAACCCAAGAGTAAATACCGGCTTCCCAGGTAATGCTAGTGGTAAAGAACCTGCCTGCCATTGCAGAAGATATAAGAAACATGGATTCAATTCAGTCCGGGTTGAGAAGATCTCCTGGAGGAGGGCATGACAACCCACTCCAGTATTCTTGCCTGGAGAATCCCATGGACAGAGGAGCCTGGTAGGGTCACAAAGAGTCAAACACAGTGAAGTGACTGAGGATGCCCGCATGCAATTATAAATATTTCACCTGGATTATTTCATTCAACCTTCAGAACAATTCTTTAAAGGTCAGAGCTATTATTATTCCTTTGTAAAAATGATAAGGAGGAAATAGATGCTTCAGTAGATTAAATAAATTGCTTGAGAATTATCACAGGAGGCTCAGTCAGAAAGAAGAGTCCTCTAATATGTGCTGTGATATTAAGGCAGAATTTATTTGGCTTGCCATTGCTAGAGAAGGGGACAAAATTAAAAGTGCTCCTGAAAGGTAAATAACCTTAAAATATATGACCATCTTAATTTTGAGAAAAACCTTTGATATGTTGTTTCTCTTTTGCTGTGAATATTTATTTTATTTCTTAGTGTTAATAAGTGCATCGTCTGCTTGAACATCCAAATGACTCCTCCTCCTCTCCATGAATAGGAGGTAGGAAATAGGAAAACAGTGAAAATTACATTAAATAAGCCATAAACCAGATTGCAAAGTAGTAACTTCACTTAAATTCAGAGAATCGTAGTTCTGTTGTGAAATTGTAAAAATCGATGTTATCATTAGCATTTTGTCCTAAACAGAAATCCTATCACAGACTGCTGGGTGCTGAGCTCTGGCATATGGTAGATGAAATAATACATTTTCCCCACATAAGCTGCTAAGAATCAGTTGGAGATCTGTGCTTCCCATCTCATTGGGGAAGCCGAAGGCACAATGGTTGATGAGTTTGGTACTGGATAAAGGCCATCGGAACTGGAAAGGCCACACTTGGAGGTCAGTCTAAACAGCATATGATAGGAATCTATACCACCACCACCACCACAATCTAGCTCAGTCCTGACCAACTCTATGCGACCCCCATGGACTGTAGCTTGCCAGGCTCCTCTGTCCCTGGGATTTCCCAAGCAAGAATACTGGAGTGGGCTGCCATTTCCTTCTCCAGGGAATCTTCCTGCCCCAGGGATCAAGCCCATGTCTCTTGAGTCTCCTGTATTGGCAAGCAGATTCTTTACTAACTGCACCACCTACCAGTCCCAAGATAGGACTCTAAGAAAATTCAATAAAGCCATGGAGAGTCCTATAAGTGGAAAGTCACTATACTGAAATCACGGCTTGATGCTAAACTGTAAGTTTCTCGGAAATACATGTTAACGAGATTCTGCTGCTTTGTGCTTACACCCTATGGGCCTAGTACATACTGCACTCTGCCTCTGTGATTTTTAGCATCACTGCTTGATGAGAGGGTGGTTAAATATAGCCTGACAGTTCCCTTCTGGAGAATTTGTGCTCATACCAGCTATCACAAACTGACCTGGTCTGACTTTGATCTATTTTAATCTCAGGATTCAATAGAGGCAGGGCCGGGATAATACATGGAATCAACAATTCTGATGCATTTTAGCCAAGGAAGTGGAAAGCAGACAAAACCAACCCAAGCTTTGTCAGAAAAGAGAGCCCTAAAGTAGAGTTAGTCTACCGTCACTCCTTGCCAGATCAGGTCACAGTTTTTCCAGGAAGAAGAGATTAAAGCTTAATTCACACCACACTCTCTTACTTCCCTCCTTCCTTCCATCCATCCATCCATCACTCATCTATCCATCCTTTCATCTGTCCACCCTTTGATCCAGAAAGCACTAAATACTTCCTATGTGTCATGACTCATGGATCTTATGTACTGATATGGGGAGACGATGAATCAGTAAGCAAGGAAATAAAATCCAGATAATATCATACAGTATCTTGTGTCCAGGAGCTTCCCCAGTGTCTCACTGGTAAAGAATCTACCTGCAATTCAGGAGACTTAAGAGATGTGATCCCTGGGTTAGGAAGATCCCCTGGAGGAGGCCATGGCAACCCACTCCAGTTTTCTTGCCTAGAGAGTCCCACGGACAGAGAAGCCTGGCAGGCTACAGTCCATAGGGTCACAGAGAATTGGATATGACTGAAGTGACTTAACACACCCACTCGCTCCTTCTGTCTACCTCTGAGAGTTCAGATGCATCCAAGGTACCGATGGTCTAGGTCTGAACCACCCTTGTATCTAGCAGTTGAGCCAAAGGAAAGAATTCACAGAAGAGAATGGAAAGCAAAGCTTCAGAACCTTTTAGTCATAGCTGCCAAGAAGAGAGGATTTCAGTGCTGCTTAGAAGATGTGGAAGATGAATCAAGACCAGGAACTGTTGGCTTTACTCACATGGAAGCCCTGGGTGACCCTGGAAAGATCAATTTCACTGAAACAGTAAGCATAAAAGTTCTTCGTAGGCAAATAGGACCCAAAGAAGTGCAAGATTTTAGAAAGTTTTGCTGTGCACAGAAGTAGTAAATGGTTGCTGTTAAGAATGTGATAACCAAGAGTGTGTTCTTATAAAATTAGGCCAAGTTGAATGCTGGCTGTGTTGTTTGTGAGCTGTATTACAATGGACTGGTTGCTTAGCTTTCATGAGCCTCAGCTACTTTACCTATATACTTATTTTAATAATGCCTATTAAGGAAAGACACAGAGGGCTAAATATTTGCTTTCAATGTACTTACGTTCCTATGTGTGTTTGGGGATAGGGAGAGGCCATAAAAAGAAAAGGAGAAAAAAACAGTAGGTGCTTTGGGAGTAAAATTATATTATCTTAAAATTGTTTAAGTGATATAATCACTTAAATTACTGTTCCCCTCTCTTAAATACAAGGTTCTAGGCATACTGAGTTCAACTTGATTTTGTATGCAAGTAAGTTAGTTTCAATGAGAATAGAGGTAAAGGCTTGACTTTTTTATATAGATTTATCAGTAAGTATATATTTTAGAGTAGTTAAAGTAGATATAAAATTATAGAAGATCAAATTAAGCTGCTGATTCATGGGGTAAGAAGATAATCACATGATTTGAGTGTGATTTTGTGCTGGGTAATTTAGCAGTGTGTACTCAGTGAATCTTGGGGCTTCCCAGGTGGCTCAGTGGTAAAGAATCCTCCTGCAGGAGATGCAGGAGACATGAGTTTGATCCCTGGATTGGGAAGATCCCTTGGAGGAGGAAATGGCAACCCACTCTAGTATTCTTGCCTGGGAAATCCCGTGGACAGAGGAGCCTGGTGGGCTAAAGCCCATGGGGTCTCACTCAGACATAACTGAGTGAGAAAACAGCAATGACAGCACCTCCTCGGATCTGATGCGGACTTACACACTATGATCAAGTATTGCATATTCAGAAACTGCAACCTCCTGATGTCTGGAATGTTGAAATTCCTTTTGATATTAGAACGTAATTACTGTACACCTGCCCAGGAAACATATTTCATATGCAAGATTCATTGTCAATGGTAGTTAATATAAACAACTGTAACACTTATTACCATCAGGTGCTACAGTGACTGTATTTATCTACATGACCATTTGGTAGCACACAGATGATTGGAAGGCCTTCCGATGCTCAGCATGGTGCTGTCTTGTCTAGAGAAGCATCAGCGTAATTAGACGGATACGATGAGAGCAAGAAAACGTGAAGCAGAGCTCACACCATGTGCAAGCACTTGGTCTTCAGTTCTGAATACTTTCTAACGGTGGCCATGTCACCTCCGGCTCAACTTATACAGGTCTCCAAGGATCAGGGAATGAGTGTTTTGGGTAGTTACACACTCTTCTCTCCAAAGAAGTACTTCTGTTGCCGTCACGGTGATTTTTTTAATAACAGCTTTGTTGAGATTAAGTGCACATGCCATAAAAATCACACTCTAAAATGTACACATCAGTGAGTTTTAATATATTCAGTGAGTCTTAAATATATTAAATGTATATTTAATATATTAATATATTTATGAATTATATATTTAACATGATATATTTCAATATATTATTCAATATATTTAATAATCTACCCCCAAAGAAATCAGGTACCCCTTACCTGTCACTCATTATTCTACCCTCTTCCTATTCCTCTTAGCCATGAGTCAACCTTTTGTCCCTGTCTTCGCCTCTTCTAGACCTTTCATGTAAATGGATTGCTACAATGTGTGACCTTTCTAACTGACTTGTTTATCTTAGCATAACATTTTCAAAGTTCATTCATTCTATGACATGTATTGGTACCTCATTCCTGTTTATGGCTGAATAGTATTCCATTGGTGAGGTACACACATTTGTCCATTCCTCAAGTGACGTATATTTGGTTGGTTTATACTTTTCAGCTATTGTAAATAATGCTGCAAGAACATTTATTTTCAAGCTTTTATGTGGAGATGTGCTTTCATTTATCATGAGTATATCCCTAAGAGTGGGATTGCTGGGTCATATAGTGATGGTGGTTTAGTCCCTCAGCAGAGCCCAGCTCTTGCGGCCCCATGGACTGTAGACTGCCAGGCTCTTCTATCCATGGGATTTTCTAGTCAAAAATACTGTACTGAGTTGCCATTTCCTTCTGCAGGGGATTTTCTCAACCCAGGGATCAAACCCACGTCTCCTGCATCTCCTCCAGTGGCAGGCAGATTCTTTACCTCTAGCACCACAATATGGTAACTCTATCTTTAATGATTTGAGGAGCTTCCAGACTGTTTTCCAAAGTGATGACGTCATTTTGCATTCCCAACAGCAAATTATTGAGGGTTCAAATTTCTCAACATTCTGGCCAATAGTTGTTAGCATCTATCTTTTCATTTTATTTTAGCATCCTAGAAGATGTGAAATGGTGTCTCATTGTGATTTTGGTTTATATTTCCCCAAATGACAAGAAATATTGGAGAACTTTTCATTTCTTACTGGCAATTTTTCTGTCTTCTCTGAAGAAACGTCTGTGTTGATCTTCTGCCCATGTATTAATTGGCTTGTCGTCGTATCGCTGAGTTGCAGATGTTTCCTACAATTTTCTGGTTTGTCATTTCACATTCTTAATGGTGTCCTATGAAGCACAAATGTCTTTAGTTTTGATGAAGTCCAGTTTATCTAGTTTCATTTTTTGTTGCCTATGTTTTTTGTGTCATATCTATGAATCCGTTGTCTACCCTAAAGTCATAAAGATTTATTCCTGCATTTTTGTCTAAGAGTTTCATAGTTTTAGTGTTTACATATAGGTCTGCAATGGATTTTGAGTTAATTTTAGTGTATGGTGTGAGATTAGAGGTCCAATTTCGTTTTTTTGCATGTGGTTATATGTTGCAATGACTATCATTTTCCCATTAAATTTTCTTGTTACCATTGAAAAAATCAGTTGACTATAAATCTAAGAACTTATTTTTAGATTCTCAATTTTATTCCATTTATTCCACTGATTTACAAATCTATTGTTATGTCAGTATATCACTATCATGATTACTGCAGCCTTTCAGTAAGTTTTGAAATTGATAAATATGAGTCCTTCATATTTATTTTTCTTTTTAACCTGACTATTCCATGTCCTAGAATTTTATATGAATTTTAGGATCAGCTTGTTAATTTCTGTAAGACAAAAAAAAAAATAGCTGCTGAGATTTTGATAATTTGTCAAATCTGTAGACTAACGTGGAGAGTACTGCCACCTTAATATTAAAATTTTCAATCTGTGAATATGGAATATCTTTATATTTATTTAGGTCATCTTTAATTTCTTTCAACATTTAAATACAATTTTTGCATCATAAGTTTCTCACTTATTCCTAAGTATTTTATTTTCAGATGCTACTAAAAGTGAAATTTCCTCTTAATTTCATCTTCAGATTGTGCATTGCTAGTGTGTAGAAATGCAGATGATTTGTATATTGATCTTGGGTCCTGCAATCTTTTTGAACTAGATTATCAAAGAATCTCTGGATTCTTAAGACTTTGTTTAGGCAAGATCATATCCTTCTTAAGAATCTCTGGATTCTCAAGACTATGTTTAGGCAAGATCATATCCTCTATGAACAGAGAGAGTCTTATTTCTTCTTTCCAAGTGGTATTTACTTCTTTCTAAGTGGTATTTATTTCTTTTTCTTGACTAATCACCGTGGCCAGGACCTCTGTTAGCATGCTGAGTAGAGATGACAGTACTGAGCTTCCTTTTCTTGCTCCTGGTTTTAGTGGTTATGACTTGTTTTAAGATGTAACTTGTAATGAGATATATTGGAGGTGACTGTGAAAATTCAGACACTCTTTTTCACATACTTGTTTAATAATTATTGTACTTAGTAAGTTAAGTAAATGTTCTACCTGAATCAAACTATTAACAAGTCTTCTATTAACTATATTAAAAGAGCTTCTTATTGACTCTGTGACTATTTTAGAGCATTTTAGCAGAAACTTGTATCTTCGAATAGATATTCCATGTAATTAACACATGCACATCTGCTCAAAATCAGATGAATATTATTTTAAAGCCCAGTGTGGTGCTTTGTACCTAAAAAGGCATACTTTGTATTTTGATGATTATGTGAACACATATTTGTATTTCACTTATGTCTAGGATTACCAAATACAAAGAAATTAAAAGATACGTTGTGGTGCGTGCATGCTAAGTCTCTTCAGTCATGTCCAACCCTGTGACCCTGTGGACTGCAGACTGCCAGATTCCTCAGTCCATGGGATTCTCCAGGCAAGAATACTGGAGTGGGTTGCCATTTCCCCCTCCAGGGAATTTCCAGTCCCAGGGATCAAACCTGTGTCTTCTGCATTAGCAAGCAGGTTCTTTACCACTAGTACCACGTGGGAAGCCCACATTGTGGTATAAAATATAGTATAACTCAACCTAGTTTGCTCCTTGATTATAACATCTTGAGTCCTCTTCACCATGAATTAAACAGCTCTATGTACATGTATGTGCTGCCTAGTAAAGTGGACCTCCTTCTGGCTAAAATACATCATAGACCGAATTTCCATCTGAGACTCTTCCTCTCTTTTCTTATTTTTCACATTGCTTTACTACGGTCTTGTCAGCAGAAAAGAGGATAGTAGCTTCATTTTGTCTGCAGGGCTTCACATCATTAACCTTCCAGTGTCACTTTTATTATACGAGGAAAATAAATGGGCTAATATTTGAGGAAACGCACTGCAGTATTCCCCCTGCTGAGAAAATACACTTTCAGAATGTGATGACCACAAAGCTCCAGAAAGAAAAGCATCCTCTTTTTGTCAAAGAATCAGTTTTGTTGATGTGAATCAATGGGATGCATGTTTTGTTTCTTTGTTTGTGTTTACCTTCTTTTAAGGAAACTTGATTGGTTTCACATTCTCATTATGTGACACAAATGTTATAATGCATTCTTTTCATTATTGCAATACAAGAAATATTTCAATGTAGGCTATAGAAAAATCACTGCATATGATTTTTTGTAGGCATGTGTGCCTGTCTATGAGCCCGTGTTTGCATGTTATGCTCGAGTGAGGTCAGGGTCTAAGCAAGTGGGTATTTAGAGGTTTGTTTTAGTATTTCCTGTGCATAAGCCCAAAATGCCAACTCCTGTGCGTAACTGTCACTGCACATTCATGCTGCACTGCTTTTTGAGGTCACGATGTGACATTTAAAGACGAGAAAATTTTTATTTTGTAGTGAGTTTAAAGGATACAGTAAAATAAGCATGAAGCTGATCATTCTTGAAATGTGTTAGGCAGTTATATAGAGAGAAAACAGTTTTTAAATATTTGTATGATATTCATACTTTTAAACATGTTAGTAACTCACCATCCATTCTGTGAATATAGCCAGCTGTCAGGGAAAGAGCATAACTAACATGTTTCCAAAATAAGATAAATGTATACATCATTTTTAAAGGCTGAATTATCTTGCATGTATAGCCAAGTAGTAGGATTTATCTCAAATCTTTTAATATATATCAATCAAGATGATTATGGCTGAATACTTGTTCACTTCTTAAATTATTTCTTTATTCTAAACACATGGAGAACTTCCCTGGCAGTCTAGTGTTTAAGAATCCACCTGCTAACGCTGGGGACATGGGTTCCATTCTTGGTCCAGGAAGATCCCACATGCCACAGAGCAACGAAGTCCATGGGCCACAACTCCTGAGCCTGTGCTCTAGACCCGGGAGCGCTGCAGCTGCTGAAGGCTGTGCGTCTAGAGCTCGTGTTCCCCAAGACTCGCCACTGCCAAGGGAAGCCTGTGCACCTCAACTAGAGAGTAACCTCTCTTCACTGCAGAAAGCCTGAGTGCGGCACCGAGGAGCCAGCACAGCTGAAAATAAATAAGTAAATAATAATAGTAGATAAACACATGGAAACGGAACTGCTGAATCAAAGGCATGATTGTCTTTAGGGCATTTGATACTTAGGCGGACTTTTTATTATTTTCCGATGTGTCTGTAAATGTCTCTCCATTTTTAGATTGAGGTCTGTGTTTCTGGACTAAGCACAATAGATAGTACAGATTTAATAAATGTCTATTAAATGGTGCAACTTAGGCAATTTTGGAAATCAGGAGATGCTTGAAGAGATTTTTAAAACTATAGAGCTGAATTACCAAAAAAAAATGTTGAAATCATTTATATGTATTTGGTGATCTTCAGTTACATTTTCACCCATCTATTTTTCCTCTACTAGAGGTGATTTTTAATGTAATAGTGAAAATCATAATTTTTAAAGTGAATTGTGGAGATGCAAAACAGCTGAGCGAAATTTAGTTCCTATTTTTATAGGTTCTCTTTCTCCATCCAACTGACCAAACATTTTTACACCCTCTCTTATGAAATAGATGTGAAAAGATTCAGAAATACCAGACATGGCCCTTGCTGCCAAGAATTTCACTGTTATTAGTTGGGACTAGTTTGTAGAGTAAGCATGGTGTTTAATCATGCATTCAGGACCAGGAGTTCTTGTCCTTAATTTTTTTTTTTTTTTTACATAAAGAAATGGGAAAGGAAAGGGAATTTGGGACTGCTGATACTCCTGCAGCCCCTGGAAGGAGTGAGATGAGTCAGGTTTTGCACAGAGCTAGGAGAACAGCCATGAAATGAACTTGGCCATGATTGGAAGTGGGTGAGTTATGCCACCCTCAGGAAGATCTGGAAAGAAGTATGGGAGAGTTTTGTACCTCAGAGTAGGAATGAAGTTGAGAAAGGAAGGATTTGGGATCTGTATGAAAAGACTAGCCTGCACAGATGTCCTGGGTAAAAGATGTGGTTTGGGAGCATATAGTTTTTTTCCTTCTGACTTTGGTCAAAGCCAAAGTGATTGTTGTGTAGTCCAGTGCTCAGCTGTGTCTGACTCTTTGAGACTCCATGGATGTAGCCTGCCAAGCTCCTCTGTCCATGGAATTCTCCAGACAAGAATACTGGAGTGGGTTGCCAGATCCGTCTCCAGGGGATCTTCCCAACCCAGGGATCTAACCCTCATCTCTCGTGTCTTCTGCATTGCAGGTGGATTCTTTACCACTAATGCCACCTACACCTAGGAAGCCCCCAGAATGATTGATTTATTGCACACTAAAGTTTCCTCTCCTGGTCTTGTCTCAGTGACTCTGATGGAAGAAACCCTGGATGAAAGAGAGTCATCCCTCATTTCCATCGTGTATGCTCAGTTGCATCAAACTCTTTGAGACCCCATGGAATATAGCCTGCCAGACTCCTCTGACCATTGAATTTTACTGGCAAGAATAGTGGAGTGGGTTGCCATCTTCTCTTCCAGGAGATCTTCCTGGCCTAGGGATCAAACCCACATCTCAGATGTCTCCTGTATTGGCCACCAAATTCTTTACAACTGGACCACTTGGGAAACTCCCATTTTCCCTGGAGCCCTGGGTAAATCAACTGGTAATCATTTGCTGTGCAAGACCATTGACCCAAGGTGTAGAGTTCACCCAGAGAGGGTGATGAAAGGTAAAGAAGAGTCACGTACAAGATAGTAAAATTGAATCTTTAAGGATGGATAGAGCTATCAAATAAAGAAAGGAGGAAGTGACTTCATGTCCATATGATGGTGACACAAACATGTCAAAACCAGGGTGGGATACCCCCTGGAGATAGATAGAGGTAAGATTCTTGGAAATTTACACTGGTGAATTAATTGCAGTCAAGGCCCAAAGTCACTTATTTTAACTTTATTCTTTGGGAAATTGATAGCAGAACTTTAATCTTTCAAAACAAAAGAAATGGAGGTGAGAAAGCTGCCTAGATTTGATTTAGGAAAATAATTCCAAGGGCAGCATGTAGGAACAGATTATAGAGAGGCAGGGCTAAGGATGAAATTTATAGGATTCAGAGATATAGCCAGTCATGTAATTCACAGGACCCAGTTCACAATGAAATGCAGAGCTTGTTATTCCAATATTATTAGGAATTTTGCAATAGCAATAGCAAAGCATTCAAATAGGGTTCTTCTGAGTGCAGGATCCTATTTGACTCATGAACCCATGAAGCTGGCCCTGGTTGGGGAATGAGTGAGAGGTAAGATAAATCTGGAAAACCTGTGTTTATGTTTGAATGGGTGAAAGTGCCGTTAACCCATTAAATAAAAACTGGATTCAGAAAAAACAACAAAAAAATCCTGTTTCATGAAAATGCAAAGTAGATTTGTCCTGATGATTTTAAGCTGATCTCAAAAACAAAATTCTTTGGTAAAATCCAAGGACAGTCAGAAATATGAATCAGAAGCTAAGAGAAGTGAAATCTTGAATAGAGAGCTGAGTGTTAGGGGGAGGTTAGAAAAGAACCACCTGCCAGTGCAGGAGACATAAGAGATGTGGGTTTGATCCCTGGGTGAGGAAGATCCCCTGGAGGAGGGTGTGGCAACCCACTCCAATATGCTTGCCTGGAGAATTCCGTGGATAGAGGAACCTGGTGAGCTGTAGTCCACAGGGTCTCAAAAAGTTGCGAAGAGTTGGACACGAATGAAGCAACTTAGCATGCAGGAAAACTATATAAAGAAGAATAAAGGTGACCAAGGACAGAAGTCTGTGGGAACCAGGACTCAAAATATGGTAGGAATTCAACAGTAGACTGTTAGTAGCTAAATTTCATGAGAGTCAAAAGTTACATGTGGAATTTCAACTGCAGGGGGCCTGGAGGGTGGGGGTGGGGAGATGGCTGGTGCCCCAAAGCCCTGTATTTTTCAAGGGTCAATTATATTTTTTTCTGGCTGCTCTCAATGTCTCTGACACAATAGATTATTCATTTTATGTTGAATGAATGAATAAATGATTGGATATGGTACAAAATTAAAAAAAAAAAAAATAGGGATTTCTTAGAAGGTCTTTTCATCTCAGTATTCCAGCCTCAAGCTCAGTGTTTGGCATATAAAGGGGAAAATCATGGGCAGGAGAAAAATGAAAGATGAAATGATTATTTGAGCCAAGGTAGAAACTTTCACTACATTTCTCAAAATTAGACAATTCATCTACTGATGAATGAGCTTTTCGTCACCCTCTAAATGTGGGAAAAGCCCAATGCAATGGGAAGTCTTTGAACTTTAGGGCACCTTGGCTCCCCACTCACTAACCTTGGCTCCCTCACTTCCTCCTTATATCCATCTCGGTACTAATGTAGGATTCCTGCCTTCTCTAACCTTCCCCAAAGCCATGACTCTGGATCAATTATTCTAATTCTCCAACACATCCTGGGTTAAAACTGGTTTTGATCTTTGCCTACTACAGACAGAAACCAAATAGAAGCGTATGTCTCTGACTCATTAACTGTTAGATTTTTTTTTTCCTCCTTAGGAAACTGAAATGACCTTTAACATTTTCTGAGAAAACATGATAGAAAGGCTGAGAATAATGATTCCTTTAAAGAATAACTGCAATCAGCTCTCAGCAAGACAGTGTGAAATACCACAGAGCTTTTACTGTGCAAGACCTTATTATCCTAAAGTTCAAATTCTCGGACATAGGATCCATCATCAGAGTCTCCCGTTTCATCATGTAGAAGCTGCTATATGTTCCTCTTTCATGAACTGATGATGAAGGCTAGAGACAGAGTTTCTATGCCGAGTCTATTTACCTTTTTATTACTTTGAATTTGGATTCTTGCATGATTTTTAATGCCTGTCACAAATGTGTATAGCTAGAGAGAGTCTCAGTAATAATAAAAGGAGAAATTAATATCATTTGATTATATAAACATAAACATGAAGTGAAGTTGTTGTAAATGATACCTGCCTAAACAAACTCAGTTTATGTCTCATAACAGTTTTTTAGACTGTGTACATGCATGCTAACTTGCTTCAGTCATGTCTAACTCTTTGAGACCCCATGGACTGTAGCCTGCCAGGCTCCTCTGTGCATGGGATTCTCCAGGCAGGAGTACTGGAGTGGGTTGCCATTTTTTTCTCCATTTTTAGACTCAGTTCAGTTCAGTTCAGTAGCTCAGGCATGTCTGACTCTTTGCGACCCCATGAATCGCAGCACTCCAGGCCTCCCTGTCCATCACCAACTCCCGGAGTTCATTCAAACTCACGTCCATCGAGTCATTGATGCCATTCAGCCATCTCATCCTCTGTCATCCCCTTCTCCTCCTGCCCCCAACCCCTTCCAGCACCAGAGTCTTTTCCAATGAGTCAGCTCTTCTCATGAGGTGGCCAAAGTACTGGAGTTTCAGATTTAGCATCATTCCTTCCAAAGAACATCCAGGACTGATCTCCTTTAGAATGAACTGGTTGGATCTCCTTGCAGTCCAAGGGACTCTCAAGAGTCTTCTCTAACACCACAATTCAAAAGCATCAATTCTTCGGCACTCAGCCTTCTTCACAGTCCAATTCTCACATCCATACATGACTACTGGAAAAACCATAGCCTTGACTAGACGGACCTTTGTTGGCAAAGTAATGTCTCTGCTTTTGAATATGCTATCTAGGTTGGTCATAGCTTTCCTTCCAAGGAGTGAGTGTCTTTTAATTTCATGGCTGCAGTCACCATCTGCAGTGATTTTGGAGCCCCCAAAAGTAAAGTCTGACACGGTTTCCACTGTTTCCCCATCTATTTCCAATGAAGTGATGGGACCAGATGCCATGATCTTTGTTTTCTGAATGTTGAGCTTTAAGCCAACTTTTTCACTCTCCTCTATCACTTTCATTAAGAGGCTTTTTAGTTCCTCTTCACTTTCTGCCATAAGGGTGGTGTCATCTGCATATCTGAGGTTATTGATATTTCTCCCGGCAATCTTGATTCCAGCCTGTGCTTCTTCCAGCCCAGCGTTTCTCGTGATGTACTCTGCATAGATGTTAAATAAGCAGGGTGACAATGTACTAGCACATCTTAAACTAATGATCCCAGGAATGAAGTGTCTTACTAATTGCAGATTCACATGACATAGCTTGGAGCTTGAGAATCAGCATTTTTAACAAGCTCTTAGGTGACTCCCATAGTGCAGGAACCAACGACCACCTTCAGGTAGTAAGGATTTGAGTCTTAGTGCAAAATGCAGGACTTTAAAAAAAAATTATCTTTGCTGTACCTTGTGAAGGTTTGATTATATTCCTGAAAGTTGCCAGCAGCATTTCTGCCTTCCTAAGGAGTAGAACCCTCTCTATAGAGAAGGTGAGACATTTATTTTTTTTTAATGTTTCATTGTATTTTGGAGTATAGCCGATTAACAATGTTGTGATAGTTTCTGGTGGACGTAAAGGCACTCAGCCATACATATACATGTATCCATTCTCCCTCAGACCCCCCCTCCCATCCAGACTGCCACATAACATGGAGCAGAGTTCCCTGTCTGATACAATAGGACCCTGTTGGTTATCCACTGTAAATATAGCAATGTGTATATATTGATCCCAAACTCCCTAACTACCCCTTCCCATCACGCTTCCCCCGTGGTAACCATAAATTCATTCCAGAAGTCTATTTTGTTAATAAGTTCATTTGTATCATTTCTTTTTAGATTCTGCATATAAGGGATGTCAGACGATATTTCTCCTCTGTTTGACTTAACTTCACTCAGTATGATAATCTCTAGGTCCATCATGTTGTTGCAAATGGCATTTATTCATTGCTTTTAATGAATGGCCAAGTAATAGTCCATTGTATATATATACCGCATAGAGAAGGTGAGAAATTTAAACAGGCTCCCCAATAAAGTCTCTTTGGAACAGCCTCGTCTGTGTTATAATGTAAATACATTTCTGTCTAAAGAAAGGAAAATTGACTGTTACATTAACTTTTGAGATTTTTCCTACTTCAGAGATTTTATATGAGTTGTAACTTTAAAAAAAAATAACTGACCAAACACAACACTCATTTATTATGTATTTATCTTTTGTTTTACTTTGAAACACTTTGTGGCCCCTTCTCTATTGGTGCATTTCTCCACCTTGTAATCACTGAATGTAAGTATTCTATTTTTAAACTCCTCTTAGATGATTAATTCTTTACTTCTCCATACCTTTCTTACTTTTTCCATTACTTACTTTCTTTTCCTACCCCCTCCCCAAGTCTACTATTAGATAGGAGAATCAGAGGAAATATAAAGCTGTTTCCAGGTAGATAAATGTTTTTTTTTAGTAGTTCCACAGTGTGAAATTTCTGGCATCCTCTATCTGTTTCATTAAGTACCTTTTATAAATCTAAATGTGTGTATTTACAGAGAACTGTTCCTGTTAGCCAATAAAACTCAAATCTTTTCACTGATGCAGTCCCTTAGGGAAACTGATGGAATGCTATACTTTAGAGTTACTGGAAATGTCTTTTTTTTTTTTTTTTTAACACTTAGTTGCTTGATCTTCATAATACTCTTGTATTTTAAAGCACTTGATTGGTTTTGGCTTTCAAAAAATCAAAACGTATCAGTAAGTTACCTATGTTAAGGGTAAGTTGCATTAATATCACATTAAAGTCACCCTGACTTAATGATATTTCTAGTGATTCCCTTCAGTTCTAACATCAATATTACTGTCATTTTAATGACGAGTTGGAAATTGGGCTACATCCTGGAGAAATATTTTATGTTACATTTCTTTTCTTCCAACTCTAAGCGTTTCTTATTTCCGCATGAATATTAAAAAATTTTAGAGTGTGACATAAAAGGGATGATTTCACTTGCTAATATGTTGATATATGGTATTTGGGGCTACATTAAAGGAAACCAATTTTCTCCTTTGCATTATCATATCAGAAGTGGAAGGGGAACCCCTTCCTCTCCAGCTCTACATCTGTTGTTTCAGCCTGAATTCTGAGGAACACAGTAATTGTTTGCTTAGCTGAGGATCAACATAAATGCAAGGGAAAAAAGTCAGGATCCACTTTAGCCTAAAGCTTTGTATTTAAGTGCCTGTGTGGAAGAGAGAAACTTGACTCCAAAATAGTTTTGTCCCTGAGAAAAGAAAATGTGTGTAAGCAAAATTTTTCTGGCTGGAGGAGAGCCCAGCAATTTCCAGTAGTTGAATTATTTCCCTAGAATAACTCCTCAGAGATAGTAGAATATTATTTCATATACTTAAAGTAATTCTACATCCTAGCAACCATAACATAAAATTGAGGTCCTGAAGACAGAGAGAGAGTAAATAATGCCGCCACCTTCATCGGCAGCTAATGCTGACAAAATATAACATTCCACTGCTTTCTGTGTATAACCTTTTGTGAATTGTTGGAGGCCAGCCTGCTCAGTCTTATTCTCAGTTCTAGAGCATTGCATGTGGGACCTCAGTGCCAGAGCTGTGGAATCATCCCCTGTCCTTTTCCCTTCTACTTTTCTGGTCCTCAGGTCTCTGTTAATGCTGATGTCCCTAAGAGCATATGTGACCTGGGCAGCTCCAGGTGGGGGGCTGGAACCCCACCATTTGGTTCCCATAGCACTGATCATTATAAAGACTTGGGGAATTCCATGAGGAAAGGGTGTACCCCTGCTCTCAAACCTGGCTGCTAGCTGTCCATGAGCCTGTGACAGTCATTCAGCAGCCTCAAGGTGATGATGGGAATGTTGTGTACCTCACTGTCACACTCATGAGCCCAGGAGGGCACCATCCTTGTGCCACTGAGGATGAGGAACCCCTTCCGCACTCAGGAGCCCAGCTCCTTTCCTGCTTCTGGATGATGGAGAAGGGACATTCACTTCTCTGAGCAGTATTCTCTGCCCACCTCTGCAAGGCACAACTTGGATTCTGTAGCCTGGATAAGTCCATTGAAGCTACGATAACAGTTTTGCAGACTGGGTGGTGACTGAAAGAAGCAATTTATTTCTCACTGTTCTGAAGGCTGAAGTCAGAGATCAGGGTGCCAGTGTAGAAGGGTTTTGGTGAGCACCCTCCTTCTTGGTGAGCTCCCTGTGGTCCCTCAAAGGGACTGATCCCATTGTGGGGGCTTCACCGTCATGACCTGGCCACCTCCCAAAGGCCCCACCTCTTGAAACCATCACACTGGAGGATTAGAATTTCAACATATGAATATGCGATGAGGTAGGGCACAGGTTGGAGGGAGACACAGACATTAAGTGCATTGCAGATATCTTCAAAATATGGCAGTGTTTCCCATTTGGACTGTCCTCATTTTAACCATGGGGATCCAGGTTCAATCCCTGGATTGGGAAGATTCCCTGGAGGAGGGAATGGCAGCCCACTCCAGTATTCTTGCCTGGAGAATTCCATGGACAGAGGATCCTGGCAGGCTACTGTCCATGGGGTCAGAAAGAGTCAAACACGACTGAATGACTAAAACACACCCAAAAAGACACATTTTAACTACATGAGGTGCTGACAATATAATCCAAGATATATGGGCCCAAACTCAATCTGATTTCTAGTCACAGATTTTTCTTTAATGGGAATTTAAGAGAGGATCAGCCCACCACTGATACCCACTCCCCACCCCATACCCTAGACTTTCTGAGAATTATGTGGGATAAGTATGAGCATCTCTCAAACATCAAGCACTTACTTCCTCTTCATAGGCATCATCCAGCTAAAAATACACCCAATCCACATTACTAAGCAACACTCAGAGTCCTAGACTGAAGCATATGCTGGGTTTATACTTATCTACCATCTGGGTGACTGAAAGGGCTCCCTAAAGCGATATCCCACCCAAGAGGGAAGGGGACTGCAACGTTACTAATAAATTCCTTTCGTTATTTTCAAATGCAGGACCTGCAATACTTGGAGTAGCACTATTTTGGCTTCAAAAATTCCGAGATCCTTTTCCCCAAGAGAACACACATCATCATGGAGCCAGGACATCATAATTAGTTCAGGATGTTAGACAGCCATGGCAGGAAAGTGACTTCATCTTCCAAAGTCATCTAGCTTGTTCCCCAGGTAGGAATCGACTACTTGGGTATTCTGGAACAATTTTTCAGGATGGAGAGTAAGCACTTATTTTCCAGCTTGGCGTGCTGTCATTTAGATGGAATCAAAACCTTGATTCTTTCAAGTTTGTCCTTTCTACAGACATTTAAGGGCTGCTTACTCTGTGATGAGGATTTGAGTAGCAGTAGCACTGAGCCTCCCTGGTGGTACCATGTGACTCTGTGGCATAAAGAGAATGGTCAGAAGTGGAGAATCTATATATCGTACATATGCTTAAAATCTAATAAGGTATTGAATGTTTACTGAACCATGGACAACAATTTATAGTCACATCCTTCAGCAGGGGACTCTTTTCCAAGAGACCGCTGACATTTCATGACTTTGCCAAGCTGGGCTTCCCTCGTGGCTCAAACAGTAAAGAATTTACCTGCAGTTCAGCAGACCCAGGTTCAATCCCTGAATCGGGAATTTCCCCTGGAGGAAGGCACAGCAGTCCACTCTAGTATTCTTGCATGGAGAATTCCATGAATAGCGGGCTACAGTCCATGGAGTCACAAAGAGTCAGACACAACTGAGTGACTAATGCTTTCTTTTCCTAATGCTGTGCCAAACAAGTCATCGAAACATTGCCTTTTTTCTTTGTCTTCCCAGAGTAACTTTCTACCCAATTGCCCCTTATTATACAGAAGAAGGCAATGGCAACCCACTCCAGTACTCTTGTCTGGAAAATCCCATGGACAGAGGAGCCTGGTAGGCTGCAGTCCGTGGGGTCACACAGAGTTGGACACTACTGAAGTGACTTAGCAGCAGCATACACAGATGGGAGATCATTTCCTAACACTCATGTATTGAGTCTCTCACCAGAGTGTTCTATCAGGTTACTAAACTCCAGGCATCTGTTAAGGGAAGGATGTCAAGTTTCAAGAGAGACTTTGGTCTCTGAAACTTTGGGTTGACACAATTTGCTTGTCCTAGGAGTACAGTGTGTGGAGCAAGGTGGACATAGAGCTAAAGGGAAAACCAAATAAAACTGCCAGGTGGGTTATCCCCAGGTTGGGTACCTGAAAATTATTGACTTTAAAAAAATGCACAATATGAGAGTTGCGAGTTAAGTTTTATTTGGGACAAAATGAGGACTATAGCGTGGGAGACAGCCTCTCAGATAGCTCTGAGAAATTGCTCCAAAGTGGGGGAAGGGAGAGTAAGGTCAGTATATATGTGATTTTGGTGAAGGGGAAGTACATGCAATCAAGCACATTTTTAAATTATGATTATTATTATTATTTTTGCAGAAGGTTTCTGCTAGTCAAGAGACAGGCATCACCATGAAGGAATTTAGTCCTTTTCTCAATATGAGGAGATACAAGAGATAGGCTCATAAAATTAGCTCCAGAAAATATCTATCTGAAGGCCTGTTCTGCCAGTTTTCCCCGTAGTACAGAGGGCCTCATTTTTGCTCTCCTCCCTGAACTCTCTTCAGGGGGATGGTCAGCTGCTACAGTGGCTCACGATAGAGGTTAATGACAAGTGCCAATTTGTAGTTGACAGCTTACGGAAAGAGGAAGAAACAATCAGAAACCCAAAACACACTGAATTCTCAAAGTAGAGGGAGGGAGGGATCTAGAAGACCCAGAGTATTTTATAGGATTTCTGCTCCTGTAGCAGGAACATGTGAATAATGTAGTACCAAGTGAGCCCAACTGATCTGAAGTCTGATCTTCATTGTTCAACCAAAAAGGTTTTTTTTTTTAGACAGTAATAAATTTATTCTATATAACAAGTGAGCCAGTGTCAACTAGCAACTTTAGGGATTTATATAATCTGGAAAAAATATGTGTTTCCTGCTACGTATTTTATAATAATTTTCAAAATGTCATTACTCATAGTTAGATTTATGTAACGTAGACTATGTTCATATATTTATTCATTCATTTTTTGAACCCATAAACCCTCATATGCATGTGTTAGTCTATAACATGTCTGTGTATATTCACATATATTTGTATATAATGTGTCTGAGTCACTTCAGTTATGTCCAGCTCTTTGTGACCCTATGGACTGTAGCCCACCAGGCTCCTGTGTCCATAAGATTCTCCAGGCAAGAATACTAGATTGGGTTTGCCATACCCTCCTTCAGGGGATCTTCCCAACCCAGGGATCGAACCCATGTCTCTTACAACTCTTACACTGACAGGCAGGTTCTTTACCATTAATGCCAAAATATACATGTGTATAAATTATTATTAAACATGGAAAAATACATGGTTTATGACAGTGTTGAGGAAATAGCACAGAAAGAAGGAGAAGGCAGGATAAAGAATAGAGATATGGATACAGATAAAGAATTCTTTAATTCCAAGGAAAGTTTATTTAGGAGAATAAAAGTTTATTTAGGAGAATATCAGGAAAGTGATGGACTTTGAAATACAGGTAGAGTTTTATGGTCAGACATGGAAGCAAAGTCTCTTCTACACAATGAATGAAGGACTGGAAATCTGAGAAAATGTTTCGTGCAGGGAATCATAGGTGCCTGCCTGTCTGCACCTAGGAGAGGAGGTTGGAAAGGTGGGTTGAGGTCAGACCATTCAGTGCTTAGAAGCCTTGATTGATTCCTCAGATAGTAAAGAGCCATTGAAAGTTTCTGAGTCATTTAAAGGCATGATTATGTAAGGACATGACTGGCAAGCATACAAGGGTGTTTTAGAAGCCAAGGGGAACTATTATGAGCTAGTACTCTACAAGGAAGTCTGCGCACAATATCACAGTGAGGGGCCTCCTGCAGGGTCCAGATGAAAACATGACAGGGACCCAAAGTAGGTCAGTGCTGGTGGAAACATAAAGAGGAAGGCAGCTCAGGTTTAGGATTTAATTTGTAGATTCTTTGGGGGGAGGTTTGGGAAATGGGAAGGATATTGCAATTTATCAAATATAAGGCTTGAGAAAGAAGTAGAAAAATGACTCCACAATTGATTAGTAGTCTGTGCTTAAAGCTGTGTTAATTCAGTTACTGAAGCAGCTGCAAAGGAAGAGAACCACTTTTTGAATTTGAGAAAACAGGTTATGGTTTGAACAGATTTGAGGTGACACAAGCAGTTAAACAAAGCTACTAATTGTGGAGGGCTTGCTATGTTCCCAGAACTTTGTAAGTCCTTGACATGCCTCATACTGTTAATGACATAATGTTTATCGTTTTGTTATCATTGGTGATATTTTATTATCACTTCTGTATCAGAGATAAAGGAGAAGAATCTTAATTAACTGTCCCTGTTCATCATATGCATGCTCAATCATGTCTGTCTCTTTGCAACCCCGTGGACTGTAGCCTGCCAAGCTCCTATCTAGCCATAGCCCTGAATTTGGAGCCTGGGAGAAGTCAAGGCTGGCAGTGGAAGTTAGTCAATCATCCACAGCCTTTATTGAGTCCCTGCCAGTGGCCAGGTGCAGTGGTCTGAACTGTGGGCACCCAGACACCATTGGCAACTCCCTAGAAGAAGCAGGAGTTGAGTAACAAGGAGTTGTGAGCAAGCAGAAAATAATAAGCTGAAACAGAGGACCTTGGTTTGCATCCATGATGCCACCACTCAAGAAGGGGAAAAGCAAGTCGTCAGAGAAAGAGAAGAAAACCCAACCCAACAGCACAGGAACCAGGGTGGGCGCCCATGTCGGTACTCTGGGAAATTCCTCAACTGAAAAAGCCTGAGGAGTTTAATTTGGGGGTCATGAATTCCCTTCATGGAAACAAGCCTATATGATTTTTTGAAGGATTACAGAGTATAAATGTGGAGCTGTAAGTGGACAAATATACTTAGAATTTGGGGCATGAATGAAAAACAGATATGAGAGGATGACCTAAGGGAGAAGCCAAAATGAGAACAGGTTTTGTTTTAGGTCTCTGCCTCAGAATGGTAGCTCAGTTAGTAAAGAATCTGCCTGCAATGGAGGATACCCGGGTTAGATCCCTGTATCGGAAAGATGCCCTGAAGAAGGGAATGGCAACCCACCCCAGTATTCTTGCCTAGGAAATCCCATGGACAGACGAGCTTGATGGGCTACAGTCCATAGGGTTGCAAAGAGTCAGATAAGACTGAGCAACTAACACTTTCAGAATTTAGGGAGTTTTCCTTTTTGTCTTCTGACTCTACAACCTGAGCAAAGGAGAAAGTAGAGCAGGATGGAGGCTCTCGGTGCTGTCTGATTCAAACAGAAAAGCACAAATATGGTACATGCATACAGTAGGCTTTTTATTTTAACATCAACTGTGTAAGTGTGGATTTCTTTGCTAACTGTTGCTGAGGAGCTGGGTCTTTTCTTTGCATGAGGGCTTCTGATTACATTGCCTCACTGACCATTCTGTAAGATTCATACACCTAATACAGCCCTTCCCCTGCCAGTTCTGGTATTTAAAGAGAAGCAGCCTTAGCATTGCTTGTGGAGCAGTTTGAATCCAGAGGCCTTCTTGACTGAATTTTAAATTTCATCTTATAGTTCTTTCCATCTTTTGCCACATAAGTGATACAGTGATTTTTTTTGATAATACCTTTCCAGAGCATTCAAGCTAGTTTTCTTAGAAACATCAACTCTGTTTTATGGAAATGATTCACCAGTGTATACTCTGACTCAAACCCACTTAGCCTCCAGACAGGAATGAGGAGGAGAAAGAGGATGTGGAGGAGAAGGTAGGGGGAAAAGGGGAGGCTGGAAACATGGACCATTCCCCCCTAGGATTTTACACAAAGAGTGAAGTGGACCCACAGAGACCATGGGGGTTTTGAGGGGAGAATGGAATGCTCTGTTTGCATTCTCTGCAGTTACCTTATTCGCCTGTAAAAGTTGCAAATAGCAACCAAGAATTCACCTTCCAGAAAATGTTGATTATAAATGTCATGTTTCTGTTGCCGACTCATTCACATCCTTGGTGCTTTGATAATGATCTTTTAGGATGAGATAATAGAAAAGTCATTTAAATGGAAATACTGATGTGATATCATTCGGGCAGGTTTTTCTCTGTAAGTGATTTCCATGTTGTGCTATTCTCTGAATGGCCCCCACAAAATAGAATCCTGCAAAGTAGGTATAAGGAGAACTTATGTCGGTTTAGATTTCTTTCCACCTCCTGTTCATTAGAGCATTCTGATTTGTTCCATAATTGTCACAAGGTATAAACAAGGCATTGTGGAGGTAAAAGTGTGTTTAAGTCAGTTTCAGTTCAGTTCAGTTCAGTCACTCAGTCGTGTCCGACTCTTTGCGACCCCATGAACTGCAGCACGCCAGGCCTCCCTGTCCATCACCACCTCCTGGAGTTTACCCAAACTCATGTCCATAGAGTCTGTGATGCCATCCAACCATCTCATCCTCTGTTGTCCCCTTCTCCTCCTGCCCTCAATCTTTCCCAGCATCAGGGTCTTTTCAAATGAGTCAGCTCTTCGCATCAGGTGGCCAAAGTATTGGAGTTTCAGCTTTAGCATCAGTCCTTTCAATGAACACCCAGGACTGATCTCCTTTAGATTGGACTGGTTGGATCCTCCGTGCAGTCCAAGGGACCCTCAAGAGTCTTCTCCAACGCCACAGCTCAAAAGCATCAACTCTTCTGCGTTCAGCTTTCTTTATAAGTCAGTTTAAAGAAAGAAAAATAATCTCGAATCTAATTACAAAAAACATTGAGATCTTTAATTCTCTCTGACTTGCCTAGAGTTTGGGTGAAAGTTTTTCATGTTTTCACCCTCAAATAACTGAAGCTGTCTTTGTGTGAGGTTAATAAACCTGTGGGGATCTGCTGCTTTTGAATGCAAACAATGTCATAAGGTACTTCCTTATGCCATTTGAATTTCTAACAAATATGCATTTATTGTTGCTTATTTTTGAAATCATGTTATCTCATGGTTGAGAGCTTATGAAATTCATCCAAAAGAAAAGCTGGAAAGCAAAATTTAATGATATGAAAACCTTAAAGAAGTCACCTGTGACATTTGGGAGTCACTTCGGCAATTGATGTTTCAAATGAAGGCAAATATTCCTAAATTGGGCTTCCCTAGTGGCTCACTGGTAAAGAAAACTCTTGTCATTGCAGGAGACGTGGGTTTGATCCCTGGGTCAGGTAAATAATCTGGAGAAGGAAATGGCAACCGACTAGTATTCTAGCCTGGGAAATCCCATGGACAAAGGGGACTGTTGGGCTACAGTCCATGGGGTTGTAAACAGTTGGACATGACTTAGCAACTAACGGACAACAACAGTATTACCAAATTAAACGGAATAGCCTAAAAGAGCTCATAGTGACAGGTTGTTTTGTCCCAGTAGTGTGTGCATAGAAATTAAGACTTGCAACTCTCACGATGCATGAAAACATACCCATACCTGTTCAGACATTTGATAGCTTGGGAATGATGGTAAGCTGAGTCTTCCCTTAGAACTCATGTCACACAGAGAGACATGACTGAGCAACTAACACTTATAGTATTAGTATATTTATATATACTGCTATATATAAAATAGATAACCAACAAGCACAGGAAACTATACTCAGTATCTTTCAATACCTATAAGGGGAAAGAATCTGAAAGAGAATATATATATATACATATATTTAAAACTGAATAATATATATATTAAAAGTGAATATATGTTTGAATAAATTAAAAATGAATATATATATTTATTTAAAACTGAATCATTTTGCTGACACCTGAAACTAGCAACAATATTGCAAATCAACTGTAATTCAATTAAAAAAGTGAAAAGAAATCTAAAGTCTTGTATACACATATAAGTTTTTATATAGCCCACATTTTTTATTTATAAATAATCCCCAGTTTTGCTTGGTCTCCACCACTTCCTACAATAGCTAAGTATTATAACTAGCCTGCCACTGTGTAGATCACACAACCAGGACAGCTGACATCAAATTGCTTGACCAGTCTTTCATCTGTCAACTCAGGGCAACCTTCAGCTAGAGCTGGTTGTATAGTATGAATTGTGTTCAATTTGCTTCCGCCCACAAGATTCCTTGACTTCAGTCTCTTTGAAGAAAGGAATCAGTTTGTTCAGCATCACAGGTCCAGCACCAAAAAAGCTCGGTGCATTGTTGTTGCTCAGTCACTAAGTCATGTGCAACTCTTTATGACCCCATGGAGTGCAGCATGCCGGGCTTCCCTGTCCTTCACTATCTCCCAGAGTTTGCTCAAACTCATGTCCATTGAGTTGGTGATACCATCCAACCTCTGAGACTGGTGATACTAATCTCATCCTCTGTTGTCCCCTTCTCCTCCTGCCCTCAATCTTTCCCAGCATCAGGGTCTTTCCCAGTGACTCAGTTCTTTGCATCATGTGGCTAGGGTATTGGAGCTTCAGCTTCAGTATCAGTACTTTCAATGGATATTTAGGTTGACTTCCTTTAGGATTGACTGGTTTGATCTCCTTGCTGTGCAACAGTAGGTGCATAATAAGTAATTGTTGAAACTGTGAGTATAACCTTTACTTCCAAATTGTGTTATAAGCCCATTTCAGTGTCTAGAAGCAGGGCTTCAGTGCTTTCTCTTTTTGGCGAGCTTGGATGATCCTTGGGCAGGTGAGAGGCCAGGAGTGGGAGCTCTTGCCAGGAGCATAGATTCTACAGTGCCATTGCCCTGGAGCAGTAGGGGTCTTGTCTGTAAAGCGTCAGTCTTGGAGGCTTCTGCCTTCTTGGAGCACAGAAAGCTCTGGGGCTTCTTTTAGATTCCCAGGAATGGATGGGTTCAAGAGGGCTGCAAAGAAGTGAGTCTGTGTTACATTTTATGCTCTTCTGTTATGTTGGCTAAGCTTATAAGCACGGTATTTTAACAAGTTGTCTAACAAAAGATTAAATCATCAGATAATGAATGAGTGATCAGATAACCCAGCTCCTTCAGTGACTCCACTAGAGTCCTCTGTGCTTTTAAGGAGTTTCAAAATATGCTTGAGAAGCACAGAAATTTCAACAACAAGAAAGCTCAATGAAAGAGATATCCAAAGGCAGTTGTTGATTAATTTCACAATATGAGGTGCTGACAGCTGACATTGCTTATGTTCTGCCAGATGCCGACCTCACTTCAGGGTTCATTAGGTTTTGTCTATAGAAGTGATAATAATAATCTTTAGTTTCTCTGAGTTGCAGATTTGAAGTCTACCTGAGAGAGTTCAAAAAAAATCAGTTTCATTTTTGTTCTTCAGATAAGGTTATAATCAACCTTGAGATGCATTTAACATTGCATACGTCACAACCTGGTGTTCAATATCTATGTTAGACCATGTAGCTCTTAGAGGGGTAAGCTGGTTGATATATAGGATGACGGAATCGTGATGAGTACATGAAGGATTCCTTTTTCCTGTGACTATACAGTATGAACTAACTAAGATATTTTTATTTTGCCCTTCTAAAGTGTATTGAGTGTTTACCCTTTTAATGGGTTTTTTTGTTTGTTTGTTTGTTTGTTTTTAAACTGTTTGGTGTATTTATCAGTTTTCAGTATCAGATAAGCACACAGTTCTGGAGAAGTTGACATTGTACATGACCAAGAGTGGGAAGGGGTGGGTATCCTTATGCCATTGTCAGTGGAGAGACTATCTTGGTTTACATTGTGATGAGTTGTTTCCCTCAATCCGAAAACTGATTACTTAATAACTGGTATACACTTACTGGGAGTGATCAATGAGATTTCTTTAAGTTCAACTTCAGCCAATATGTAAGACCTGACCATTGGCTGGGGACAGTGCTCTGCACTTCCAAGCTTCTTGTCCCAGTAACACTTTCACACAATGTGGAATGCATTTTCTTACAGCCCACCTATTCTTCAAACAGATCTCGTGCAAGAAAATGTGAGTTGCTTTTTCAGGAAAGGCTTGTTCCTTAGAAGAGTAATGAATCAGTGAAATAGTGAAAACATGTACCTTATAAAAGAGAGGAAGAATGTTCAGATTGAAAGATAAAAATATGTCTTCCATTGATCCTACTCTCCAAGAGTGAAGAGATTCTCATAGACTCTTGCTCCCTTTGAGATTAAACAGAATAAAGCAAAAAATAAACATGACTTGTCTCTAATTCTCAGATCTTAGGGCCTCATGGGATAGAGGAAGAAATTCAGTGAGAGTACAAAGAAATTATTGACCAAATCCAGAATGTGGGAGAGTCTTCAAGAAAAAAAATAATAAAGTGTTTTTAAAAAACCAATTCATAAAAAGAGAATTCAGGAAAAGAATATTATTAATGAATAGAAGAGACTTAACAAGTAAATTCAATATGCAAATTTTTGAATCCTGATTTGAACAAGCCAGCTGTTAAGAAAAATCTTCAAGATGAGAAAATTTAATATGAATTTGGAATTATATGACAGGAGGAGAGATTTCTATTAATTGGCCTGGAAATTTCTACTAATTGGGATAATGGTATATGCTTATCATCTAGAAATGCACATTGCAGATTTCATGGATGAAAGAGTAGGATGTCATAGGTGTGTTTTAAAATACTTCAGCCAAAAAAGTGAAGGAGGGGGAATAGATGAAACAGAGTAGCCAGAGGTTGACAGTTATTGAAAGCTGAGTAAGAGATACGCCCCAGCATAGTAAATTTCCCTCTAAATACTTCTGAATGTTTGAAATAAACCAGAAGCAAATTGACAAACAGTAATCCTGTAGTGGTCTGGCCTCTCTCCAGGCTTTTAACCGCCACTGAGCCTACAGGGCAATGGAGAATGAGGTGGACAGAACAGGAAAAATTATTCTCAGCTAGAATGTGGACAAGATCAGAGCTCTTATTCTGGAGACCATTAACTCATAAGGTGTCCATGGATGGGGGTTTTAGAATGGTCTGAACTCCTGTAAGTATACACCAAATGTTGATTTGAATTTTTTTTTTCTGGAGAGGCATCTAGGCTTCACTAGATCCTGAGAGGTATCATAAGTCACAAAATTTGAGATACACTAGTTTGCAGCAGTTCCAAAGCCTGTTTCAACTCTAAAATTCTGTAAATGCATATACGAAGAGCAAGAAATTTAGCTGTCCTATTTTAAGAACTCTCTGCACAGTGTAACTGGCTCTTGATTTCAAAAACTCCGCATCTTAATGTATTTAAATTCTTAGGAGAATAGAATGTTTAAGAGCCATCAGATACATTAAAAAAAAAAGTCACATCTAGATCTTAAGACTGGTTCAGCAAGTAATACAATGTCCAAGTATATCAATGTAATTTTTTTCTCTTTTAGGGCACCTTTCATTGTCATCCTGGAGTCTATGCAGTAAAATCTCATTTTTAAAAGATTTGCTTCAACAAAAACCCTTAAGAAGTGGGAAGCATTATAGCAACATAAAAATCCCCCAGTTATACACAAGGGAGCGATGCGATAGCTCTAAGTGCCAGCATCTTATTGGCTATAAAGACATGTGCTGGAAGAGATGGAGATTTCTCTAAACTGGCAACTGAGATTGTGTGTGTGCAGCTGCTCTAAACAGTTCTTTTGCCACTGAATTTTACTGATCTCCTTCCCGTTGAGTACAATAATCTGGCAGAAAATCTGAAATATTCTGTACAATGGGTTTACAATAAAGCCAGAGCAGTGCAGTCAGGGGTAGCAGCCCAGTTTAATTCAGGTACAAAGTCAGGGTCTAACTAGACATCATTTAGTGTTAGCCTCAAGGATAGTGCTTCACATGCTGTCTAGGCCCCTAGGTGTTATTTCTCTGTTGCTTCTTCTGTGGTCCAGAGTGGAGCAAATGAGTGTGTGTCTGTGTGCATGTGTATGTGTGTGTCTATGTGTGTTTGTAAGCACATGTGTGCTTGTGTGTTCACGGTGGGGGTGGATAATGAGGGCATTTTTCACATTAAAACTTTGTGTTAGCTATTGCTGCAACAAACCTGTGTCATGAACTCAGTAGATTATAATACCAGGCATTATGTGCACATCACAGTTATGCACATCTCTTTTCTCAAGTCCTTGGCTGAGTGGCCTTATTAATGCAGTTTGCTGACTGTGTTTGCCTACTGGCTGCAGGCAGGCTCTGATCAGCTTGCTCTGTGGGCCTGGGATGAAGGGTTGTGTCCAGGCGGGTCACCACAGCTCTGATACTCACCTCCCCTCCTCTTTCATCAGGTCACCTGGCCAAGTTCCAAGTTAGTAGGGCATGGAAGTCTTCACCTCAGTGGGATGGGAAGGAATTCCAATTTCCTGGAAGATAATCTAACATCATAAAAACATTTTCTTACAATATTACATAAGTATGTCATTAAATTTTTTGCTCAATGTATGGGTAGTTTCTGACATTAAAATACTGGGTTTTATGGGTGATTCACACATACAAACCAATATCTAAAATAAACAGCTCCCTGCTCTAGTAGGAGTCACCTATCTTTTATTTTCTAATATAGAATTCTGCCGTCCTTTGGAGACACTCCTTAATCTCACCCCTAAGTATGCAATTTTCACATACTTTTGCCTTGTCACTCCTCCCCCACTCTCTACCTTCAGCAAGTCTTTCAGTTTTCCTAAATCGTGCCAAGCTCTTCTGTGCCTCAGGGCCTTTGCATACGCCATCCTCTCTTCTCTACCCATAATTCTTTGCCTCCTAGACATCTGCTTATCAGTCCTGTCTCAGCTTAAATGTCACTCCCAAAGTGGTCCTCAGTGGCCACTGAATCCGATATCAGCCTCCTTAAGCTTGGCGCGCCCTTTCTTCATGTCCCATCATAATTTCTATTTACATGGATTTTTCTGTGCTCTCACCTTTTGTGTTAGATGCAAAGTGTCATTGATGCAAAAGTGGCATCTTTTTTCTCCTTTCTTCAGAAGCACCTAGCCTGGTACTGAAAAAGATGGTATTCTAATGAACGAGCAAAAGCAATTTGAACCTGGAGGAGAAGGGATTTCCTCTTCACAAATGTGTTGACCTTAGTAAACTTGGTGACACATAGACAGACTAGCCCCAGCTTTAGTGGTTAGAGAAGCCTCCATCCGTCCCCAGTGACTTGATTCTTCTGTGCCCCTGTTCACCTCCTTCTGTCCTTCCGTGCTCTGACTGTGTGTTGGGAGTAGTAAGGCAGTGGGTGCAAAGGTTTGGGTTCAAAGCTGGAGGTGGTCAGGCTCAGACATCCAGGGCAGGCTGCTCTCTTCCTTCCTTCCTGCCCCACTCTCGGCCACTGGCAAACTTATTAGAGCCCTTGTCACACTGCACTTTCTGCTCATCTAGTCCAAATAGTGTGCTTAGACACTGAGTCCAGTAATACTGGGATTTATGGCAACAGGTGTTTTGCCTATGAGTTTTATGGTAACCATTCTTACATTTAAACCTTTAATCCATTTTGAATTTATTTTTGTATGTGGTGTTAGAGGGAGAAGGCAGTGGCACCCCACTCCAGTACTCTTGCCTGGAAAATCCCATGGATGGAGGAGCCTGGTAGGCTGCAGTCCATGGGATCGCGAAGAGTCAGACACGACTGAGCGACTTCCCTTTCACTTTTCACTTTCATGCATTGGAGAAGGAAATGGCAACCCACTCCAGTGTTCTTGCCTGGAGGATCCCAGGGATGGGGGAGCCTGGTGGGCTGCCGTCTATGGGGTCGCACAGAGTTGGACACGACTGAAGTGACTTAGCAACAGCAGCAGCAGCAGTGGTGTTAGAGAATATTATAATGTCACTACTTTACATATAGTTGGTCAGTTTTCCCAGTACTATTTATTCAAGAGACTGTCAGTCTTAAAAAGAATGATACAAATGAACTTATTTAGAAAACAGAAATAGACTCACAGACATAGAAAACAAATGTATGGTTCCCAAAGGGGAAGGGATAGGGGAATTAGGAGTTTGAGATTAACAGATACACAGTACCATACATAAGGCAGATAAACAGCAAGGACCCACTATATGGCACAGAAAACTGTATCTTGTAAAAACCTTTCATTGAAAAGCATCTGAACAAGAATATACATACCTAACTGAATCACTTTGTGGTACACCTGAAACTAACACGTGTTGTAAATCAACTATAAGTCAATTGAAAGCTGTTTGATTTGAAAAAAGAAAGTAATACTATGAATGGGACAGGGAACTAATGATCATGTATAACACTGTGAGAAAGTGAATTTGGAATTCTAACACCTGGCTAAGCAAAGGGCTTTTGGAATATGGTACTTAAACAAAGACTTCTCTCTGGACTGAGTTTCCTCTGCTTGCACTAATAGAGGCATCTGTGTCTCCCCAGATTATACAGACCTCTCCCCAGTTTCTCATGGAGATACATAGTGTTTCATCCAAGTACCTAACATCGGTGGTGGAGGACTTTGAAAACCCCGACTGCATTTTCTGATGGAATGCAAAATGCCAGCATTTGGGTCCACTGGAACAAATCTATTTTATGCGTTTTGGGCTTAAAGAGCAGCTTTGATGGTATTAGCCCCATGAAGAAATCAGACAATAAAACACTTGTGACCTGAATCACTGCTGGGGTGAAAACCACATATACTCTCATTGTGACAGTTCTGACCGTGAACAGTTTGGAAACCAGGGTTGTGTGGTACCTGGCTGATAGAGAAATGAGACAGCTGAACCTGGCCTGACTGTTTGAAACCTACTCTTGCCTCCTGGTCCTGAGGTTAACACACAAGCTTTCTTGGTCCCCACTATTTTTCATGTCTCGTAGCAACAACATCAGATAACTAAACCTCAAAAATTAGCCTTGGCAGAGTAGTCATGGAGCTATTTTATCCAGGTAAGGAGAGACACACAAGGAGGCATTTGGGGATTATTTAATGTGAGGCTCTAAGTTTAGAATTATTGTGATGAAGGATGCTGAGTGAGTGAATTAATAAGGAAGGGCCATGAGGCAGGGTATAGGGTGAGGAGAGGAGAGAAATGGTAAGGAAGTTGTGGGAGATGATTCAAGGTGCCATTGGCTTCATGTTTTCTCTTGATGAGAATCATCTTTGAAGTCCTTGGGTTGAGGGGCCATGGAAGAGGTATGTGTGTGCGGCAAGAGGCAGAGGAGAAGCTGGGGATTGGGCTCCTTGCGTTTCTGCCCTTTTAATGCCCCTGGAAGGGAGGTTGGAATTAGAAATTGGGTGAGTTTCTGTTGCAAAAATCATTTAAGGGCTGAGCATCATGACTTGGTCTGCAAGGGTTAGGAGAGGCAGCAGTAAGAACTCAGAGGTCCAGAAGCCAAGGATGGAATTCCTGCCGTGATTCCTGGAATATGCAGTGTCCAGTGAGGGCCTGGGGTGTCCACCCACCACTCGGCAGTGAATGGGTCTGAAGCACTGTGTTGCAGACCTCCAGGGGGAATAATGGTCTCAGCCTAAATCTCAGCTGTACGCTGAAGGGCAGTTCAAGGGCAATGCTAATATTAAAAAAAGGGGGGGATTAAATCTTAATTTCCTTATGTCCTTTGGTATTACCCCATGGCTTACATGGTTGGACACTGTTCCATTAGGCTGCAGGTGCGTTTTGGAAACCCTGCGAGTCTTTGGCATGTGAAGTCATTGATTTGAATTAGATAATTATTTTATTTCTTTTTAGATAATTATTTTAAAGGAATCCAATAAATAGTGTGAATATCAGTAGTGCTACTGAATATTCCTTAAGATAACTAACTGTTCAGTTAAGTGAATGAATTGACATTTAGTACACTGTGATTATTATTTCAATTTATTAAAATATTTTGATAAATGAGTAAAACCTTTTGACTCAAAAAAGACTTCTGATTTCAAGTCATTAAGTGAAGTCATTAAAAAATCATGGAACCTATTCTTATTCTAATTATTGATTAGACTACAGTAGGTAAATTATTTCTTTAGAAGTATTAGTTGCTTCAACGTTTAAAGCAAATTAACTTCTTAGGAACAAAAGAAATTGTAAAGAACTCAGAGGAAAAAAGAAATGTGGCCCCTACTCTACTTAGACAGTGGGATTAGTAAAAGGATATTCACAAATATGAGAAATAATCAATGATGAAATGAGACTTGAAGTCTAAATGGAATGCTGAGTACAGAAAATGTATGTGATCTTTCCTAGTCTTTTGTTCAGTAGAAAAAAATTACTTTTTATTGCCCCAATTGGTATGATAAGCATAGTACTAATATGTCTGACCTCAATAAAACTCAGAACATTTCTCCATTTCTCGAACGGATCTTTTCTACTGCTGTATTAACATTTGGAAAAATTACTTCGTATCAATGAGTCTTTCTGAAACCTATCAACAAGAGTGGGAGCCATCTAAGTAAGAAATCCCAACATAACAAAATTGCTTATGATGCTGAAATATTCCGGCATTTCATTCCCTGCTTCTCCTGCCTTTGCAGGCTTTCAGGAGACAGTATATGCTTCGTGGGAGAGCAACCAAAAGGTGGCAGCATCTCTTTGAAAATTATTTCCATTTATTTCACAGCCATATTTCTTTTCAAAAGGCTACTCCCACAGAGTTGAGCCATGTTGTAATATGCATTATAGAGCAGAAAGCTCCCTTCCTTTGCAAATGAAATGAATAAGTGACAGCTGTTGATACAATGGAGCTTCAAAAAATGTTTACTTCAAATGAAGACTTATCCTTCTTTTTAGCCAACTGATCCATCATGTCTGATGACATAGCAACAAACCCACATCTTCTTGAAAATCAGAAAATATTCGTGGAGTTACCTAACATTAACAATGACTATTAGTTATCAACTGGAAGATTGAGAATCTTGTCAGGATATTATGAAAACTAATATATTCCTAAAAACCACAAATTGATCATTGATTCCTGAAGGGTGGCCATTGAATAAACAATTCTTTAAATATTTTTCTTTAAGCACAAATCCTATCAGTATTTTTTATAAAAAGTTTTAAACCACTGTGATATTTGGCACTTGTTTAATGCTATGTATTTTAAAATTGATTTTAAGAAATAATTCATCCATCTGTAAATCTAAATTCTCAACCACAAATTTATCTAAAGATAAATCCTAGGTTAATACTTATCAGATTGTTAACACTTTTTTTATAATGAAGACTTATAGAGGATATTAGCAAAGCCAAATTCAGATTTTTTTCTTAAGATAGTAGTTGCTCTTCTGAAGTAAGGCAATATGGTAAACCTCATTGATTCAGATAAAGTCTGAAGATTAGTATTGTGTTAAATGAAATTTCATTACTGTTGAGTACTTGTAGTTAAACTAAAGTAAGCTAAGTAAGGCAACTGCTCATGTCAGGGTCTTAAATATATATACATATATGTGTGTGTGTGTATGTATATATATATGATATGCACACACATTTTAGATAGATAACAATGATTTCTAGACCATTAGATTGTCAGCTCCATTAAAGCAGTGATATTGTACTTTTCTGTATTTTGCACAGATGTGTAGAGCATGGAAATGCCATATTATATAAGATCACAGTAAACATTAAAATCAATGTATCTTTTTAAGGAGTTAAATGATAAGAAAGTGACCTTAAAGATCAGAGATTTTCTGATATGTTTTAATCTTGAGTTTCTAGTGAAATCTTCCTCAGAAGCCCAGTCTGTAACTCAGCCCAGAGAGATGGACTTTCAAGTTGCTTGATGGCTGTGAACCCAAGGATCTCACATCCTCCCTCTGTACCCCAGACACCCCAAGACTTGAGCCTCCAGACTCTGCAGACCTTGGGTTGAATGACTGATGTTGTCCAACACCTTAACCAAATCCCTTTGTCTTCCAAATGGCAAGCCAGGATTTAATCACCTAACAAGCAAGTGGTTCAAAACTATTGAGGTCTGTAACTCAAACCCAATCATTGTAAGAATAACTGTATAAATCAAAACCTATATTTCTTTTTATATTACTGTAGTTTATATTGGTCTTTTTTTTTTTTTTTTCATTAAAAAAAGCCAGCAGAAAACAGACAAACTCTAGATATAAATATAGATGTAGCTATATAGGGCTTCCCAGGTGGCTCCAGGGTGGTAAAGAACCCTCCTGCCAATGCAGGAAACATAAGAGATGCTGGTTAGATCCCTGGGTCAGGAAGATCCCTTGGAGGAGGGCATGGCAACCCACTCCAGTATTCTTGCCTGGAGAATCCTATGGATAGAAGAGCCTGATGGGCTACAGTCCGTAGGATCACAAAGACTTGGACACGACTGAAGTGACTTAGCAGGCATGCACGCATAGCTATATAGACATAGATACAGGTATCAGAAAAGTCAATTCACAGAAAGCACATATATAGGCATACTATATAATATATATATATGGGCTTCCCTGGTAGCTCAGACAGTAAGGAATCTGCCTGCCAATTCAGGAGACCCCAGTTCAATCCCTGGGTTAGGAAGATCCCCTGGAGAAGGGAATGGCAACCCACTCCAGTATTCGTGCCTAGAGAATTGCATTGACAGACTCACTCATATATGTATATACATTTTCTGATATTACACATACCTATAAATGTGTGAATAAAACTTGCCTAGCACTGAAACATCAAGAAATGAAGAATGGACAGCATTCTGTAGTGGAAAGAACACTAGTCTAGAATCTAGTTTGCCACATGGGGTCATACCAGATTCATCTTTAAACCTGTTCAAGCCTTGAAGAACTTTTCTCTTTTAAAAAGGAAAGTAAAAATACCTACTCAACTGCCCTGATTGTAGAGATTGCAAGTGTGTCTGGCTAATGTTGTAAAACGTTATGGATGTGTGCAAGAGAGATGTGTTGCGAGACTTGAGGTAGCTCTCCAAGTGCTATACCCAGCTTCCATTTCACACACGAAGATCCCCAACAGCTTATTTCAGGATTCCTCACATTGCAAAGGTTGTGATCATTTTTGACAGCTGTCCTTGTTCTTTTTGAAAATATTTTTGCTAAGCAAGCTCTCATGCATGAAATAGCAGTATTTTGGTGGCAGCAAAGTGTCTACAGAGAGCCAAATGTTCGATGGTAATTAGAAAGAATGCGTCACAAGTAGTTGCTGAGTTGCTAGCTTCTTTCCTAAATATGTTACTTAAAGCACTGACTGGATATCTGCTTGGCAATCAGACTTGTCACAGTAGCATCTTTGCATTTTGGCATCAGCAATGGCTTCGAGAGTTGTCCCTGCCGCCCCCATCCCTCACCCACACACACACAGGGAACCAGCGTGCTTGGAAAGAGGAGGGAATTAACAGGATGAGGGCTGGAGAGATCCTGCATCCTTCTAGAGCATCTAGTTGTAGAAGCGATGCCTGTTATTCTCAGCGGGATGTTTGACATTTCTTACTTCCTAGGATGCAGGAGAGGATTAAGATTGTGTACCCCAAAGCCAGACTGCCTGCATTGAAATCCCAGCTGTGCCTCTTCCTAGCTCTGGGGACCTGAAAAAAAAAGTTTTTAACTTCTCTATGCCTCATTTTGCTCCTGCGTATTTGGGAGATGGTATTAGTAACATTCTAATCTCCTAGAGTGATTAAAAAGATGATTGAGATAGCACATGGAAAGCCCTTATAATAATGCCTGGTATGCACTCCGTCAGAGTTGTTTAACTGTTTTCACTTAATATAATAAATGATCCAGCCCATTACACATTCCAAATCCTGTCATTAATGTGAAAGTAGAAGCTTCCCCAAGGGCCTGGACGTGGCTGGGCATCATTGGGGAAGCTGTGTATCGATATTATCAAGACAGGTGAATTCTAGGTGGATTATCATAATTGTGTAGGACCATGGAATTTAATGGCAACCCACTCCAGCATTCTTACCTGGAGAATCCCATGGACAGAGGAGCTTTGTGGGCTACAGTCCACGGGTCGCAAAGAGTTGGACACAACTGAGTGACTTCACTTTCATGGAACTTAAAAAGCTGCAGGCCTTCTAAAAATATACTCTACCTTTGCAAAAGTCTGGAAATTAATAGTCACATTCATTAATTTTACTTACTTTTTGATTTTTAAATAATGGCTGCAGTTTCTATCATCAGCAGTCTCTTATGTTTTTATTTTAATGTGTGTTCTTCTGAATATTTCCTTTCAAGGAGGGCGTTTGCTTGAAATTATTAATATTCAGGATTTCTGATTAACTTCTGATCATGCTTCCTGATATATTTATTAACATTGAATAATGTGAGGTTATAGATACATAAGGACTTCCCTGGTGGCTCAGATGATAAAGCGTCTGCCTACAATGCAGGAGACCTGGGTTCGATCCCCGGGTCAGGAAGATCCTCTGGAGAAGGAAATGGCAACCCACTCCAGTACCCTTGCCCGGAAAATCCCATGGACGGAGGACTGTGGTAGACTGCAGTCCATGGGGTCGCAAAGAGTCGGACATGACTGAGCGGCTTTCACTGTCACAGATACATAAGCAATGAAAAATCAAAATTAAAACAGAGAGAGTGTGTCTGTGTCTGTGTGTGTGAGAGAGAGTCTGTGTCAATACACGCATTTCTATTTTGTTTCTTAAAGCCAGCATTTGTTGTCAGGCACAAAAATTAGAATATATAATTTTAAATGAAAAGGCTTGAGATAGTTAAACAGTCCTCATTACATTTGTCTGACATTCTGTGGATCTTTTACGTCCCTTGGTTGGTGCCTTGAGCCTGTTTTGTCCAAGTAAATGTGCAATAAATATGCATTGAATTTCAAGAGCTATGGGAAAAATGAAAGCTATGGGAATGAAATCTGTATTTTTAATGTTTATGTTTTATAAATAGAACATAAGGAGTAAAATGCCACACAGTCCTCAAAATATCTTATCATTTTTAATAGGTAAAGCATAATTGTGAACCATTTTTCCATTCTTTGACTTTTGATATCTGACTTCAAAAATGCATGCATCATTATTTTTTTCATGTGGAAATTTTGAAAATCTCAGAGACTGGAGTTTTAAAATATACTGTTGCAAGCTCTGGGTAGAAGAAAATCAACCGTTAACATAATGAATCTAGAGAATGAGATTCTTAGGTAGGGGTTTAGGTTCTGCTTTATTTGGAAGTTTGCACCACACCGCCACCAGCATGAATTTGCATCAGGAATTTCAGTGTGGGGTGGGCTTGGTATGGGGCTGTTTAGGAAGCACTTTCTAGAATATGAATCTGAGCCATTATAGAGCAGGTGAGCCAGGATGGGTTGAAATAAACACAGCAAACCTAGAACGCAATTTGCAGAGATTGCCTTGTGTGCGTTGACTTAAGTTGTCATTTCACACACAGCTGTGCCTGCAGATGACAAAAATGCTTTCCCCACAACAAATCTAGTTAAAAAGAAAACCCTATAAATAAAACGAATAACAATTGACTGTGTGTTAGGGCACCTCGATGAGCAGGCATAGAGGATAAATTGATGCGACTTAAAAGTTGTATGGGCAGCTGTGTGCCAATCACTGCATTATTACTTACTGACGTTGTGCTTCTTTGCCTATTTGGTTACATTATCCAGAATGCAGCTCCCGACGCATTCTTTTTGCATTTTACTGGAAGGAAGTAAAACCGTGTGTTGAAAAGCTCCTCTATTCACATGTTTATTTCTATTCAGTGATTTTTGAGAGCACATTTATGGAATTGATAAAAGCAGAATGGGTTGACAGCATAAGAAATTCAAAAGGATTGCCTAATCCAGCCATATTTTTTTATAGCCTAGAGAGCTTATCTAGAAAAATGATGAAGTGTCTCTGGAGTTTAAAATGAAAGCATATACAGAGGACTTGAATAGACACTTCATCAGGAGGAATGGGGATCTAAGACAGCACTTGGGAAGAAGGTCACTGTTATTAACCATTGCTGCTGCTGCTAAGTCACTTCAGTCGTGTCTGACTCTGTGCGACCCCATAGACGGCAGCCCACCAGGCGTCCCCGTCCCTGGGATTCTCCAGGCAAGAACACTGGAGTGGGTTGCCATTTCCTTCTCCAATGCATGAAAGTGAAAAGTGAAAGTGAAGTCGCTTAGTCGTGTCCGACTCTAGAGACCCCATGGACTGCAGCCTACCAGGCTCCTCCGTCCATGGGATTTTCTAGGCAAAAGTACTAGAGTGGGGTGCCATTGCCTTCTCCGATTATTAACCATTGGGAGGATGCAAATGGGAGTTATAATGAGATATCGTTGCACACTTATCAGAATGGATAAAATCTAATAAAAACAAACAAACAAACAAACAAAAAACCCAGCAATGCCAGGAACACAAGCAAACTGGAACTTTTACATGTTCCTGGAAGGAGTGCAAAATGCTATGGACTCTGAAAAACTCATGGTTTCTTTGTAAGGTTAAATATATGCTTGCCATACAACCAAGAATCAAACATCTGGGTATTTACCCTAGTGAGATGAAAACTCATGTTTATACCAAGAGTGTACATGAGTGTTCACGTGTGCTAAATTGCTTCAGTCATGTCTGACCCTTTGCAACCCCATGGACTGTAGCCCACCAGACTCCTCTGTCCGTGGGATTCTCCAGACAAGAATACTGGAGTGGGTTGCCAGGCCTCTTCCAGAGGATCTTCCCATATGATTTTTCATGTTAAATTTATTTGTAATAGTTGAAGCTAGAAACAATCCAAATCTCTAACAGCAGATAAATACTGAAACTAAATATCGTACATCCATAGATGGAATACTATTCAGCAGTAAAAAAGAAAAGCAAATTATTATTTTTATTTTATTTTATTGAAGTACACTTGATTTACAATGTTGAATTAAATTCTGCTGTATAGCGAAGTGACTCAGTTATACGTATATCTATTCTTGTCCATTATGGTTTATCAGAAGATATTGAATATAGTTCCCTACGCTAGAAAGTAAGACCTCATTGTTCATCCATCCTATATATATATATATATATATATATATATATATATATATATATATATATAAAAGTTTGCGCCTGATAATCCCAAACTTCCAGTGTTAACCTCCCACACCCACCCTCCTCTTGACAACCACAAATCTGTTCTCTATGTCTGTGAGTCTGTTTCTGTTACATAGGTATAACTTCAAGAAATCCTAAGACATTTGCTAAGTAAGGAAAGTTTTGACATTCCCCAAAGACAAAGCCGTCAAGATGGAAAACAGATCAGTGACTTGATGGGGGATATAGGTGGGAGACTTACCAAAATTTTAATTTGATTTATTCTTCTGATAACTTCTCCTTTTTGTATCTTGCTTAAGAAAACTTTTCTCAACACAAGATTATAAAATAAAATAATGGCCTCATATGTTTTCAGCAAATTTCATAGTTATTTGTTTTCATCTTTGAATTTTTTTTTTTTTCAAATGTCAATCTAGCTGGGATGTATTTTTAATGTCATGAGACAGGGATCTATGTATTTTTTTCTAAAATGAGCATATAACATTCCTAACACTTATTTACTGAATAATATTCACTAAACTCATATACTATCAGGTATTATGGACACTCAATTGTATCCCTGTTAATATATTTGCTGTATCAACAATAGTAACAAGTTATTTTTTTATTGTCATTTTAAAATACATTTTAGTAACTGTTAAATCTTCTTTTTCAAAGCTGAGTTTGTTGATTTTCTGTAGATAGCATTTCATATGAATTTACTTTGATGTTTCATATAAAGAAAAGAAGCATATAGATTTAGGGGGATTGCATTAAAGACATATATATGTTCTGGTGAGAAGTGACATTTTAAAATATTATCTCTTTTCATCATCTGGAATATGATTGTTTCCAGTTTGCATGAAATGTTTTCATTCCTTTGAAAAACTTTTATGGTTTTATTTTTACATTTCTTTTACATTTTCTGTTAAAATGTATTTTAGGTATTTTATAATCTGGTGCTGTGATGAATTCCACCCCCACCCCCCAATATTTGTGTATATTACAGTGTGCTTTTGACAACATATAGAAAAGCTATGAGTTTTTTATATACAACTTGTCATTAAGCTGATTTCTTCTTTGGAGAGATGATAATTAAAGATATTTTTAGGTTTTTTTTTTTTTTTGACTCTTGTAGGTTTGTGATAAAATCAGATATCGGTAGGGAAGGTTCTGTATTGTTCCTATTATACTTGTTTTGGAAGTGTTGGTAGGCCCTCCAGGACAGGGTTGGATATCCTGGTGAAGGTCAAAGAGTTCAACTATAGGAGCATTCCTCTAGTATACACTGTGCTTTTCGTTTAAATACTGCTCCATTTGGATTGCTGCTATTTCAACTAGAATCTTTGCTTTTCTTTTCATAAATAAGATAGTATTTATTTGCCTAATTTTTATGATTTCATACTTCCTCCATACAAATACATACATATACTCTGATTATCTGTGCTCGGAAATAGTTAAAATAACAGAATATAATATGTAAAATTATCATGGAAAACTAAAGGGCCTGAAATATGGGATTTCCTCAGTAAACGCGAATGTAATGGTTAGGAGCCTGTAGTTTGGAGGTAGATCTGGGTTTCAATTTCAGGTCCATCACTGACTCCCAGCTTGGCTTGGTGCAGTCAACTGTTTGTCCGAGTGGCCGTTTCCTGTCTAAAGTGCAGATGGCATCAATATCTAGTTTCTGAACTACTCTCCTGTGTCTCTTTGGTAATAGCCTCCCCCATCACATAAAGAATCTGGCCTGCTATTCCATGTCCATCAGTTTTCATGTTCTAAGTTAGATTATAAGACTCTAGAGTACCCAGCATTTATATTGTGTCCCCTGGAACTCCTAACCTACAGAAGAGACATGCAATATATTGTCTGATTAATTGAATTTCAGAAATTTTTTTTCTCACTTCTTTTTCATGTTATGGCTCTTTTTTTAAAATTAATTAATTTATTTTTGATTGTGCTGAGTCTCCATTGCTGCATGGGCTTTTTTCTAGTTGCAGAGAGCTGGGGCTACTCTCTATTTGTGGTTCACACGTTTCTCATTATGATGGCTTCTCTTTTTCCAGAGCATGGACTCTAGGGTGCACAGACCTCAGGAGTTGTGGCACTTGGGCTCAGTGGTTGCAGCTTCCTGGCTCCATAGTTGTGGCAAACAGACTTAGTCGCTCTGCTGCATGTGGGATGTTCCCAAATCAGGAATCAAACCTGTATCTCCTGCAATGGCAGGCAGATTCTTCATTTAACACTGAGCCACCAGGAAAGCCTCTGGTTATGATTCTTAATTTTGTTGTGGCAGCATATTTTATTTATTCGCCAAATATCAGTACTCTGGTGAACTCTGGGCTTCCCTCGTGGCTCAGTTGGTATAGAATTGGCCTGCAATGCAGGATACCCGTTTCAATTCCTGGGTCGGGAAGATCTGCTGGAGAAGGGATAGGCTACCGACTCCAGTATTCTTGGGCTTCCCTTGTGGCTCAGCTCATAAAGAATCTGCCTGCACTGTGGGAGACCTGGGTTCAAACCCTGGGTTGGGAAGATCCCCTGGAGAAGGGAAAAGCTACCCACTCCAGTATTCTGGCCTGGAGAATTCAGTCCATGGGGTCACAGAGTCAGACACGACTGAGTGACTTTTCACTTTTCTGGTGAACTCTACTATGCTAACCAAAACCAGTTAGCTCATTTTTAAACCGTAGCTGAAATGCCTTAAATGCCTTTTTAGAAGTGAAGAATATATTATTTATCCTCAATTAGAGGTAATTATTTTACAATGTTAGGTATGAAAAGTTAAGAATCAAAGGATTGCTTTTGTTATCAAATGATCGAATGAATCAGATCCCTCTGCTCGTCCCATAATTACAAAGTCAGTACTCACAGTTGTTGATAGGAAGGAAGGGGGCCTTTAATCAGAATGCTGGTAATCTGGGGAGATAGTGGACTCAACATTCCCCAGAAACAACCTCCAAAGATTCTGCTGAGCCATGAAAGCTTTTAAAGGGAAATAGAGTAGTAATCTCAGTTCATCGTTTCAATAGGGGGTCAGAGGTGTTTGCCCTCCCCTACCATGTGCAGGCTTGTTGTCTCCTGGTGTTCTTCCTCTAGACATTTTCTTGTTCACGCAGCTTGGTCACAAAGTTAGTTCAGGTATTTACTGAAGTGGAAGCTACAGAAAGGATCTTGTCATCTGTTAACTGCTTATTCTTCATTTCTACTTCTTTGATCTATGGAAAGACCCAACAAGTTATGCAAGTATTGTGTGATTAAATGATTTGAAAGGTGTGCTTGGGCAGGAAATGAGTAGAGCAGGGGGGTGCCTGGTTTAAAAGTGAGTTACAATATAGCTTTGCTGAAATAACAATAAAAATGGCTTCCTGCTGAAGGTGGTTTCCTGCAGAGAGCTGCTTACAGATTCCCACTTGTCAGAACGCCATTCCATTTGTAGGGGATTAGAGATTGAAGGTCTGTCTTCTGTAACTTATTCATGCTGATATAGGGCACCATATTCTCAGAGTGAATCAACATGGGTCTGTAGCATCTCTTTGCTGACAGTTTTAGTTACCCTATATATGTATATGTGTATATATATATGTATATGTGTATTTCATTGAAGTGAAAGTCGCTCAGTCATGTGTGACTCTTGTGACCCCACGCACAGTGGAGCTGCCAGGTTCCTCTGTGAATGGGATTCTCCAGGCAAGAATACTGGAGGGGGTTGCCATTTCCTTCTCCAGGGGATCTTCCCAACCCAGGAATCGAACCCAGGTCTCCTGCATTGTAGGCAGATTCTTTACCAACTGAGCTAAGGAGAAAGCCCGTATGTGTATTATGTGTATATAATGTAATGTGTATATATATATATATGTGTGTGTGTGTGTGTGTGTGTGTGTGTGTGTGTGCAGAGCAAGCTACAATTATTTTGATGCCTCCAAAGATATTGGTTACTATGAGCAATAATGTTAGTCCCATTCTCTTGAGGCTAGTTCCTGGAGTTGTGCTGAGATAGACTTACTTCTGCTCAAGACATAGCAGCTTATGTCATGACTTCTGCCTGGTTGTTCTATAGTCAGCTTTTTTCCCATTGGTGCATCAGACACTGAGTCTGTGAGTCTATTGTCCTGATTATTAGCTACTTGATTTTATACTGGGCAAGGAGTTGGGGGAACCCTGCAGGGTTGTGGTAGGTTCCACTTTAGGAACATGAAATTAAAAACAAAACTGCATAAAACCTGGGGGTAAGGAAGAATTGGTCTTGGGTGACCCATGTCAGCATGTGTGGGCTCCATGGACCCCTCTTCATAGGATAAAGATGCTGCCTTCCTTAGTGAGTAGTTGGTTGAGTATGTTGGTTCCCTTTGGATATAGCGCCTTCCCATGAAAGACTGATTCTTCCTTAAATGTCATCTCTGTTTCTAGAGTTCGTGCTACATCAAATGCAATGCACGCTGACTGGCTCTTTCTAGGCTTTGCGGAACTGCCTGTGCAGTATACCATGTACACGTGGCACACGTGAGCCAGATGACTGAGTCAGCCTTGAAGTCGGCTCTGCACACCGCTGTGTGACAGATTCTAGAATTTATGTGAAGTAGTGAGGGGAGATGTTGGTGAGAGTTTTGCATATGGAGAGTCCACAGGTGGAACAGGAGAGGACGGGTCTGGAAAAGAGCCCAGTTGAGAAGGTGAGCACAGAGTTGGTATGTGTGTCAAATGTGGAGTGATCCTTAGTGTGGCTCCTTGATGGTTGAATGTGACAAAAACACAACGGAAAAGCAAGCTGCAGAGGCCAATTATGATGCCGACCAACTTCTGCTGCCACGTTGGCCCGGACTGATTCTGTTCTCTAGTTCTAGGCCTGTTTTTAATGCATTTCTCAATTCCTCCCTCTTTCTTCACTTGTATCAATAATCCAGTTTTCCATCCCCTGGGTCTGCCTTCCGGTGAAAAGTCCACTCTAGGACATTTATTCCTTCTGAGTCTTTTCCCTGCCTCACCTTCTAATCTTCCCGTGTATTCCCAGGACTTGACCTTCTCTAAACTTTTTGAGCCCTTTCACTATTCTGTACCAGAAGTCATTCACTTGCTTGCTGGACGTTGACTGAGAATCACCTCTGTGCCAAGAACATGCATCGTTGAACCATAAACAGCATGATTCCTACTCATTCATGAGAAGCTTACAGGGACTCAGGCATCACATTTGTGAAGTCAAACAGGTATAAAGCCAAACAGAGTGATGGGAACAGAGAAAATCAAGGGTTATATGCTCCATCTGATGGCCCAGAAATTCTCCTTTAACACAACCAGCTGAGCAATGAACCAAGCCTACCAGTTGGGTCCACTCCAGCTATAAATGCCATCTGTTCTCTGCCCTTGCCAAATATCTGTCTCCAGCTTAGAATTCTCTCTTGAGCTCCAAATTCCACGAACTCCAGAGCTTCCAGCTCTCATGGCCTCATGGTCTGCTGGGCACTTCACACTCCCCATGGAGAAGTGAGCTTCCACTCTCACCCATCCCAAACTTTCCACACCTGCTTCCCCAAGTCAGGAAGCAGCAATGCGATACTTCCAGCTGCTCAGATGCCAGAACTCAGGTGCTGTCGTTGACTCTGTCACCTTTTTCCACATCAGATATTCAATTCATTAGACCCATTGGTGCTAACTTCAAAAATTATCCAGAATTAAGACAGATTTTCTGCTTCTCTGCCACCAACATTGTCCCAGCCACCACTGTCCTCCACCTGTCTTCACCTTTGTCCCTAAGCAAACTAATTTCCATAACAACCAGAAAGCCTGTAAACAAAGGACAAACCATCTCACACCTTTGACTTATATCTCTCTAAGCTTTCCCATCGCAGAGAAAATTCCAAATCCTTACAGGGACCTAAAAGACCCCATTTGCCATCTTCTTTTTCCCTCTTCCTACTGTTCTCTCCCACCCAACCCCACTCCCTGGAACCACCCACTCCCCGATTTTTGTTCCAACACTTCAGTCTCCTTGCTGATAATGAGTCTTCCAGTCAAGCTCAGCATCAGAGACTTCACATTCAGCAGAAATTTCCCCCGGCCCCCTAGATCTTCATGCACGCCCTCACCTGATTCAAGTATTTTTCCAAATGTCACTTTTTCAATGGAGTCTCAGTAAGACTTTTAAAAAATTTGTTATTTTTATTGAAGTATAGTTTATTTACAGTGTTTCAGGTATACAACAAAGTGATTCAGTTTATATATATGTATATATATATATATATTTCTTTTTCAGGTTCTTTTCAATTGAAGAGATATGAGATATGAGATATTGCATATAGCTTGCTGTGCTATACAGTAGGTCCTTGTTGTTTATCTGTTTTAAATACAGTCTGTATCTGTTAATCCCCAACTTCTAATTTATCCCTCCCCCTGCCATTTGTCTTCTGTATCTGTGAGTCTGTTTTGTATATATATATTTTTAGGTTCAGTGGGGTTTTCTTTGATTTTCTTTGATTTCTTTGATTCAAGATTGCCAGGAGAAATATCAATAACCTCAGAAATGCAGATGATACCACCATTATGGCAGAAAGCGAAGAACTAGAGAGCCTCTTGATGGAATTGAAAGAGGAGAGTGAAAAAGTTGGCTTAAAACTCAACATTCAGAAAACTAAGATCATGGCATCTGGTCCCATCACTTCATGGGAAATAGATGGGGAAACAGTGGAAACAAGGAGGCCTGGTGTGCTGCAGTCCATGGGGTCTCAAAGAGCCAGACACGACTGAGCAACTGAACTGAACTGAACTGATATTTTCTTTTATAGCCAACCTGCCTAAAATGGCATGCGCCCACTGTAGGAGGTCCCCACCCCATCCCCGCTTCACTTTTCTCTCCAGCACTACTGTCTCTTACTTACTATCTACTTTACTCACATATCTGTTTATTGGCAGCCTTTCCCTACTGGAATCTTAGCGCCTTGAGGGCTGGCATTTTTGATCCTTTTATTCACTGCTTTACTCCCAGTATCTCAAAAGGAGTGAGACACATAAAAAGCACTCACTAATCCTTTGTTTAATGAATAAATAAATGAAAGCATTCAGGACAATTTCTATTCACCAAATCTTGAATATCGCTGGGGTCAGTGCTCATAATACTTCTCTGAACGGTGCGGGGGTTAGCATGGGAGCATTTCACAAAGGGGCCTTGCTTTCCAAATTCTGATCCCTGAAAACACGATGTACTGTGGATACAAACCCCAAACAGAGGAGCTGCCAGAAAGATGCAAAGTACAGTAATATGCACAGGAAGGGCCCTGGGAAACCACCCAGCACGGATTCCTACAGTGTCGAATCTGTGCCAGAGAGGCTGGAGCAAAATCAAGTTCATGTGTGAAGCTGGGCTTCAGTGGTGGGAGAGAGTTACTCTTTTGAACTGGTACACAGACGTGTTCCTCAGACCCAAGGAAGCCATAGCTGGGTGTCAGGCATTCCCTTTAACCCCTAGGGCTGCATGTTGTTCGTTACCCCTTACAGATGGAAGGAATTCGGAAAGGAACAGCATGACTGAGCACTTTCCAAACAGTGAGGTTTGCACCGGCTGCTGGGGTCAGTGATTCCCAGGGGATTCTGGGAGAGTTTGGTCTCTGTCCGCCAGTGGCTTTCCAACCTGTTTGGCTGTGACTGCAGAAAGGAATGCATTGTACTGTCCAGCCCTGTCCTCCCAGATGTGACTGTATGAAATAAAATACTCAAGCTTCCTATGGGTGAGACATGCAGATAATTCCTGTTTTGTTCCCTTTCATTTTATTATTACTGCTTTTTTAATGCAGGCTGATGGAGGAGGATTAGGCTATGGAGGTAAGGGACTCCTGAAAGGCATGAACTTAACAGGGAACCAACAACCACAGTTAATAAAGACAAATGCTATTTTAAGGCAATATTTTTAAAAGGCCAGATTAAGACAAGCTGGAATCAAGATTGCTGGGAGAATATCAATAACCTCAAATATGCAGATGACGCCACCCTTATGGCAGAAAGTGAAGAGGAACTAAAGAGCCTCTTGATGAAGGTGAAAGAGGAGAGTGAAATATCTGGCTTAAAACTCAGCATTTAAAAATCTAAGACCATGACATCCAGTCCCATCACTTCATGGCAAATAGACGGGGAAACAATGGAAACAGTGACAGATTTTATTTTCTTGGGCTCCAAAATCACTGCAGATTGGAAGAAAAGCTATGACAAACCTAGACAGCATATTAAAAAGCAGAGACATTACTTTGCTGACAAAAGTCCATCTAGTCAAAGCTGTGGTTTTTCCAGTAGTCATGTATGAATGTGAGAGTTGGACTATAAGGAAAGCTGAGTGCCCAAGAATTGATGCTTTTGAACTGTGGTTGGAGAAGACTCTTGAGAGTCCCTTGGATGGCAAGGAGATTAAACCAGTCAATCCTAAAGGAAAATCAGTCCTGAATATTCATTGGAAGGACTGATGCTGAAACTGAAGATCCAATCCTTTGGCTACCTAATGTGAACAGCTGACTCATTGGAAAAGACCCTGATACTGGGAAAGATTGAAGGCAGAAAAAGAAGGAGATGACAGAGGAGAAGATGGTTGGATGGCATCACTGACTTGATGAACATGAGTTTAAGCTCCCAGAGATGGTGAAGGACCAGGAAGCCTGGCATGCTGCAGTCCATGGGGTCACAGAGAGTCAGACATGACTAAGCAACTGAAAAATAACAACAGCAAGGCAAAAAAATCCATCACTATGATGTGGGGATTTTAAATAAAGGCAGGGAGTTGTGTTTTATGCCCTGCGTTAGCAGCGCCCTCATGTTATTTTGTCCTTTACAATCAGCCACATGTCCCCTCCAAGTGGGTTTATGAGAGCTGACAATGGCCTGGAAAGACTGAGTAGCACGGGGGCTTTAAAATCATTCTTTTTAATTAAAAATTGTATTGGTATATAGTTGATTCACAGTGTTGTGTTAGTTTCTCATGTATACCAGTGATTTAGAGATGTGTACACATACATGTATACCTGTATGCATGCATACATACTACGTGGCTTCAGTTGTGTCCAACTCTTTGCAGCCCTATGGACTGTAACCCTCCAGAGTCCATGGGACTCTTTAGGCAAGAAGACTGGAGTATGTTGCCATGCTCTCCTCCAGGGGATCATCCCAAGCCAGGGATTGAACCTGCATCTCCTAAGTCTCCTGCATTGACAGGTGAGTTCTTTACCACCTGGGAAGCCCATATATATGTATACATATAGCTAAATATATTTATATATATATATATCTAAATATATATGTATATATATTTTCTGTTTCACATTCTTTTCCATTATATTTTATTACAAGATACTGAATATACTTCCCTTTGCTACACAGGAGGACCTTGCTTTTGTCTCTTTTATGCACAGTAGCAGTGTCATGCTTTTTGATTGTAGAATGTATATTAACTTTTTCTACTAGATTCGAAATATGGGAGATGTGTTTTGATGAGTGGACGTAGGGGCACATTTCTCCTTTGTCCCCAGGCTCCAAAATGCCTCAGCACAGCACTGCTACTTGTCTTTCCACCACATTTATTTCCCACTCAGCTGCCCTGTTATCTGCCTTCCTGGGGTCCGTGGTCCCACAGCATGGAGAGTTCACTTGATATCAACCCCTCCCACCCACGAGTCTCCTAGACAGTCCACCATCCCACACACCCGGAAACCCACTCACCTACATGGGGCTCTATGTCCCTCATCTCCTCCAAAAGCTCTATGTTTTAATAGTTAACATATCGAATCATGCGTGTGTGCATAGCCATGTCTGACTCCTTGCAACCCATGGACTGTAATCCACCAGGTTCCTCTGCCTGTGGATTTTTCAGGCAAGAATACAGGAATGGGTTGCCATTTCCTCCTCCAGGGATCTTCCTGACCCAGGGATTGAACCCTCATCTCCTGAGTCCATCTCTTGCATTGACAGAAGGGGTCTTCACCACTTGAGCCACCTGAGATGCTCTAATCTATCGAATTATATATCCATGTAAACACACATAGACACATATTTTCAAATCACAAAGCAGGCTCATTTTATTTGGGGTTTAGTTAACAGAAGGAGAAGGCAATGACACCCCACTCCAGTACTCTTGCCTGGAAAATCCCATGGACGGAGGAGCCTGGTAGGCTGCAGTCCATGGGGTCTCTGAGGGTCGGACACGACTGAGCGACTCACTCTCACTTTTCACTTTCTTGCACTGGAGAAGGAAATGGCAACCCACTCCAGTATTCTTGCCTGGAGAATCCCAGGGACAGGGGAGCCTGGTGGGCTGCCATCTATGGGGTTGCACAGAGTCGGACACGGCTGAAGCGACTTAGCAGCAGCAGTTAACAGAAACATATCTAAGTTATTTCATCAGAATGAAGACCTATTCCTGAACTGGCCTGAGATAATAACGTGAGAGTACTCTGAAGGGTATTTTCAGGGTTCTTCATCTTCACACCTCATATCATGGGAGAAACAGATTGGAGAGGAAAATTCTATAATCAGCTCCTTCAAACAGTAGCACAGGAGATACACACAGTGTTCTCTGTGCTTTGGTGGCAGAAATCTTCAATCATAAAGAGATGTGTACCCTGTCCAGGGTTGTTCAGTGTGGCATTAAGTTAAAATCCCAGGTTTGTTTTCCTCTCTAGTGTTTAGTGTAATTGAATATCCTCCAGGATTTTCTTTTTTGTTAATGTTATCATTAATCATGTTTGGGCAACAATGAGATTTTAAGCGAGGGAGGTTTTCAGAGCAGATATAGTTTCCATCTATAGTCTCCTAACCTTAGATCTAATCCTAGGTCTATTCCTACTTGCATTTCTTTACGTTCAGATGTAAGTTTAACAGACTGACTGTGTGAAACAGTTCCAAGTTCACAATCAGTTGCTTTCAGAGTACTCATGGACCAGTGCAGATTTCAGAGAACCGTGGAATAAAATGCATAATTGTAGTCAGCCAATGAGAAGCTCGGGCCATCAAGGTGAGCAATGAATATATACCTTTGGGAAGTCATCAAGCAGCAGCAATATACCCCATCTAAGATGATCTTGAAAGAAAAGCTGTTTTCTCTGTTTCGGTTAAATGAACAGATGTGGCTGGTCTGATGTGTTTTGACAAAGTGCTCCAAAGATGTGGGGCTTAAAAGGCTGAAAAGCCACATCTCTAGCAATTCCCATCTTCTGAGACCTATGCCGGCAGATTTCACAGGTTTCACACAGGATATGAAAGCAGCTTATGAAAGTGCAAGGGATGTGGGCAATTTCAGAGCTACGGGTAAAATGCAGGATTTTACATTCAATCAACTGTGCTATAAAAAGTGCTTTAGTAAAACAGACATCAAATTCAGAGGTGCCCCAAGCATAGCAAAGGCAGTGGGTTCACAGTATGATGGACACAAATTGATAAAATAGGTGAAAGAGATTTAAGAAAAACTACAGTCTTTTATTGAATAGAATGAAAAAAAGTTGTGCACACACATATCAGGCCATCCGTACCTATGAAAACAAAAGTCTGGTGTAAAGTCTAGCATAAGTAGGTAATCAAAGTCATTCTACTAAACTTGCTAATAACAGATAGGTTAATTTTTACCAGAGTTATATTGTTTTTTTGACTAAATTAATTCATTTGAAATAAAACTCTTTCACCCAAAGTTGGATGATTTAATGTAATGCCTTAATAATTGACATCAGGCTTCCCTGGTAGCTCAGATGCTAAAGAATCTGCCTGCAATGTGGGAGACCTGGTTTCGATCCCTGAGTTGGGAAGATCCCATGAAGAAGGGAGTAGCTACCCACTCCAGTATTCTTGCCTGAAAAATGCCATGGACAGAGGAGCCTGGTGGGCTACAACCCATGGGGTCACAAAGAGTCAGCCAGGACTGAGTGACTAACGCATACACAGTTGACAAAAATCACATTGTTGTTCAGTTGCTTAGTTGTGTCCAACTTTTTGAAAGCCCATCGACTACAGCATGCCAGGCTTCCCTGTCCTTCACCGTCTCCCAAAGTTTGCTCAAACTCATGTCCATTGAGTCGGTGATGCCATCCAACCATCTCATCCTCTGTGGTCCCCTTCTCCTCCTGCCTGCAGTCTTTTCCAGCATCAGGGTCTTTTCCAGTGAGTCAGCTCTCCACATCAGGTGGCCAAAGTTTTGGAGTTTCAGCTTCAGCATCAGTCCTTCCAATGAATATTTAGGATTAACTGGTTTGATTTTCTTGCTGTCCAAAGGATTCTCAAGAGTCTTCTACAGCACCACAGTTTGAAGGTATCAGTTCTTTGGTGCTCAGCCTTTTTTTTTTCTTTGATTTTTAAAAATATTGTATGTATTTATTTGGTTGAGCTGGGTCTTACTTTCAGCATGCAAGATCTTTAGTTGCTGAATATAAACTCTTAGCTGCAGCATACAGGATCTAGTTCCCTGACCAGGGATCATTCCCAGGCACTCCTGCACTGGGAGCCCAAAGTCTTAGCTACTGAACCATCAGGGAAGTCCCCTGGGGGTCTGATTTTCATGAGATGGACCATTCTCTTTCTTCTGCTTTCTGACTTTCTCTGTTTCATTCTCTGTCTTCTGTCTCTCTGCAAGCCCCTCCTTCCTTCTCCCCCATTCCACCCTGGGTCATTTCAGAGCACCTCTGGGATTACCATCATAAGCTTCAGTTTCATAAAGTCCAAGAAAAAATTATGTCACTGCATTCCATGTATGATAATCTTACCAAATGGCAGCCCAGGGGGACAGACAGTAGGGGAAAATGGTTTGGAGGCAGTTACCTTCCCCTTTCTCTCCGGTAGAGAGAATGCTGATGGCGATCCATGGAAGCCTTCAGGGTAAGAGTATCCGCAGCCAGCATGCGTGCTAAGTTGCTTAGTCATGTCCAACTCTTCGCAACCTGATGGACTGTAGCCTGCTCTTCTGTCCAGGGGATTTTCCAGGCAAAAAATACTGGAGTGGGTTGCCATGCCCTCCTCCAGGGGATACTCTCACATCCGTACATGACTACTGGAAAAACCATAGCATTGACTATTGGCTTGATCCTAAATCCCTAAAAACCTGACTGCGTCAGAGTACAGAGTTAATTGCCAGTGGTTCACCATGTATGCCAAAGTTTTCTTAGCATGCACCTAAATTTTCTAAGGAAAAGTGAAAAAAGCTATTACCCAAGGAAAAGAAGTTTTTCATAGACCATTGTAACCACAGTAGAAAGATTAACTTGTAACCGGTGGTTTTGTGGCCATGTCAAGATGGGTCGTGTGGGCTAATTCATAATGTTTTCCCCTGAGGTTGAATCTATCTCCTCAGCAGGTGTATGTCTGCTCTCTCCAAGATTACCCTCATATAGTTGTTAAAAAAAAAAAAAAAAGCAAAATAGCTTGCTTTTTAAAGATCAGGTCATGTGGCATTGAGAGGTACTTGTCATGATGTGCGTGCATGCTAAGTCACTTCAGTCAAGTCCAACTCTTTGTGTCCCTATGTACTATAGCCTGCCAGGCTCCTCTGTCCGTGGAATTCTCCAGGCAAGAATACTGAAGTAGGTTGCCATGCCCTCCTCCAGGGGATCTTCCCGACCCAGGGATCAAACCCAGGTTTCCTGCATTGGCAGGAGGATTCCTTACCACTGAGCAGGGCAACTGTCTAGTTGTGGTGCCTGGGCTTGCATTGCAGTGGCTTCTCTTGTTGCAGAGCACAGTCTCTAGAGCTTTCAGTAATTGCAGCCCATCGGCTGCTCTCAAGCACTGGCTCAGTAGCTGTGGCACATGGGCTTAGTTATCCTCTGGCATGTGCGATCTTCCCAGACCAGGGATCAAACCTGAATCTCCTGCATTGGTGGGCAGATTCTTTACCACCTATCCACCAGGGAAGCTCCTTTCTTTCAGTTCAGTGTTATAATTTAGTTGGAAAGTAAAGACAAACACAGAAATAACTCTAATAACACAGCTGTGGCTTCAATACTACACAACTGTTTAGTATAATTTTTTTTTTACTATAAAGTGTATTAAAACCTTACATTTATATAGCACTTTACTTTTTTCAGTGTTTGAGGCTATCCTCCAATTTAATTCTAACAATAACCATGTGATTTTAGTCTGTATTTCTTGCTCCACCTACATACAATGCCCTCTGGGCATGTCCCTGCACAAGATAGGAAATGGATATTATTATTTACAGTGAAAGAAACTCGTGGAAAGCTGTCATAGGGAAAATTGTTGGATGTGTGGAGTTGTAAATATGTGGAAGAGATTCAGAGTCAGCCTGAGTTATGTTTGGTTTTGCCTCCATATGGCAATAGAATCACTGGAACACTTCCTTACCCATCTGGGCCCTACATTGTGAAGTGGAAGTGTTAGTCACTCAGTCATGTCCAACTCTTTGCGACTCCATGGACTATAGCCTGCCAGGCTCCTCTGTCCATGGATTTCTCCAGGCAAGAATACAGGAGTGGGTAGCCAATCCCTTCTCCAGGGGATCTTCCCAACCCAGGGATCGAATAGCAGTCTCCTACATTGCAGGCAGATTCTTTAAATTCTGAGCCATCACATTGCCTCACCTAAAAAACATGAATAATAATACTCATATTGCATTATTATTGAGAAGTTGGAGTGAAATTGTGCATGTACTTACATAGCACATTGTCTGGCACCTCGTATTATAAATTGTCCAAGTAATAACTTTTATTGGTAATTATAGCTGAGAACAGAAGAATCAAATGGGAATTTAAAGGCATTTTGATATTCTGAGAAGTCATTTATAATGTAAAACTATTGAGATGGATACAAGACCTTAAGTGGATAGTTCAAGTTAATTATCCAAATTCTCTGGGTTGAGTCCATCGAGGTTTAGCAAAAAGAAGTTGTCTATTTCTTTTCTCTATGTGGCTATAGGACATAAGATGCCCAAAGGAACCCTGTATTTAAATGTGGAAATTAGAAAATATCAGGGTGAAATTGTTTCAGCCTCTGTTTTATAATATCCATGTTCTTAGTTTACCTTGCTAGCACTGGGAAACCTGAACACATCAGCGTGGACATTCCTTCTGTCCTGATTAGAATGCATGCTTTATATGTGTGTCTCCCCTAAATTCCTTAGGCATATAAAGAATGCTATTGGATCCAAACTGATTCAGAATGGTTTACTGGAAGTCTTAAGTTCCAGGCAGTAAGAATTAGTAATCCACTGCTTCTTGTGTATCTGGAATCCTAAATTTCATTTCTGGCAATGGGGTTTTTGAGTAAGCTTTGGTAAGTCATTTAACCTCTTGGTCTCACTGGACAAACAAACACAACAAAACCAAAACCGTCATCGATTCTGCATTCTCTCACTTTCTGCCAGTATTCAGTATAGTTCATGCAGGCTGTATGTGTGCTGTGCTCAGTCGCTCAGTCATGTCCAGCTCTTTGCAACCCCATGGACTGTAGCCCTCCAGGCTTCTCTTCCCATGAAATTCTCCAGGCAGGAATACTGGAGTAGGTTGCCGTTTCCTCCTCCAGAGGATCTTCCCAAATCAGGAATTGAACCCACGTCTCTTGCATCTTCTGCATTGGCAGGTGGATTCTTTACCACTGTAAAGCCCCAGAGCAGGCTGTATATGTGATATAAACCTTATGAGCCACATTGCCTTGTTTTCTGCCTGAGGAGAGAACAGTGGTAATCTGTAAGACTCACTTAATTCATAACTCCTCCCTTAAGGACTTCTGTAGAAGTCTGATTTGTGGTTTGGAAAATTATTGCTATGGAAACAGCACAGCTTTGATGATCACACCTCACCTTTGCTGGGCAAATGCAAAGGGGTGACAAGGAGGTGCCCCAGAAGCACACAGAGCCAATAAGGGGCAGGTGTACACAAGCAAGTGCTGACATCGCTTCAAGGAGGCCATGTAAGGTACTTGATGATGTAATAGCAAGAGCTGGAAAACAACCATAGAGAACTTGCTGAACTAGTGGGACTCATCTAAGGGGTCAGTTTGAACATAGACACTGACATCAAGACTGAGGAATAGTTATCCGGGTCTTCAAAGATTGTTCATAAGAAAAGCAAATTTCCATCCAGTATTCCCAATGATGCTTCAAGCTGAGCTGTGCACTTGCCAGAGCCACTTCTGTCTCAGTGCCCTCTCTAATTTTCCTCCAAGAACATCTCTAGTCCCCTACCTCTGTCTTTTGAAAGCTACCCAGTGCCCAAGGCCAGGGTCAAATACTACTTTCTCCAAGGTAGTTTTTTGGTTCTCACTTCTTGATTAAGTTCTATCTTTATTTGGGCTGCTGTTGTGACAAAATTACCATAACCTGGGTGGTTTATAAACAACATATATTTCTTGCTCACAGTTCTAGAGGCTAAAAGAGGTCAGGATGCCAGCATGGTCTGACTCTGCTGGATTCCTCTTCGAGGTTGCAAACTGCCAACACATGGCAGAGAGCAGAAAGAGAAAGCAGATGGCCTTATGACTGTTACAAGGGCACTGATCCTATTCATGAGGGCTCCATCCTCATGACTTCGTCTGATCCTAATTACCTCCTTTAGGCCTACCACCTAATTCCATTGAGGAGAGAGGGAAAGTAGAGCACCTATTTTTCCCTCTTCCTCCTGGGTTCTCCAGGTATCATTTAAACATATTTTTTTGGTTAATTGTTTTATTTTGGCTGCACCAGGTCTTCCTCGCAGTACATAGATTCTTCTTGCACCTCTTACTGAGGTGCAAGAGCTTCTTACTGTGGTTGTGGGATTCTCTAGGAGCAGTGAGCAGGCTTAGTTGTTGTGCATGGACTTAGTTGTCCTGTGGCATGTGGGAGCTTAGCTCCCCAACCAGGGATTGAACCTGCGTCCCCTGCATTGAAAGGTAGATTCTTAACCACTGGCCTGCCAGGGAAGTTCCATCTCCTGGTATCATTTTTGAAACTCGATTCTCACTGTTATAAAAATACCTTTTGTATTAAAATATTTGTGTTTCTTTGTTTCCCCTAGATAGACTGGAAGATCTTTGATCAGTCTTGCTTATTTTGCAGAGGGAGATGGAGAATGCAATATCTTGCCGAATGCATAGAGTAGAGACTAGTAATGAATTTCATTGTTGTGCTTCAGTTGTGTCTGACTTTTTGCGACCATATGGACTGTAGCCCTCCAGGTTCCTCTGTCTATGGGATTCTCCATGTGAGAACAGTGGAGTGGGTTACCATTCCCTCCTCTACAGAATCTTCCAATCCAGGGATCTAACCTGTGTCATTAATGTCTCCTGCATTGGCAGGTGAGTTCTTTACCACTGTAAATAAATAATTAATCAAAGCCTTAACCATGCAAACCATGTTGGTTTTTTTTCCTAATTTCACATGGCCAGAATGCAAATATCTGCAATTTTGAACGTTCAGGTTTTCTCTAAACAAATCTCAGTGGAAACCAAATGATCATGTACAAATATCTCTCTTGTTTGTTTGCCCTCAGCTCCGAACAGCATAGATGCTTTCCTTAAGGTTTTTGCATTCTTACAAAGGAAAAAAGAGTTCTTTAATTCTTGCCAGACTTGCTCACATGCTCATGCAGGAGCTTAAAATTATAAGAGGGGTCAAAAGTATGTTCACATCTGTCACTGCAGTTTCACTATGAGCTGCACACAGCTCCTTTGAACCCTGAAGGTTATGCCCAGGTTCTCCACTGGAATAGCTGTGGGTCCTACAGAGACTCTCCTTAGATATGTTGACCTCAGACTTTGTCCTGCTGTTCACATTAGTACTTGCTAGCAGCTCCTGTTCAGCAGTAGGTCTTCTCATGGCATTCTGACTGTGTGCGTACCTGCTGTATCCTCTTTGTTGTGCAGAAGGAGAGGTTTTTTAAACTATCCCCTGATATGAACAGCTTGGTGGCTCTGTGGCAAAGAATCATCCTGCCAGTGTAGGAGACATGGGTTCGATCCCTGGTCAGGAAGATCTCCTGGAGAAGGAATATAAACTGACTCCAGTGTTCTTGCCTGGGAAATCCCACGGACAGAGGAGCCTGGCAGGCTAGCGTCCATGCGGTCACACAGAGTCAGACACAACTTAGTGACTAAACAATAACAGCACGAACATCTTCCCTGGGAGAGGCGACGGAGCCGTTCCCTCTTCTTTTGTTGACAGTACCCGTGAATTCTCACAGCGGTGGGAATAAACCTGCTTGGGCTCCCGCTGTGCTCTGGAGGCCACTGCCAGGGTGTCCCATGCAGAGCTCAATGTCCCTTTCTCAACTGAGTGGATGCTCTTGGGCTGCCAAGTGTTGCTTATGTCTCTGTTACTCGGTCTAGTGAAAGCTTATTACTTACAATAAACTATGTGGACATTCAGTGCCAAGAGTGAGCTAGAAGATGCTACAAGTCACACTCACTTGTGGATTTTGCATTTTCTCTCCTCCCCGTCTCCCGCTATTGGCATGCCTCTGTTGTGTTCCATAAAATTTTTGTGAATATAATTGTCATCTATTCTCCTTAAGTCCTGTACTCAAAGGATTTGGCTACAAAATGAATCCCATGACCTGAGCTCTTGAGGTTTGGCAGCCCATTTGTATTTTTTGCTGAAGATGTTGACCTGTCACTGAACTTTGACTATGGGTGACACTGCTGAAATTTAATCAGTAAAGGTCTCTCCGCTTAGATGAAACTAGGAAACACTGCAGTTTTATCCATCTCACTCTCTGTACTGAGCTTGATGTCACATAATTGCTGGCCAGTCTAACACTTTGGTACAGTACATCTTTCCAAATTAGAAAAATGTGCTATAATAAAAAATCAATAGCAGCCCTAACTATCTGTAAGAACCTGTTAGAAAACTTAACAGTACAAGATCCCAAATTCAGCAGCTGCAAAACTGTAACATTCTTGGAAGTTATTTCAACCCAAACTGCTTGAAATCCAAATGCAGAAACTTAACAAATGTGATAAAAGCGTAATCTGTTGAGAGACTTTGTGTAAATACTGCACATTGAAAAGATGTAAGTTCTTCCACGGCACGCTTACAAATTGAATACAGTTCCATGTAAAAAACAATTCATTAGGGATGAGGCAATAAAAATTAATCTAAAGTTTATCTGGAAAAAAATCAGTGAGTGAAGTGGAAAAACTTATGAAAAGCATAGTAAGAGGCAAATTTTATCTTCAATTATGCGACAAAAAGCTAAACTAATTAGAACAGGATGGTACTGGTATGAAGAATTCTATACAAAACGATAACAATGCATGAGAGAATTCTATTGAAATTTGTTGTTGGTTATCTCTTAATGGGCTTCCCTGGTAGCTCATTGGTAAAGAGTCAGCTTGCCAATGGAGGAGATGAGGGTTCGATTCCTGGGTTAGGGAGATCCCCTGGAGAAGGAAATGGCAACCCACTCCAGTATTCTTGCCTGGAGTATCCCATGAAAAGAGGAGGCTGGCAGTCTATAGTCCATGAGGTTGCAAAAGAATCAGACACGTTTTAGCAATGAACCAACAACAGTCTCATAAGCTATAAGTTGAAAATCAACACATGAGGAAGAGTTCTATTAAGTTCAGTGTTTCCAACAGTCATAAGACACAAATGAAAATCTACCATAAGAATAACCAAGATAAGTAAGCATTCATATCAGATGAGAGTCTCACACAGGAGTACCTTGTATTCTTCAGTGTTTAATTTTAAAAGCAAGAGATTAAACAGGCTTAGAAGAAGGCAATGGCACCCCAGTCCAGTACTCTTGCCTGGAAAATCCCATGGACGGAGGAGCCTGGTAGGCTGCAGTCCATAGGGTCGCAAAGAGTCAGACATGACCGAGTGACTTCCCTTTCACTTTTCACTTTCATGCATTGGAGAAGGAAATGGCAACCCACTCCAGTGTTCTTGCCTGGAGAATCCCAGGGACGGGGGAGCCTGGTGGGCTGTCGTCTGTGGGGTCGCACAGAGTCAGACACGACTGAAGCGACTTAGCAGCAGCAGCAGCAGGGGATGCATTTGGACATTAAATAAAAGCTGAGTCATTTTACATATGGTAACGGGAAAGACAAGTGGTTTTGCCAGCCTGTATTACAGACGAAATGGAACCAGACAGAGATTTATTCACCTTAACAATGTTAATACTTAAATAGTGCTCAATTCCAGTACCTTGTGACTTTACTTTGGGAACTAATGCAATATTAAACCTAATTTCTATTCTTCACAGTTGTGTTTGTTTTCATTGTCACGGGTTAACTCCCACTTGGAAATTAAGTCTTTACAATGACAGGAAGTCCCCATATCTTTTTTTCTCAGAATGGTTTTGGCACAATATTTAATGAACCCATTTCTGGCATATAAAGAATGAACTGCCTGAGCTTTTAAATGCCATAGTGAACACGTGTCAGGTAGAGATGGACTCCCTAATTAGTAGTATGTGCCCCTGATTTGTTTAGTATTTGCTATCAGTAAATACCATTATCAAAAGCAATATTCTTTTCCTGCAGTTTATTTATAGATGTTGATAACATCACTAACTTCACTTTAAGGACAGTGGGAAATAATGAATTCTGTGTATAATCATCCCTTGTTTCACCTTGTTAAAGAAAAACATGGAAGAGACTTTTTACTTCCATAGAAAAGCATTTAAGTGTGTTTAATTTTATTTCTTATACTATAAAATATGTATTAAAAGGCTATAAGAAGAAAATAGAAAAGTAATAGTTAGAATGTGGTTTGAAATTATAGACTTTGTACCAAATAGTTAAAATAGAAGGATTTGGAAGCTGAGAAAATCTAGGTTGAAATCCAGCTCTGCCCATACTAGTTGTGTAAATTGGGAAAGTTTTTTGACCTAGCAAAATCTCAGTAATTGAAAATATAAGTGTCTCCCACATTAGAACAATATGACCATTAAATGAGCTAAATAATCCAAGTGCTTAGCTTAGGGCTTCACAAAAATGTCAGCCGTCAGTACCTGGGAACCATTATTATTTTTATGATTTTGTTCTGATAAAGATGGTGAATTTTCTGTTTCCCTTGAGGAATATTCCTTCTGGGTTCACTGTCATAAAGCCACTGGAGCGAGCCAAGGTTGTGAGAGCTTCCGCTCTGTTCAGGAATTGGGCTAATAATAATTCCTGACACCTCTCCCTATGGTCCAAACAAGGGGATATAGTATAAAAGGAGGAATACAGACTTTTAGCTTTAGACATCCTACATTCAAATCCAACTCTAACGGTTACTTATTAGCTGTGCAGGTCTGGACAAGCTTGAAATTTTTGTCTAAAAGATGACAGTAATAATCTCTGCTGCTTCCTCGGGCTATGCAGTGGGACATGCAGTAAATGTTCATTAATCCTGTTGTTTTATTTGCCCCCAAAGAAGAGAGAACTGTGGCTCTGATGGCCAACGAAACTGGCTGGGGGTCATGCAGCTAGTAAATGGCAAAGATTTAGCCCCTGTGTCTGCGATCAATATCCTTACCTTTTTCTCTCTGTTTTACTACCTCTTCAGGGTTCAGTTAGCAAGGAACACCAGGTGCTTGGACATGTAGTGAATTAAACAACTAAATTAAAATGAATATTTAAGAAGAATATGCAGAGAGGTTAGATTCTGAAAGACAATAAATTATGTTTTTAGAGATAAGAAAAAAAAAGTCCACTTAACTATAACTTATATAATTATGGTTTTTTATTAGGACTGGTATTTAGTATGATTAGTAGTTATGAGTTAATAACTAATAACCCAGCAAATAACTCACCAAACCGGAAACCAATATCAGAACTGGATGCTTAAGGAAATTTGTATTAATATTTGGTGATCTTGGGTTCATAAGTCACAGGTTAAAGATGATATTCAGTGCCTAATGTTGAAAATTGGCTCAGTACATGGAGAGTAATTAGTTTAAACTCAGTATCAAATCCTATTATTCATAATCTGGATTAGTATTGATATACTGACACCCATGAGAAAATATTTCTTAGATGAGATACACAAAGCCCCAACCATTAGTCGAGAATTTGATGTATTCAGCTACAACAAGATAAAAGATGGCCGCTTACAGGGAAGGATGTCATAAACATGCATGAAAGCTAGGACAAGGTAAATGCAGCAGGTAAAGCTGATGATAAGATTCACATTCAGAGAACACACTAAAGTTTAGTGCACCCACTAGAAGAGCAGAATTGCAAAATATAAAATAGAAATTGACAAAAGATAGGATTAGGCAATTTATAGGAGGAAAACAAATGCTAAGACTTGTAAAAATAAGTTATATTCAGTTGTTGAGTCGTGTCTGACTCTGCAACCCCAAGAACTGTAGCCTGCCAGGCTTCTCTGTGGTCTGCCATTTCTTGCTCCAGGGGATCTCCCCAACACAGGGATTGAACCTTGAAAACTGAAAAGGAGATCTGAAGAAACTATGGACTTACCATATAAAGGTTTAATAATTGAGACAAATATGCCATACTAATATTAGGTGTTAATAACAGGGAAAAATTGGAGCGGGGTATATGGGAGCTCTTTGTACTATTTTTTTCCATTTTTCTGAAACTATTTTTAATAGTATATTCTAATAAGTAAGTGGGGACAAGAACAGAGGGGGATAACATAAAATTGTTATATGTGCACTAAGCAATTTGGAAGACAGTTTGATTATCATTGGGAGCCTCTGAAGAATTGAATTGAAAAATGTAAATTTCAGAAGCCCTGTGAATGCTTGTGTGCCAAGGGAGCAGGTAGGGGACTTTAAGAAGCCAGAGGAGACCTGGCTGAGTGCCTGAACCAAAGAATAGCAGTGAGAATGAATATAAGAAAAGCTACAAAACACTGGAGTTAATAGAACTTAATCCCTGATTAAATGGGGTTGGGTGGTGAAAGAAAGGGATGGTCTACCATGGTTTTCAAGTTGAAAATGAAATTCTGGAAAAATTCAAATCAGAAAGGGAAATGGCCTAATTAAGTATTTTAAAAGACTAAGGAAGAAAATCTGATGAGAAAGTCCTGAGTGGAAATTGACAGAGGTGGAAAATTTTCCAAGAAATTGGCCTGAAATGTGTGGCTGAAGGGTTTCTGGTCTTCACCAGACAGTACTTAGGAGGCTGTCTTTTGTCAGCTACTATGACATGATAATTTCTGTTCATAAAGAGTAGAGTCAGTTGACTGACTTCTCTGCAGATGACTCTGGGTTTCTGTGCCCTGTAGCTCCAATAAATGAAGCTGGTTACAGCTTTCTGTGTTAAATGTGAGTGAAGACGGTCCTGGGTTCAGTGGGCTTAACTTCAGTATGGGTTTACATGACTTCCAACAACATGCCTGACCCAGGCTACTGCTGGCTGGCCTTCTTCCTCTGTACTTGAGACTCTTAGAAATCATCAATAAGATAAGAGCAAAAAATATAATACACAGCTCATCCACAAGAATGGGGCTTCCCTTTCTTGGGAAGATGGCTGCCAAGCCATCTTGGCAGATGGCTCAGTGGAAACGAATCCATCTGCAAATGCAGGAGACACAGGAGACTCAGGTTCGCTCCGTGGGTTGACAAGATTCCCTAGAGAAGGAAATGGCAACCCACTCCAGTATTCTTACCTGGGCATAGACAGAGGAGCCTGGTGTGCTACGGTGTATGGGGTTGCAAAGGAGTTGGAAACGACTTGGCAGCTAAATAGGAACAACAGCAGCAATCTTCAGAGAAAGAAAGGGAAATACCCAGGTACCAGAAATGGAGAAATCAAAACTGATTCAGCTTAAACTCAAGGCTTTAAGATCTAGATACAATCCAAGAGGAAAGAGGACCAGACGCTCACGGGCCACTACCATAACTGAGTATTTTCACGTTCTCACCCACAGCCCACAACTTCACATGTTGAAACCTAATCCCAGGGTGATGTACCTCAAGGTGGGGCCTTTGGGAATTGAATGGGTTGTGATGGTGGAGCCCTCATGAGTAGGATTAGCCCCCTTATAAAAGAGGCCCTAGAGAGTTCCCTCACACTTCACCCAGTTAGGTGGCCATCTACCAAGAGGGCCCTCACCAGACTGCAGCTTTGCTGGCATCCCACTTCAGACTTCTAGCCTCCAGAACTGGGAGATATAAACTTCTGTCTTTTATAAACCACCCAGTACATGGTACTTTGCTGCAGCAGCTCACACAGACTTAGACATTCACCTAGAGAGGACATGGTCTCAGGCTGAATGAGAAGGGAGCTGGAGCAGGGTCTCTGCACCATGCGTAGAGACTGAACGAGCAGCCCCGATGTGGAAACAGCTAGAAGCTCCTCTGGTTTGAAATCTCCAGAGAAGCTTGCCCTTTCTATGTCATAAGTGGGGACTTTTTTTTTTCCCTTGAGAAACCAGACACTTTTGACCAGATCTTGTGTGTTGTACAGAGGGCTTCACAGGTGACCCTAGTGGTAAAGACCCTGCCTGCCAGTGCAAGAGACCTAAGAAATAAGGGTTCAATCCCTGGGTCAGGAAGATTGCCTGGAGGAGGCCATAGCAACCCACTCCGGTATTCTTGCCTGGAGAATCCCATAGACAGAGGAGCCTGGCAGGCTACCGTCCATGGGGCTGCAAAGAATCGGACACAACTGAAACGACTTAGCAAGTTGTACAGAATCTTGAGCTGAAAAGACTAATCGGAAGACTTACCTGGAAACCGTTGAGACCCCAGCATTAGATGAACATTAACACTTCTCTGCAAGGCTTTCTACCCAGTGCATCATGCTAGAATCCCTTAAAAAAGAAGATAAACCCCACTGACAATAGGCTGAATTTAAAAATGTCAATGATGAGATGACAAATGTACCACCCTGAAGGCATCGGCAGTTTCAGCAAGCAAAACAATTATGGATCCAGGAATTTGAGTGACTAGAGCAAACTGAAAGAAACAATAAAATGAGAGACTATAAAATTTTTAAAAGGACTAAATAGAGAATTTCTAGAAATGAACTAGTACCGTCACTATAATTAAAGCCTCGAGGGAATGTTTGACTGACTCAAGTTTTGTCCGTATGCTCCTTGAACATTCCAGAATAGCAGTCAAAAGCTGACAAGCACCTTGGATACTGTGCCGGGAGAGTGATCTGAAATCTTGCTAGTCTTTTGATGGATCATCTCTTCTGTGGTTTATACCACAGAGTCATTGAAATGGCTTCATTCTCCCCCAGTTTTTATCCTGAGTTTGTTTTGATTGAAAAGTATATTGTAATCCCCCCCTTTTTTACAGCAAGAATGTAAGTGTATATTTATTTTAATGACTTTCTATTTTATGATCACACAGGGATAAAATTATTTTATCCTGTCACCTTCAGCTCCAGTGACGAGAAATCCTGATTGATACATAAACTCAGATCCAAAGGACCATGTTATCTATAAGGTTGTTGCTATTCCCTCTTCCAAAGACTGGGGACTACCTTGATTTCAGGATACCCAGCACCCCAGAAATATCACAATAATGTAGTTTTATTTTATTGTTAATTGATTTGGGGGTTTCATTCTCCCTGCTGCTTTTACCATTTCTTGGTATAGATTAGTGTAGTGACTCCAGCTTGGCATTTTATACCAAGACATTTTAAATTCTCTAATTTGAATTAATAAAAGAAGAAAAAGCTACTCCAGTTCAGTTCAGTTCAGTTCAGTCGCTCAGTCGTGTCCCACTCTTTGCGACCCCATGAATCACAGCATGCCAGGCCTCCCTGTCCATAACCAACTCCTGGAGTCCACCCAAACCCATGTCCATCGAGTTGGTGATGCCATCCAACCAGCTCATCCTCTGTCGTCCCCTTCTCCTCCTGCGCTCAATCTTTCCCAGCATCAGGGTCTTTGCCAATGAGTAAGATCTTCGCATCAGGTGGCCAAAGTATTGGAGTTTCAGCTTCAACATCAGTCCTTCCAATGAACATCCAGGACTTATCTTCTTTAGGATGGACTGATTGGATCTCCTTGCAGTCCAAGTGACTCTCGAGAGTCTTCTCCAACATCACAATTCAAAAGCATCAATTCTTCTGCACTCAGCTTTCTTTATAGTCCAACTCTCACATCCATACATGACCTCTGGAAAAACCATAGCCTTGACTAGACAGACCTCTGTTGGTAAAGTGATGTCTCTGCTTTTTAATATGCTGTCTAGGTTGGTCACAACTTTTCTTCCAAGGAGTAAGCGTCTTTTAATTTCATGGCTGCAGTCACCATCTGAGGTGATTTTGGACCCCAGAAAAATAAAGTCAGCCACTGTTTTCCACTGTTTCCCCATCTATTTGCCATGAAGTGATGGGACCAAAAGCCATGATCTTTAGTTTTCTGAATGTTGAGCTTTAAGCCAACTTTTTCACTCTCCTCTTTCACTTTCATCAAGAGGCTCTTTAGTTCTTCTTCACTTTCTGCCATAAGAGTGGTGTATCTGCATATCTGAGGTTATTGATATTTCTCCCGGCAATCTTGAGTCCAGCTTGTGCTTCTTCCAGCCCAGTGTTTCTCATGATGTACTCTGCATAGAAGTTAAATAAGCAGGGTGACAATACACAGCCTTGACGCACTCCTTTCCCTATTTGGAACCAGTCTGTTGTTCCATGGCCAGTTCTAACTGTTGCTTCCTGACCTGCATACAGATTTCTCAAGAGGCAGGTCAGGTGGTTCTGGTATTCCCATCTCTTTCAGAATTTTCCGCAGTTTATTGTGATCCACACAGTCAAAGGCTTTGGCATAGTCAATAAAGCAGAAATAGATGTTTTTCTGGAACTCTCTTGCTTTTTCAATGATCTAGCAGATGTTGGCAATTTGATCTGTGGTTTTGCTGCCTTTTCTAAAACTACTTTAGTTAAAAGAAGATTAGCATAGTATCACTAAAAGCTAACATGTACTTTTAATCCTATTCTATTTATGAACTAAATTTAACAATAGGAAGTTTTTCTTATTCATCCTTATGGCCCCTAAAATTATTGTATGTGTGTTAGATGCTTAAATACTTAGAGTTCTAAATAATTCTTCATGTCTAAAAATTGAAATATTAGTTGTACTAGACCACTAAATGGTCAGAATTCACTGGAACTACATCTCCAATATGTATGTGTTCTTAGTCACTCAGTTGTGTCCAACTCTTTGTGACCTCATGAACTGTAGCCTGCCTGGCTCCTCTATCCATAGGGATTCTCCAGGCAAGAATACTAGAGTGGGTTGCCATGTCCTCCTGCAGGGGATCTTCCCAACCCAGGGATCGAACCCAGGTCTCTCGCATTGCAGGCAGGTTCTTTACAGTCTGAGCCACAAGGGAAGCCCCATTTGCCAATAACTCTACTTAAATAACTTTAAAATATTTATGGAATTCTCTGACAGTCCAGTGGTTAGGACTCTGCACTTTCACTGCAGAGGTTGGGGGTTCGATCCTTTGTCAGGGAACTAAGATCCTGCAGGCTGTGTGGCACAGCCAAGAAGAAAAGAAAGTTAAACTTTCTGTAAGTACAAAGATACTTATAAGAACCCAGTTGTTATTTAGTCACTTAGTCCTATCCAACTCTTTTGCGACCTCACGGACTGCAGCCCACCAGGTTCCTTTGTCCATGGGATTTTCCAGGCAAAAATACTAGAGTGGGTTGCCATTTCCTTCTCCAAGGGATCTTCCTGACCCAGGAATTGAACCCACAGCCCCTGCATTGACAGGCAGCTTCTTTTACCACTGAGCTACCAGAGGAGCCCAATAGGAACCCAATTACCTTTTTTAAAAAGCTAATTCAGTCAGTCAGTCAGTTCAGTCACTCAGTCGTGTCCGACTTTTTGTGATCCCATGGACTGCAGCATGCCAGGCTTCTGTGTCCATCACCAACTCCCGGAGTTTACCCAAACTCATGTCCATTGAGTCAGTGATATCATCCAACCATCTCATCCTCTGTCATCCCCTTCTCCTCCCACCTCAGTCTTTTCCAGCATCAGGGTCTTTTCAAATGAGTCAGTTTTTCACATCAGCTGGCCAAAGTATTGAAGTTTCAGCTTCAGCATCAGTGCTTCCAATGAATATTCAGGACTCATTTCCTTTAGGATGAACTGGTTGGATCTCCTTGCAGTCCAAGGGACTCTCAAGAGATTTCTCCAACACCATAGTTCAAACAGTACTTATTTATTTACTTATTTTTCTACATACCTACATACCCAGAGAAAATGAACCAAATTTTATTTCAAAGACCAGAAATCTATTACTAATTATTTACCCTCAGAAATATTCTGCGTAGCATCAAGCCCAACTTAAAGAACAGGAACTGACACTAAGACCCAGTCACCCCAGAGACCCTCATAGCTGTCATTCCTCCCCTCAGCCTTGAATATATACTAAGACTGGCCCCAGTGAGGTAGAAGCAGAGCAAGGCTTCTCAGGGTTGACCTATTCGAAATAAGGCCAGGACAAGTAGAAAGAATGCAGGAAGATGGGGAGTAAAGGGAGAAGTGACCACATGGTCTAGGTGGCCCGTTGTATCTGGGGTGGAAGCAGCTGGGCCTGGAGAGCCTGGCTGTCCTCACTGTGTGATGGAGCCCACAGCCTGTGCTGGCTCCAACAGACACTTCCTGCCCATCTGGGCCATGGTTCAGACCAACTGCAGGCGACGGTGTGGGTACCAGCCTTGCGGATTAGCTTCTGCCTGTGCTCTTCTGATGGCCTCCGTGAGTACCCTTGTGAGTAACACTGCCCTTGGACCTGGGCTGTAGGCCGTCGTGGGCTCTGTGCTTCTGCTGCCTCCAGCTCCACATGCCCAGCTTTGTTAACATCATTGTATTTATTTCTTTTTGGCTATGCTGGGTCTTCATCGCTGCACCAGCTCTTCTGTAGTTGTGGCAAGGAGGGGCTGCTCTCTAGTTGCAGTGCACAAGCTTCTCACTGTGGTGGTTTCTCTCGTTGCGGAGCTCCACCGTGCACGGGCTTCAGGAATTGTGACATATAAGTTCAAAGGTTTTGGCACACGGGCTTAGTTGTTCCAGAGCATGTGGGGTCTACCTGGATTGGGAATTGAACCAGTGTGTCCTGCATCAGCAAGCAAACTCCTCACCACTGAGACACCAGTGTAGCCCCCCAGCCCCTTTTTTGACCATACTTAGGATCCGTGGACCCTGGAAAGATGGCCATAACACTATTTTTTTTCTTGCTAATCTTACCTATATAACATTTCTACTGCTGTGCATGCATGTGTGGAAAATGGGCCATCATATAGAACATATTAATAGTTTGCCCCCAAGATGAGCCTATCAGAAGTGGAGAATGGGCGAAAGCAAGTGGATAATGTTGTCTTTTTGCCAGTATCTCAGGAATCTGGGAATATGCATGCTCTTTTTAACAAGTGAGTTTTTGATTGTCATTATTAGAGATGATTTTTTTAATTACAACATGATTTTTTTGATGCTTCAAATTAGAATGCAAGGGGGAAGCTGGTAATTTTGAACATTTTGAAAAAGAAAGAAAAAGGAGATTAAAATTTTATGATTGTTCATAGTCATTTTTACCCTTGAGTCTGTAGACTTTCTCCTAAATGTGATGTGTCATAATCTAGTTTTGATCTGATCATAGAGTTTGGAAGACACTAGCTAGCCTGTTTTGTCATATTTTCTTCAATGTTTTTCAAAGACAATGGATCCAAAGGAACCCATAAGTAATCTGATGGACGAGCATCAAGATATAGATGAAAGGTCTAGAACTCGGTGATAATCAATAGCTATTCTATTAATGATAATCAATTGGCCTTCCAGGTGAAGGCAGTAGGATAGAACAGTCTCTTTTAAAAATTATTTTACCTTTTAAAATTAGGAAATAAAAGTTCCATGAAGTGTATTTTCAGTTGTACTCCTGAAATGTTTCCATAAATTCTGCCATTAGGGAAGCTTACTCAAAAATGGCCATCTGTATCCGGGGATCAAAGTTGACTACGATCTTCAACCACATTCTATGTGAGTAAGCCACCGTATGCTGTAGCAGCACCTACATTTTTAAATGAGATTTCAAGAAATATCAACAAACTCCAGATGGATTTGGTCATCTTCTCTCCAGTGTTTTTGGAGGGGCTAGACTGGACCAGCTTGCAAAATTTATTTAATCTCCTTAATCGGTTTTAATATTTTCAGAGTCTGAACAGTTTTGGAGGGAGAAACAGATGTTGTGTGATAGCTCTTAGTTTTTCAGGAGCTGCTACTAAAATAATTACAGATTGGAAAACATACAGTCAGAAGTAATCTTCATTTGAGTCAGTTTGGCAAAAATAAAGGTGACAGGAAAGCTGTCTCACTTTTGTTTGCTTAATTCTTGCATTTCAGAATTGGGATGCAGATCATGTGAGAACAGCCAGGTACACAGCTGCTACCTTTGTTATGTTTCAGATTTTTGCCATTTGCTAAAACATGCATATCCCTCCACAGTAATTGAGAGCACTACATTAACTGCATCCACTGTGTGGAAGAGAATGCAAATTTCTTTTTGGGGTTTGGGGTATTTACTACCATTTCAAGAAAACCTTCAGTATACATAGTGAAAGAGTTTTTTTTTTTTTAATATTTTACAATTTAATGGGAAAACTTATACAGATTAATAACAGTGTAGAGTTATGTGAAGCTATAAAATGTATGTAGTAAATTTTAACATAATTATTTAAGAAAAAATGTGTGCTCTGAAAGACAAACAAATTAATTAAGGACTTTCCTTGAAATCCAATGGTGAAGACCCTGTGCTTCCAATGCAGAGGACATGGGTTTGATCCCTGGTTGAGGAATTTAGATCCCACATGCTCTGCAGTGTGTAGCCAAATTTTAAAAAAAAAAAAAAAAAAATCCATTAAGATTCATGAAGTCTAAAGAAAATATTTGGGGTGGGGGAGAGAGAAATACCTTTTCAAGGAGGGGAAGCAAATCATATAGTAGAAATCATTTGGGGATTCCTACCTGTACTCCAGTTAGCTAAGGAAGATTTTTTTTTTCTTTCATGTTGTTAGGAATTCATAGTAAATATGGTCACAGTGAATGAACACCCTACACAAAACTCATAGTTGACTATTCCTATGGTTTTAGTTAATAAAGTGTATATCAGTCTTGGCTCTTTTTATCCCTTAAACCCTGTTTTCTAACCAATAACCAGTTCTGCCATCTTAGTTTCAGGATCTAGCCAGGATCGGCCACCTCTCACCACCTCTTTTCCTGCCTGGTCCACTATCCCATTGAACCAAAATGATTACCTTTACTGCATTACCAGTCTCCCAGCTTCAGTTGCCCAACAGTCTGTCTTCAAAACCAGAGTCAACATGATCTTTAAAAGCATAAATTAGGTCAAATTCCTAGTTCAAATACTTCCTTTGAGCTTTCAGATACTCAGAGTCAACATCAAAGGTCCGCCAGTGCTGGACTCTTCTCCTTCTTCCTGGAGCTCTGTTGCCCCACTGAGCTCATCTTCTGATGCTGAACCCCTCCAGGGGCTGTAGGCTCACTGCTGTGGGATGCTCTCCTTCCTCAGGAACATTGAAGATGCTCCTCCCTCACCTGGGACTCTCCTCACATCTCATCACCTGCACCCTCTTATTATCTACTCAGGGAAGAAGACCCCACGATACTTTATTTACAGTTGAACCTTTGATACTATGTATCCCTGTTTCCTTTTTGCTACCTTCTAACATCCTATATATTTAATTATTTACACTATCATCTTTCTCTCTCAACTACAGATGAAGGAATTTTTGTCTGTTTGGTTAGCTACCAAATTTCCCAGTGCCTTCAAGAGGCTTTAGGCACACTGTAGGGAATCAATAAATATCTGATGAATGAAAAAATAAAGTCCAACATATATACAATTTAGTTTTATAATCATTTCCCTAGATAAAATCTCAAAAGTAAATTTTAGTTCTGGGTCACTTCTAGTTAACAAAAATAAACTCGAAATGATTAACTAAAATTGGTTCTAATTAATTTTGTCAATCTCTGTAGAGCTTGCCTTACCAATCAATTGAGAATGGCAAAGAAAACCAGAAATCTTTCTCTCTCATTTAAATAAAATCCTATTTATAAGGCACTGTGTACTGCTGCCAAGCTTAGCTTGACCTGGAGTTCATGAACGTCTGTCTCCTTGGCTCAGTGCTTTCCAATTCTTTAAAAAACAAAAAGAATGGAAAAACAAAAAACAAAAACAAAAATTTGGGTCCGCATTTGCTTTTTGTATGACAAAGAAGGAAAGGATCCTTAAAATTATTTTTTTTCTGTTGTAAATACATCTCTATATACTTTCTCAAGTATCTAGTACAGCTATGGCAAGGGGTTTTTGCTCTGACTTAATTCTCGAGAAGCATAAGTCAAAAGTTAGGAGATAGAGAATGATGCCAGGAATTGCTTCTTTCTCTAACTTACTAGGATCAAATAAGCACAAGTGATTGCTCAGAACACATAACTAGGAACCATGTTCTTATTATGCACCTGTTTATAAGCCTGAGAATGCAAATGAATTTGATCTCTGGTGTAAATTTCTTATTAAAAACACAAGTGAAAGATAGAAAAGTGGTAGTACAAAAGGCAAACCCCCCAAAGGGTAAACGGTTAGCCTTTCCTGTGGATTTTTGAATGCTGGTAACTCAGATGGTAAAAAAATCCTTCTACAAAGCAGAAGACCCAGATTTGGTTCTTGGGTCAGGAAGCCCCCCTGGAGAAGGGAATGGCAACCCACTCCAGTATTCCTGCTTGGGAAATGCCATGGACAGAGACATGTGGCGGGTTATAGTCCATGGGGTCGCAAAGAGTTGGAAATGACTGAGTGACTAACACACATAACTGCAAAATGAAGAGATGGACGGATGGATGAATAGACAAGTAGGTAATCTTACTTGTTTAGACAGTTATAAGTACATTTGCAAGTTTCACATATAATTAACGTGAGAAATAGTGCTAAGAGTGTACCATACACCAAAAATAGGATTATTATTTGAATAATTTTCTAACTTGGCCAGAAGCAATATAATATAATTACAGTACATTTGAAATGGAACGGGAAAGCGGGAGCATTTAAATCAGCAAAGCTATTATGTTCGACTTGTGCGATTAATCTTTGCAAGGAATGGCAAACAGATTTTTAATGAGTTTAAACGTGGGACTAAGATCACTGGATAGTCCACACTTGGTATCAAGAATGAGGAGCAAGGAGTAAGCAAATACAGAGAATGGGGGTGGGGGAGGGGTGGGGGGACAAAATGGGGGAGGGTGGGGGAGGGGGGTTTGGCAGGGAGGTGGTGGCCCATGGAGGGTCCACATGGGACAGAGGCAGTTTCTGGGTAGTTAATTTTGTTGTCCTTTTGCTTGTTTCTTTACATTGTGGTGGTTTACATGCTATAGACCAAAGTTAAGAAACACAGCTTGGAATCATAGCAGCTCATTTCTTTGTTGACATCTGTAATTATTTAAACAAAACACTCCATGATATGAAAGTCAGTTCTTTCCCGAGACCCCAGTAATGGAATTTATTTCCCATTTTTATTTCTAACTTCACTTCTTATTTGAATTCCTTTGCTTCAAATTTCCTGTTGACATTTTTTTTTAAATCACTGTAGCCTATTTCAGTATCCAGTTTATCATCCTGAAGAATTCCTTCCATCAGTGTACACATAATATCCTAAAACTGAAGCCTCTGACCTCAAATGGTGAAGATTGCCCACCCCAGGAAGTGGGCAGTGAAGAATAGGGAAACTGGGAGAGACCAAGGCCAGGACTCAGGTTGAGAGAAGTTGGCAGGTATTAGCGCTTTGTTATAGATCTAGTCCAAACTGAATACCAGGGAGCCGGGCTCTACCTGACATAGAGGAGGGGGTCACCTGAGTCCTCTGCCCGACAAGTCATTAAACGCGAGCTCCAAAAAGCCTAGACTTTAGACCTGTGACATCTCTTGCCCTCAACTCTTTGTTCTTGGCTGGAAATTATGTCCTCTGTTTGATCCAAGTGGCCATAATTTGCAGAAGTGTGTTTACATATCACTGAATCTTCCTGCCAATGCAGGAGATGCAAGATTTGAGGGTTCGATCCCAGAGTCAGAAAGATCCCCTGCAGTAGGAAATGGCAAACCATTCCAGTATTCGTGCTTAGGAAATCCCATGGACAGAAGAACCTGGTGGGCTACAGTCCACAAAGAGTCACAAAGAGTCAGACATGACTGAGCAATTGAGCACACAAGCACAGGTTATAATGAGGAGCGGGGCATTCATTTGTGAGCAAGGTCAAATTTCTGTGACCCTCTGTGGAGGCCTTGAAACCACCTGCTATGGTCTGAATATTTGTGTCTGCCCAAGATTCATATGTTTAAATCCTAACCCCCCAAAGTATTAGTATTAGAAGGTGTGGGGCCTTTGGGAGCCCCTTAGACCATGAGGCTAGGACCCACAGGAATGGGATTAGTGCCTTCATAAAAGAGACCCCACAAAGCTCCCTCCTCCCTTCTGCCATATGAAGACTGGATGAGAACTGTTTGACCAAAGCAGGTTCCTCACCTGACCATGCTGGCATCCTGATCTCAGACTTCCAGCCTCCAGAACTGACAGCAATAAATGTCTGTTGTTTATAAGCCACACTGTCTGTGGCAGTTTTCTTAGATCAGTCCAGAGGAACAAAGACACGACTATAGCCTGGTCACCCACCTGTCACCTTTTGTTAATTCAGCCCAGATCATAGGACTCAACATAACTTGAGTGTCAAATAACAATGCAACACTGATACTAACATCACTTTATTCTTTAAATTTTTAACCTTTACCAGGAGTTTATGAAGAAGCTACAGAGCATCTCTTAGAAGCAGTGACTCAGTCCTTATTTCTTTCTGATCTAAATTTATTTCTCAGAAAATAATTTCCCCAAACCTTGAGTACAAACATTTGAATTTTTTTTAATGTCACTCTATTATTTCCTCATTTACAAGGAGTGTTGGCTCAACTCAGCACAAATCCCTTCCAGCTCTGAAATTCAGGGATTTTATAGTACTAGTTCACTGAAGCTAAGATATGCTCAAGATGTTTAAGGTCATCCACACTGGAGGGCAGGGGAAGAGACTCCACAGGGACCTTGACCCCTTGCCTCTAGGCTTAGTCCACCCCCAGGAAATGTCGACCACGGGATACTTGAAGCTAGAATAGCAGAGACATTCCTAGTTCTAGTAGGTCAGAGGTTTGTGAGCAATCTCTGACTCTTAAGTCTTAGTGGGCCTACTCCCACCTGGCCTGTTTCTCAATCCTTGAATTATTTTTACATTTAGTCTCAGGTTCTTATAAAAGGGCTGGCTTTGACCTGACATGGGGACTGTTGTGCCTTCTGCACTCTGTTTGCATATTTGGCCATGCACAGATAAGACTTGAAAATGCTTCACTTATTTATGCATGCAGTCGATCCAGCACATTTTTACTTAGGGGCAGTCCATCAGACTTCCAGGGTTTGAGATTCAGCACTAAACAAAATGAGCAAAGTCCCTGCCTTCAGGAAGTTCACACTCAGTGAGAGGAGAAAGAAAATTGAAGAGCCATGTCGAACTATGAGGGGCTTCACCGGTGGCTCAGTGGTAAAGAATCCACCTGCCAATGCAGGAGACACAGGAGATGCAGGTTCGATCCCTGGGTTGGGAAGATGCGCTGGAGAAGGAAATGACAACCCACTCCAGGGAGTTGTAGCCTGGTGGGCTATAATCCATGGGGCCACAAAGAGTCGGACATGACTAAGCGACTAGCACTAACTGACAGGACTGGAATGAGGCCACACTTAGGAACAGATAGAAAAATGCAATGTCACTTTGGGAGTAGAACACTGGTTAATTAATGGGAACGCCATACTAGAAAACAGTATTAAGGGTACATTTGGGATCCTCATACATGCATTTCTCAATGTGAAAATATGAATGAAATCTAGTGACTCCACTTTTAGGCTACCCTGATTCAAATTAAACTTGGAAATTGGTCAGGCAATTAAGGAAACAGATGACAAATATTAGACCTGAATTCCAAGCTTTATTCTTTACACTTTTCCACTGAATTTCTTCTATAGACATCCATTTTCTCTTGCTTGCTAGATTACTGTTTTTAAGTGATATCGGAAGCTTTTAGCAGGCTGTGGGTGAGGAGTGCCAGAGTCTCACCTTGTTGGAGGTGCCCTCTGCCTATTTGTAGAATGAACTTTTGAGCGCAGAATGTACTGGAAGCAAGGCCATTAAATCTTTTGTCAAAAGGGCCTAAGAGCTCTGTCCATTCCAGTTGGGTGATCTTGTCAAAGTGATGGGTGATCTTGTCAAGATGATGGGTAAATATTATTGTTTGAGAAAGGTTCAGCCTCATCAAAATTCCAAGCATAAACTTTGCAAGATTGCAATATCATTTGATCTGATTGTTTGAGGTATTAACCATCAGACACTTTTTTGGTACAAGGTTTGTACCAAACTCAAGGTTTGTGAGAGGTTAGAAGAATGTAGAATCTGAATTCATTTGAAGGCGTTTGCAACATGGTGCTGGTGCTTAGTCACTCAGTCGTGTCCAGCTCTTTGTGACCCCATGGAGTGTGGCCCGCCAGCTCCACTGTCCATGGGGATTCTCCAGACAAGAAAACTGGAGTGGGTTGCCATTTCCTTCTCCAACTTGCAACATGATATTGACCTAAATACATATGTAAAATCATAAAATATTAAACAGAAATACAATGTTGACTAAACATATACTCTTTCCACATGGGTTGGAAATTTATATTAGAATGGATTTATCATTAGTTGTCACTTGTTTTGAAGTTTTAAATGAAGTATCTTTTAATATCTTTCTGCAGTCTTGGGGATTCATGATATGTGGAGAAGAGATGCTTCTAGGAACTATCTAGGAACATTTTCCATTCTGAGATCAAGTACCTCAGCACTGTATTGATTGGCCTTCCCAGGTGGCGCTAAAAGAACCTGCCTGCCAATGCAGGTAGACGTGAGACTCGGGTTCCATCCCTGGGCAGGAAGATCCCCTGGAGGAGGGCATGGTAACCCACTCCACTATTCTTGCCTGGAGAATCTCATGGGCAGAGGAGCCTGGTGGGCTACAGTCCATGGGGTCGCAAAGAGTCAGACAAGACTGAAGCAACTTTACAGGCACGCACACAGATAAAATGCATGAAGGTCAGGCAGCTTTAAGACTATCACTTTATTTGTTGTTTTTCTGCTCAGCTTTTAAAAAGTGCAAAAAAGTTGAATATCATTTATTTTCCAATCTGTTGTAGTTAATACGATAAAATAAAACCTTTCCATTGCTTGCTGCTGAGTAGAACTTAAGGCACAGTTTCCATAGTTAAGACACCACTTATTTTTCTAAGTTGGCAAAGTAAGACTATTTTCAGAGATAAAGCTTGAATGAAGATCTAGGACACTGGTCCTCATATTTGGAAGACAGAGCTCTTTTTATCACCATTAACGTTGTTGTACTCCAAGTGGTTTAAGCTTTTTAAGCTCTGTAAACCATGTAGTAAAGTAACAATAATAAAAACAAAACTCAAGTCTGCATCAAGCTCTCTGCTAAGCACTTTCCATGTATTGTCTCATTTAATTTTTACCTTCTTTTTTGTGTTTTATAACAAATATTTGAGTAGACCAGCACTATGATCTCTATTGAATAAATAAACAGATTCAGATGCAGAGCAGGGGTTATATGCCCTGGTATTTGCATTAGGGGCTGGTTTGTGGAATCAAGGAATCCAGCATTTTTCTTTGATGCTTGTGGATCACTAAATCTAAATCATCTCTGCAAAACTGAAGTTCATAGAATTTTTATGCTGGTGATTTTCTCCAATACGGTCTTGTGTCACATCCTTAACTTTTTCTTGTCCAAGGTAATAATCTCACATACGTGGTCCATAGTTAGGACTTCCCACTTCCACTGCAGAGGACACTGGTGGTTCTGTCCCTGGTTGGGGAAGTAATGCCGTGTGACATGGCCAAAAAACCAACCAAACAAAACTTCATATCTGATCTCCTGGATTGGGGTGAAGATAAAATGAAAAATAGGGTACAGAAAAATTAGTAACAGGAGAACTGGCCTGAAGCACAAGTTTGCTGCAGGAATTCTAAGGAACTTCAATAGGCAGATATGCCTTATGAGTCTGTTAAGGAAATAGGTGGTCACATCAAGGAGAGGCTATGACTATTTGCAGAACACTGTTTCCCTGGTCCCAAACAGAGAAATAGTGAACTTGAAAGGAAAGACTTGCTTGCTCTCTGATTCATTCCCCAGTTTTTTCACCTGTGTCTACTCAGATACTGTTTTCATTAAGAGAGTTTCACATATACAAGTTCGCCTGGAATCCCCCAGCTTGTGTAGAAATGCGCTTTAGGAAAACTCATCTCTGCTTATGTTTTCTGGACTCACAGTGTCCCTGGTTTTCTCATGTTACTCAGAATCCAACAGCTAGTTAGGACTTTGCTCCCATCCTTATATCAGTGAACCCCACCATCTGTGCTTCCTCCCATGCATCTCTGTGGGACTGGGAGACATTCTCTTTCATGGAAGTTAGCCACTGGGTTTCCATTCCTTTACAGATCCACAGTCACATTCTTGAACTTAGAAGTAAGCAAATTCTCAGGGATTTCCCCCAGGATAGCATTGGTGAACCCTGGAGAGAAAAACAGAATCAAAAGTCAAAAGGCTTAAAAAGATGATATTTATTCAGCACTAGCTAAATGCAAGACTCTTTGGCTCTTTACATGTATTATTAACTTGTTTAATCGTATCAGTTCTTTTAGGACCACAACACTAAATATTGCCCAGCTAATAAACTATAGACCTGGAAGAGGGTTGAAGTCTAGTGGTCAGATTCCAGAGCCTATGCAAGTTATACTGTGCTCTTTTTGCCTCTCATCAGCCAACATGATTAAGTTTCAAAGGGGTTACAATCAGATGACAGTGGACTCCAGCAGTGTCTGAACATTGTTGGAAGTAGATAACATTCTGCAACTACCCTGGTCGCAACCATGGAAGAAGGCAAGGAGCTGAAAGGCTGTGTTTTGAGGTCTGGAGTCACCAAAAATGATGGCAAGCATCTGCTCTAAGGGAGGCTATGAAAGTGTATTCTGGCATGAATTAAGAGATGGCTCCCAAAGAATCCACCTGCAAGGCAGGAGACGCTAGTTCAACCCCTGGATTGGGAGGATCCCCCAGAGGAGGAAATGGCTACCTACTCCAGTAGTCTTGCCTGGAGAATTCCATTGACAGAGGAGGCTGGTGGGCTACAGTTCATGGGGTCACAGAGATGAACACAACTAAATGACTAAGAACCAAAAGTGCATTTGAGGAATAATCAAGCAAGACCGTTAGGAACCAAAATTATGCTTCCTCTTCTTTCAGTTCAGTTCAGTCACTCAGTTGTGTCTGACTCTTTGCAACCTCATGGACTGCAGCATGCCAGTCTTCCCTGTCCATCACCAAATTCCAGAGTTTACTCAAACTCACATCCATTGAGTCAGTGATGCCATCCAACCATCTCATCCTCTGTCGTCCCCTTCTCCTCCTGCTATCAATCTTTCCCAGCATCAGGGTCTTTTCAAATGAGTCAGTTCTTCTCATCAGGTGGCCAAAGTATTGGAGTTCCAGCATCAACATCAGTACTTCCAATGAATATTCAGGACTGATTTCCTTTAGGATGGACTGGTTGGATCTCTTTGCCATCCAAGGGATTCTCAAGAGTCTTCCCCAAAACCACAGTTCAAAAGCATCAATTCTTTGGCACTCAGCTTTCTTTATAGTCCAACTCGCTCATCCATATGGAACTTCAGGAAAAACCGTCTAACTTTGACTAGACGGACTTTTGTTCATAAAGTAATGTCTCTGGTTTTTAATATGCTGTCTAGGTTGGTCATCACTTTCCTTCCAAGGAGCAAGTGTCTTTTAACTAATGGCTGCAGTCACCATCTGCAGTGATTTTAGAGCCCCTAAAAATAAAGTCTCTGTGTTTCCACTGTTTCCCCATCTATTTGCCATGAAGTGATGGGACCAGATGCCATGATCTTAGCTTTTTCAATGTTGAGTTTTAAGCCAACTTTTTCACTCTCCTCTTTCACTTTCATCAAGAGGCTCTTTAGTTCTTCTTCACTTTCTGCCATAAGGGTGGTGTCATCTGCGTATCTGAGGGTATTGATATTTCTCCCGGCAATCTTGATTCCAGCTTGTGCTTCTTGCAGCCCAGCGTTTCTCATGATGTACTCTGCATATAAGTTAAATAAGCAGGGTGACAATATACAGCCTTGACGTACTCCTTTTCCTATTTGGAACCACTCTGTTGTTCCATGTCCAGTTCTAACTGTTGCTTCCTGACCTGCATATAGGTTTCTCAAGAGGCAGGTCAGGTGGTCTGGTATTCCCATCTCTTTCAGAATTTTCCACAGTTTATTGTGATCCACACAGTCAAAGGCTTTGGCATTGTCAATACTGGTGAAAAAATAAGGCATGAAATGGGGGGGGGGCGGTATTAAACATTCTGTCATTTTACAGGTTGCACACAAGTACCACATTTCCAACTCTTATGTTGACTATGAGGGCTACTCCATTTCTTCTAAAGGATTCTTGCCCACAGTAGTAGATATAATGGTCATCTTAGTTAAATTCGCCCATTCCAGTCCATTTTAGTTCCCTGATTCCTAAAATGCCAATGTTTACTCTTGCCATCTCCTGTTTGACCACTTCCAATTTACCCTGATTCTCGGACCTAACATTCCAGGTTCTTATGCAATATTGCTCTTTACAGCATTGGACTTTACTTCCATCACCAGTCACATCCACAACTGGGTATTGTTTTTGCTTTGGCTCCTTCCCTTCATTCTTTCTGGAGTTATTTCTCCACTGATCTCCAGTAGCATATGGGGCACCTACCAACCTGGGGAGTTCATCTTTCAGTGTCCTATCTTTTTGCCTTTTCATACTGTTCTTGGGGTTCTCAAAGCAAGAATACTGAAATGGTTTGCCATTCACTTCTCCAGGGGACCACATTTTGTCAGAATTCTCTACCATAACCTGTCCATCTTGAGTGGCCCTACACAGTATGGCTCATAGTTTCATTGAGTTAGACAAGGCTGTGGTCCATGTGATCAGATTGGTTAGTTTCCTGTGATTGTGGTTTTCAGTCTGTCTTCCCTCTGATAGAGAAGGATAAGAGACTTATGGAAGCTTTCTGATGGGAAAGACTGACAGAGGGTGAAATTGGTAAAAAATCCACTTATTTACCAATGAAGAATCAATGAATATTCTGATTTCTTAAGAAGAAAAATTGGAAAGAATGCCAACTGTGGGGTCAAAAGTCCTGGCACCACCACCAACTAGCTCTGTGACCTTGAAGAAGTGATGTCACCTCTTTAGGTCTTAAAAATGTGAATAACACTACAAAAGTTTTCACAGGAGACAATATAATGACATGTCAATTGTCATGCAAATATAATATGATGAATTAATATTGCTTCTCCATGGTGGAGCTTGATATATATAGCAATTCTGCTTCTAGAACATTTTAAGTTTTGAGACTATCTGTACAAAATAGCTCTGGGGCCTTTACTCTGGATAATATTTTGAGGAAAAACAATTTATGATAAAATTTTTAATTGACAGAACATATTGAAAGCTGCCTTCCCAGGTGTTAGGATTGAGATGTAGAAGTGTACAAGTTAACGCATGAGCAGAACTTTTTCTGCTCCTATGTGATACAGCTCTCTGCTGGGTCACAGCACCTGTGTCTAGCCACTGTGAGACCATAAATCTGTGCAAAACTTCCTATTGTTATAAATACAGTATCAGATAGAACTAGTGACAGATTTCCTCTTCTTAGGCTCCAAAATCATTGTGGATGGTGACTGCAGCCATGAAATCAAAAGACAATTGCTTCTTGACAGGAAAGCAATGACAAACCTGTAGAGTGTGTTGAAAGCAGAGACATTACTCTGCTGACAAAGGTCCATATAGTCAAGGCTGTGGTCTTCCTAGTGATCATGTATGGTTGTGAGAGCTGGACTGTTAAGAGGGCAGAATGCCGAAGAATTGATGCCTTCAAAATCTAGCGCTGGCAAAGACTCCTGAAAATCCCTTGGACAGCAAGGAGATCAAACCAGTCAATCTTAAGGGAGATCAATCCTGAATATTCACTGGAAGGACTGATGCTGAAGCTGAAGCTCCAGTATTTTGGTCATCCGATGCGAACAGATGACTCGTTGGAAAAGTTCCTAATGCTGGGAAAGATTGAGGGCAGGAGAAGAGGGTGTCAGAGGATGAGATGGCTGGATGGCATCACTGATTCAATGAGCATGGACTTGAGCAAACTCCGGGAGATGGTGAAGGGCAGGGAGTCCTGGCGTGCTGCAGTCAGTGGGGTCGCGAAGGGTCAGACACAACTGGGCAACTGACCGATAACAGCAGGTACAACTGGGGAGTTTCCCGAACATGAGTCTGTATTCTACACTCACTATGCCCTATTTTCGGAGAAGGCAATGGCACCCCACTCCAGTACTTCTGCCTGGAAAATCCCATGGACAGAGGAGCCTGGAAGGCTGCAGTCCACAGGGTCACTGAGGGTCGGACACGACTGGGCGACTTCACTTTCACTTTTCGCTTTCCCGCATTGGAGAAGGAAATGGCAACCCACTCCAGTGTTCTTGCCTTGAGAATCCCAGGGATGGGGGAGCCTGGTGGGCTGCCATCTATGGGGTCGCACAGAGTCGGACACAACTGAAGCGACTTAGCAGCATGCCCTATTTTACACAGCAAAAATGCAGAGCAGGCTGGTTTTCACACGTGGGTAAAACCAACACTGTCTCTTTGATGCAGGGAGGAAAACCAAACACAATCCTTCTTCCCTTGGGGAGCATCAAGAAGTAGCAGAACCCATTAAAATCTATTGCCCAGATGATTGAATTAGATTCTAAATGAGTGATGGTAATAACTGTGCATTTGTCCAAGTGGATAAAGAGAGAAATATAATTTGTAGTCTTGTGGGTGCTGTACTGTGCAAAGGCTAATTCATAACAGTGGAGAAAAGTTCTATTGCTTTTAATTGTATTCATTTAGTAGCATCCATTCTCCTGGCATAGGAAAAGTTTCATTTTTTTCCTAAATAAATAAATAAGTAGATTCCCATCACCAATGGGGAAGATTTATGCTGACAGAATCTAATAGCGTAAGTCATCTTGTGTTGTTTCTCAAAGGCGCTTGAGCAAGCAGTCTTGGTTTGGATGGAAAGCAAAATGCTAAACTCCTATTATATGTGATGACTTTAATTCTGAGAAGAACAAACTTTCCTTGATAAGCATTTGTTACCATTATTTAAAGTAAGAAGTCTTCTTTTCTCATGCCCTTAGCTTCTCTCCTGTTAGAAATGTGCGATCACTTCTTGAATGACAAAATGATTGATTTTTAAACCAACACATCCAAAACTGAAAGGCAGAGGGAAGGAGGGAGGAGGTTATGATTCCCACAGAACTTTCTAAGCTGTCTCTGGAAGAGACTTTTAAAGGTCACTTCTTGCCACTTAGTTTGAACTCTCCGGTGGATACTTGGAAATCTAAATCAAGATCTATCTTGCCATGAAGTAGTAGGGGTGAGCCACCTCTGTGTCATCCTTTGTGCTTCACACAAGTATATGTGGTTTGGATAAATTATTTGCACCAACAGTGGGGGAATCATGGTCATAACATGTGTACCCTACAATACAGTTACCTGGAAGAAATTAGAAGGGAATCCAGAACACGGTGTTATTATCACTCTACCTGGTGAAACAAGCAGGGTTTTTTGCACCAGGCTTCACCTTGGAAGCAGACAGGGAAAATACTGATTTTTCTGTTCCTTCTCCTCTGCATCTGGATGAAGCAGCTTTTAAAATCTACATCAATTTTACAGTTCAGTCCTACACTTGGTCTTTTTACTGCCAGTGTTTGGATAGTATACAGAACCCAGTGCCATGCATTCTTCCTAAAGAAAGTGAAATCACTCAATACAGTCAGACTCTTTGTGACCCCATGGACTGTAGCCTACCAGGCTTCTCTGTCCATGGGGTTTTCCAGGCAAGAGTACTGGAGTGGGTAGCCATTTCCTTCTCCAGGGAATCTTCCCAACCCAGGAATTGAACCTGGGTCTCCCACATTGTAGGCAGACACTTTACCCTCTGAGCCACCAGGGAAGGCCCAGCATTCTTCCTAAGTCTATGAAAAAAAGAAAGCCAGAAATTGATCCCTACTTTTCCACCTAGACCTGGAAAACATCAATTATTTCCAACTTCAGTGTCATGCTGCAAAAGTGGAGTTAAATTATTTGCCAGCTTTCAGTTTCTTAATACTCAAAAAATACTTGTAAGAAGGGATCCACAAAATGAGTTTTCTCATAGCATGGTGCATAGCATGAAGAAATCAGAAGATTCTTTTAAACAAAAATTATATTTGATTTGAATGCAAGTAAAATTGATGCTGAAGCTGAAACTCCAGTACTTTGGCCACCTGATGTGCAAAACTGACTCATTTGAAAAGTCCCTGATGCTGGGAATGATTGAAGGTGGGAGGAGAAGGGGCAACAGACGATGAGATGGTTGGATGGCATCACTGATGTGATGGACATGAGTTTGAGTAGGCTCTGGGAGTTGGTGATGGACAGGGAAGCCTGGCGTGCTTCAAACCATGGGGTTGCAAAGAGTCGGACATGATTGAGCAATTGAACTGAACTGAAAATTTATTTAGAACATAGGCAAAGCTAAATAACTATTATGCTAAGTTATGCTATCATATTTCTATGCTAGAAATATGCTAATCATATTTCTTTCTTTTCTTTCTTCTGGTTGTATTGAAATATAATTGATACACAGTACAGTAGAAATTTAAGATGTACAGTGTAATGATTTGACTTACATACATCATTAAATGGGCTTCCCTGGTGCCTCAGACTGTAAAGAATCTGCCTGCAATGCAGGAGACCTGGGTTCAGTCCCCAGGTAAGGAAGATCCCATGGAGAAGGGAATGGCTACCCAGTTTATTACTCTTGCCTGGAGAATTAGCGTGGCAGGCTACAGTCCATGGGGCTGCCAAGAGTTGGACACAACTGAGTGATTGACACACATCATGAAATGATTATCCCAAGAAATTCATTGACCATTCATCTTCACATGAAGAAATGAAATTTAAAATATGGGGAAAAATTGTGTTTATGATGAGAACACATAGGATTCATTCTTTTTTAACAACATTCGTATATAACACACGGCAGTCTGAATTATGTTCATCATCCTGTACATTACATCCTCAGTACTCCTTTACCTTATAACTGGAAGTCTGTAGCACCCTTTGACAGCCTTCATCTGATTCCTTCTTCCCCCACCAGAAATCTCATCTCTTTTTCTGTGAGTTTGTGTGAATGGTTGATTGTTTTTGAACTATAATTAACCTACAAGACTATGTTAGTTCCTGTTATATAATATAGTGATTTTTTTTCTGTGCATTTCAGAATGATCACCAAGATAAGTCTAGTTATCTTGATATATCATCACAAAGATTACGTAGTTATTGACTAATATTCCCCACAGTGTACATTTTATATCTGTGATTCTTTTATTTTATGGCTAGATTTGTATTTCTTAATCATCCTCACCACTTTCTACATTTATTGACTTATTATATTTTTATAAGTAAAATCCTAACGTCATTGAAGAAGTGTTACAGAGAATACAGGACAACCCAAAAGGAGAGGATCAAGTAAATAATTTGCTACTTAAATGTTTCTTCAACCTATGGCTCATTTTAAATACGTTAAAGCTTATGAAGTGTTACTTGTGATAAGATAAAATTTTACTAATAACAGTACTCCATAAGACAATGCCTCAATTCTTCATAAATCAATATCACTTATTTTTAGAAAGTTGCTGCTGCTGCTTAAGTCACTGCAGTTATGTCTGACTCTGTGTGACCCCATAGATGGCAGCCCACCAGGCTCCCCCGTCCCTGGGATTCTCCAGGCAAGAGCACTGGAGTGGGTTGCCATTTCCTTCTCCAATGCATGAAAGCGAAAAGTGAAAGTGAAGTCGCTCAGTCGTGTACGACTCTTAGCGACCCCATGGACTGCAGCCTACCAGGCTCCTCCATCCATAGGATTTTCCAGACAAGAGTACTGGAGTGGGGTGCTATTGCCTTCTCTGTTTAGAAAGTTACTTGTCATCAAGTTTTAAATAACTTTCAAGCAGAGTAATGTAAATCTAACAAAAAGTTTAAAATGAACTTCCAAAGGAAAAGTACAAGTATGCATGGAAGGAAAGAAAGAGAATCAAATTCTATCTGTAATGAAAAATACATTACATGAAGGCAATTTTGAATTTGTTTTTAATGAGGTTGTGTGTGTGTGTGTGTGAGGATTGCATCATGGCAGGTAATCCTGAGTTGTATATTCTTCGAGTATACTAGGACTAAGATAGAATCTTGCATAGATGGAAAACCGCCCCTATTTGTCATAAATAATTCTGAGTCTAATCTTTTTGGTTCTAACTCCATATGATTTATAATAAGCAATGACAAATTTTCCAGTAATTAACATGTTGCAGGACAATAAGAAAGAGACTGTGGTTAAGTCTCAATGAATCTGGAGAAGGAACATAGTTTCAAATTCTTGCAGTGTCCTGTCTCCCAAGAGCTAACATATTTTGTGTCATATTGGGACATCTTTTAGTGGCTGGTGGTTTCATTCTTCAAAACATGGTGTTATCACCATGTTAGAAATCAGCCTCTGATAACAGCCTTTTAGTGTTAAAATCAGACTCTGATGACAGCTTTCCCCGAGATTGACCCCTTAGGATGCTGTTGAAGATTTATTTGTTCAGTAGTTTTGTCTGTTATAAGTAAGGAGCTGTATTTTAGGAGAGACATGTAGTGGGAAGGGCACACACTTTGAAGTCACTGAGATCTTGGCCAGCTTCCTTTGTGACTTTCTAGCTCTATTGTTCAGTCCCCAAGCCTGTAAAATGGAGGTAATGCCACTTACTTTTTCGGTGTCCCCTTGAAAAAATGCACAGTGTGAGAGCTATAAGTTAAGCTCAGAAGACAGCATCTCAGATAGGTCTGAGAAACTGCTCCAAAGAGGCAGGGGGGAATAGGTTAGTACATATGTGATTTTGGTGGAGGGGAAATGCATATTTTTATATACTGAGGCTTTTTTTAAATGTCAGTGTCTGTACCTGGCTGGAGTCAGTATATTCAGAATAATTGTAATTTTTCCAGAATTTTAAATGTTCTGTTTTTAATGCACTTTTCTTTTATAATTTTGTATTAAAATATTTGAGAAATGTTGATTAATTTTGGTGACCAAATATCTCCAAAGTTGAAATTACTAAAATTTTTAAAATTTTGTCTTTGCTAGGTTATTTTGGTTTTAGCATTAAATATTACCTCAGGTCAATCTCTATAAGGGGTTTGTTTAATTCCTAATTCTATAAAAGCATAGTTCAGGGAACTGTACTGGTACACAGCCTGTTTAACTAAGGCCTTACCAGATGAATCTAAAGCCTACCTTTATTTTGGTTAAAGAAAAAAAAAAATCAAGCACATATTTTTTTGCAGAAGGTCTCTGCTAGTCATGAGGGGTGGTCATCACCGTGAAGAATTTGAGTGTTTTATAGATATGAAGGAGCTACAACAACTGAACTTGTAAAATCAGTTCCTGAAAATACCTATCTGAAGAACTGTTCTGCCAGTTTTTCCCTGAGCAGAGTGCCTCACTTCTGCTCTCTATCCTGAACTCCTTTTAAGGAGTGTTGAGAATCAGCAACTACAGCAGCACTTGATCCAGTCCTTCTAAAGGCCGATGGCAAGTGCCCATGGCAAGTGCCAATTTGTAGATGACACTGGGTATTTGAGAGGGTCCCAGTTGTATATGTGAAGCATCTGAAACAGGCAGGGACTCACTGTTGGTAACTGTTGATGAGAACAATAGAAATTTTTCTCCAGGAATTTCTTTCTTCAGCCTAAAGTTGATCAACGTAATATACTTACATTATGATGAATTTCAAACATACGTATTTCAAACAAATGTATGCACAGACCGCAAGGCACAAAATTCTTCAAGTTTTCATTCAAATGAAGTATTTAAGTTTCCTGTCTGAGCTTTTCTTCTTCCTGAAAACAGCCAATGTTGTATAAATTACTGGATATGGGTCAACATGCTCATTGGTGTAACTGAGAATCTATAGAATTAAGAGAACCTTGCATAACTTCAAGTCACTCAGTGTCTAGTTGTATTTTGCCTTTAAAAAAAAAAATAATGGATCAGACATTGTCAGATAACATCACCAATTACTGTGCTCCAAAGCAGTCTTTTAAAGTTTCAGCAGAGTGCATAGTAGAAAGTGAATTTTCTGTGCGAAAGAGCAACTTTATAACAATTTCCCAGCTCTTCCCCATAATCAGTATTCCGAGTCATATACATATATAATAATTGTTAAAATTATATGACCTAAAATATTTGCGTTTTCTGAAAAACCTGGGACTATGTGGCCGAAAAACCTGAGATTTTGTGGCATTTTTAAAAGGTTTAGTTTGTTTTATTTTGAAAAATCTTTTTAGAAAAAGCATAAAACTTTATCATTATGTGACGGTATATTTTTCCATGTGAAGTTGCTTTAGTCGTGTCCATATCTTTGGGAATCTATAGACTACAGCCGCTAGGCTCCTCTGTCCATGGAATTCTCCATGCAAGAATACTGGAGTGGAATGCCATGCCCACCTCTAGGGGAATCTTCCCGACCCAGGGATCGAACCTGGGTCTCCTGCACCTCCTGCATTGGCAGCTAGGTTCTTTACCACTAGCACCACCTAGGAAGCCCATATTTTTCCATAGCAACTTGATTTCCCTTTGTGGAGCATGAAATGCATTTCTGTTTACCCATATATTCTCTTCATTAATTCAGAGACTTGTAATAAAACTATATCAGCCATAATAGTTGAAAGACTAGGATTAAAAAAAAGCGAATATTGAATTCCATTTCTCTTTTTATTAATGTTCTAAGGCCCGGTTTTCCATCCTGTCTGTGCTAGTGTTGGATACTTAGCCCGGAGGGATGTAATAGTTCTTATCCACACAAACATATAACATCATTAAATAAGCTAATCCATTATTTTTAAAGTTTCTTCCTGAAGCATGCTTAGCCTTCAAATTTACAATTACGCCTGGAATTATCCTTGTAATCACCATAGAAATTATCACTATCGGGGCAAACAACAGAGAAAAGCAATCTTTGGAATGCTGTGCTTGCCAGTTGTACTTATTTGGTTATACATAACTAAAGGATAATGCTAAGAAGAAGGATATGTCATTACATTTATTTTTTTAAATGTAAGAATGTATTATTCTGTTGCATTGTTTAATTTGAATAAGTCCTAGTCAGTTTTCTGTTACAAATTTAATATAAGCATATTATAGGATTTAGGCAGACAGATTTTTAATATGTGAATAATATAAGTAAAAATAAGTTTAAAATGTATTTCCTAATAAATAATGTGGCTTCCCCGATGGCTCAGTGGATAAAGAACTTGCCTGCATTGCAGGAGACACAGTAGATGCAGGTTCGATCCTTGGGTTGGGAAGATCCCCTGGAAGAGGGAATGGCAACCCACTCCAGTATTCTTGCCTGAGAAATCTCAACAACAGAGGAGGCTGGCAGTCATCTACGACTGAGTGTGCATACACAAGGTTTTCCACAAACAACAAGGCTTTTATGTGTCATTGGCATGCACAGTTGTGGGACAAGAATTTTGCTGTCCTTGATATATTTCTAAAGCCTCTGGTTCTAACTATGATTCTGCAACAAAAGTAGGGTGAGTTTAGGGAAACGTATGTCTCTGTTGTACGGAAAAGTGGGGCACAAGAGAATGGTCATGCCCCAGGGACAGGCCTCCAAGTGAGGGTTCTTGGCTTCGTGTAGGATTTAAAAGTGAGCTATAATAGCAGTTATTGTTATAGATTCACTGCATGGAAAATATTTTCCAGAATTATGAATTAATTAACTGCCTAGAATTGTTTTCTTTTCATACTTATGAACTATATAATGAAGGACTGCAATGCATTTTGCATAGCTTTCATTTCTTTAAAATTGCTGCTTTCTAAAATTCTCTTGGTTTCACATTTTGTTGGGGAACCCAACTACTGATCAGTAGAGTTTCACCCAAGAAATAGCAATAGTCGGACATTTCTGAATTTTTCTATATATTGCTTTTTTTCTTGTTATATTTATACTTAATTTTGAAGGATTGCTTATGCTTGTGACTGCAAGCAATCAGTACCCAGCCATTGTGTAAAACAAAATGATACTTATTGTACAACAAAGCCTGAGATTTTACCAACTGTAAACCCCTAGAGTTAGGTGCCTCCCTCCTAATCCCTTCATCTATACCATGGCCTTTTCTCTTCACATTCAGCAGATTCTTAAGGTTATTTGCCTTTAGTGATTTAACTTTCTTACAGTATGAAATGATCAGATCAGATCAGATCAGATCAGTCGCTCAGTCGTGTCCGACTCTTTGCGACCCCAGGAACTGCAGCACGCCAGGCCTCCCTGTCCATCACCAACTCCCGGAGTTCCCTCAGACTCACGTCCATCAAGTCAGTGATGCCATCCAGCCATCTCATCCTCGGTCGTCCCCTTCTCCTCCTGCCCCCAATCCCTCCCAGCATCAGAGTCTTTTCCAATGAGTCAACTCTTCACATGAGGTGGTCAAAGTACTGGAGTTTCAGCTTTAGCATCATTCCTTCCAAAGAAATCCCAGGGCTGATCTCCTTCAGAATGGACTGGTTGGATCTCCTTGCAGTCCAAGGGACTCTCAAGAGTCTTCTCCAACACCACAGTTCAAAAGCATCAATTCTTCAGCGCTCAGCCTTCTTCACAGTCCAACTCTCACATCCATACATGACCACAGGAAAAACCATAGCCTTGACTAGATGAACCTTTGTTGACAAAGTACTGTCTCTGCTTTTGAATATGCTATCTAGCTTGGTCATAACTTTCCTTCCAAGGAGTAAGCGTCTTTTAATTTCATGGCTGCAGTCACCATCTGTAGTGATTTTGGAGCCCAGAAAAATAAAGTCTGACGCTGTTTCCACTGTTTCCCCATCTATTTCCCATGAAGTGGTGGGACCGGATGCCATGATCTTCGTTTTCTGAATGTTGAGCTTTAAGCCAACTTTTTCACTCTCCACTTTCACTTTCATCAAGAGGCTTTTGAGTTCCTCTTCACTTTCTGCCATAAGGGTGGTATCATCTGCATATCTGAGGTTATTGATATTTCTCTCGGCAGTCTTGATTCCAGCTTGTGCTTCTTCCAGCCCAGTGTTTCTCATGATGTACTCTGCATATAAGTTAAACAAACAGGGTGACAATATACAGCCTTGACGTACTCCTTTTCCTATTTGGAACCAGTCTGTTGTTCCATGTCCAGTTCTAACTGTTGCTTCCTGACCTGCATACATATTTCTCAAGATGCAGATCAGGTGGTCTGGTATTCCCATCTCTTTCAGAATTTTCCAGTTTATTGTGATCCACACAGTCAAAGGCTTTGGCATAGTCAATAAAGCAGAAATAGATGTTTTTCTGGAACTCTCTTGCTTTTTCTATGATCCAGCGGATGTTGGCAATTTGATCTCTGGTTCCTCTGCCTTTTCTAAAACCAGCTTGAACATCAGGAAGTTCACAGTTCACATATTGCTGAAGCCTGGCTTGAGCATTACTTTACTAGCGTGTGAGATGAGTGCAATTGTGCAGTAGTTTGAGCATTCTTTAGCATTGCCTTTCTTTGGGATTGGAATGAAAACTGATGAAGGTTGATAAAAGGAGAGATTACATTAAAAAATAATAATAAATGGTAAGGAACAGGAAAGCAAAGCTAAACGAAACAGCAGCTCTAATTTATTTCTGTGTGAGAGTCTCAGCTCCCCTTAACTGTTTTCCTGTTTTGGCTCTTCAAATCCAGCCTAAGCTAAAATGAAGAGGTATGGGAGATACAGTTACGCATACGCACTGTTCCCAAAGACCCCAGTAGGGTAAAGACCAAAAGGAAGCAAAACTAAAAGAAAATAAAACAGGAGAGCTGGGTTCAATCCCTGGTTTGGGAAGATCCCCTGGAGAAGGGAATGGCAGCCCACTCCAGTACCCTTGCCTGGAGAATCCCATGGACAAAGGAACCTGATGGGCTACAGTCCATGGGGTCGCAAAGAGTAGGACACGGCTGAGCCACTTTCACTCACTCATAAAAGCAGGTTTATTTGGAGAGATGCACCCTCCACACACAGACTTTGAGCTGTCTCAGAAGGCTGGTGTGCCCAGGATGTAGGGGTGGCTAGTTTTTATGGGACTTGGGCCACTGCCCACATTTTTGCTTTTTGTGGGCAGCTTCAGAACTGTCATGGGCCTAGTGGGTGTGTCATTTAGATGCTAATGGGTTACAATGAACAAATAATGTGGGTCAAACTCTCCTAGAAGTCTAGGCTTCTGCCATCTTGGGCCTAGTTGCCTCTAACCAGTTAATGTCATATCCTGTTCTTAATGGCAGTGCCTTCCACCCTTCCTTCTTGTCTCACCTCCAGGCTTCAGCTCTTATACTAAATGTGGCTTTTCTATTAGTTGAGCTACAAAGCCTTTTTATTTTTGTCTGAATTAAAGTTTTTATAGATAGATATGAAAAGTATAAGTCTAATCCACATTAAAAGAGGCTCTAGTCCTAAATGCTGTTATTTTAGTCCTTCTTTTTAAGTTTCTGTAAACTGCAGAAATTTTGCAACAAGTACTTCTTATTAAAGACTGCTCCTATATGTCCTTCTTATGTCTGCCCTATATGATACCTTCATGCGAAGAGTTGACTCATTGGAAAAGACTCTGATGCTGGGAGGGATTGGGCGCAAGAGGAGAAGGGGACGACAGAGAATGAGATGGCTGGATGGCATCACTGACTTGATGGACGTGAGTCTGAGTGAGCTCCGGGAGTTGGTGATGGACAGGGAGGCCTGGCGTGCTGTGATTCATGGGGTCGCTAAGAGTCGGACGTGACTGAGCGACTGATCTGATCTGATCTGATCTGAGCAATGAGAATAACACATTAAAAGAGACACTAGACATTCAAAATGAGAATAAATGGAATATATTATTAATAAATAAAGAGTACTTGCAAGTAACAACAGAAAATACAAACATTTGAATTGAAAAATGTGCAAAGGATATGACATAAAACGACCAAGAAAGGGGATTACTGGATCATGAAAGTGGAGCCTTCATGAATGAGATTACTGCCCTAATAAAAGGGACCCCAGAGAGCTCTCTAGCCCTCTCTCCCCTCTCTGCCATGTAAGGATATAAGAAAACACTCTATAACCAAAGAGTATCCTTACCAGAAGCAGATTATGCTGGCACCTTGATCTCTGGCTTCCAGCCTCTAGAATTGCAAAACATGTTTTTGTTGTTTATAATGCACCTTGTCTCATTCTGTTTTAACAGTCCAAACACACTAAGACCAGAAGATACACCAATTTTACCTACAAAATTGAGAAATACTCACTTTGTAATACCCAGTGCTAGCTTGGATGCAGGGACCTCCAATACTCTCATGAGCTACAGGTAGGGCAAGAATATAGTCTCAGTTTTTCAACTGGCAGTATGTTTGCTCTCCTTACAAATGATTACAAGCACTGACTGATTAATTCAGTTTGCAGAAATCAATCCTAAGGGAATAGAAAAAAAGAATATGCATAAAAGCTTAGATATGATTTAATAAGAAAAATGCAAAACTAATCCTCAGTCAAAGGTAAATGGTGGTGGTGGTTTAATCGCTAAGTCACGTCCGACTCTTACAACCCCATGTATCACGTCCGACTCTTACAACCCACGGACTGTAGTCCGCCAGGTTCCTCTGTCCATGGGATTTCCCAGGCAAGAGTCCTCGAATGGGTAGCTATTTCCTCTTCCAGGGGATCTTCCTGACCCAAGAATCGAACCTGCATTTCCCATATGTTGAAAATGGATAACCAACAAGGACCTACTATAGCACAGGGAACTCTGCTCAGTGTTATGTGGCAGCCTGTATAGGAGGGGGGTTTGAGGTAGAATGGATGTATGTATATGTATGGCTGAGTCTCTTTGCTGTCCACCTGAAACTATCACAACATTGTTACATAAAATGTTTAAAAAAAAATAAGAGTTTCAAGTGTTATACACTGACACCATCACAGGAGGCATTGCAGAGTCCTAGAAATTGTTAGGATAACATGTGGAGTAATGTCTTCCATAAATTATGATACAATTTGCCAGTGCACCTTTGACTGATCCAAATTTGACAAATATGGCAGCCCAAGGGTAGAATATTGTGAGTTGAATTTACAGTATACATCATAGACATGTAAGAAGTAACCTATTTTATAAAAATGATATGTAAGTTGAAGCCAGATCTACAGAAGGCAAGGAGTGTGGACATGAGATGTGCAGGTCAGTGGAGACAAACCAGCTCTTTCCAAAGAGCTCAGAATGAGAAGGGCTTTTCCATCACTCACTCTTTCCAAATCTCTCAGAACAAAACCATAGCAGATCATTCTTTCAGGCAACCATAAAGGTGGTGAGTTCCCTGCGCTGACAGTATATTTATTGGATCAAACAGAAGCTATTGAATTTTCAGTCTATGTGGTAGATATTGGGGATAGAGCAGTGGACGAGATAGAAACTGTCTTCACTCTCAAATGTGGTACATATATGCAACAGAATACTACTCAGCCATAAAAAAGAACAAAATAATGCCATTCGCAGCCGTATGGATGCAACTAGAGACTATCGTATTAAGTGAGGTAAGTCAGAAACAGAAAGATAAATGCCATATGATATAACTTACATGTGGAATCTAAAATACAACACAGATGAACTTATCCACAAAACAGAAGCAGACAGAGAACAGATTTCTGGTTGCCAAGGGGCAGGAGTTGTAGGGGAGGAGTGGATTGAGAGTTTGAGATTAGCAGATGCAAACTGATATACAAGATGGATAAACAACGATGTCCTTCTGTATAGCACAAGGAACTATAGCAATATTATGTGATAAACCAGAATGTTAAAATTTTTTCTATATAAATGTGTATACATGCACATAAAATACTATCTTACTCTCAAGAAAAGTACATTCTAATGAAGGAGACAGCAGGTGACAGGGCAATAAATAATGTAACTTCATATTGCACTAAGGGACATCTAAAAAATAACAATATATCAGTTAGGGTGTGTTTAGCTGCAAGTAAGAGAACTAACCAACACAACAAATTAATTCAGTATCTTACTTCTCTTGAAGTGACAGTCAGGGTTGGTTGTGACTCCATGTATCATTAGGGACCAGAGATTTCAGAGTCTGCTTTTCTGTGCTCCTTGTGGTCTCCATCCTGTGAACGCACGACCTCTGCCCCCACTTCATAGTTCTCTGTTGGCTCCCAGCCTCTATAAGGCCACTTAGGTTTGTCCACTTTTAGATGGGAAAGATCAGTTACTTGATGAGTAGCTGATCCTAATCTCATGGGTGCCACAGTGGCCAAGAACAAAGGGAGTTTTGGCTGGGATAGTGTAGCTTCATGTGCTCACTGACAAAGTCTAAGGATGCTGAGTTTCCCATTGATACCGTATGCATTTGAAACAGTTGATCAATTAATTTGCCTTCAAATACAGGGACAATGAAATGCTCGTGAGACGAAAGCTTAGCTCTCTCTTATGAAGAATATGATATGTCATTAACCTTAACAAAAACAAATAGTATTTTTATAAAGCATTGAAAATATTCATTTGACCTCCTAATAAGCAAGAAAAATGAATTGTGATTTTTAAAAATTTGGTTTTTTGATGTATAGTTTATTTACAGTGTTAGTTTCTGGTGTACAGCAAAATGATTCAGCTTTATATATATATATATATATATAGTTTTTCATATTCTTTTTTACTATTGCTTATTATAGGATATTGAATACAGTTCTCCGTGCTTCACAGTAGGATCTTGTCATTTATTCATCTGCATATAATATTTGTGTCTGTTAGTGACAAACTTCTAATCTATCCCCTCCCCCTTGACAATCACAACTCTGTTCTCTGTTTCTGTGAGTCTGCTTCTGTTTCCTAGATAACTTTATTTTTGTCATATTTTACATTCCACATATAAGTGATATCATACCATATTTATCTTTATCTCTCTGAACAGTGTTTTGATTAGAATTACTTTTAATGAAAAGTTTAGATACCTAGACAATTGTATTTATTTTTTTCATTCTTTGGGCTTTGTTAGCTTTAGAGCTCAAATTATAGGAATAAAAATTATAGGTCAGTCAAGAATAAGAATGGATGGGTAAGCATTTTTTACCTTCAAAGGCACTTGAGTATGTGAAACACAAACTTAAAAAAAGTTTAAATTAGATACCTTTACTTTCATTCTTATAGTCGCACTTGTAGAACCAAAAGCTAATTCTTTTTTTGTTTGTTAAAATACAAAAACAAAACAAAATTAAACACACTAATAAAATATTAATAAAGCAAGAAAATCTAATCTCTCTGAAGGTTTGGAAATATCATGATACTATTATGTTTTGTTATCTTAACTCATGGATAAGGACAGATATAACCCACCTGTCACCTACTGATTATTTAAAAAATAATATTAACTAAATTTTAAAATAATATTAATAATCCTAACCTAAAAATCCACAAGCTCAGTGTTCAAAGTACTGATATTCTAGATCACATATCAATTGTTGTTAGAGTTGTATATTATTGTTAGGTGGTCTTCCCTGTTAGCTCAGATGGCAAAGAATTTGCCTGGATTGTGGGAGACCCAGGTTTGATCCCTGATTCAGAAAAATCTCCTGGAGAAAGAAATGGCAACCCACTCCAGTATTCCTGGCTGGAGAATTCCATGGACAGAAGAGCCTGGTGGGCTACAGTCCCCGGAGTCGTGAAGAGCTGGACATGACTGAGCGACTAACACTTTCACTTTATGGCTAGGCATTATAAATCATTTGGTTTGAACAGTGTCAACAGCCGTAACAAACGGATAGCAAGGCTAACCCTTTTTTTAATTTTTATTTACTGTTTGTTTTTTAATGTGCTGGGTCCCTCTTGCTGTGTACGGGTTTTCTGTAGTTGTTGGGAGCGGAGGTGCACTCTTCAGCTGCAGGGTGTGGACTTATTGCCGCGACTTCTCTTGCTTCAGAGCACAGGCTGTAGGTGCCCAGGCTTCAGCAGTGGTGGCTCGCAAGCTCTAGAGTTGTGGTGCACAGGCTGAGTTGCCCCTCATCATGTGGAATCTTCCCGGGCCAGGGCTCAGACCCTTGTTCCCTGCACTGGCGGGTGGATTCTTAACCCCCGGACAACCAGGGAAGTCCAGCGTGGCTGGACTTGAAAGTGCACAGTTGGGATAAAATTGTCACTTTGTGATTCCACACAGGGACTCACCCATCACCTTTTTTACCACCTTCAGAAGATTTTGCCTCTCTCTTCCTTCCCAGAAAATTTGCTCATGGCTTGATATGGGGGCCAGTTTCACCACCCAGTTTCGACAAGCTTATCCTTAGAAAAATTGAATGTGGTATAGTTGTAGGTATCAGACCATCTCTCATCAACTCATTAGTTAATATAAATAACTAGCATGTCAAATGATCAAGATTCTTGGGATGCAATCACAGGCATTTTTTACGTAGCTCACATTGTCCCTGTAAAGAGGGCAAACTCTTTCCTTGGCCCATGCTCTTCTGGCGGTCCTTGTCAGCCAAGTGGGTTGTCAAAATATCACCACACTTCTGCATGGATTGATAGCAGCCATCTGCCTTGACTGTGCTCTGCCATCCACTGCCAGCTAGTGACAGGACCCCCTGACTTTTCCGCAGTAACCTCCCTCCATTTCTCCATGTCTCAGCCGCTAAAAAGGACAAATGGCCCCCTAGACTGTGTTCCAGCATTTATAGTGACCAGTCTCAGTGACTGGTGCCCATGTCATACTGGTCATTAACTATTTTGAATATTAATTTTATTTTTCTGTTGGTTTACTGAACTTGAGTCATATTGTTTGGATATCATCAGTGTGGGATTCCTAGGAATAGGTGAAGAAAAGCAAACAGAGCCTGTGTGGTGAAGCCAGCCTGCCAGTCCCCACTAAGGCACTAACGAGAAGCCTCTTTTGCCCAGAACCCCAGATCTCAAAGATGTAAGAGAAATGGAGGCACAGCCTGCCATTTAGTTCTTGTTGTGACAGATCAGAGTCCTCACCCCAAAAACCGTGTGTGGCCTTATTTGGAAATAGGGTCTTTGAGGATTTAACCAAGTTAGGATGAATTCATACTGGATTAAGGTGGGCCATACACCACATGACTGGTGTGTTTATAAAAGGAGGACATTGTGAAGCCTGAGGCACACACAGGAGATGCCATGTGAGGATGGGAGGCAGGAATTGGAGTAATGCCTCTACAGACTAAGGAATGCCAAGAATGGCCAGCAACCACCAGACACTAGGAAAGGAAAGAAAGGATCCCCTCTGGAATATCCTGAGAGACATGGTCCTTTGGAAACCTTGACTTAACTCTTGTAGCCTCTAGAGCTCAGAAAGTAAGTTTCTATGGTTTGATAAGCTTCCCTGATAGCTCAGTTGGTAAAGAATCCTCCAGCAATGCAGGAGACCCTGGTTCGACTCCTGGGTCGAGAAGATCTGCTGGAGAAGGGATAGGCTACCCACTCTAGTCTTCTTGGGCTTGCTGGTGGCTCAGCTGGTGAAGAATCTGCTTACTTGCGATTGAATGGGACTTCTCTACCCTAAGCACACCCTAATTTAAGCACAACTGAATTTAATACTTTTGGGGCATTTCAGTGACCACTGCTTTATAAAATTGCTTTGTTTATATGAGTATCCACAATTGTCCTCCTGTTTTTTACCAGAGTCATTTAAGTCACATTAAGTCAATATCAGAAAAGTCCTATTTTGGTGAACACTTTTCAGTGTATATGGTTCTAAAGAAGAGAAAATACTTTGTCCAATATTTTCCACGTAATTGCTTAAGTTATTAGGTGATAGTAGTTCGCCAGTAGCCCGTCTCACTTCCACAGTGTATTATATCAGTTGTTGAGTTGTTCTGTGTCTTAATTCTCATGAATTCTGGCATTAAGTCAATGTTAGGATAGATCCATTAGCTTTTTCTAGTTACTGTTAATGAGCTGAGTTAAACAAAGCCAATATTCTGCACTATTGATGGAGAGTAATTAATCACTTTATTCATCCATATGTGTAAATGAAGTCATGCCATTACTAAGCACCCAATAAACATCTGGTGTCAGTGTGGAATAAATGGATTAAATGGAAGGAAACCTATGTTTGTCCAATGCATGCTTTTTGTTAAGCCCACTCATTAAATTTTTTATTATAATACTTAAAAATCATACTCAAATTTATGCTGTTGAGAACTAACAGATCGAATTTGAACCTGGTTTATTTTGTGATTTCCAAATGAAAAATAATTCCTTTGTTGTACAGTTGTCTCATTCTCATTGTTTAGAGTGCTGGTAAATTGTCACATTTGGTTAGGTTTTCTTAGGGTTTGACAGTATATAACTTAAGGGAAGTCATGCCAAATCCTTTGACTGTGTGGATCACAATAAACTGTGGAAAATTCTGAAAGAGATGGGAATACCAGACCACCTGACCTGCCTCTTGAGAAACCTATATGCAGGTCAGGAAGCAACAGCTAGAACTGGACACGGAACAACAGACTGGTTCCAAATAGGAAAAGGAGTACGTCAAGGCTGTACATTGTCACCCTGCTTATTTAACTTAAATACAGAGTACATCATGAGAAACGTTGGGCTGAAAGAAGCACAAGCTGGAATCAAGACTGCCGGGAGAAATATCAATACCCTCAGATATGCAGATGACACCACCCTTATGGCAGAAAGTGAAAAGGAACTAAAAAGCCTCTTGACAAAAGTGAAAGAGGAGAGTGAAAAAGTTGGCTTAAAGCTCAACATTCAGAAAACGAAGATCATGGCATCTGGTCCCATCACTTCATGGCAAATAGATGGGGGAACAGTGGAAACAGTGGCTGACTCTATTTTTTTGGGCTCCAAAATCACTGCAGATGGTGATTGCAGCCATAAAATTAAAAGACACTTGCTCCTTGGAAGGAAAGTTATGACCAACCTAGATAGCATATTGAAAAACAGAGACATTACTTTGCCAACAAAGGTCTGTCTAGTCAAGGCTATGGTTTTTCCAGTTGTCATTTATGGATGTGAGAGTTGGACTGTGAAGAAAGCTGAGCACCGAAGAATTGATGCTTTTGAACTGTGGTGTTGGAGAAGACTCTTGAGAGTCCCTTGGCCTGCAAGGAGATCCAACCAGTCCATTCTAAAGGAGATCAGTCCTGGGTGTTCATTGGAAGGACTGATGTTGAAGCTGAAACTCCAATACTTTGGCCACCTCATGGGAAGAGTTGACTCATTGGAAAAGACTCTGATGCTGGGAGGGATTGGGGGCAGGAGGAGAAGGGGACGACAGAGGATGAGATGGCTGGATGGCATCACTGACTTGATGGACATAAGTTTGGGTCAACTCCAGGAGTTGGTGATGGACAAGGAGGCCTGGCGTGCTGCAATTCATGGGGTCGCAAAGAGTCAGACATGAATGAACAACTGAACTGAACTTAAGGGAATATAAGGACAAGTAAGAAAATAGATCATCAAATATAGGAAAATAAATATAAAAATTTGGAAGCTAATTTCTAATTATGGAATTTAAATTCTATAATTAGAAATTTAAACATATATGTATATATATACAGATGCAGATACAGATAAACACACGTATATATGATATATATATATCATATATTGAATAATATAAAATAATAATAATATGTTACATATGTGAAGACTGAAGTCAGAGTCTGAATTTGTTGTCATAAGAAAAGAAAAGGTGGCTTGTGTTGTATCCCAGTGTATTTTCATTGGGTCACATCAATGGCTTTTCTTCATGTGTGGATATAAATCAATATATACTTTGTTTATATCCATCATGGTATATATCATGATTGCAGTTCCATAAGCTATTTCTCCCTCCCTGTTATGCTAACTCAAGTCCTTTTCTTTCAGAAATAGTTTAGGTTCAAAGCCAGAACACAATACTTCTGAATTTACTGTACATTCACCCCCCTGAGCAGTAAGTCTTCAGCAGAGAGAAACACATTTTCTGAAACTATTTGGTATGTACAATAGGGAAATCTTAAAGTTTCGTCAAACTAAGTCTTCTTTCTTCTACCAATGGTGATTGAGGAATCGTTTAGTTATTACGTCCTGTATTTAATCATCTAATGCAGTTAATTTTCTGTGCATATTTGTTCAGTGTCAGTGTTAATTTTTTTTTCCTAATAAGGAGTCACTAAGCCAAATCTTTAACAAACTAATTAAATAACTCAAAGGTACATGAATAAGAAATTCTAATTTGCCAACCTATACAATACATATCTGTGTCTTAACCTATATAGTTTTATACAACAAATGAGTTAGAGAAAAAACATCAACACACAACCTACTTTAATGACATACATGTTTTGTTTCCATGTTCTGTATGTTGGACCACATAGACTGTATCTGGTGTGTAGATGTACTTACACCTTTTTCATGGTTATTTCTTGGAAGCTATAGAAGAGAATTCCATCGATATCTCTTCATTAGAATATGTAAATAGTCAGCTATTGTTAAACAAAAGAACAGATTGATGGTATTTTTACACTTATAAAATCTAGATTCAAATTTGAGATACTGTAATGGTAAAGACATGAAAGAATGAACAATTATCAGCATTATGTCAAACTTTTACCTGTAAGGTGCATTATAAAGAAGGAAACAATAAACCAGTGAAAAGTCCAACTGTTTTCTCTTGCTAAATTGAATTTGATCAGAAAAAAAAGCAAATTCAGCCAATTATATGTACATATGTGGAGTTTGGGGCTTCCTTGGTAGTTCAGCTGGTTAAAAGTCTGTTTGCAATTCAGGGGACCCTGGTTCAAATCCTGGCTTGGGAAGATCCCCTGGAGAAGGGATTAGGCTACCCACTGCAGTATTCATGGGCTTCCCTGGTGGCTCAGGTGGTAAAGAAACTGCCTGCACTGTGAGAGACCTGGGTTTGGTCCCCGGGTTGGGAAGGTCTCCTGGAGGAGGGCATGGCAACCCACTCCAGTATTCTTGCCTGGAGAATCCGAGAGGAGCCTGGAGGGATTGCAAAGAGTCAGACACAACCGAGTGACTAAGTACAGCACATGTGGAGTTTTAATATTATGGAGAATTAATTTTATAATTCTTTTGAGGCAAATAGGGATAACAGAAATGTAGACTTACTGTGTGCTTTGTAAGGGAGGCAGAGTATATTTTTAACATTCTAATATATTTGGACTTAATTTGTATTTAATTTATTGATCTTATATATTCCCATATTTTATGAAATTAGGAAGTTGACCTATTGAGAGTTTTCAGTTTGTATTTGATTGTGTAATTTAATCTTAATACAAAACTCAGTTGTTTTTGGAAAGCTTCATATGACCCATAGTTGAACTTTTGTCAAACTATTTTGGGAACGGAATTTGTAAAATTAATTTAGAACACCAAAACACTTTTATTGTTTGTCTTCACAATGCTACCTTTAGAAATCTGATTAAGGAAAAGTGTCAAAATTTTACAGTGATTAATTACAGCAATAAGATACATTTATACTTATATACTGATATATCTATGCTGCTGCTGCTGCTGCTAAGTCGCTTCAGTTGTGTCTGACTCTGTGCAACTCCATAGACGGCAGCCCACCAGGTTCCCCCGTCCCTGGGCTTTTCCAGGCAAGAACACTGGAGTGGGTTGCCATTTCCTTCTCCAATGCATGAAAGTGAAAAGTGAAAAGTGAAAGTGAAGTCTCTCAGTCATGTCCAACTCTTAGCAACCCCATGGACTACAGCCTACCAGGCTCCTCTGTAGATTTTATTAAAGTAAATATACAATCAATGATCAAATATGAATAATGAATGATCAAAAATGAGTAACTTTAAAATGTTTTAGTACATCTATAATGGACTGGTTCAGTTCAGTTCAGTCTCTCAGTCATGTCTGAATCTTTGAGACCCCATAAACTGCAGCACGCCAGGCTTCCATGTCCATCACCAACTCCCACAGCCTACTCAAACTCATGTCCATGGCATCAGTGATGCCATCAACCATCTCATCCTCTATCATCCCCTTCTCCTCCCACCTTCAGTCTTTCCCAGCATCAGGGTCTTTTCCGATGATTCAGTTCTTCACATCAGGTGGCCAGAGTATTGGAGTTTCAGCTTCAGCATCAGTCCTTCTGATGAATATTCAGTACTGATTTCCTTTAGGTAACTATTACAAGTTATTTCTTTACAGGCTAAAGTGAAAGTGTTAGTTGCTCAGTCGTGTCCAACTCTTTGCAACCCCATGAACTGCAGCCTGCCAGAATTCTCCAAGCAAGAATACTGGAGTGAGTGGCCATTCCCTTCTCCAGGGGAATCTTCCTGACCCAGGGATCAAACACAGACTTCTGCATTGCAGGCAGATTCTTTAGTGTCTGAGCCAAAGACCAGGAGAAATGCTAACAAAATAGCAGCAAGTAATAAAGGAGTCTGGTTTTAATTCTGTAAAGTATAAATAAAAAATAATAAACATTAATGGATCATAGAGGAAGAAAATGCAATGAAACATTCCCAATGATTGCCTCTGACTTACATGATTAATGTGATTTTATCTTTTTTTAACTTTACTGAATTTCTTACTTTTTACATTAATGTGTATTACTTTTATTTTTTAAAAGTCTTAAGAAGTAATCAAAAGAAACTGCATTAAAAGGCACACAAAAGAATGTCATCCCTGACAAGTTTGGAAAAAGACTAGATTAGAAAGCCACATGGGTCTATTTGCTACTGCAATTTTTATGTCAGATATTTAAAGATGAAAAAAAGCATATGGTAATTAGGGCCCAGAATTATGCTAATAGAAGCACATATTGGAGAAAATATCTTGTTAATAGTCACATTAACTGATGATTAAAGAAGAAGACAGTTTGACTGATAGACTTCCCCCAGACATGGTAACAGAGCTGAGCTGTTGCCCCAGCTCCCACCACTTGTTGGAGATTCGCACTGTTTTTCTCATTTTTAATTGTCAATATAATGAGCTCAGTAATAAACGGCTTGATGAGCAGTTTTTACACCTATAGCATGTCTGCTCTATGCAACTGAAATTAAATGTTACAAGATCATATACATAGTTGTAAGAAAAATTCTAAAATGTCACTAGTTTATTCATTATTAAGGCTATGACACATTTCAGTGACAAACACAATTAATTCCTAAGCTGATATTGATGTCTCATTTTTTTAAACTTTGTCTTAAAACACAACTATCATCCTTTAAAAATAATCAATATAACTATAATACATTATGTTTTCAGCTATCTAAATGAACAAAAACATAGTCTTCTAAATCCAAAACACTACCTTTCTGGGCAGCATTATGGGTATTTTCATTATAGTTTATATCATTTCTTGAAGGATAATTAGGCTTTGACAAATATATATTCTTACTCTGCATGCTTATATTCACATTAGATTTGTTTGCATACTAATGTGCTCAGCATGTGAAAGCTAAAAGATAGTTGACAAATGTATAGATAAGAGGGCTTTAGGAATAACTTTATCCATGCTCTCTTGAAGTTAAGTTTCAATTTGAGAGAGAATATATCTGTTTTTGCATAATATTTTCCCAATGTATACTTCCTTTAGCATAAATATATAAAAATATACATATTAGCCTCCTAACATCCTTCTCTCATTGAATATTGGTACCTATATTTTATAATGTTGCAATTATGAGCATTTCCAAATAGTTGTTGCAATTTAAAATATATTTGAGCCTTCTCAATTTCTGAATATAAGGCTAGATTATTTTCCAATATTTCTCATTAGGGGATTGTCTAGAGTCAACATGGTCTCATCCAATAATAGTACCTAAGAATTTGGAAATACGTTTTATTTGTTCGGAGCTTTTCATAGGAATTCCAATATTCTCAAGGTAAATTGCCTGTCTTATTAAACAGTTTAAGAATCCCACACACTAGGAACAAAACCTATCACAGCCCACTACTGTTAGTTGTCTAGGAAAGTAAAATTGAGGGTGAGGAGAATAAAAACCTACATCATTTCTTTTTAAGTTTGAGATAAAATGAAGCATCACTTGCAGGAAATTTTGGTGCAGGAGATAAGCCAATTTTTTCCATTTCATGGCAGAGAGATGGAGAAAAAATGGACACAGTGACAGACTTTATTTTCTTTGACTCCAAAATCACTGCAGACAGTGACTGCAACCAGGAAATTAAAAGACATTTTCTCCTTGGAAAGAAAGCTATGACAAGCATCGGTTCAGTCTCTCAGCTGTGTCTGACTCTTTGCAACCCCATGGACTACAGCACACCAGGCTTGCCTGTTCATCATCAACTCCCAGAGCTGGCTCAAACTCATGTCCATCAAGTTGGTGATGTCATCCAACCATCTCATACTCTGTTATCCCCTTCTCGTGCCTTCGATCTTTCCCAGCATCAGGATCTTTTCCAAGGAGTTACTTCTTCTCATCGGGTGGCCCAAGTATTGGAGTTTCAGTTTCAACATCAGTCCTTCCAATGAATATCCAGGACTGATTTCCTTCAGGAGACTGGTTGGATATCTTTGCAATCCAAAGGACTCTCAAAAGTCTTTCCAACACCAGAGTTCAAAAGCATCAATTCTTCAGCGCTCAGCTTTCTTTATAGTCCAACTCTCACATCTATACATGATTACTAGTAAAACCATAGCTTTGACTAGACGGACCTCTGTTGGTAAAGTAATGTCTCTGCTTTTTAATATGTTGTTTATGTTGGTCATAGCTTTTCTTCCAAGGAGCAAGTGTCTTTTAATTTCATGGCTGCAGTCACCATCTGCAGTGATTTTGGAGCCCAAGAAAATAAAATCTGTCACTGTTTCCATTGTTTCCCCATCTATTTGCCATTAAGTGATGGGACCAGATGCCATGATCTTCATTATTTCAATGTTGAGATTTAAGCCAGCTTTTTCACTCTCCTCTTTCACTTTCATCAAAAGGCTCTTTAGTTCTTCTTCGCTTTCTGCCATTAGGGTAGTGTCATCTGCATATCTGAGGTTATTGATATTTCTCCCGTTCAACTTGATTCCAGCTTGTACTTCATCCAGCCCAGCATTTTGCATGATGTACTCTGCGTATAAGTTACATAAGTAGGGTGACAATAGACAGTGTATTGAAAAGTAGAGACATCACTTTGCTGATAAATGTCTGTCTAGTCAAAGCTATGGCTTTTCCAGTAGTCATGTATGGATGTGAGAGTTGGACCATAAAGAAGACTAAGGACTAAAGAATTGATGCTTTCAAACTGTGACTGGTAAAGACAGCAAGAAGATCAAGCCAGTCAATCCTAAAGGAAATCAACCCTGAATATTCGTTGGAAGGACAGATGTTGAAGCTGAATCTCCAATACTTCAGCCATCTCATGTGAGGAGCCGACTCATTGAAAAAGACTCTGATGATGGGACAGATTGAATGCAGGAGGAGAAGAGGATGATAGAGGATGAGATGTTTGGATGGCATCACCAACTCAATAGACATGAGTTTGAGCAAACTCCGGGATATGGTGAAAGACAGGGAATCCTGGCATGCTGTAGTCCATGAGGTCACAAAGAGCCAGATGAGACTTAGTGACTGAAAAACAACAGAATACCTGCAAAGTTGCTCTTTAATATGCATTAAAATTAAGGAAAGAATATGTAGAGATAAAAGGAAACATGTTAGAATGAGTCATCATCTAAATAATATTTTACTTGAATATTAACAATGAAATCTTTAAGTTTTGGTTAATTTTGAGGAGAAGACCTTGTTCGTGGTTTATCTAGAACAGGTTGGTTTATGTTGTCCTGACATAATTATTAAAAACCAGCCTTCTAGTCTATCAAATAACGTCCCAGTTTGATTCTACTATTACTAATCGTTGCTTCTATTCACTTTATTTATCACATTCTTTTCCATGGTTTTGGGCTTCCCTGGTGGCTCAGACAGTAAAGAATCTGCTTGCCACGCAGGAGACCTAGGTTCGATCCCTGAGTTGGGAAGATCCCCTGGAGAAGAGATTGGCAATCCATTACAGTATTCTTGCCTGGAAAATCCCATGGACAGTGGAGCCTGGTGGGCTACAGTCTATGTGGTCACAAAGAGTCAGACACAATTGAGTGACTAACATATATTAAAAAGAAATTAAAGCAATGAAAGGGAAATAGTGTTTGTCTTCCCCCTTTTGACCAATGAGGATACCAAGAGCTTCTGGCTAACTTATGGGCAGAAGACCCTCTCTGTGTGACTGTTAAAGCCTGTGGGGAGCCTCTCTGCTGCATCACCTGCAAAGGAATCCTCTGTGCCATCTAGGCTTAATTTGCCTAGGAAATGATTTCATGCCAAGTTACCCAAACTGAATGGTGACTAGAAAAGGCATTGCATGGCTTGACGTTCAAGCTCAACAGCATGGAAATGCATGGCTGCTCACAGAGACCTGAGAAGCCCATACTTTAGGTCCCAAGCTTGGCTAGCACAGAAAGTGAGACCTCATTATTGAGCTATCTGTCCTCTCTGTCAGGTGACTTCCCTCTGGGGGAGCGGGTGTGACTGCTGCCTGCTGTAGGTCCTACCAACCAAGGTGGAGTGATTTACATCTCAAAGCCAACATTCCCTGTTTCATTAAGAGCTATCGCGAGTTATTGAACTTGTGTGACTTCTAGGTGTAATCACTTTTTCACAGCTATATTCACTTGCTCTGGGAATGCGAATAAAGGTTAAAGAGAAGAATTATATGTAGATTAGATTTTCCATAAAGGAAGCAAGTCCCTTAAGCAAAATTATGTACTGTGCTTCTTGTATAGTTAAAATTGAAGCATGTCTTTGGGAAAGAGCTAAATCGTGTTTTTCTACATGCTGATTAAATCGTCTGATCACAGCTGGGCAGGAGACAGGAGAGACATGGTTTCCATCCCTGGGTTGGGAATATCTCCTGGAGAGGGAAACGGCAACCCACTCCAGTGTTCTTGCCTGGAGAATCCCATGAATACAGGAGCCAGACAGGCTACAGTCCATCGGGTCACCAAGAGTCAGACATGACTGAGCACACACACAGCAACTGGCCCAAGTAATGACAACATGGGTGATAATGCAAAGAAATCATTTACCATGTATGTGAGACCATCCAAATATTCTTCCTTTGTAAAGCACAGATCACTAAGATTAACTAGGATTATGTTCATTCTTAGTTATTTGCTTCTTTGTACATTCTTTAAATCTCAGAACTTTTTAGCAAGTGTGATTGTGAAACTGAGGACACATTTTTAATATAAAAAGTGAAACTGAAAGTCACTTAGTTGTGTCCAACTATTTGCGACCCTATGGACTGTAGCCTGTCAGTCTCCTCTGTCAATGGAACTCTCCAGGCCAGAATACTGGAGTGTGTAGCCTTTCTCCTCTCCAGGGCACCTTCCCAACCCAGGGATTGAACCCAGGTCTCCCACATTGCAGGTGGATTGTTGACCAGTTCAGCTATGGGACCATGTGTTTTTCTCTACACCATGTTTCTAATACGTGAATAGGTAGTTCATGTACTAGAACCTGGAAACCCCCTACCTATTTTGCAGAAACTTCCACAGACCCTGTCCATTCCATGTGGACTTGCTATTAACAGAGGCATCTCCTTATCAGCTTACCATTGAATCCTTGGTTTCCAAAAGTACCTGGTACAGTTTGGACACTCATACGTATATGTGTTGATTAATTGAATGAATGAAATGAAAAAAATAGCTGAAGTACATGTATTTTGGTAGTTGAATATTCTCAATATACTATAAAGAATGTTTATTCTTTGCCAAACTGGTACTGACAGCCCTTTGAAGTTAAAGATCTCACTTTCCCAGTTTTGTGCTTTTGTCCCAACATTATGCATCTGGCTATTTCCTGTACCTTTGAGATCCTCTTAACCTTCCTCCCCAACCAAACCTCATCAACGTCAGTTATGAATGGACCACAGTGTCTTCCCTCATGTTGCTGGATACACTGCACACATACCCTGAGGTTGCTAATTTGAGATAGAGCAGAACAGCCTGTATTGAATCTACAGTGAGCCACACAGTCACCAATTTTGAGGTCTAGTGCCTCAGACATGGCCTAGACACCTGTAAGCTGGTGATGCTCATGTGAAGTTGATTGTGGGAAATTCTTCCCACAGTCGTCTTTAATCTAGCCATTATACTGCTCAGAAACCTTCCAGAATAAACGCCAAATATCCCATTTGGGGTTTGTCACAAACTGTTTCCAGTGTATCATCTGGGAGCACTGTCCGCTACCCCTTTTGCCCCTTCTTAAAGGCACCTTCTTTGCTTCGGGCACACCAGGATATTGTCCAGCCCTTTAGGGCTTTATTTATCCCAACATTCTCTTTCCTTCATGCTCTCAGTCCCAGCTGTAATCACACTCCCACTATTTGTTCATCCAAAATTCCCCAATCAGCTATGAAATCCATCTCCCATTCCATCTCTTTGTGGACATTTTTGCATTTTCCTCCTTCACACCAAATCCTTTCCAACACTGTGCTTCTAATGCCACCATATCCGAGGCTTGGTCCCTACACAAGCCTGTTCTCTCTGCTGATTCCTGAGCATCTTGAGAGAAGGAGTGCTGTTTATTATATTTGTGCCTTCCAGAGATGGGCACACTGATGGGCATAGATGAGGCACGTTAAGAGGATGCTAGATCTGAACCCACGTCACCTCTTTGGAAAATACTGTCTCAGAAGAAAGCCATGAATCTCTAAATCTAACCTGATTTCTTGTATGAGGAATCAAGAACTGCTATCATGACTGGAAGGGGCCTCCCTGATGGCTCAGTGGTGAAGAATCTGACTGCAATGCAAGAGACGTGGGTTCGATCCCTGGTCTGGGAAGTTCCCCTGAAGAAGAAAATGGCAACCCACTCCAGTATTCTTGCCTGGGAAATCCCATGGGCTGAAGAGCCTAGTGGGCTATAGTCCATGGGGTTGCAAGAAGAGTTGATTAAAACAAACAAACAATCATGAATGTACAGGGCTACTCAAACTCAGTGTTCAATAAAACAAACAGGGAAAAAAGTGAAAGTTTTAGTCGCTCAGTCGTGTCCAACTCTTTGCGACTCCATGGACTGTAGCTCATCAGGCTCCTCTATCCATGGGATCCTCCAGGCAAGAATACTGCAGTGGGTTGCCATGTCTTTCTCCAGGGGATCTTCCTGACCCGGAGACTGGACTTGGGTCTCCCACATTGCAGGCAGATTCTTTACCATCTGAGCCATCAGGGAAGCCATAAGGAAGCAGTTGAATTGGCTCAGTCTTAAAAAGGCTAAAATACATAGTGCTGCTGCTGCTGCTAAGTCGCTTCAGTCGTGTCCGACTCTGTGCGACCCCGTAGATGGCAGCCCACCAGGCTCCCCCGTCCCTGGGATTCCCAGGCAAGAACCCTGGAGTGGGTTGCCATTTCCTTCTCCAAAATACATAGTAAAAATTTAGTAAATTTTGCACTTGTGTACATTGACAAGTACATTATTGAGTTTTTAGAGTGCTTCAGAGTTTCCAGTTGATACTCCTATACATTTTTTACAAAAGGTGAGTTTATTTCAAAATGTTAGGAAAACGTATGACTTCAAACATGGGTAGGTTTAGTATAATAAGCTAGCCCATATTTTTAGATATCCATCATTTTCACTTGTAAGCTAAAATTTTAAGGCATCACTAATGAACTAACAAATAAAATACAGTATTGATTAATTGAGATGTTATTTAATTTCCATTACCTTCATCTTTCAATTTATAAGGGAGTCAAAAGCAGGGAACTAAGAGAGCTTGAAAGTAGTCTCATTTGTGTCATTTTGAAAACGTCATCAAAAAAATGGGTAAAATTTTATTAAGTTCCCTTTTCCAAGTAACAGAGCTAATTTTAACCCCTAATTTGAGATAAAGGGGCAGGTGGTTTACAAATATTTCATTCTTTTTTAATAAATCAGTCAAACATAAAGAATTTAATGAACACCTTTGTAAAGGAACTGATCATTGCAGTTTGCTGAATTCTAGATAAGAAAAATTTGGTAAAGGTAAAAATATCTTCAAATATTGTGCACAATAAATAGCAAATTCCTGTTACTGACATAATCTGTTAAATCTGGTATTTTCTTTTCCAGTAACAAATTAAATTTGTAAATTATGACTCTGCATCCGATTCTGGATTTAGTCCTCCTAATTGAGATATTGCTCTAATAAACATGGGGGTCTAACTGAGGGTAATTTGCTTCTTGATTACTTCCATGGATGGTGAGCTTACTCCATCTCCAATGTAAAACTCCGATCAGAAGGCTGTAGTTGGAGGAAGGTTTCTTTAATGGATGATGTTTTTCTTCTAGTCACCTGCTATACATTGCCCTATCCCCAGAAGGTAACCAACAGTGCTAGTTCCTGAAGGGCAGGAGCTAGGTCTTGTTAGAGGTTGGTTCTCCCCACTCCCCAGCACCAACTAGAGTTCAGTGAAGGGAATGAGTCTCCTCTTCCTGCACAGACAAGTCATTTGAAGGCCCTTACTCTGTCCAGCCAGGTCTTCTTTTTCCTAGTCAGTTCTCTCAACATGCCTCCTACTTAAATCCAATACTATTATTTTAGCTTCATCCTTTAATGAATAATAAAACTCATATTAGTTAACACTCAAGCACCAGGTGGAGAAGGCAATGGCAACCCACTCCAGTATTCTTGCCTGGAAAATTCCATGGGAGGAGCCTGGTAGGCTGAAGTCCATGGGGTCGCTAAGATTTGGACACAACTGAGCGGCTTCACTTTCACTTTTCACTTTCATGCATTGGAGAAGGAAATGGCAACCCACTCCAGTGTTCTTGCCTGGAGAATCCCAGAGACGGGAGAGCCAGGTGGGCTGCCATCTATGGGGTCGCACAGAGTTGGACACGACTGAAGCAATGCAGCAGCAGCAGCAGCAAGCACCAGGACATGTGAACATTTGACACCCAGTGAATTAGAAAGCAAGACCTGGGCCCCCAAGCAGACCCAACCAGAAGAAAAAAAAACTAATCAGACAATAGAACTATGTTCCTCAAGTTGTTTGAATTATTCATTGTGCTCAGTTGCTCAGTCGTGTCTGACTCTTTGTGGCCCCATGGATTGTGGCCTGCCTGGCTCCTTTGTCCATGGAAGTTTCCAGGTAGGAATACTAGAGTGATTTGCCATTTCCTGACCCAGGGATTGAATCTGTGTCTCTTGCATCTTCTGCATTGGCAGGCAGATTCTTTACCACTGAGCCACTTAGAAAACCTTTTGAATTAGAAGAGTTGAAAAAATAAGGTTGACTAGTTGAATGTACTCTCTGAAACCAGTATTTACATTATAAACAGTATGAAATCTAAGATGCAAGGTTGCAGAATAATTCAGTCATGAATATTCTTCAAATATTGGGCTGGCCAGTAAGTTTGTTTGGGTTTTTCTACAAGATGTAACAGAAAAAACTGAAATAACTTTGTGTCCAACCCAGTACAATAGGAATTGGCAAGTGACAGCCCAAGGACCAAATATGGCCTGTTGCCTGTTTCTGTAAATAATTTATGGGAGATCAGCCTCTCCCATGTATTGAGGTGTTATCTGTGATGGCCTCTACAACACAACAGTCCAGTAACCGTGATACAGACCTTATGGCCCCTGGAGCCTAAAACATCTGCCCCTTACCCCTAAATAGAACATCACCCAAAATAGACATTCCTCTCATAACACTAAATAGCTCAGTTATTTCTGCAGTAAACTAGAATATTTTATTTAGATTCATATTAGAGAAAAACCATCTCAAGCAACTTGTCAATAATTGATTTATGTTACACTTGTGCATATTATATTTATTATACAGTTGTCCATGAGATTAGATTAGATGTGCCCTTTACTTGGGGAATTTGCTTTTTCTGTTCAGGTGTACTACACAACATGTTGGAGCCAAGAATATGGGATTCCTTCTTTTCTCAATTATTTTCTAATGTTTAATTATGGAAAATATTAAATGTACAAATAAGATTTTTTAAATGACTTTACAAAGAACATTCATAAACCCACCACCTACATCCTACCTGTAACAGTTTAGTATATTTGATCTATCACATATGTATTCATCTATCCACTTCTCTATTCAAATGCTATTTTCTGTATAACAAATGTTATTTGCTTATTATGCATTTCAGAAGAATCACTGTCATAAGTACACTTCCCCCAAAATACCTCAAGCATGTCAATAACTAGAGTTTAATATTCTTTTCCAGTTCCTATTTTTCCTTTGAAGTGCAATTTATATGCAAGGAAATGCACAAATTTTAAGTGTACTATTCATCAAGTTTCAGTAAACAACACAGGTATGCAACCAAATCTCTGTTAAAATATAGACATTGCTCTCACCCCAGGAAGTCGGTTCATCCACTTCCCAGTAAATCTGTATATCTCCACCCTACTCTCTCAAAGACAACCTTAGGGGTATGTGTGTTTTCCTGCCATCAGTTAGTCTTGCCTGTTCAAGAGTTTCATATTCAGTGAAGCAAAAAGCATATGTTACTTTCCCTGAATCCTCTTTTATTAAGCATGAAACTTCGGGATTCATCCTTGCTGTTGTAGGTACCACTAGTTCTTTCCTTTTCATTACTTAGCAACATCCTATTAGATGAATGAGCCACAGATATTTTTATCTGTTCTCCTATTGTTGAGCCTCTGGACTCTTTCCATTTGGGGGCTACTGTAAACAAAGCTGCCAAGAACATTCTCGTACAAGTCTTCTTGTGTGTGTGTGTGTGTGTGTGTGTGTGTTTTCTTTTATTTTCCTTAGGAAAATACCTAGGTTTTGAACTTCTGGACCACTGAGTAGGTGTGTGTGTAGTTTTATAAGAAACTACACCTGCTCACCTTTCCCCACAGTGATTGCAGAGTTTTACACTTCCACAAAAATATATCAGTATTTCAGTTGCTTCACAACCTTGCCAACATTTGGTAGTGTCAGTATTTTAAACATAGCCATTTGAGTAGATAGGAAGCAGTATTTCATTCTGGTTTTAATTTGCATTTCCCTTGTGACCAAGAGTATTCAGTTCAGTTCAGTCACTCTGTCATATCCGACTGTTTGCAGCCCCATGGACTGCAGCACGCCAGGCTTCCCTGTCCAACACCAACTCCCAGAATTTGCTCAAACTCATGTCCATTGAGTCGGTGATGCCATCCAACCATCTCATCCTCTGTCATCCCTTTCTCCTCCTGCCTTCAATCTTTCCCAGCATCAGAGTCTTTTCCAAGGTCTAACTCAATGAAACTATGAGCCATGCAGTGTAGGGCTACCCAAGACGGACGGGTTATGGTGAAGAGTTCTGACAAAACGTGATCCAATGGAGAAGGGAATGGCAAACCACTTCAGTATTCTTGCCTTGAGAACCCCATGAACAGTATGAAAAGACCAAGAATATTAAGTATTTCTAAATTTTCCTATAGATAATTTTAGCAGAGGTATTTTCCAGTAGTCATGTATTAATGTGAGAGTTGAACCATAAAGAAGGCTGAGTGCTGAAGAACTGATGCTTTTAAACTGTGGTGTTGGAGAAGGCTCTTGAGAGTCTCTTGATCTGCATGAGATTTAACCAGTCAATACTAAAGGAAATCAATCCTGAATATTCATGGAAGCACTGATGCTGTAATTGAGGCTCCAATACTTTGGCCACCTGATGTAAAGAGCCGACTCATTAAAAAAGACCCTGATGCTGGGAAAGACTGAAGGTAGGAGGAGAAGGGGACAACAGAGGGCATGATGGTTGAATGGCATCACTGACTCAATGGACATGAGTTTGAGTAAGCTCTGGCAGATAGAGAGACAGCCCCGTGTGCTGCAGTCCATGGGGTTGCAAAGAGTCAGACACGAATGAACGACTGAACAATTTACCAGTAATAAATTTACTGCTAGGTATGTATTGCTTTCCCGGAGAAGGCAATGGCACCCCACTCTAGTACTCTTGCCTGGAAAATCCCATGGATGGAGGAGCCTGGTAGGCTGCAGTCCATGGGGTCGCAAAGAGTCGGACATGACTGAGCGACTTCCCTTTCACTTTTCACTTTCATGCATTGGAGAAGGAAATGGCAACCCACTCCAGTGTTCTTGCCTGGAGAATCCCAGGGATGGGGGAGCCTGGTGGGCTGCTGTCTATGGGGTTGCACAGAGAGTCAGACACGACTGAAGTGACTTAGCAGCAGCAGCAGCATGTACTGCTTTCCAGGCAGCTCAGTGGTAAAGAATCTATCTGCCAATGCAGGAGATACAGGAGACGTGGTTTCGATCCTTGGGTCTGGAAGCACCCTTGGAGTAGAGAATGGCATCCCACTGAATAATTCCTGCTGGGAAATCCCATGGACAGAGGAGCCTGGTGACCTACAGTCTCTGAGGCTGCAAAGAGTCAGACAGGACTCAGTGACACACAGGCACACATGGTCATCTTAAAACCATGAAAAACTTCATGTGGAGAAAATTCACATCCATTTTCTTTTGCATTTTAAGAGCAGTTTTCGCTTTCAAATTTCATTACAGAGCTAATTTTAATCCCCTTCTTTCCAGAACACCTGATTATTAAAATGCTTATTGTTGCAAAATATATACACACACAGAGACAATCATAGTAATTAGCTCAAAGCAAGGTGCCCCTGTAGTAGTTCCTTCTTTGTATGTTTTTTATTTGTTGGTTGGTTGGGTTTTGGTTTGGGAGAGGTTTCTTTTTGCTTTTTGTTTCATTTGGCTTATTCTCTCATACTCTTTCTCCTTCCAGCAGAGCCTAAATATCAGTGTTCCTTTGAAATGACCACTCTTCCCCTTTCACACGTCTCTTTCGCCACCGCGATACATTAGCAGAAATATTTCCCAGGCTGAATTACATTCTGCACAGCTGAGCTAAAGTGGTGTCTAGAAATGTTAAACTGACTTAAATAAGTTATTGATTTTTATTTTTCTTTCATCTTTAGTTCATATTAGAAATCTGCCATGTCAATACTCTCTTGGCGTTCCCTTTGATTCTGCTGTCCAATTTTATCCTCGTTTTTTTTTAAAGATCAGGCTCAAAACACAGTTCTACCCATATAGTTTCTCTGGTGAATTTCAGTTCTTTTTTGTTTTCTGTAGTCTATGTGGTTCTATGCCAGTGTATGCTAAGTTATAATACTTTCAGTATTATCCACTATCCAATTATAATTTTATACATCATTTCCATTTCAAACAGTATTTTTACTTAGTGTAACAGGCCTTAAGTATTTTACATTTTTTTTTAAAATCTCAACCCCAGAAGCATATTGTATTGAGCAAATCTCGTGTGTATTCACTTGAATTCATTGTAAATTTAAATAAAATAGATGTTTCATTTACTCAGGATACAGTGAAGCAGATAGTTAATGTTTAACCCCCTATTTCTGCAAGTATTTTTCTCTTCAAAACAAGATGCAGGGGGTGGCATGGGGGCGGAGCTCAAGAGGGAGGGTATACATGTATACATGTAGCTGATTCACTTTGTTGAATAGCAGGAACTAACGTGACGCAGTCAAGCAATTGTGTGCTCAGTCGCTCAGTCGCTCAGTCACATCTGACTCTTTTGTGACCCATAAACTGTAGCCCTCCAGGCTCCTCTGTGGCATTTTTCATGAAAGAATACTAGAGCAGATTGCCATTTCCTTCTCCAGGAGATCTTCCCAATCCAGGGATTGAACCCATGTCTCCTGAATTGGCAGGAAGATTCTTTACCAATGAGCCACCAGGGAAGCTCTCATACTATTTTTTGATCTCAGCCTAAAGGCTGAAAAACAATGGTCATTGTAAAGCAATTATACTCCAATAAAAAAATACAGTGTTTAACAGGTTTAAAAAAAAGGCAACACAGAAATACATGTTCCCTTGAAAATTTCAAAGTCAGTCATTAGTTCCATTTCCTTTACTACTGTCAGCTTCCAAGGACTGCTATGTTCTGTGCTATACACACGTTTTCACGATCAGTTACTTTTAATAAACCAGCCCAAACCCTGGTGGCTTTAACATCAAACCTGTTTTTCCTGCTCAAGATCCTGTGGATGAAGAATCCAGGCAAGGTGCATCTGGGTAGTTCTTCTTGTGCATGTTACCATTAAGTGAGGCTGGGCACAAAAGGAAGGTCAGGAAGACCTTCACGTGCCCACCTCCACGTGCCCCTTCTCTTGCCATGTGGCTAGCCTGGGCTTCCTTCACAACTTGGCTGTCATGAGGTAGTCAGACCTTTCATACAGCGTTTTGCTTCCAAAAGCAGCATTCTGTCATGAAGGGATCTACAATTGTATATCTCTGAAGGCCCAGCCCTAAGAACTTATGAGGGTACAGTTATGACTTCTGCTGCATTTCAGTGGTCTAAGAAATCCACTCCAGTGTTCTTGCCTGGAGAATCCCAGGGACGGCGGAGCCTGGTGGGCTGCCGTCTATGGGGTCATTACTGAAGTGACTTAGCAGCAGCAGCAGCAGCAAGCAAGTCATGACCAGTTCAGATTCAAGGGGATGGGGAGAGTAAAAGTCATGCAGTGGCAAGAATTTGCAGCTAACTTTATTCCTCACATTCCTGACATAAGTGTGTCTAGTTTAACTGGCTGGGCTTCCCTGATGGCTTCAGAGCTTAAGAACCCTCCTGCAGTTCAGGAGAGGCAGGAGACACGGATTCGATCCCTAGGGTGGGAAAATCCCCTGGAAGACAAAATGCCAACCCACTCCAGTGTTCTTGCTTAGGAAATCCCATGGACAGAAGAGCTTGGTGGACTACAGTTTTGGGGTCGCAAAAGAGTTGGATATGACTTAGTGACTAAACAACAATATATATAATGAATATCTATCATCTCATCTAGATGCAAAATTAAGAAAATAGTAAAAAAAAAAAAAAAACTTTTTTTTCCTTGTGATAAGAACTCAGGTTTTACTGCCTTGACAACAGCTATATCATTTAGCTCTTTGATTTTTTTTTCTAGTTTGTACTTATTGGAAAATTGCTTTAAATGTTGTGCTGATTTCTAATTATATTTATCATATTGTACCTTACATCCTTCATGATTATCTTTTAACTGTAGGTTTGTACGTTTTGACCACCTTCATACCAGCTCCCTTCCCCACACTGTTGTTCAATCGCTTAGTCACATCTTGACTCTTTGTGACCCCATGGACTGCAGCACGCCAGGCTTCCCTGCCATTCACTATCTCCCAGAGTTTGCTCATACTCATATCCATGGGATCAGTGAAGCTATCCAACCATCTCATTCTCTGTCATCCCCTTTTCCTCCTGCCTTCAATATTTCCCAGCATCAGGGTCTTTTCTAATGAGTCAGTTCTTCACATCAGGTGGCCAAAGTATTGGAGTTTCAGCTTCAGCATCAGTCCTTCCTATGAATATTTAGGACTGATTTCCTTTAGGATGGACTGGTTGGATCTCCTTGCAGTCCAAGGGACTCTCAAGAGTCTTCTCCAACAACCACAGTTCAAAAGCATCAATTCTTCAGTTCAATGCTCAGTCTTCTTTATGGTCCAGCTCTCACATTCTTCATGCATTCCCATGCTACCATCTCTGATAACTACAAATCCTGTCTCTTTTTCTACGAATTTGCTTATTTGTTTCTGAAGTATGTTTGAGTAACAGCACATTGCTTGTTCCTGGTATGCAACATAAGGATTCGATATATACATTTCAAAATGGTCACCACAGTAAGTCTCGTTACTATCAGCTGCTACATAAAAATATTTCACGATGACTGACTATATTCCTGGCACGGTGTGACTCAGTTGTCTTATAACTGGAGGTTTGTACCTCTCATTCTCCCTTATTGTTTCTCTCCTTCTGCACTGCCCTCCCCTCGGGCAAACACCTGTGTGTTCTCTGTATCTATATCTTCACTTCTGTTCAGTTATGTGTTTTCATTTGTTTTGTAGATTTCACGTATAAGTGAAATCATACAGTATTTGTCTTTATCTGACTTACTTAATTTAGCATAACACCTCTAAGTATTATTTTTAAACCATTAACCACTTATACAATAAAGCAAGAGAAGTATATCTTCCCTGACTCTGGGGGAATCAATTTATTCTATTTTATGCTCATTCCAACATTTTATTCCTTTTCATGTATGTGTGTATATATATATATATATTTTAATATTAACTCATGACAGTAAAGTAAATGTGACTTTACTTTCCTGTAGTAGAAATGCAGTTCAACCCCACCAATAACAAGTAAAATGAAAGAAAAAATTATGTTCCTCCTCCTGGACATCTCATTCAACAAGAAAAGAAAGTGAGGACACTTTTTCCTCCAGTTGGGGTAGCGTTTTCTCCTAGTTTGGAAGGAAGGAACTGACAGTCACTCAGTCGTGTCTGACTCTTTGTGACCCCATGGACCTCAGTCCATGAGATTCTCCAGGCCAGAATACTGGAGTGGGTAGCCGTTTCCTTCCCCAAGGGACCTTCCCACCCCAGGGATGGAACCCAGGTCTCCCGCATTGCAGGCAGGTTATTTACCATCTGAGCCGCCAGGGAAGCCCCCTGGGTTGATAATGACGTACACTTTGAGAGGTGTGATGACTGACTTTCTGCAGACTCTGTCTCACTTTTTTGGTGCTTTTAAATCCACACAAATGCTGAGGTCTAATGCTACGTGTTCTGTGAGAAGGACTCATTAGGGTAATTTATTGGGAGTTTGTATGAGTTGGAAATGGGTCCAATAAGAACTAAACCAACACCACCAACTCATTTCATTTAGACCATTAAGCACATTAGGTGATGAAGATTTTGTCAGTTCCCCTCCAGCCAGAATAAACCAACAAATTAAAAATGAAGGATGCCCTCATTGCCTGTGAATTGCCTGAGCTGCTGCATCAAGGCTCCCTCTGGGGTCCTGATTTGCCCTACTGCCTTCAACGTGGAGGCATCGGAAGCAGAACAGGGATGTGCTAATGACAGTGGCCACTGACGAGTTCTGACTGATCTTCATATAATTGTCCCCAATTAGCAACCACTAGGAACACATCATGGAACATTTAAAAGTGAAAATAATGTTTCATTTAATAGGAAGCTTGAGTGAATGAAATATGGCAATGGGCTTAATTAGGGAGAGGGAAATTAGTTTGTTCAAGTCTGTAGGATAAGTGGAATCTAACCATTTTTAAAAAGAGAGATTGTTACAGAGTGGCGTAAAACAGTAGTACATCTGGGAAAGGATGCGTATTCCTCATCTGTGGACATCACCTTGACCCCTACCCCATTATTGTTCTTCAGCCACCCAGTTATGTCCGACTCTCTGCGACCCCATGGACTGCAGCACACCAGGCTTCTCTGTCTTCACTATCTCCTGGAGTTTGCTCAAACTCATGTCCATTGAGCCAGTGATGCCATCCAACCATCTCACCCTCTGTTGACCCCTTTTCCTCCTGCCTTTAATCTTTCCCAGCATCAGGGTCTTTTCCAATGATCCCCTACCTCAAAGAGGAAACATTTTGCCCACTGTGACTTTCCCTTGAATCAAGATATATACTGAGTTTAAGGAAAAAAAAAAAAGGTTATATGTAAATTTAGGTATATAAAATGTAATAAATGTTTTATTGTTTTTATAAGAGGATTTGTCATGGTGCAGCATTTGATAATATGTGTTTTTATTTACTATATGGGGCCACTGATAGCTTAGCAGCTGATTAGTGAATGTTTTTATTCCAGTTGAGGTTGTACAAGTCACAACGTCCACTCAGTAAGTTACTTACTTATTCCAGCAATGCTTTATGACAGAAGTATAACAAAAATCGTAGAGTTCCTGTGTTTTCACAGTGCAATTTGAAGGAAGACAAAATTCAGGGAAATAAAGGGTACACTTAGAATATGAAGTGAACATCCTGCTTTTACTAATTGTGCTGATCTCCAATTGTGAACAAATTTTAACGAGTGCTGGTCCCAGAACTTCCTATTTAGAAATACAGAGATGAGAATGTTATACAGATGAGATGAGGATGAAATAGAGAGATGAGGAGCTGACAGTCTGGCAAAGACAAATGTAAAAACAGATCACCATAGCATGTTTTGATAAGTGATCAGTGTGCTCTTGGGTCTCTAAGGATGCAGAACCTAGATCAGCCTGGATGTCTAAAGCAGTCAGCTGAGGCTAGCTCCTCAAGGTAAGTCGGGGGTCCTTGCAGGCAGAGCGTGCTCTGCAAGGTACCTTGGGCTTTGATCTCAGATAGTGGGCAATCACAGAAGACTTTGGAATGAGGGATTGCCATAATCTAGTTTCTGCTTTGAACAAACATTTGAGAAGGAAATGGCAACCCACTCCAGTATTCTTGCCTGGAGAACCCCAGGGACAGGGGAGCCTGGTGGGCTACCGTCTATGGGGTCGCACAGAGTCGGATACGACTGAAGTGACTTAGCAGCAGCAGTTTCTGATTTAGGATGTTGATTTCAGTGACTGGAGCAAGAAAAGGCGACAGGGATGAAAAGTAGGAGAGAGGCAGTTGGGTGGAGCAGGAAATGAGTGTGAAAGCCACTCAGTGGTGTCCGACTCTTTGCGACCCCATGGACTATAGCCCACCAGGCTCCTCTGTCCATGGTATTCTCTAGGAAACAACGTGACAATATACCAAGAGCACACAGCAGTACAAAGCATAGGTACAGATATGCCTCTTAGTATCTGAAATCCAATGGCTCTCTTATTGAGGAAGAAATACTAATGGGAAAAAAAAAAAAAAAAAAGACAGTGCAATGCCAAAGGAGGAGAAAAGTCAACAAGGGAAAAACAAAGTATAAAATACTGTGAATGAAAACCCTGAAAGACAAATACTTAGTGTTTAGACAAACAGAACCCAAAATAAAATTAGTTATTTGTGAAGTATTACCATGAATCTACACACATTTTAAATGTATTCCTATCTTTTGTATTTTGCATTGAAGTCTTTTAAATTTTATTTAAATAAAAAGCATACTGGAATGCATTGTCATTCCCTTCTCCAGGAGATCTTCCCAACCCAGGGATTGAACCTGGGTCTCCGGCATTGCAGGTAGATTCTTTACCATCTGAGCTCTCCAGAGGTAACTGGTTGATTTTCTTTTTGTGCCTGGGATTTTCACATACATTGTCCTTTAATCCCACAACAGCAAGCTGAGATAGCTCATGTTTGGAGCTGGCTGTGTAATCTGCATTGCCCAGTGCCAAATGAATGTTTCAAGCTTTTTGTCCAAAAAGCAGGAATGGAAATACCATTTAAAGTACTAAAGAGATGCTCAAGGCTTTTTCTTTCTTCCATGGTCTCTCTTGACTTGTCTTCATGTTTTTTATTTATTATTTAATGTCATTCTAAATAAAGAAAAACTAAAATTGCAAATTATTTACATGGACTTTACCATTTATCTGTGTATTGTGCAACCACAGAATCATTGCAAATGTCAATATAAACACATTTAACTTGTATTCAGAATCACAGAAACTACGCAGTTCATATTTTATGGTCTCTACATACATATGTATTTCATTCTTACCAAAACAGTGGAAACACTGCACAAATCTACCTCAGCTGTCATTGTTTCACTTCTCGATTTGTGTGTATTCTACTAATGTTCTTTTTTTTTTTTTTCAATCTGGAACCATATAGGCTTTGAGTTTCTTTTTTTTTTTTCCTTTTTTTTTCTTTTTTTTCTTAATTTTTTTTTTTTTTTTTGTATACATGTGTTCCCCATCCTGAACCCTCCTTCCTCCTCCCTCCCCATACCATCCCTCTGGGTCGTCCCAGCGCACCAGCCCCAAGCATCCAGCATCGTGCATTGAACCTGGACTGGCATCTCGTTTCATACATGACATTTCACATGTTTCAATGCCATTCTCCCAAATCTTCCCACCCTCTCCCTCTCCCACAGAGTCCATAAGACTGTTCTATACATCAGTGTCTCTTTTGCTGTCTCGTATACAGGGTTATCGTTACCATCTTTCTAAATTCCACAATGTTCTTTTAACTAAAGTGTATTCTACCAATTTCTTTTAACTGAAGTGTATTCTACTAATGTTCTTTTAACTAAAGACTGAGGAAGGACTGGAAGGAAATAGAACTGTGGGTTGGCATAACTTCCCTTTCTTTTTAGGTCATCATTTTCAGCATAAATAGTTGGTTTACCTTGGATGAATAACACGAGTAAGAAAGGGTTCCTCTGTGATGAGTTTCCTTGATCATCTGTACTTCTTAAAACATCATGGCCTTCTTGAATCAAAGCAAGTTCTGGTGCAGAGGGAGCAGGGGGCTGTCACACTCTTGCTGACTCGGTTATAAATGTAAGGCATTTACTTTGTACTTGCCTTTGGTCTTCCACAGCCTACCATGAGCCCAGGAGGGCCGGACTGCAGTATTCACATACTACAAATGCAGTGTGTGAAGGAGGCAGCAGGAAATAGAGGACTCCACTCATGAATGTGTTTCATTGTTCTGTTGGATTTCACTTGCAAGATACACGTTCAGAGACAGATTATTGGCAGTTCCAAGGTGTCAGTGGTAGAGTTAAATCAAGCCTGGGGTCCTCTGAGCGTGAGGCCAGTTACAACTGCACAGGTCTCAGGCACATGAAGCTGGTCCTGATAATGTAATCTCAGCACGTGGGAGGAGACTTACATTATCGAGCCGATGTGACTTCTTCCACTTTCCTCTTGGGCAGAGGGAATATTTTTAAATTTATTTTTAATTGAAGAACAATTGCTTTACAATGTTGTGTTGATTTCTGCCATGCAACAACGCGAATCAGCCATGGCAATGCATATGTCCCTTCCCTCTTGAACCTCCCTCCCACCTCCCACCCCACCCAACCCCTCTAGGTTGTCACAGAGCACCAGATTGAGCTTCCAGTATCACACAGCAACGTTGGGCAGAGGGAGTTTGTGATGGTGTTATAGGAAAAAATTATTCAATGATTCTTGCTAAGGAACAGTAAGACTTTATGCAAGGGAAGCTACCAGGATGGGGTTTGTCAGAGAGAGGAGAGATTGGGCTCAGAGGAGCAGGGTGGGGGTCAGTGGATAGAAAGTCACTAAAAGGAAACATCAGGAGGAAGGGAGGAATTCTGGCTGAACAGAGCTAACAGCATTCTGGCTGACCGCTGGCCAGTGATCAGACATCACCTGGGGGTGGATGATGGTGGAGGATAAGAAGCCTGATCAGATATCAAGGGTGATTAGATATCGAGAGTGGGGAATTCTGGTTGCCGCAAGTTAGCCAGATTCTTTTTAGAACTGGACTCTACAGGGAAAGGCATGAGAACCCAAGATTGAGCCTAGTCAAACAGATCCCAGAAGAGCCAAACCAAAGTTTGGTTAAGGGGAGTATCTCTGTCCACAGGAGGACATCCTTCCATCTTCCAGGTTAGAGAGAGAACAAAAAACGAGTTTCAAGAGACATACGCAAATGGAGAATGGATAGGTAGAGGCTAAGGATTTTGAAAACAATTTGGGGAAAGAAATGCTTTAAATTGTTAAGAACGTTAATAGATATTTTTATTTGTTGCTTTAAAAAAAAACTTTTTTATTTTGTATTGAGGTATAACTGATGAACAACAGTGTTGTGATCATCTCAGGTGAATGGGGAAGGATTTCAGCCAAACCTATACAGGTATCCATTCTCCCCCAAAACTCCCCTCCCATCCCGGCTGCCATATAACATTTATTACTTTTGATACATTTAAACAGTTATACATTTGACAGGCAGTACAATTGTTAGTGACACCTTGCATTCCCTGATGGCTCAGCTGTAAAGAATTTGCCTGCAATGCAGGAGATACAGTGTGTCCGAAAGATCCCCTGGAGGAGGAAATAGCAACCTACTTCATTATTCTTGCCTGAAAAATCTTATGGACAGAGGCGACTACAGACTACAGTCCCTGGGTGGCAAAGTCGGACACGACTATGTATGAATATAGCACCTCGGATTCAAATCCTCATTCTTGCTTAAAAGGAAGGCGGGATGATTTGAGAAAATAGCATTGAAACATGTATATTACCATATGGTAATGGTAATGACAAGTCCAAGTTCAATGCATGGAACAGGGCACTCAAAGCCAGTGCATTGGGACGACCCTGAGTGATGGGATGGGGAAGAAGGTGGGAGCGGGGTTCAGGATGAGGGACACATGGATACCCATGGCTGGTTCATGTCAATGTGTGGCAAAAACCACTACAGTATTGTAGAGTAATTAGTCTTCAATTAAAATAAATTAATTAATTTTTTTAAAAAGAAGAGATCAGGACAAATACAGCTGCAATGCAATGGTAAAATGAAAGAAAGTAGAGAGGTTGATCTAGATTTTCAGTTTCAAATATCTGATATTAAATGTTTGAAAATGATTTTTTAATGTATGATTTTTCCCCACTGTAATAAATATAGAAAGAAACTGCCAGATGTAATCAAGAAGACCAGTTTCCATTGAGTCAGGATGAGAGGTGGTGGTTGTCGAAGTCTAACTGGCCCCGTGGTAGCTTCCCTGTGAATTAGCAGGAGGCGAGGAGCGTGTCTGCCACGTGAAAGCCTAACTTTAATGAACCTGCTTCCAGAGAGCCAGCGAATTATATCATTTGAGAGCTCTTAGACTCAGGTAGAATGCATTAGGATGCATTCTTTGCTCTAGTACAGTAAGCCAAAATACTATTTTTACTTTTCCTCATATAGGAAGAGATAGAAATAATAGATGCAGAGCAATACTAAATAATGAAGAACTTTGTATTCTAAACTAAACTATTTATTTGTATTCTAAACCAAACTAAGTATTCCAAACTAAAGAGTTTGCAATTTTTTTTTAAATCTAGGCAATGGATAAGTCATTGCACAATTTTTTAGCAGCAAAAATAATGCAAATTCACCAGAAACCTTCAAACAATACAGTAATACCTCCAGTTTCATAAGTATATTCATATGATTGATGACTATGCCTTTAATAAGGACCCTGGGGGGCTACAGTCCATGGGGTCAGAAAGAGTCAGACACAGCTGAGCAACTAACACACACAGACACACACAAATTAGTTTTATTTAAATTAAAATGGTGTCTTTATTTTATATTAAAATTTAAAGTATAGGGAAGAATTTAAATAAAAAGTAAAAATAGAAAGAAAAGAAAACATGGCATTGGAAGTGGGTATGGGGGCCTGAAGAGCAGAAAACAGATACGATGGATACATTTTCATTGAGAAGCAGCACAGTTCCTTGCATCATATTGGCAGTGAGCAGTCTGATTGGTATATTTTGCTCCAAGGATAATGACGTCATTTACAGAACAAAGCAGAAATGAGCCCAGGGTAGGGTCACCTGAGCTCTGCTTGCCAACAATGAAGAACAAAAATGGATATTCACAAATGGACAGTGGTGTCATTGTTTGTGCTTCCTCTTTACTCCACTATTCTCAATCTTGTTTTAAATCTTATGTATTACATGAGGATAATTGAGTAACTAATTGCATATAGAAAAATCAGTTCAGGGCAAAGAACTAAAGTGAAGCCAAACCTAACCCCGCTGAATTGTTTTCTACTTTTTTACTTTGAAATGATTATAGATTCATAGTTCATAGGGTCACAAAGAGTCAGACACGACTGAGTGACTGACCTGAATTGAACTGATAGATTCGTAGGAAGCCACAAAATAGGATCCACAGAGAAGTGTACTTGAGTACTCCCAGTTCCCGCCAGTGGCAGCATCGTGCATGGCTATGTAGTACAGTAGCATGACCAGGAAATTGACATTGGTACCTTGCAAAGATTTCCCCAGTTTTTCATGCACTCATTTATGCCTGTGTATTCTGTTGTTGCTCAGTCGCTAAGTCATGTCCAACTCTTTGCAACCCCATGAACTGCAGCACGTCAGGCTTTCCTGTCCATCACCATCTCCCAGAGCTTCCTCAAACTCATGCCCATTGAGTTGATGATGCCATCCAACCATCTCATCCTCTGTTGCCCCCTCTTTCTGCTTTCAACCTTTCCCAGCATCAGGGTCTTTTCCAGTGAGTCAGCTCTTCACATCAGGTGGCCAAAGTATTGGAGCTTCAGATTCAGCATCAGTCCTTCCAATGAACATTCAGGGTTTATTTCCTTTAGGATGAACTGGTTGGATCTCCTTGCAGTTCAAGGGACTCTCAAGAGTCTTCTCCAGCACCACAGTTCAAATGCATCAATACTTTTGATGCTCAGCCTTCTTTGTGGTCCAGCTCTCACATCCGTACATGACCACTGGAAAAACCATAGCTTTCACCATATAGACCTTTGTTGGCAAAATGGTATTTCTGCTTTTTAATACACTGTCTAAGTTTGTCATAGTTTTTCTTCCAAGAAGCAAGCATCTTTTAATTTTGTGGCTGCAGTCACCATCCATGGTGATTTTGAAGCCCCCAAAATTAAAAGTTGTCACTATTTCCTCTTTTTCCCCATCTGTGTGCCATGGAGTGATGGGACTGAATGTCATGATCTTTGTTTTTTGAATACTGAGTTTTAAGTGTGTTTCAGTTCAATTCGGTTCAGTTCAGTCGCTCAGTCATGTCCGACTCTTTGTGACCACATGAATCACAGCACACCAGGCCTCTCTGTCCATCACCAACTCCCGGAGTTCACCCAAACTCATGTGCATCAAGTCAGTGATGCCATCCAGCCATCTCATCCTCTGTCGTTCCCTTCTCCTCCTGCTCCCAATCCCTCTCAGCATCAGGGTCTTTTCCAATGAGTCAACTCTTCGCATGAGGTGGCCAAAGTATTGAAGTTTCAGCCTCAGCATCAGTCCTTCCAATGAACACCCAGGACTGGTCTCCTTTAGGATGGACTGGTTGGATCTCCTTGCAGTCCAATCGACTCTCAAGAGTCTTCTCCAGCACCACAGTGCAAAAGCATCAGTTCTTCGGTGCTCAGCTTTCTCCACAGTCCAACTCTCACATCCATACATGACCACTAGAAAAACCATAGCCTTGACTAGAGTTTAGTTCTATGTAATTGTATTACCTAAGTAGCTACTGTAACCACAGCCACAGACGATTCAGGACTGTTTCATTGCCACAAGGCCTCCTCCTGCCACCCCTGTTGTAGCCATTCCCACATTCATCCTCCCAAAGCCCTGACAGTCACTGCTCTGTTCTCACTTCTGTAATTTTGTTATTTCGAGAATGTTAATTTATCTTTTCCCTTCAGCATAATGCACTTGAGATCTAAGTTGTTGTTTGTTGCATAATCAATAGTAGGTTTCCTTGTTCTTGCTACATACATCTCCTTGGTATGGATGCATCACCTTGTTTAACACCTCACATATTGTGGGACATTTGGTTGTTTCTAGTTTTTTGAAATTATACATAAACTACTATGAACATTTGTTCTGATTTAATGTTATAAACATTAAACATGTGAACGGAACCTTCAAGTTGTTTAAAGAAACTTGCCTCTGATCATAAGGAAGTAAAGATCTATAATACAATGAGAGCTGTTCATGAATATTACTTGTCTTATGCTCTATGAAGACAATAACATTGAGCTTTATTTTCACAGATTATCTGTTGGTATTCAATGTCACAAAACCAAAGTTTCAGTTTTGTCTTTTCTATAAAACAGGCAATGGTAATTTGCATAAATTTTCCTTAAATATCTAAGGGATGTTAACTTCACTTTTACTAATAAAATTATATCAATTCTAGTCAAACCCATTAACCAGGGTTTGACGTGTCTATAATAGACCACACACTTAATGACAGAAAAGCAGGTGGAAGAAAAGCTGTGAGCAGATCAGAGTGCTTTAGAGGAAAGATGAGATGCACCCGCACACATATGCATGTTCACACACACACACAAGATCACCCAATCACAAGACACACAAGCCTGACCTTTCCTTTTGCCTGGCAGTATCCCCAAGATTTGGAGAAGGAAATGGCAACCCACTCCAGTGTTCTTGCCTGGAGAATCCCAGGGACGGGGAAGCCTGGTGGGCTGCCGTCTATGGGGTCACACAGAGTCAGACACGACTGAAGTGACTTAGCATAGCATAGCATAGCATCCCCAAGATTAAGCCAGTCTGTCCACTGAGAGGACCCTAACAGTAGGCATATTTCTAAGATATTGAATGCTGAAGCCCGAAACTTGAAAATCTGAGAACCTTGACATTGGTACCACTTCTGCCAGTAAACACACCAAAAAAAAACCAAAAAACCTCTCTTGCCTTAGAAATCAGTTATGAATGATCAAACTGCAAAATACAGCAACTTTCTGCTCACCCTCAAGATCATTGAATAAAACATTCGGGTTAATCAAAGATCTCACTGTGAGTTACAATGAGTACCAAAGGACATTATTAATATAACCATATATAAAATGATAAAACACTTAACAAATAAACCATGCAAACTTCTCAATTTTTGATGGTTTGGAAAGCATTTCAAAATATGATAAGAGATCCTATTAGTCATCTGATTAATAGCATCCCCAGTCATCTTCAGTTCTGGTTTATGTGTTCCAATCTATGGAATGCCCACAGACAAAGATATTACAGTGCTTTGTTGCCTATTGTGGCTGGCATTCAGAAATTTTGCTTCAACTACTATAAAATTCTTGTGTACTAGAGTAGCATCTCGAAAAATACCTAGTACATGCATGAGAAGTCTCCCAGAAGACTACAGAGACAAATATAATGTGTGAATTTTCTAGATTATAATTCACCATTTGTTCCTCCTTCTCATATTGAATTTTACACATAACATGTCTATTGCAATTGAACTATGGTCAACTCCAAAACTATGAAAGCATTTCCAAAAGAGAAACTGGCCAGTGTGTCTTTCCCAAGGATAGAACTTGGCTTTGTATAGCTAGTGCATTTAGAGTGAGAAGGCCTAAGGTGAATACTCTACGGTTACTAGAAACTGGAGTATGTATTTGGAGGAATGAAGACAAAACAGAACTCCTGTTTATTCCCCTTGCTTCCCTCGAGCTGACCAGCTCACAAACCCGTCAGTGTTGTGGTCCTCTGTGATAAACTTTGGGGCCATATGTATCCAGACTACAGAGAGTGAGTCTTACCATTTTGAGGTTATCAGTTACCTGGATATTTCGACAGTCATCACACACAACAGATTTATTAATAGCTTAGGAATGTGAATTTCCCCTGCCTCAAACTAAATGGAAATTAATAATAGCAATTTGGATGTGGTTCGTTTTCTTCCAAGGTTTTGAAAATAGCAAACGGTCTTTAAGGTTTTTACTATGGCGAGAACAGTAGCAGTCGTCAGGGGAAGCCTCCTGTGTGGGAGTGAATGGAAAACTTAAGGCTTAAAAAGCAAATCATTGTCTTTGGAAATCACAGACTGCCTTTTTTCCTTCCTCAGTTCAGTGTGGAAAAAAATGAGACAGTTTAAATTCTGCAAAGCCTGTAACGTATTTGTGTGATGGTATTAATTGGCATCCAACATGGACAGGACTGGGCGACTGAACTGAACCAAACGGAACGTGGACAAGTGAGATTCTGTACGTTGGCTTATTGGACTTTCAGTTCTATGAGTTGTTCTCTCTCAAGCCTCTGTCCTGTTTGTGATAATGTTAGCTTATTTTGTTTTTAATGGCTCCTATGATCCCAGCTGAAGGCAAAAGGAGAACAGGGCGGCAGAGGATGGGATGGTTGGATGGCATCACCAACTCAGTGGACATGAATTTGAGCAAACTCTAGAAGATAGTGGAGGACAGAGGAGCCTGGTGAGTTGTAGTTCATGGGGTCGCAGAGAGTCAGACATGACTTAACAACTGAACAACAACAACAAAATGTTATCAGCACTATTATATGGGTCTTACATACATCACACACTTAACTGTCACAAGATCCCTATGGGGAAATTTCTAGTAATAGCCCCATTTTATAAAGAGAGAAACCAAGCTCAGAGTAAGTGATGGACATGCTCAAGGTCCCATGGACCTGTGTGCAACAGCGCCCCGAACACACCTCTTTGTGAATGTTCCTTCCTGCCCTGTGTCCTTACTGTCACATCCCCAGGCAGACTGCCAGGATATGGGGAGCTGGCCCTGTGTCTCTCTGTTCTGCAAGCCCAGAGCCATGGTGAGCACTTACCAAGGGCTGGTGGTGATGCTATTTTACCATTTTCTCCAGGACTGGTTGTGACTGAAAGCCTAGGTATGGTCCCACTGTTCCTGGGTATTATCTAAGTCTCCTGTTCCCATTTCCCCTGATCTGTCCCCATGTTGACTGCCCCCACCCCCACACACAGTGGGCAGCAATGTATTCTAACAGATAATATAAATTATAATAAGCCATTATCAAACCAGTCAATCCTAAAAGAAATCAACCCTGAGTATTCACAGAAGGACTGATGCTGAAGCTGAAGCTCCAGTATTTTGGCCACCTGATGCAAAGAGCTGATTCCTTGGAAAAGACTCTGATGCTGGGAAAGATTGAAGGCAAGAGAAGGGGATGACAGAAGATGAGATGGTTGGATGGCATCACTGACTCAATGGACATGAGCTTGAACAAACTCCAAGAGAGAGTAAAAGACAAGGAAGCTGGGGGTGCTGCAGTCCATGAGGTCCCAAAGAGTCAGACATGATTTAGCGACTGAACTACAACAAAATAACCTATAAACTATAGTGACCATTTTAGCAATATAGTAAAATAGGAAACAGTTGCATACTTACTCAAGACATGCCAGGCCCTAATCACTTGATATAGAAATCACCTGATATGAGCTGATTTCTTTAAGCCTCAAGATGTCTCCATGTAGGCCCTGAGAGTTTAAGTCACTTGCCCGAAGTGTCCTGTATTGATACGAGCAGAGCTGAAGGGAGTCAAGCCTTCGAGCCTGACTTGAAGAACTGGACACCATGCACACAGTCTCCTCATTTGGGCTTTGTGGTCCTATAACTGCCCACCGTATACCATTAAGCATTATTATAATATAGTAGCTGCAAAATTACATTTTGATGAAAACAGTTAAAGCAGATAGAAGATGTGTGGTCTAAGAAACAAATAAACATTCTTATTGCATGGTGGAGATACTGTGATATTCATTTGGGAATAGACCACAAACACTTATAAAGTCCACGAGGCAAAAAGTTGAAAGGAAATCAGTTCTGCAGAAAGTTCTGGGAGAAGCAGGGTCACTTGCCAACCAAATTAATAAGGACTGGTTACTGTCCATAGCATTCAAGGGCAACAGCATCCTAAACAGAGCTCCACGGGTACTGTGTCTCACCATTTTTTTAAATATGTTTTATTTTTGACTTTTGACCAAGGTCATTTTATTTTACCACCAATGGCTATTTTTGTGATGTGGCTGCATGCAAAAGCCATATACTGAAGAAGATTTTATGTGAAGATACAGTTTCCGGTCATAGGGGCGTTGTAAATAAAAGGTTCTTTGTTCCTGTAGGCGAGCATCAAATGTCAGTTTGGAAGCAATTGATTAATACTTCACAATAGTTTCTCTGGCTTATGTTTTAGGTACATTGCTTAACTTGAAAGCCAACTAACCCAAAACTCATAGTTCCTTTCCTTTATTTCATTTTGAATGATATCGTGAGCAATAAAATGCCACACAATACAGTGCAAGGAATTGGTGCTTTAGGCATCAAAAAGTTGAAAAAGAAACTACGAAAATGTATTTGAGCAGGTTCACAACAGACCGAGTAGCTGTAGTAATGGTTCACTTTGTGTCTTTTCCTAACATTAAGAAAACTCTTTGAACTTTCCTGTATATATATATTGGAAACGACCCAGAGGTGGATAAGGAGACTATCATGCTAGAAATGATAAGACTGAAAATCATTTCTGGAGGAACTCAAAGGTTATTCTTTGGTTTAAACTAGTTTTTCTCCTACCTCATGACCTCAGAACTTGAAAGTTATTGTTTGCCCGCTTGAAATGTTCAAACTGTGTCAAACTTGAGCAAAAGTAATAGTAAGTAAAAGTAATAATGTCATATTTCTCATATGCAAAATAGAGAAAAGACTCATTATATTCGAAACCATTACTTCCCTCAATTATTTACACTTACAGATTTCAGAATTGTCTCACATCATTTGAGTTTCAATTCTGAGTGATTCTGACAATGATGAGAATATGATGTAGAACTGAGTCGCAAGGATTTATGAAAATATTTAACTGAACATGTTTCTAATGTAAGAATTGTGATTTCCCGGTTTCAAGTGTCAAAGATATTCTTAAATTCGTGTTAACTTTTTTTTCCCCCATTTTTCATAACATAAAACATTTGAGATAAAAGTGAGAGTCCCTTTTTGTCCCTGCTCAGACTTATTTTCCTCTGCTCTCACCATCGTGAGTTTGGGTGCATCTCTTTAATCTGTCTTTGTACGGTCTCTCTCCCTCTTACACGTACATGTGTGTGTTTGTATTTATATGCAATATTATTTAGTCCGTGTCTTAAAATTTTTTTCATAATCGGAGTCCTGAAGTACATGTCTTATGTGCAGTATGTTTTCCACTCTATATTTTGCTTTTGAGCCTGACCCATGTATACATTGGGTTTCCCTCAGATGGTAAAGACTCTATCTGCAATGCAAGAGACCCAGATTTGATCCCTGCGTTGGGAGGATCCACTGGAAAAAGGAATGGCAACCCACTCCAGTATTCTTGCCTGGGAAATCCCATAAACAGAGGAGCCTAGTGGACTATGGGCTTCCCTCATAGCTCAATTGGTAAAGAATCCACCTGCAATGCAGGAGACCCCAGTTTCATTCCTGGGTGGGGAAGGTTCATTGCAGAAGGGATAGGCTACTGCTCCAGTACTCTTGGGCTTCACTTGTGGCTCAACTGGTAAAGAATCCACCTGCAATGTGGGAGACCTAGGTTTGATCCCTGGGTTGGGAATATCCCCTGGAGAAAGGGAAGACTACAGTCCATGGAAGCTACAGTCCATGGAGTCGCAAGGAGTCAGACATGACTAAGCAACTGACCCTTTCACTTTATGTACATTACATATCGGGCTAATTTGCTTTAGCTGCCAAGTGGTGTTTTTCCATGTTATGTGATATATGATGTGGAATCCTACTATTATGGAACAGAATTTATCTGTTTCCCTATTGTTGTTCCCTTAGGTTGTTTCGTTTGTTTTGCTACTGCCAGCATATAGGCAGGAACAGTCTGTATAAGTCTGCTCGGCACAGGTGCACAGGTTTCCCTGAAGACTCTACCTAGAAGGAAAATTGCTCAATGATTGGATTGTTGTTTCATCGTTCAGTCATGTCTGACTCTTTCAGACCCCATGGACTGTAGCCGCTAGGCTTCTCCTTCCATGGGATTTCCCAGGCAAGAATACTGGAGTGGGTTGCCATTTCCTCTTCCAGGGTATCTTCCTGACCCAGGGATGGAACTCACATCTCCCACATTGGCAGGTGGGTTCCTTACCACTGAACTACCAGGGAAGCTGGATGATTGGGTATTTGCACATAAAACAGTATCAGATGTTGACTCACAGCTCACCCAAGTGTTTCACTAGTTTGCTGTCCCACATACAGTGTATGAGAGTTAACATTTCCTCATCTCCTCTTCAACATTTAGCACAGTCAGACTTTGTAGTAGTTTTATAGACTGTGAAGGGTTAAAGAGTATCTGTCAATCTCTATTCTTTTAACTCTTGATAGGATTGAGTCTCTTTTAATGTATGTGGTGACCATACATTCTTGATTTTTCTGCTGTTCATCAATTTTACATATATTTGTTGACCTCCTTTCTACTTGATCTCTTAATCTCTTTCTCATTGATTTGTAGGAGTTATTTATAATGTTCTGGAAGATAACCCTTTGTAAGCTGTATGCATTGTAAATATCTTCTCCCGGGATGGGGCTTGTTTTGTCACCTTAGTTTCTGGTGTTTATGGCTTTAATTGCATAAGAGTTCAATTTTTGTGCCCAGTGTGTGAATAGAATATTAGTTCAGAATGTAATCTCTAGAAGCAGGAGGTCAGGGTAATAATCTTGGCTTCAGTATTTGTTGACTGTGGGGTCTCCGGCAAGTTCTGTAAGAACTTTTCAGCTCAGTTTCATTCTCTATAAAATGGGAAAATATCACCTCTCAAAAGTTTTGTTGTAAAGTTTAACTAGAAATCAGTTAGAATATTGCCTGTTGTAAAGTGAAAGGTATCTATGCATTTGCTACTAGGATTTGTGCTTTTAAAATATTGTTTTAAAAATTATTTTCTAGCATTACCAGTATATATTTGTGTGTGTGTGTGTGTTTGTATTTAAAAGCTAAATGTTACTTATGATGGTCTTTGTTATAAATATATGTGTATCTCACAATAATTGAGTTCTGAAACTTATATAAAGTTGTATTTAAATATGCATGGATATGTGCTAAGTCTCTTCAGTCATGTCCAAGTCTTTATGACCCTGTGGGCTGCAGCCTGCCAGACTCCTCTGTCCATGGGATTCTCCAGGCAAGAATATTGGAGTGGGTTGTCACGCCCTCCTCCAGGGGATCTTCCTGATCCAGGGATCTTCCTGAACTCATGTCTCTTTTATCTTCTGCATTAGCAGGCAGATTCTCTACCACTAGTGCCACTAAAGCCCACATTTAATTCTTTAGACATTATTTCTAGTTTAAGAAATCGAATTTTGGTAGTGAAAGAAAACTTTATTTCCTGAAACTGAACATACATGAAAGTTACCACAACCTCAAAACTGATTTTGTATTAGATTAAGTTGAATGATATGATTGGGGAAAAGTACACCATGAGTAATTCCTAAACACCTTAAATAAGAGTGTCTGAAGTATAGGCATAATTTCTATTGAATGAATAGAGTTCACTTTTTTTTTTTTTTAAAAAGTGTCCACCTTAGAGCAGCTTTTAAGAATCAATTGCGTAAATATGCAATTGCATAGAAAGTAAAGGGCACACTTAAAGGAAATAAAATCCAAACCCAGTGTCTCTTGGGACTTCTATTTTCTGTGATCAGTCATACTTTTAGCGCATTTTAACTCTGCTAAGGAAATCAGGAAACCACTTACATGATTAATGCTCTTTGTCTACTCCAAAGGAGATACCCCTGCTTTGAGAAGACAGTTTCATATTTACTGTCAATAGTATTTTTTCAATTGTAATAAAAAATGTTTCTTCATGTTTCTGTTGCACATAAAATTGAAACTTTTTTTAAAGAAATGAACATGATATAGCCAGGACATGGAAGCAACCTAGATGTCCATCAGCAGATGAATGGATAAGAAAGCTGTGGTACATATACACAATGGAGTATTACTCAGCCATTAAAAAGAATACATTTGAATCAGTTCTAATGAGGTGGATGAAACTGGAGCCTATTATACAGAGTGAAGTAAGCCAGAAGGACAAACACCAATACAGTATACTAACGCATATATATGGAATTTAGAAAGATGGTAACGATAACCCTGTATACGAGACAGCAAAAGAGACACTGATGTATAGAACAGGCTTATGGACTCTGTGGGAGAGGGAGAGGGTGGGAAGATTTGGGAGAATGGCATTGAAACATGTGAAATGTCATGTATGAAACGAGATGCCAGTCCAGGTTCAATGCACGATGCTGGATGCTTGGGACTGGTGCACTGGGACGACCCAGAGGGATGGTATGGGGAGGGAGGAGGGAGGAGGGTTCAGGATGGATTTTCTTTTAAAAATTTAGAAATAAAAGAAAAAAAAAATAAACATATAGAATAGAATCAAACAGAAAAGAGTTATATCACATAATAAAGTTATGTGTTATCATGTAAAAATATTTATAACTTGGCCATGATGAAAAATATGTATCTTACTATGGGTAGAGGTTTAAAGAAAAAGCTTGAAGAGCAGGGTCTTACAGAGATCTCTAGGTCTTACTCCATACCTATCCAGCATGCAACAAATGGCTTATCTTTCTAAACCTCTGCTGTGTCCATCTAGTCCTGTCTTTGAAAATCTTCAGTGTCGCTTCATCATCCAAAGTTCAGGTTTGTTAGCCTGGATTTTGAGGCCCTCCTCCACTTGGCCTCTTGTGGCTTTCAAGCCTGGTTTCCTACTCCTCTCTGCCAGGGACCGACCCTCTGATGGTCCTGGCTCCTCTCACCTTTCATTCCCCAAGCACGCCTGCCATGTTCCCCGCTGTGTATATGAGGTCCCAGCTGCCTGAACTGCCCTTTCCTCTGTCTCTCCCACTGAAATCACAACCATCCTTCAAGCAATCGCCTCCATCAGCAATTGTCCCCCGGAAGTGGTATCTTGTCACCAACCTCTTCCCACACAGAAAGTACTCACTCTTCCTGCCTAATTTTGTGGACATTCTTATGTCCTTCCTTTCACATCTGGACTGTAAATTCCGTTTAGAGTTGGAGCCATGGTTTGTATAATTATTGCTTGGTGAGGTTGCTTTTCTTATTTAGCTTCTCAGTGCAAAAAAAAAAAAAAAGAAATGAACAAAAAGTAAATATTATGCAACAGTGTGATGTGTAGTTGTGTGTAAAATCACCCATTACTGTGGATGAGTGGATAAATCTCAAAGGATGTGAAATGCAGGAGCACTGCCTTATTTGTGCTAGGGTGACCCGAGACGTGTTCTTCCAGCTCTAAACTGTGGAAATGAAAGATGGAGAAGTTGGAAATGCCTAATGAACTCAAATAATGGCATATTTCTGTATTACTCAGTGTGACATTTATTCTGCCCAAGAAAACAACCCTCCAGCTTCAGAGTTTTAACAAAACTATGGTTTATTTCTCATTCATGTTGTGTCTTCTCTGGGTTGGCAGAAATTTCCCCAGCATGTGGTTACTCAGGGACCCTTCTCAACATAGGGCTTCACAAGGGAATGTGTGGAAATCACATGTCCGCCCATCTGTGCTTCTGGCAGGAGGTGGTACATGGCCCCATCCACATGCAGGGTGGTAGAGAAGTGTGATCTTCAGTGTGCCCAGGAGTGGAGAGCAGGGCTTTGATGAGCATGGAAGAAACTTCCAGTGACTTATGCAATCTTATTGTTTCAAGTGGGAAGTAGCAACTGGATTTTCCTCCATGACTTTTTGTTGATGTTGTTTTGATTGGATGGGGGATTTTTTAAATTCTACAGTGATTTACAGTTTTCAAGAAAAGCTTCACACATACAATTTTGTGTAATCCCATGATAACCCTTCCCCCCTCCTTGCCCCTCCTTCCTACACTCTCTCCACTGGTAACAACTGTTTTCTTCTCTATTCCTGTGAGTCTGCATAATTGTTTGTTTTATTCACTAGTTTGTTGTTGGTGGTTCTTTTTTTTTTTTTTTTTTTTTGATTCCACATATAAGTTATACAGTCCATGGAATTCTCTAGGCCAGAATACTGTACAGTACTATTCATTCCATGGAATTCTCCAGGACAGAACACTGGAGTGGGTAGCCTATCCCTCCTCCAGCAGATCTTCCTGATCCAGGAATCGAACCTGGGTCTCCTGCAATGCAGGTGGATTCTTTACTGACTGAGCTATCAGGAAAGCCCCATGTAAGTGATACCATATAGCATTACAGAGAAGGCAATGGCACCCCACTCCAGTACTCTTGCCTGGAAAATCACATGGACGGAGGAGCCTGGTAGGCTGCAGTGCATGGGGTCGAGAAGAGTCGGACACAACTGAGCGACTTCACTTTTCACTTTCATGCATTGGAGAAGGAAATGGCAACCCACTCCAGTGTGCTTGCCTGGAGAATCCCAGAGACAGCAGAGCCTGGTGGGCTGCCGTCTATGGGGTCGCACAGAGTCGGACATGGCTGAAGTGACGCAGCAGCAGCAGCAGCAGATAGCATTTGTCTTTCTCTGTCTGACTTATTTCATTTAGCATATTGCTAAGTCCATCCCTGTTGCTGCAAATGGAAAATTTTCATTCTTTTTTATGGCATATATCTGTTGATGGACACCCAGAATGCCTTCTATAAACAATGCTCTTATGAAGATTGGATGCACATGTATTTTTTAATTACTGGAATACCTAGAAGTGGAATTGCTGGGTCATATGTAGTTCTTTGAGAACTACATATTTTAGTTTTTTGAGAAACCTCCATATTGTTTTCCACATGAGATTGCATCAATTTACATTCCCACCAACAGTGTACAAGGGTTCTCGTTTGTCTACATCCTTGTCAACATTTGTTGTTTGTGTTCTTTTTGATGACAGCCATTCTGACGGGTGTGAAGTGCTACCTCGTTGTGGTTTTAATTTGTGTTTCCCTGATGATTAGCGATGTTGAGCATCTTCTCACGTGCCAGGAGTCCATCTGCATTTCCTCTTTGGAAAAAATGTCCACTCAGTTCTGCCCATTTTTTAAATCATGTCGTTTAATTTTTTTATATATATTGAGCTATATGTGGCCAAGTTATTTAACATCAATAAGATAGCTACTCCCCAGGTACCAAAAGATATAAGTGATTGTCATGAATTCACACAGCCCTAGTATACAATAAGTACTTGGCAAAGAACTGAATTGGTAAAAGGAATGTAGTAGCATACAGATAGTAGTAAATCTTGAAGGCTATACTATGTAAACATTTGGTCATACCAGAAAAATACTGTACTGGTTTCCTTGGGCTGCCATGACAAATTACTACAATGAGTGTCTTAAAATAAATTCATTACCTCACAGTTTGGGGACCAGAAGTGATAACTTAGGGTGAACGATATTAGATTCGCAATCTCTAAAGAAGATTTAGCTTTGAGACCAGGGACTAGGCTTATCACTCAAGAGCTTTTGTGTAGCAGAGTTTTATTAAAGTAAGAAAAGGGACAGACAAAGCTTCTGACAAAGACAACAGAAGGCAGATGGAGAGTGCCCCCATCACTAGTCTTATCAAGGCCTTATATACTTTACCAGACCCACTCCCACAACATGCATCTTAAATGAACAAGATTAGATTTAACAATAGAAAGGTATTACCAGACCTACTCCCATAACATACTTCTTAAGATAACAAGATTGGTCAGAAAACCTTCTTGTTAAGAAGAAACATGTCCTCGAGCAAGATACATTGTTATATTGATTAAACCAAAGCCATGTAGAAAATGTCTTTTTCTCCTTGAGAGCCCCAGATCCCTTTCTCTTTCTAGAGGACTCCAGACCCCTTTCTCCTCCTCAGGAACCCTGGACTTCTTATCAACCTACCTATGAACTGACTCTCTCAGGAGTTCAAAATCACCTATGCTGACAGGGCTATGTTCCCTCAGTTTAATTCAGTCATTTCAGTCACTGAGTTGTGTCTGACTCTGTGACCCCATGGACGGCAGCACACCAGGCTTCCCTGTCCTTCATCATCTCCTGGAGTTTGCTCAGTCTCATGTCTATTGAGTTGGTGATGCCATCCAACCACTTCATCCTCTGTCACCCTCTTCTCCTGCCCTCAATCTTTCCCAGCATCAGGATCTTTTCCAATAAGTCAGCTCCTCTCATCAGGTGGCCAAAGGATTGAAACTTCAGCTTTAGCATCAGTCCTTCCAATGAATATTCAGGGTTGATTTCCATTAGGATTGACTGGTTTGATCTCCTTACTGTCCAAGGGACTTGCAAGTGTCTTCTCCAGTGCCACAATTCGAAAGCATCAATTCTTCAGCGCTCAGTCTTCTTTATGGAGGAATACTAAGGAAAAAGGTTCCTTTCTTAACTCTCCCAGGTTCTGCTGGCTCCAGCCATTACTTGGCTTATAGTTCCATAACTCCAGTCTCTTGCTTCCATCTTCACAAGACCTTCACAAGACCTTCTCCTCTGTGTCTTTCTCCTCTAGTGTCTTTTATAAGAACATTGATCATTGAGTTTCAGAAGCTCTCATCTTAAGATCTTTACCTTAATTACATCTTTAAAAACCCTTTCCCATTAAGTAACCTTTCACAATTTCTAGGGATTTGGTGTGGACACATCTTTTGGGGGAAAAGGATACCATTCAACTCAGTACAATTTTGAAAACATTTTCCAGCCCTATATTATCGGCCACTTACTAACTGAACATACTTTGTAATTTTTTTAAAATATTAACTATAGTATTGCATTTATGTTTAAGGTGTTAAACCATGCACTTAGTTGTTACTGCTTTATAATGATACACTTTTTGATGAAAGGAGGAGCTGCATCAGAGTAAATTTGTAATGTTATCATTTTAGGTATCAACTGTCTATAGCGCTCATCATTGCAAAACCATGTTTCACTTTGCTAAAATGGATTGGCTGAGGAGAAAGATGCCCTAAAACAGTCTCCTGAGGGACTGCTCTTATATTCATGTATATCAATCATGGCTATTCTGAACACTCATTTATAGCAGAATTGCCTTTTTCCTCAGCAAATGTATTCAGAAACCATTTCTAAGGTACAAATTAAAGTTCTAAAACCTACTTCTTGTTGTGAAACTGATGAGCTATTCATAGAAGTGCCTTGATCAGAGTAAAAGATCTAGTAAATAAGTGTAGAAAATCATTCTCAAAATGATGTCAGTAATTGTCATATAGATTTCCCACAAACTATTGACATATAAAAAAGGGTATGTTAGAACTATTTGCATATATAATGAAAGAGCTGTTCATACTTAGAAATTTTAAATTTATTTATGTATTTTAAGGAGAAGGCAATGGCAACCCACTCCAGCACTCTTGCCTGGAAAATCCCATGGATGGAGGAGCCTGGTAGGCTACAGTCCATGGGGTTGCAAAGAGTCGGACACGACTGAGTGACTTCACTTTCACTTTTCACTTTCATGCATTGGAGAAGGAAAGGGCAACCCACTCCAGTGTTCTTGCCTGGAGAATCCTAGGGATGGGGGAACCTGGTGGGCTGCTGTCTCTGGGGTTGCACAGAGTTGGACACGACTGAAGTGACTTAGCAGCAGCAGCAGCATGTATTTAAAAAAAAAATCATTTAAAATAAATTTATGTGCCCACCTAGGTACAATCTGCACAATATCTTTGGCATGTCATTTGCATGAGCCACCCTTTCTACCTGGGTCATTTTTATTATATGATATATTTCTAAAGTGGAAACTTGGGAACTGTATAGTTGGTGGGTGGTAAAGTGTTGTGATTTTCATATTACTTAATTTGAAATATAATAAACAGCTAAAAGGAACTGCTTATAAGGTATGTCTAGGAAAAGGTGTAGATTTATTTTATCTCTTTATAATGAAAATGGAGAAAGTTATATCTCTATTAGAACACCTTACAGAGTTTACATGAAACTATTCAGACTTGTATTTTAAAATAGCTACAGTTGCGTAGAACTTCATGTGTGTAGAAACTGTCGTAAGTGATAAGTACAATAGATTGTGGTTTGTAAAAAAATCAGCTGTTCTCTTGAAAATTACTGAATGATTCCATTTATGACATCTTAATACCGGTGAATCCAAAGAGGTATATACCAAATAGATTAAAATTATGATTGTATCAAAGCGGGACCCCTTTTCCCAGTAAGAAATTAAAGGGAGCTCCATGGAGGCCCCACTACTAACTTAATGTGCCTTTGCATCTTACAGCCTAGAGTCCTTTAATTTGTAACAAATTCATTATATCTATGTATTCTCTCTTTTACAGTTCAGCAGAAGAGCAGTTTCACTGGCAATCACAAGGTAAGGTACAGCTTGTTTTCTTTATTGAAGTATACTTGAATTACAGTGTTGTATGATTTATAAATATTAATATACATATTCTTTTTTGTATTCCTTTCCATTATGATTATTAGATAGTCAATCTAGTTCCTTGTGCTATATCATCGTTTCTTTTTGTTTGTCTGTTTTACGTATAGTAGGTTGTATCTGCTAATCCCAAACTCCTAATTTGTTCCTCTCCTACCCCTTTTCTCAATTGGTAATCATGTTTGTTTTCTTATGTCCATGGATCGTTTTGTTTTGCAACAAGTTCGTTTGTATCATATTTTAGATTTCACACACAAATGATATTAAAAGTATTTGTCTTCCTCTGACTTCACTCAATACGGTAATCTCTAGGTCCATCCATGTCACTGCAAATGGCATTATTTCATTCTTTTTTACATTGAGTAATATTCCATTGTGTACATATATATATATATATATATACACACACACCACATCTTCTTTATCCATTCATCAGCTGATGGACATATAAATCAATACAGCTTCTTGATGAGCATATATACTTACTTCTACATATACCTCTATTGGTTCATTTTCTTAAGAACTTTAGAAAGAAACTTATAAAAACAAATTTGATAAAACATGACACTAAAATTAAGTGAAGTTGTTTTGAAAGCTCAACAGTTCATGGGAGTTAAGTTTTCCCAATTCCCTAGTAACTTTATGTTTTTCATGGACACATATAATTGGCTAGCCTTGGTTTTTAATAGTGGTTGACCAGGGGTTACAATGTGATACCTCATGAGAATTTCATAAAGGTAATAGCATCACTGACTCAATGGACATGAGTTTGAGTAAACTCTGGGAGTTGGTGATGGACAGGGAGGCTTGGCATGCTGCAGTCCATGGGATTGCAGAGAGTTGGACATGACTGAGTGACTGAACTGAACTGAATAGTTATAGTTACTATATTTTCGATTATTAAATGATAGTCTTAAGCTTTAATGTTGACAAAACCATGTGCTTGTTCACCTCTTTGAAATATTGTATTTCAGATGGTCAAAAAGATATCGAAGATGAGCTCACAACAGGTCTCGAACTGGTGGACTCCTGTATTAGATCACTACAGGAATCGGGAATACTTGACCCACAAGACTATTCAACAAGTGAAAGTAAGTCAAATGGTAATTAAGCTTGAAGACAATTAAAATATAAGAGCATATGTCATTACTGTTAATGAAAGTGAAGTGAAAGTGGCTCAGTCATGTCCCATGGAATGGGAGTCGACCCCCATGGACCACACAGTCCATGGAATTCTCCAGGTCAGAATACTGGAATGAGTAGCTGTTCCCTTCTCCTGGGGATCTTCCCAACTCAGGGATCGAACCCAGGTCTCCTGCATTGGAGGTGGATTCTTTACCAGCTGAGCCACCAGGGAATCCCATTAATATTAATATAGTTAAATCATGAGCCATATCCTTAGGACTTCAAGATGTGTTTATACTTATTTCATCAATTTTATTCCACTCTCATCTACTTCCTTCCTGCATTACCCCACACTAATTCACATTTGATTATAAACTCTCTTAAGTCAGTAACGGGGGCTTCCTTGATGGCTCAGATGGTAAAGAATCTGCCCACAATGCAGGAGATCGAGGTTCGATCCCTGGGTTGGGAAGATCCCCTGGAGAAGGGAATGACTACCCATTCCAGTATTCTTACCTGGAAAATCCCATGGACAGAGGAGCCTGGCGGGCTACAGTCAATGGGGTCACAAAAAGTCAGACATGACTGAGCAGCTAACATAACAAGTCAGTAATTAGCATCGAGATTTCTCACCAACTATTGACATATTGGTGATTTTCAACCAATTCTCTGACATCCTTTTTGGCATCTAGATTAGCAAATTGTATGAATTCATCATATAGTTGTTTTATCAACACACTGTCTGCTTTAAACTTAACTGTCAAGAGATTCTCAGGTGGTGCAGTGGTAAGGTATCTGCCTGCCAATGCAGGAGACTCAAGAAACACGGGTTTGATTCCTGGGTTAGGAAGTTCCCCTGGAGTAGGAAATGGCAACCTACTCTGATATTCTTACCTGGAAAATTCTATGGACAGAGGAGCCTTGTGGCCTACAGCTTAGGGATAGAGGAGCCTGGTGGGCTACAGTTCATGGGGTCGCAAAGAGTTGGACATGACTGAGCACACACAGTCAAGGCTTTACTCATATGGATGATTGTTGGTAGGGATCTTAAATGTTGGAGCAATTCTATACCAAAATAGAATTGTATAATGTATGCAATACTATTTAGTACAGTGCTAGACTACTATGCAAGAACTCTTTACATTTCTATGTTTTGCTATCTTCCATAGCTATATTAATCTCAATAAATATTTAAAGATTTTTTTTTCTATTTAATTATATGTTTTTCAACCAGAGTGGCTGAAACTTAGAAATAGAAGTTCTTTGAGCTGAAACAAGCCTCATTTTAATAAATCATAAAATTCTCTTGACCTATTTTAATAAAATCCCACAAAAAGCTAAAAATTAAATCATTAAAGCAGACATTACCCTAATAATTTCTACATCAGAAATCAGTGGAGCATTTTATTTCTTAATTTTGAAAAAGTATAATTTCCTTGAAAACCCATCAGTGTTTGCTATATAAAGGAAAGATAGAAGAGTGAGATAGCATGGTGATCCTGAAACCATTTAGCGTACATATTAGTTCATTTCCTCTAGGATCTTTATAACATCATGACTCTTAAAATAACACCATCATGAATATGCTGGTTTAACCATATACATCCTCTCGTTAAAGCTTCTAAAGTCAGATGCATGAGTGTATTACACTTGTTCTCTGTATTTTATATTTTACAGTGTAAGATTGTTTCCTTTTGTTTATCAAAGCCTATAAAATATTTACTCTGGAGGGGCAGTTATAGTTAGAACTATTAATATATTTAATTCATATTTGAGGCAATGCACTCTTTTTCATTAGAGAGTAAGGAAAGCAGAAATAAAACTTCTTGGAAGGATGATATAGGCTATGTTATTTTTATATAATACTTTTATTACATATTATATCATAATTTTATTATGATTTTAGGAGAGGGTATACCTTTTATTCATGGAAAGTACAGAAAAAAGAAAGGAAGAAAAGAGTAATAAGCAAACAAGTTAAAATAGAAGTAATAAATCAATCTAGTACTACATGTAAGCATGCTGAATTCTCAGAAAAAAAAAAATTCAAATTTGTAGAAAATGAAGATAAAATCATGGAGTATGTTTAATATACATACTTATATTAATGAAGTAAATGTTGAAATAAATAGACATTTACTATTTAGACAAATACTAACAGACAAACAGAATAGACAAAGAAATGACAGCAAATACAACGACCACAAAGGGTAGGATTGGGAAGAATAATGTGAAATAAAGTGGAATTTGCCACAGAATCACTAAGCAGGGTCAAAAGGAATTACATAGTGAAAATATATTAACTTATAATCATATGGTAAAATCTGGTGAACATACATGCACCAAACAACGTAACATCTGAATATTAAAAATGAAAGAGACTGATGAAAAATAATGTGAACATTTCTCAGAATCAGACTGAATAACAGAAGAAGAAGCCACAGAAAGTTGGATAAATAATTAACAAATCAACACATTAGATGAATTTTTTAAAGGTATACTTTTTGAATAATAATAACCATTTGCTTTATATGTCCAAGGAAAATTTATAAAAATTGATCAGCTAATGGGCTGTAAAGATAATTCTAAAAGTTATAAAGTATAGAAAGGCCCACATTCTTTTATAATAATTCAGTAAAATTAAAAGTAAACAATAAATGATAAGCAAAAATATATTGACATTAAAATTAAGAAACATACTTTTGGGTTTACCGAATCAAATGTGAAAGCAGGAAGAAAATTACATACTCTTTTACATTTACAAAGCAAATGAAATAGCAACATTTTATAATGAAAGCATAAGGGTATGGCAAAAAAATGCATTCAGAGGAAATCAAAATTTTATTATTAAAAATAAAAGATAATAATGAGCTCTGCTGCTGCTAAGTCACTTCAGTTGTGTCCGACTATGTGCAACCCCATAGACAGCAGCCCACCAGGCTCCCCCATCCCTGGGATTCTCCAGGCAAGAACACTGGAGTGGGTTGTGATTTCCTTCTCCAGTGCATGAAAGTGAAAAGTGAAAGGGAAATCCCTCAGTCATGTCTGACTCTTCGTGACCCCATGGACTGTAGCCTACCAGGCTCCTCCATCCATGGGATTTTCCAGGCAAGAGTACTGGAGTGGGGTGCCATTGCCTTCTCCAAATAATGAGCTCAGCATCCCTTTATTTTGGGACACCTTAAAAGAGCTAAATAAATCAGAATAAGCTAGGAAGATGGAAATAAATTATAAAAACAGTGCAGAGATAACGTAATATAAAATTAAAGAGTAGAAGAAAAAATATTAAAGGAGATAAATAACCATATGAACTTTTTAAAAAATAACTTTGTCAACTAATAATCCCAATCATCCTAAATTTAATTTATTTGTTTGTTTGGCAGTGCTGGGTCTTCACTGCTAAGCCGGCTTTTCTCTAGTTGGCCAAGCAGGAGCTTCTCTGTAGTTTGGTGCTCGGGCTTCTCGTTGCCGTGGCTTCTCTTGTTGTGGAGCTGGGCTCTAGGGCAGCAGTCGCAGCTGGGAGCTCAGTAGCTGCAGTTCCCCGGCTCTAAAGGGCAGGCTCAATAACTGTGACCCACGGGCTTAGTTGCTTCAAGGCATGTGGGATCTTCTTGGACCAGGGATTGAACCCATGTCTCCTGTATTGGCCAGTGGATTCTTTATGACTGAGCCACAGAGGAAGTCTGTGAATTTCTAAATTGAGACACTCTACACACAGGAGAAATAGAATGTTTAGTGTTCACTTTTGCATTTCTGTAAAACATGTCCAAACATTACCTGCAAAAGATTCATCTTTATTACAGGAAATTTAAATATACTAGTAAGGGTTTTTGAAATAGATTTGCTAACTGCTGAGTTTTTGATTATCAGAAAGATTAGTTAGTTTATGGTATTATATACTGATTTATCTTTTTGAAGACTCCTAGGAGTTTAGTTAACTGTTCGTTTTTGAAGGCCCTGCTTCTTGTTTGAAGATTGTTGTTGTTGTTCAGCTACGAAGTCATGTCCCCATGGACTTTGCGACCCCATGGACTGCAGCACACCAAGTTTTTCTGTCCTTCACTGTCTCCCAGAGTTTTCGGTGATGTCATCCAACCATCTCATCCTCTGTTGCCCCCCTTCTCCTCCTGTAATCAATCTTTCCCAGAATCAGGGTCTTTTCCAATAAGTTGGCTTTTTGCATCAGATGGCCAAAGGATTGGAGCTTAAACAAAGTAAAATTAAAACAAACAACAAGCCCAGGTGATTCAAATGCAGCTTGAAAGTTTTATGCCAAAGGGTCTGAATCACAGTAAACTGTGGAATATTGTTATTCTTAAGAAACATTGGTTCTTAACATTTTCAGAGTCAGTTTAAGACTGAATGAAGTAAAATTTAGGAAATTAATTTTAAAATATTGAGTAGATAATTATCATTTGAGGGATCAATTATTGCTTATTTTAAGTACTCAGAATATCAGAAAATAAAAATCCTAATTGCTACTTGTGTTTGTATCAGGGCCCAGATGGGAAATAGAGTCTTCTCAAAAAGAGTTTAAATGAAGAGAATTTAATTAAGGGTCCTTTTACAAACGAGTGAGCAAGATTAAGGGAACAATCGATGCCTGAAGAAGTATCCGGGGAGTAGCAACAGATGGAAGCCCTTGCCACCCTTAGTCCCAAAGGAAAAATCGACGAACCAGTGCCAGCAGAGTCAGGAGGCATGGTTGGTGGGAGCAGAAGAATAAACATTCTAGCCTCTCTCTCCTCCTGCCTTTCACTGGCCAAGTCTAGTCTTAAATCAAGTGCCAAGGGACCCTTGTGATACAGTCTCTGTGGGGAGAAGGGCAGAGAATGAATACGGGGGAGCAAAGAGAATAATTGGCACAACATTCTACTCAGTTCTAGAACAACATGCCATTTTATATTTACATAGATGTAACGCATTCCTATGCACCAGTGCTTTGACATGTTTCATATAATTAGCACAAGCCCATCAGATTCTGCCCGTCCCTTGTTTTTGTGATGATTCAATCAATGGTCTCATTAGCTAGGACAGACATGAAATAGCTGATGCTAAATTGGACCTGGCACACTGCCCTTGAGAGCTGGAATCTTAGTCCTAACCTGAAAGAGACCAAAACAACACTACTGCTGCTGCTGCTAAGTCGCTTCAGTCGGGTCCGACTCTGTGTGACCCCAGAGACGGCAGCCCACCAGGCTCTGTCGTCCCTGGGATTCTCCAGGCGAGAACTCTAAATACAGCCTAAAACCAGCTTCAAAAATGTACAGTGGCAACCAGTCTAAGCCCCTAAGCACTTAACATGTAATTCGTTGTGTTTAAAAGCTTTTGTTATTTTTCTTTCCAGGGTGGTCTGATTAAAATAAAATTTGAATTTTAGTAAACCCACCTTCTTGACCCTAAGGCAAGCAATAACTGCTGCAGTAATATGAACTACAGTGTCCCATACTTATCAGTGTGTTCCAACACTTTGCATTTTTTTAAAAAGCGCTATCATAAACAGTATGTAAATCATTTGTAAAACCTTTGCTAGCCCACCACTATTCTATGGCTGCCAGCTGTGTAATTTCAATTCGAACAAATACATGACATGGAGTCACTGGAAGAATTGCTGTTGTTTTACTGGGAAAAAAAAAAAAAAAGGTTATTGACAGAGGCTCAGGGCCATTGCGGAGAAGGCAATGGCACCCCACTCCAGTAATCCTGCCTGGAAAATCCTATGGATGGAGGAGCCTGGTAGGCTGCAGTCCATGGGGTCACTAAGAGTCGGACGTCACTGAGCAACTTCACTTTCACTTTTCACTTTCCTGCATTGGAGAAGGAAATGGCAACCCACTCCAGTGTTCTTGCCTGGAGAATCCCAGGGACAGAGGAGCCTGGTGGGCTGCCAGCTATGGAGTTGCACAGAGTCGGACACGACTGAAGCGACTTAACAGCAGCAGCAGCAGGGCCATTGATGTTGGGAAAGATTGAAGGCAAGAGGAGAAGAGGGCGGTGAGGATGAGATGGTTAGATATCATCACCAACTCAATAGACATGAGTTTGAACAAATTCTGGGAAATAGCAAAGGACAGGGAAGCCTGGAGTGCTTCAGTCCATGGGGGCACAAAGAGTCAGATACAACTGAGTGACTGTACAACAGCAGCAACAGGGCCATTAGCTTCTCATATAATACACAGCTTGACTCAAACTATATGTCATGGACCGAGCATGTTATTTGATCCACGTGTCCTTGGAGATAAAAACTCAGAGATAAAGGTAATGATGTCTTAGCTAAAAATTATGAAACACATTAGTAATTCAAAATCAGAGAGGCAATATACTTCTTGTGGGGGGTGGGGGATGGCTTATATGTTTATTGGTTGTTGTTTATTCACTACGAAGAGTTGACTCATTGGAAAAGACTCTGATGCTGGGAGGGATTGGGGGCAGGAGGAGAAGGGGACAACAGAGGATGAGATGGCTGGATGGCATCACTGACTCGATGGACATGAGTCTGAGTGAACTCCGGGAGTTGGTGATGGACAGGAAGGCCTGGCGTACTGCGATTCAGGGGGTCGCAAACAGTCGGGCACGACTGAGTGACGTGAACTGAACTGATTCACTAAGTCATGTCCAACTCTTTTGCGACTCCATGAACTGTAGCCTGCTAGTCTCTGCTGTCCATGGGATTTTCCAGGCAAGAATACTGAAGTTGGTTGCCATTTCCTCCCCCGGGGATCTTCCCAACCCAGGGATCGAATCTGGATTTCCTGCGTCTCCTGAACTGCACGCGGATTCTTTACCGCTGAGCCACTGGGAAGCCCCTTCTGTGTTTATAGATAGTGTTGTTGAACATCATGAAATAATAATTATTTGTTTCTGTAGCACTTGGACAAATTGAAATTCTACCACATCCTTTAAAATCCCAGCATTCAGTAGGAAGGAAATCTTAGGAGCGTAATATATTCTGAACATTATGGCAAAGAAGGGAATGTTATTTAATTGAGTTCTCAATTCAGAATATATTCAAAAAATTAAGAATCAATCGTATAGGTTACCATTCTGAGCAGGTGAAATCTAAATAGAATGATCATATATAGTTTGAAAGAAAGGAATATATTACTTCCTCTTGATTTACAGCTTGTCATCTTCATTTAATTACTGCAAATATGCTTAATTCCATGAGGTGGAAAAACCGTGAGAGATTGGGTTATTAAAAATGCTATAAAATATAACCCCTTACATTCTTATGGAATAATAATAAAGATAAGAGACAACCTTGGGAGGTGAATATTTTCGCAATTCCTGGCAAGCATGGCAACAAAGGATTCAGAAGTGGTTTGGAAGGATGACACTTTCATAGAGATTAGAGTAATCAAGATGATAACTATATAAATAATGTGACTCACTGTTGATAATCTGATAGGGTGGAAGCAAGATCCTCAGTTAGACCTGATGGGGTGCAGAGACTCTGGGTAGGTAGGGGTCCAAGGCATCCTGCCCTTGGAGCCACAAGATCTGGATTCCAGCCCAACTGTTCCCCTCACTCCACAAGTGGCTAAAGACTGTCACCTGGGCCCAGAGACCCCAAGTCCCTTCCTGGGCATGTATTTATTCAAGTTAATTGAGTACATCCTTGGTTGTTCATTCCTTGTATTACTTCATCATATACCCTTTGGTCCAAAGTTTTTGAAATACAAACAAGCCAGTCTCCGCTCCAGAGGTTGGTCAGAATTGAAGCCTGAAATTGTCTGATGCTTCACGCACCCTTTTCTTTCCTTTCCAGGTTCACACCCACCTACCCCACTAGCTTTGGTGTTACAGAGCCCCTGGGAAGTTGGCAGGGGACGGTATGAACAAAAGTGAGGGAAAACACCCAAGTAGCATACAGGGTACAGAGTAATATCCTCCAGAAAGCTGTCATTATCTTCCCTTCCAGACTGGACCTTTACCTCTTCTTCAGTTAATTTCTTTCTCTTATATTTCTTTCTGGGCTTCTCTAGTGGCTCAATCAGTAAAGAATCCATCTGCAAAGCGGGAGACCTGGGTTCATTCCCTGGGTTGGGAAGATTCCCCTGGAGGAGGGCATGGCAACCCACTTCAGTATTATATTTCTTTCTATCACAGATAGATAGAAAGATATATGTCTTTCTATCACATAGACATTTGAGAAGCATGTTATAGCTTCTGCAAAGAGATCACCAGCTCAGAGGCAGACCTGGGAAATGAAGGGATGGGCAAACACCTAAAATATCAACTGCTCCTTATCTATTCCCTAAGCAGGAGGAAAAAAATGCAAATTTCTCATTAAATACATCATTCTCAGCTGTATTCTCAGGGTCTCCTGGAATCAAGCACAGAGTTTAGAGCCTGGCAGAGATTTTTAATGAAAACATAATTGGGTTCTGAAATTGCCAAGGCACCCTAGGCGCCCCACATGCAAATATGAGGGTCAGATGAAAGCTGGTAGATGTGAAGAAACGGAGAGAGGCAGAAAGCTCCCGTGAGAAAGTCAAAATAAGCAGACTTTTCCCTGGGACACAGTGGAGCGTGGGATCCCCTGGTAATACCTTATGAAGACATCTTATAGGATTTCCCTAGAAGTAATTGGCACTGACCAAATAATAAGTCACTTCAACAGCAACTGATGACATCAAATCTTAATATACTAGGTTTTGATTGTAAAGCTATAGGCACAGATAGGTGTTATATTCTTTTTTAAAACGTCTGTTTCAAGCCCAGGTGGCACCAGTGGTAAGGAGCCTGCCGGCCAATGTAGAAGACATAAGAGATGTGGGTTTGATCCCTGGGTCCAGAAGATCCCTGGAGAAGGAAATGGTAACCCACTCCAGTATTCTTGCCTGGAGAATCCCACAGACAGAGGAGCCTGGAGGGGTACAGTCAATAAGGTTGACACAGCATTGGACAGGACTAAAACGATTTAGCATGCAACATTTAAGCACTTATTAACAACAGCACAAAAGTCTCTGCCCTTGGCATTTATGTAATGGGCAGAAAAGGCTGAAATTGAGCACTGTAAATACTACAAGGTCAGATAGGTAATTACTCCCAGCAGTGACAAAGCCCGTGGGGGTAAAGCAGGGCAGAGCTTCCTGGAGTGTACTGGGGATTCCAGGGGATCCTCAAGAACCTTTCAGGGATTGCAGAAGTACCCGTTTTTACAATAATCCCACGATACCATCCACCTTTCCTTACTCGTTCTTACACAATCAGAGAATGAGAGTCACACAGAGAACAGGTTTGTGATTACCAAGGAGAAGGGGGTGGGAGAGGGATGGACCGGGAGTTTGAGATTCGCTGGTGCAAACTACTGTATATAGGATGGATGAACAACATGGTCCCACTGTATAGCACATGGAGAACCATAGCTCAGTTCAGTCGCTCAGTCCTGTCTGACTCTTTGTGACCTCATGGACTGCAGCACACCAGGCTTCCCTGCCCATTACCAACTCCCAGAGCTTGCTCAAACTCATGTCATTCGAGTTGGTGATGCCATCCAGCCATTTCATCCTCTGTCATCCCCTTCTCCTCCTGCCTTCAATCTTTCTCAGCATCAGGATCATTTCTAGTGAGCCAGTTCTTCCCATCAGGTGGCCAAAGCATTGGAGCTTCACCTTCAGCATCAGTCCTTCCAATGAATATTCAGGACTGATTTCCTTTAGGATGGACTGGTTGGATCTCCTTGCAATCCAAGGGACTCTCAAGAGTCTTCTCTAAATCCACAATTCCAAAACATCAATTCTTCAGCGCTCAGCCTTCTTTATGGTCCAACTGGAAAAACTACTGACTACTGGAAAAACCGTAGCTTTGACTAGATGGACCTTTGTTGGCAAAGCAGTGTCTCTGCTTTTTCATATGCTGTCTAGGTTGGTCAGTGTCCTGAGGTAAACCATAATGGAAAAGAACATGGAGAGGAATGTACATATATATGTATGTGTGTAACTGAGTCATCTGGCTGTGCAGCAGAAATTGATGCAACGTTGTAAATAAATTATACTTGAATAAAGTAAGTTAAACAAACAAACTAAAACAGACTGAGAATCACGCACAAAGAGCATTCAGTGAAGCTTCCTGGAGGCTGCGTGGCACGTGGTAGCATCTTTGCTCTGATGGCTCATGAAAAGTGGGTGATGCAACCTTCTCTTTTAAATACTTTCCAGTTTTGGTGTCCTAAATAGTATTATACATCACTCATATGGTGAATAAAAGCTCTTTGAGTTGGATCTTAGTTCCCTGACTAGGGATCGAACCTGAGTCCCCTGCAGTGGAGGCACAGTCTTAATAGGACCTCCAGGGAAACCTCCAAACTACTCTAGTTTTGAGGGAATGACGCAAGGGCCAGGAAGTCATTCTTTACTTGATTGGGAATCTGAATAAATGTGTGAGCAAACCATGCAAATATTTAGGGAAAAGTCTGTGATTTGCATAAAATTAAAAATTAGTTCTTTAAGCTAATGTAATTCCATTAATACATTGAAATGCTTTCAAAATTTAGCTTTCAATTTTGTTTTCTTCTAAAGCGATTTGTATTAGTTTTCTATTTCTTCTCACAATGACTGATAGAAGTATGAATCTATTATCTTTGACTTAATTTGTAAAGAAATACATATAATGATTTTCCTCATCTTTGTGTTACATTAGTTTTTTTAATGGTAAATAAGACAAAAGTTTATAAGGAAGTAGTTGGGGACTAGAGCAAGCTATAAAAATACCGTTCTATGACTAAAACAACATGTAAAATCCCATGCACAATCAAAGTCTTGAGCTGTACATTTTAAAGGGAAGTTATATATTTGAAGTTTTTATTTTGTAATAAATGATATTTTGTTCATTTCCCTCCATTGTATACAGATATAAATACACTGACTTACTATATTAGGGTAAGACCTTTATCCATTTTTCGTTTATTCATATACCAAGTCAAACTTGAGAAAGCAGACTAGTTAGATCAGTAGCATTGGTTGAATCTAAATCAGTTTAAAAACTAAATGACTGCTTCTCTATTCTTGGGACCTTCCAAGTTTTCATTTTCATGTAAAGCATTATACACTGAAAGCAGCTGACCAGAGAAAACAGATATTCTGAAGGAAGAGACTCAGAAATCAAATTTAAGAACACATTTGCTGGGACTCCCCCAGCGGTCCCGTGGTTTAGACTTCACCTTCCAAAGCAGGGAGTGCAGATTCACTCTCTGGTCAGGGAACTAGGATCCCATTTGTCTTGCAGCCAAAAAAACAAACAAACAAAAAATAAAACAGAAGTGATATTGTAACAAATTCAAGAAAGACTTTAAAAATGGTCCACTGTGGGGGGAAAAAAACCACATCTGCTAGTAGAACAAGCCCTAAGCTTTGCTGTGTAAGAAGCTGCTTGAGTTTCTGCCCTCAGTTATGTTAGGGATGGTAGATGGACTGAAATGCTGTTTTTAGATTAATGCCCCAGTGAAACGCCTACGTACCTTTTCAAGTTACTAGTGAAGGGCAGGAGAAGACAACCAGTTCATCACTACTCATCGTCACGCAGTGCTCAGTTGTATGCAACTCTTCGTGACCCCGTGAACACCCGCCATGCTCCTCTGTTCATGGGATTCTCCAGGCAAGAATACTTCACTACTGTACTCTGCACAGTTCTGTAAAGCACAGCCACTCAGAGGATGCCTGCATGTGACAATGTGCGCCAGACGCAGGAACTAACTTAGTTAGGTAACTGGACGTGCGAACACATGTTTTGTGTCTTTGAAAGTTTGCACGTTAAAGGTTCCTATATATGGGACTTACTGTATATAATAATTTCCACTATTTCCTTTCTTCTTACTCACTCACCATTTTCCTTTTAAAAGATTCCCCCCTTCTTTTTATTTGTTGTTGCTCTAAAAATTTACTCTCATTTAAAATAATACTTAACCTTCACATTATTCTCAGCCTTCCACAAAGATTGCATAACAAGAGGGTAGACATGAGTCAAATTCTCTGACAGTTGTAGTTACGTGTGTGAGTCTTGTTGGCTTTATTTTTCATGGTCTATGTAAAGATAAGATTTTTATATCGTTTTGAAAGAGCCAGTTAAGCCAAAAATAAAGAATGTTTCTAAACTTCCTGATAAATGGAAATCTTAACAGAACTGGCTTTGTTGTGTATCCAGTCCTAAACTTGTCAGTCTCAATTTGAGTGTTTATTATTCCTGATTAGCCTGAATTAACAACCTAACAAAGCATTCATTGAGCGTCTGTGTGAGACATCGCCTGGATCTCTTAGCTGTTTATTTTAGTACATTTCTTGTTAATAATTCTTTTCTTCTGATGGTAAAATAATCCCTAGGAATTAAATTGATATTGTCACCACTTAGAGACCTTGTCTCATTCTTGTGGCTTCAACTTCTACCCCTGATGACTCAGATAGCTGCATCTCTGTTCTAAAATTTCATTTATATATAACCAAACTTTGATCTGAGCTTCCCTGGTGCCTCAATGGTAAAGAATCTGCCAGTAATGCAGGAGATGTGGGTCCTATCCCCCGGTCAGGAAGATACTCTGGAGAAGGGAATGGCAACCTACTCCAGGATTCTTGCCTGGAGAATCCCAGGGACAGAGGAGCTTGGTGGCCTACAGTCCACGGGATCTCAAGAGTCGGACACAAGTGAGCAACTAAACCACCCACCACCACCAAACTTTGATCTTGGAAATTAAGATCTCAAAAGATAATTTAGTCTGTTAGAGACAGTTTGAGAATCAAGCCCAGAGTGCCTTTCTAACTATGTCAACTCCCACCATCTCCAACAACTCTGTAATTTAAAAAATGAAGCCTGTCTTTCCCCAAAGTATCAACTCCCCAACACAGGTCTCCTCCTCCTTCATATGGCATGTGAGGGGAGCTTTTGCTTTTTCACCTCGCTTAGTGAATATTTATTGCTTTCTGGGACAGATGTTCCACTGAAACAGACCATAATTAGCATCAGCTAATAAATCACCTTAAACCTTGTAGAAACAGAAGGTGTGTGCCTGATCTTAAGAGTGCTGTTCTGTCTGCTCGGTTTTCTAGAAAAGACTTACTTTGCACCATGGGCATCTTCCCTCCACACACTGCAGTGTTAGCGAGATCGTTCGAGCGGCCAGCTAAAGAGCGTCCAGGCATTTGGGCTGGCCTTCCCTTCCTGTCTACTAGTCCCAAAGTACCAATGAGCTTTAAAAAATGTCTCTTAAATGCACGATTTTCCCTTCCTTCCTACCATGGCCATTACCCCAATTGAAATTTCCTCCATTTCTTCTGGTTTCCTTTTTCTCCACTCCACGAAATCCATGGTCTCTAGTGTCTCCAAGTATCTGAATGCAGCAGCTTTCACATAAATGTTCAGACTCCTTGTTTTTACTTTGTCACTCTCCTTCCAGAAAACCTATTGCTGTGTGTGTGCGCTTGCTAAGTCTCCTCAGTTGTGTCTCTTTGCTATCCCATGAACTGTAGCCTGCCAGGCTCCTCTGTCCATGGGATTCTCCAGGCAAGAATACTGGAGTGGGTTGCCATGCCCTCCTCCAGGGCATCTTCCCAACCCAGGGATCGAACCTGCATCTCTTATGTCTCCTGAATTATCAGACAGGTTCTTTACCACTTGCTGTGTAAGACTACAGATTTCTCTGCTGAAATTCCTCAGAGTCTATACAGAGTATTAAGGCAGCAGAGATTGGGGTATGGTTAATTTCCCCAGGGCAATCAGACATCCGGGCAGGCTGCATGGAGGAGGTGACATTTAAACCACAAGTTTGAGAGTGGGTTTCAAGGTTGACAAAGAATGGAATTTCAGGTTAAGAGAGAACCTTCTCTTCCTTATCTCTTGTCTCTGACCCTAGTTTTGTTTGGTTCAGTTTTTATTTCCAGGCCATTTTAAGGATCTTTGCCTTGTGTGTCCTGTTTGTAAGAGGGAAGCTTAGAGGGTGTTGCGGGCTTCCCTGGTGGCTCAGACGGTAAAGCGTCTGTCCGCAATACTGGAGACCCAGGTTCGGTCCCTGCATCGGGAAGATCCTCTGGAGGAGGAAATAGCAACCCACTCCACTATTCTTGTCTGGAAAACCCCCATGGACAGAGGAGCCTGGCAGGCTACAGTCCATGGGGTCTCAAAGTGTTGGACACGACTGATCAACTTTACTTTTACTAGAGGGGGTTGAAAGAAAACACTGATATATGGATGGGACAGAACTAGAATCTGGTTTCCAGGACAGATTCCAGTCAGGGTTTTATTCTCAGGCCACGTGGCTCATTAATTAGATAATTAGATAATAATACTAATAACTGACATTTGTGTAGCAGTTTACATTTTTTCAAGCACTTTCACATCCATTATCTCATTAGGTGCTCAAATTTGCAGAGATTAAAATTTTAGAGCACAAATAATGAAGTGTGATAAGAACAGGCACTCTGAAGCCACACTGCCTTGCTTGCACCAGGCATGCCATGACTGCTGTGTGTTCTCAGGCAGTGGGACCCTCAGCAATGTCAGTATACATGGGGATTTCTGCACTTTTATTGAGATCTTGTTAGGATTCTAGGGATTAATAGGCATAAGCTGCTCAGGACAGTCCCTGGAATTTAGTAAACACTCAGGGAAGGGGAGGTAATTTGCTGTCCTTGGCTTCATCATCTATGATGTCATACAGGAAGAAATGGACTAGAGCCCACCAGATCTTCTGTGTTCTGGCCCTGGATTTTTTTTTTTTTTTTTTCAATATACTCCCACTCCAGCTGGCATGATTGCAATCCAAATAGTTACTTGGGAATACTACTTTGTAAACCTCTGGCCTTTTCTCTGTTATCACAAAGTACATAGATTAATTAAGGTTTACTGTTTTCTGAAACTGATGTTTAGCTAAAGCAAATAAGAATTAACAATTCTAAATGAAGTCTTTTTAAATTCACTTAAAGGGGACTTCCCTGGTGGTCCAGGGGTTAGGAATCCAGCTTGCAATGCAGAGACCACAAGTTCAATCCCTGATCAGGGAACTAAGAGCCCATTTTCCTTGGAGCAGCGTAAGCCCACACACCACAACTACTGAGCCCTTGAGCCACAACTGGAGAGTCCATGTGCCACAACAATAGATCTTGTGTGATGTGATTAAGACCTGACACAGCCAAATAAATAACTTTTTTCTTAAATCCATATAAAGAAAATGAGTGCACATGAGCAGGAAAACTAAAATATCTGTGGTGTTGGAGAAGACCTTGAGAGTCCCTTGCACTACAAGGAGATCCAACCAGTCCATTCTGAAGGAGATCAGCCCTGGGATTTCTTTGGAAGGAATGATGCTAAAGCTGAAATTCCAGTACTTTGGCCACCTCATGCGAAGAGTTGACTCATTGGAAAAGACTCTGATGCTGGAGGGATTGGGGGCAGGAGGAGAAGGGGACGACAGAGGATAAGATGGCTGGATGGCATCACTGACTAGATGGACGTGAGTTTGAGTGAACTCCAGGAGTTGGTGATGGACAGGGAGGCCTGGCGTGCTGCGATTCATGGGGTCGCAAAGAGTCGGACACGACTGAGCGATTGAACTGAACTGAACTGAATTTAAGGAGAAACTGACTATATATTTTAGTACGTGTTAGTATGACCTATAAATGATTCTGAATTTTTAATGCAAGAAACGAATACTTCTGCCTTTCTATCTGCTGGTGGAATTTTAAGACCCAGTCTCTTCCTCCCTCCTGAACATCCCAAGAAATCCTCTTACATTGTCCCCATCTCCCAGTGGATTCACATCATATCCTCAAGGATGCACCCTCATTTTACCTCTAACCCAAGGAAGACTTCCCTGGTGGCTCAGACGGTAAAGCATCTGCCCACAATGTGGGAGACCCAGGTTTGATTCCTGGGTCAGGAAGATCCCCTGGAGGAGGAAATGGCAATCCACTCCCGCACTGCTGCCTGGAAAATCCCATGGACGGAGGAGCCTGATAGGCCATGGGGTCGCAAAGAGTCAGACAGGACTGAGCGACTTCACCTTTACTTTCACTTTCAAGCAAGACTTCATGGGAAGTCATAAGGTTGTGAGGGGAAAAAATCATCATTTAAAGCCCCAAACTATAAATGTTTCTGAAATCTGTGAAAAATTTGAATTTTCTACCCCAGTGCACAATAATGTTAATAAAGGTAATTGAGTCAGTTATACATAAATTTTATTATAAAGAAATTAAGAATTGTCTTCTAATTTTCACCTGTTTCATATTCTTGTATATCTGTGCTCTCTAAAATTGGAGTGAATAAACGCCATTCACTTGAAACCTAGTAATCAATGAGAAAACGATTCTAAATGCATGCAATGTTTTGGCTATTGCCCTGTTTTGCCCTTGCCAGGTGCTATGTCAGGGTTGTAATATTATGATATATTGCTCATTCTTGCAATTACATTTGTCAGACTACATCTAGGCTCCATGCTTGAGATATGTGAACAAAGTAATGAGACAGAGAATCTTTGTTTGTTTTCATGGAGTATTGATCAGATGCACCACTGATTCTATAAAAGAGCAGATTTGATTATTTCATAATGTATATTTCAGGAGCACATAAATCATATTTTTAATTGAAATTGCTTCGAAAAGGGGCTTTCAGTGGCCGCCTTTCTATCCTGCCTGGAGAACATTTGTAGGTTTCTAGAGATAATCTTATGAATCTCTTCAGAATTGACAAGTTTGTTTGACTTGCTAATTACATATGCAAGTAAGTTCATCAGAGCAAAATCATGCCATCTCTTTAAAAGACAAATAACCAGGACATACAGTGTTTTGGCCTTATAGACTGTTAAATTAGTTATTTGAAATTAAAGAATTTTTAAAATTGTATTGACATTTCCAAAATTATGTGCACTCTTGTATATCTGATTTGGCTTTCATTGCCATGGAGATGTATTGTTGGGCGGGGGGCGGGAGCAGGGGTGGTGCGTGGCCAGTTCAAAGCATTGTGTCAGGGTGGACGGTCCTGAAGGAAATAGCCAAAGAAGTCTCAGTGGGAAGCCGCCCATTGTTAGGTACAGTGCTGACCACTCACCATAAAGGGCCTCTGTTTTTCTGCCATAGCTCACTCCCCTCCATTGAGCAGTGACCTTCAGAAGGGTAGGGACCAAGGGGAAAGCCCTTGGCTATAATTCATTGCTGTCTTCTTGCACCCACCGCATCCTTCTAATTTTGTAGTCAGTTCCCACCTCTGCCCCATCACCAATCCCTCTTCCCTTCCAAAGGCTCTACCATGTCTCAGCCTGCCCATTACCTGGGCATCAGAGACCAGCCCTTGACTCCGTCTTCATGCCTGACAGTTTCCACAGCAGCAGTGGGGAAAATATGTTCTTGGCATCCAGAATGAAACTCTGAATGTGTTCCCCATAGGTGCATCGTAGCCCTGGTGATTAGCCCTGTAATACCATCAGTATGGACTAAATGACTTTTTGCAAGCTATTGCAAACTTCGCCATCTGGTATAGACAAATTTCTTGGGACTCTATTTTTGAAATTACAAGGAAAGGGATTGCAATTATACTTTTGCTATGCCCTTCATGATGAAATTGGGACTGGATGAAAATGGTTTTATTTCCTTGCTTGACTTTTTTTCCAGAAACTGTATAGATTCCAAAATACCAAGTCTTACCTGTACTAACTAATCATCTTAGTATTCAATTTCTGATGATGAAAAAGTATTTTGCATTGTTTAGAAGTTCCATCAGGGAATTAGAGGGAAGGGGGAGGTCTTAAATGCAGAGGTTATGTGAACCAATCCTTATTAAGAGAGTAAATTGTTTTCCTGGAAAAAAAAAAAATTGGCCTATATCATGTCAAATCTGCAGTCTCATTTGAAATAAAAAGCCATGTTCTATTTTAAAAAGAAAGAAGGAACTTGAAATTTGCTGATGCTCCTTAGAAATGATAGTATAGTCTAAAACAGCCAAAGAGGAAGATGAAGGATGGGATTATGAATCGAACCCAGGTCTCCAGCATTGCAAGCAGATTCTTTACCATCTGAGCCACCAGGGAAACCCATGTATATAATTACCCTCCTTCAAAAAAGGAGTGACTTTGTCCTATGGTTGAGATAACATGAGAGAACTTGAGTTGCCAAGTCCCTCACCCTCACCCAACTCATTCTACTTACCCCAGTCCCCTCTCAAACACACGTACTAGAAAATAGTAATACACTTACACTCTTCTGTGCTTCTTTTCATCCCCAAAGTGAGTATGAAATTTGATTAAAGAAAATTCGCTTACAAAGGAAATGGGCAAACTGTTGCAAAGATCTCATCTAAAAAGAAAGAAAATAAACCACATTTTCTTGTACGACGTATAATTAAATAATGAGGCCAGGAATTCCTTTCTCCATCTCTTGCAGGGTCAGCCAGCTTAGCAGCACCCGTTTAAACACTGTATCTTCCTTTGTTCTTCTGTTGTGCATTGCTGTGATGGCAAAGATAACTAGCCCTCAGAGATCATGTGAGATCAAGTTAAATTCCACATTGTGTGAGAGCTATTAATATTTTACACACTGTCTACCCTTCAAGCTTTGAGTATTACATCACTATTTATACAACAGAACTTGTTACTGATTGGAAGGTTTTGAGTGTTCAAGCATCCTATTAATACAGTAGGAGATATATTAATGCAATTAACATGTACCAAAAGGAAGACTTTTAAATTATTTCAAATGTTTCCAACATTGTCTGATCCAAAAATAAGTACTTGATTAACTAATTTGTCTTGTAAGAAATGTCTCTATGTAGGTCAGAATGAGATCATTTGGAAAAAAAAAATCTACTCTTTGGAGAACTTTTACACCACAAAAAAAAAGAAAAAAATCTCATTTAAGAGCTGGAGTAGAATTATATAGTCATTTTAGTTCTCAGAATTCAAAGCATAGATGGCTGGACTCATGCCTGTGTGATAATTCTAGGCTACTCTCAATAAATAATACATGTCATTTCTGCTTCACTGAGGCTGTCACTTACTGCTCTAAATGACTTTCAATGCAGGGCCCAGCCTGCTGTCCCAGAGTGCACTTCAGCTCAATTCCAAACCTGAAGGGTCCTTCCAGTATCCAGCCAGCTACCATAGCAACCAGACCCTGGCTCTGGGTGAGACAGCCCCGTCGCAGCTCCCTGCCCGCAGCACACAAGCCCGAGGTGCGGGCCAGAGTTTCAGCCAGGTACGTGCTGGGGATGGGATGCTCTGCTCTGCTGGTCCTTGGGCTCCAAGGGGTCAAGTGGGAAGCAGGGCTGTCAAATGGCTATGGTGTCCCCTCCTGCCTTTTTTACAAGTTCCCTGCAACTTTGGAGAGACGCTTTCGGTGCTATGAGTGAAGGAAATGAATAACACAATACAACTATAGAATAACTCGAATTACAAGCATCTTTTTTGCAGGATATGTCTGTCAATTGCTCATGCTCTTTCTGCTTTATATATACTTACCTAGGTGAATATGCAAATGTGTGTCTAGTTCTATTTCTGTGTTGATTATAAATATGACATGCGTGATGAGTTTGTGAGGGTACCTGAAACACATTCTCTTTCCTTAAAAAAAAAAAGCGTGAAATTATTCTTTGGGGTTAATCATATAAAGGAACATAGTATAAATGCATCATCTCATATGCATATACAGAACTGTTCTGAAAATAATTGTGGTTGAGTTGGAATAGTTACACTTTGTCAAGTTTGATTTTGAAATGTGCCCTCAGTTGTTTCCTTAAGATGTGTACTTGCTCTTGTGGTTTTAATGCACACACTTAGCTGCAGTTAAAATCAACTCTTGGTAAAAAGAAGTGGCTACCAACCCCAATTAAAAAATATTGTTGTAAATGTTGTGATATATACATGTGTGTGTATTTATGTATGTGTGTGTGCTACCTAATACTTTAGTTTTGATAATTTGGGGGTGCAGGCTATATTCAGTCAACCCACCAGAATTAATATACTAGAGAGCTATCTTGTTTTAAGCTACTTTATACTTATTTTTTAGTATAAAAGGATATGAGACCCTCTTAATCTCTGTGCATCATTCCTGGAATGAAGAACCCACAACTCCAAAAGCACCCCTTAACTGACAAGTTTAATTTCATCCTTTCTGCATTTATTGGGCAGTTCCTCTTCCAGAAACCCTAGCCCAGGTACACTACCTACCCCAAGCTCCTGCAACAACCAACCCATCTCTGTCACCAATTCATTGTTATTATACATCCGTGTGTTTTCCCAAAAACACTGAAAACCACTTGAGGGCAAGGCTATTTTCCTTTTTTAACACCATCCACATGGCCCCCAGGAAATGTCTGCTGGAAGAGAGGAGGCAAGGCGAGTTAGAATGGCATCGTGCAGTCATCCTGAGATGCTTTTTTGAGGTGATATGAACATAAATGAAGCATAAGCTGAAAAGTCTCAGTGCATTTCAATTATTAAAGTTGAATGATTATCCCAGCTATCTATTATCTATGATTGTCTTTTTCAGGCAAAACCTTTGCCCATCAGTGGCAGTGTAACTTTTACCTTCTTGTGATGTCAAGGTTATGCGGATCAAGTGGAATGGTAAATAAAGCATTCCACTGAGGGGGGCCCGTTGCCCCATGGGGGTCCAGGGTGTGACCCCAGTTCAAAGGGTGCCCCCTTTGGATGGAGATCTGGTGGTGTGTGATGCTCAAGAAGGAAACGGCCTTGAATTCATTGCATCCAGGTCCACACACACAGACTAACCCTGGACCTGTGCTACTTCCCAGCTCCTGGATCACTGCTCTTGAAAACACTGGTCTCTTCTATTTCCCTTACAGAAATCTGATAAGACACAAGAGGGAATGTCTAAAAAATATTTTTTAATTAATTAGAAAAAAGTATTTTATATACTTTCATTTATCATATATGCAAAATAGTTCTTATTTGCGTATGTAAAACATTATATAATGTTTGAAGTATTGAGTGATGTTATTAGCATAGAAAATGTTATTAGATCTTTTTAGTCCCATTTTATTTTATTAAAATAAGAATTGGAAGCTATAGGATTTTTTTCTCTAGGTACAGATTTTTTTTTTTCTAAAAAGCATCCCATTCTTGAAAGGAACTCTCTTTTAATCTTCCCATCTATACTGAACTCTCTCTGACCATGATACACTGATAGTGGTGGGATATATGTAATTTTGAATTCTTTGGGAGTAGATAAATGATTACAGACCTTTTTTAACCCTTCTGTCTATCCACACTTCTAGGTCTAATAGGCCAGAAATATTCATAAATAAGGGATAATTTATATTCAGATTAACTTAAGAAAGTTCTGAATTTAGCTTTTGCCAGTTTCCTATAACTTATAAGACATGTAGCTAGTACAGCAATAAAGTTCTACCCTTCTTTTATTTTTATCTTAAACTCATTTAATACTCATGCTTGGCTTCCTCTCATAAATATTTAAGACCCCTGTAATTTGAGTTAAAAACATTAAGTCAAATGAAAAAAGATCACATTTCCCATAGCTGAGCATCATGGAAAATGGAACAATCAGTATCAAGAGAAAAATCAGTTCATTATCAGCTTAACTTGTGAGCATCTTGTGCACTCAGTTCATATATAGCTCTGTGAGGACTGTTAAATCAAAGCTTTCTTACTTATAAAATCAATAGTTACCATTTACTGAGACCCGGAAGTAATCTGTTTTACATACTGCCTCTTATTTAATCCCCACCACATTTACATTTTAAATTTAAATTATCATTTACATCTTAAATATGCAGAAACTCAAACTCAATGCATTTAGAGGAGTTATCAGGCACCATTTTAAGGTAGCAGCAGTAAGAATGGGAACAGAATCTTGACTAAATTGAAGCCTAATCATTTTGAGGGAGTGTTTCATAGGTTTCCTTTTATATATTGACTGTTTCAATTAAATGTATCTACAGCTTGATCCTAGTAAGAGCTCTACAACATGTAGACCAGCAATATGCTGATTTATCTTCTTCCACGTTGGAGTTCTACTTGTTGGAGTTCAATACATGGGAGTAAAACAGTAGCAGCTCAAAGGACAGATTGGGCCTCACATTAAAAGTCTGCTTTAAAGTTTAATCAGAAACTGTAACTTGGTTGTGAAGATATCAAAGCTGTGCATTTGAAGGCATCTATCAATGTGCGTATTCAAGGTGATAACTTCAGTTAGAGTCATAGGTTACTGGTTTGCACTCATTTATCTGACAGGTGGGTGGTTGCAGTCTGAATATTCAAACAAGGGGGTTGTGCTAATCCACTTGGTTAACAGGATGGAGGCTACTGGTGGATTGCTGAATCCTATTTATTTTAGCAGAGCATCAGATCTGGGTACCATGATTCACTCTCAGCTTCAGCATACTGCGGTATGAAAGGCATGTTTTAGCGTGATTTCAAAATCACGTCAGAGAAATGCTGAACAAGTACACCAGCACTTTTACCCAGCATTTAGTGTGCTACCTTGAAATAAGGAGGTCATGTGTCATCCCCGTAACATCTCCTTTGCTCAGCTTGTCCTGAGAATCCCTGTCTTCCAGTGGTTTCCCGGAGCCCTGTGACACATTCTTTTCAATATTCTAAATAGTGTTCAAGCTCACTTCTGCCAAGCTATATTGAGTTTTAGAATATCCTGTCATCATCAAGTGCCAAAAGGGCTACGAAAGTTCAAATAATGGCTCACAGATGCCAGACCAGGTTAATAAGGTCAATAACCAAGTAACACAAAAACATTTCATTTTAGGGAACCTAAAAAAAAAAAAAAGTGTAATTCTAAAGTAAAGCAAATGGTTTTCTATCTGGCTCATAAACCATGTCAGACTATAATTTCAAAAAAGTATCACAAATATTCAAAAATTCTGCTGTCAACTTTTAACCAATACTAATTTATTCAGCATGATAGATGGTTGTAGGGTTATCATCACCAGGCTTCACATCAGGCCCTGGTGCATGGTCTGCCTTGCCCTACGGTGTCAAGCTGAGTCACAAAATTACCATAGAATTCTAGTTCTCTGGCGTGACCCTAACTGAAGTCTTTGAAGGTCATTCTCCTCAAACTCTGAGATGAATTCATAGGACTCAGCTGGAGGAGAGAATATAAGACCCTTCCCATCAGATCCCAAGGCCTTTCTGGAAAGTCACTTGAGATGATTCAGTTATGCTTTGCCCACTGCTACATTCTGCTTAGCTATCCTGCCAGCTCCCCTCCCCATCCAGGTGTGTAGACTCTCCCTCCATCACTCCCTTCTTCCTCCAAGTCAACCTTAGCCTTCGTAGCTCCTGGTTGCTGCTAAGTCGCTTCAGCTGTGTCCGACTCTTCACGACCCCATGGACTGCAGCCTACCAGGCTCCTCCATCCATGGGATTTTCCAGGCAAGAGTACTGGAGTGGGGTGCCATTGCCTTCTCCAGCTTCTGGTAGGTGCCCCCAGTCAAAATAGAGCTGTTTTTTCAGTTGCATTTATATATATACAATTTATTCCCTAATACACAGGTCCCTCCCTCCCCCAAGTTCCTCACTGGCTGAGTACTATGGGATGTACAGTCTTCCCCAAGGTCACCTAAGTTTCATTATTTCCTCATAGGGTATCCTTCTTTCTCCCTTTCCAACCTACATCCGCATTTTTCAACAGAGACTTTCTTGCTGGTTTATCACTTCCTCCAACATCCTGTTTGCCTAGGGACACTCCCGGTGCGTGAACTGTGTCTCTCCTGCAAGTCGTTAGGCAAGTTTAGAGCCAGGGCACAGGCACTGGGAGGAGTCCTGTCTCTTTAGGACGCAGTGTGGTCTCCCCCCTCAACCCTAACTTTATCTAAAGAGTCCAGGCCTCAACTTTGTCACGTCCGCAAGTTTAGCTGTTAGTACTTTTCCACTCGGCCTTAGCTACTGTGTCTCGAAAATGGGCCACTTCAAGTTTTCTATTTCTTACAGTAGTCTCATCAAGTATTTCATTCCTCAGAGTGACAAAAGAAGCAAGAAACAGAGCGTATACACCTGTACACAGAACACTGGTAAAGAAGTACAGGAACCGGAAGATTTTAAAACTACTTTCATCTTGTCCAGCAGAACTGAAGTGAGCCTGTGCACCTTATAATCGTAGAAAATGCCTGCTTCCTGCAGGAGATTAAGAATTGCATGATTGTTACGTAAAAATCATATTCGAAAATGGTAGATACACTAGAAAAAGAAGTAAGCTTTTTGAGAAGTAAATGACCATTTCTTTTTGATCTGGCCTGTCTATTTAATGTGGCACTGACTTTTAAGTCTTAAAAGTTCTCATGTGCACTATATCATAATAATAAATACACTATCTGCTCACTTCTGCCAGAAGTCAATGAGTTTTGAACATTGCTTATTGGTGCACCTTCATGCTAGGTGGATGTGAAGGTCAAGGGGATGGAGAACTCTGGATGGCGGTGGGATGGACACAGGGACATGTGTGGTCCCAAGGAGGACCCAACCCTCCGGTGAACACTTGCATCTTGATTGCTGAATGCAAAAAGTCACACAGATGCCTAGTTTGACATCATTCCAGTTTGCTGAAATAGGAAAGAAGTTGTTGCTGGGTGGCACCTGTAAAGAGAAAAGTTACTAAAAAACTTGGAAAACACAAAATTGCTGAGATGTCTTTAGTGTAGAATGTATATATTTATACTGCATTTACAGGACAAATCATGTCATTTTGTATGCTTTGTCTGACATATCTTTGGGAAACTCACACTTTGTAAAAGCATTTTCAGATAATTAGGTGTTGGAAATCCTTTCTCAATGCTCTGCTTTAAATTTTTACCCATTTTCTTTTTCCAGTAGAAATATATTTAATCTGGTTTCAATAGCTGAGGCATTTCTCATTGTGGGCAGTGTGTGTATGTGATTTACTATAACATTTCTTCTTCTGTGCAAATGTTTGTGTTATTAAAGTTATACTAAATGAGCCTCTTGCTGAAATAAAAGTTTTACGTATGTATTTTTGCCAAGGATCATGTTTCATAGAAAGAGTTGCCATCAAAGAGTCCCTCTTAAAGATAAATTTGTATGAGACTCATGTCATTGCTTTAATTTTTTCTTCTCTATTTTCTTTCTTCTTGGTTGTTGTTGTTCATTCACTAAATTGTGTCTGATTCTTTGCGGCCCCATGGACTGCAGCACACCAGGCTTCCCTGTCCTTCACTATCTCCCGGAGCTTGCTCAAACTCATGTCCATTGAGTTGGTGATGCCATCCAACTATATCATCCTTTGTCACCCCATTCTACTTAGTAGGCCATAGTACTGGCCACATGAAATACTTTTGAGAATATTTATTGCTAGTGACCCTAATCATACTTTTATTAAAGTGAGTTTGGAGAGAAGGAAAAACCAGTACCTAGGGTACAAAAGTCTGTACTTCGCTGTTTGTACGAGTGGCTTAGGGGCCCTGGGGCAGTGGGTCCACTTTGCTGCTGTTGTTCAGTCACTAAATCGTGTCCAACTCTCTGTGACTCCTGGGACTGCAGCATGCCGGGCTTCCCTGTCCTTCACTATTTCCTGGAGTTGGTGTAGACTCATGTCCATTGAGCTGGTGATGTTGTCTAACCATCTCATCCTCTGCTGCCCCCTTCTCCTTTTGCCGTCGATCTTTGCCAGCATCATGTCTTTTCCAGTGAGTCAGCTCTTCGCATCAGGTGGCCAAAGTAGTGGAGTTTCAGCTTCGGCATCAGTCCTAGCAATGAATATTCAGGGTTGATTTCCTTTAGCATTGACTGGTTTGATCTCCTTGCAGTCCAAGGGATTCTCAAGAGTCTTCTCCAACACCAGAGTTTGAAAGCATCAGTTCTTCGACACTCAGCCTTTTTCATGGTCCAACTCTCACATCTGTACATGACTACTGGAAAAAACCATAGATTTGACTAGATGGATCTTTGTTGGCAAAGTAATGTCTCTGCTTTTTAATATGCTGTCTAGGTCTGTCCTAGCTTTCCTTCCAAGGAGCAATTGTCTTAATTTCATGGCTGCAATTACTGTCAGCAGTGATTTTGGAGCCCAGGAAAGTAAAATCTGTCACTGTTTCCACTTCTGTTTGCCATGAGGTGATGGGACTGGATGCCGTGATCTTTGTTTTTTTAATGTTGAGTTTTAAGCCAGCTTTTCCTCACTTCATCCCAGTGGTAATGACTTCAGGGATGGTGTGTGGACTCCCCACAGAAGCTGTCTCTTCATTTTATGTTTCATATGAGTTTTCACCTAAAGCAGTGCTCCTCAAAGGAATTGCTAAACAAGGCACTTGATGATTTTATTTGGCCATTTCTGAAATCAGATCTTTTTCACAGAACCAGGATTTTCTATCTCGGGAATTATTTAAAGAGAGGCCTTTCTTCTGAAGACAGTTTCAAAAGAGAAGTTATTGAGATTTGGGGAGCGTGATGGTAGTGTTCAAGCAAATTGATTTTCTCCCAGAGACTCAAAGGCACAAAACTTACTTTGTGGGTGTAGATTCCTTTTAGTGGCATATTACAGGCATATTTCATCTAAGACATTGGCGTTTTAGAGTTGGTGCTTTCTTCTTGTTTCCAAGTTGTGAGAGTAAGTGACTTTGTCCATAGTCCTATATAAGCCTGGAGCTCTGCACCAACTTACCCTAATGAGTTCAGTACCTTCTCAGACATGTTAATCAGGAGCATGTAGCTGATATTACAAAATCATGTTACCAGATCCTCTGGTTTGGCAATGGATTTCTTCAAAGATGTACATAAAGATGTACACCATAAAGTCACGTACGCTGTTTTTTACTTTCACAAGTTATTCAGGCTTCTTTGCTCATCGAAAGAATGTTCCCCTGTCATTGATGTTATTTTTCTCATCATTTATTCCTCTCTGCATTGCACTCCTTCAAACACTAGCCAGACCTCTTCCCACCAAACTCACTGCTACATTCCCACGTTTGGGCTCTTCTGTGGCCCTGGCCTGAGGCCTCGTCCTTATTTCCCTCTCCCTCTCTGCCTCTTGTGACACTGATTTTGTCCTCGAGCACCACTCTGGGCAGTGACCTCCATCCCCAAACCGGGGTCACCTCCAGAGGAGAGAAACCCTGAGATGACTTATTAGGTTCACGAGTGTGAGGGGGATGCCAGGAAGATGAACAGTGATGAATACAGAGTGCTGATCGCTAGTCATTAGGCTCCCGTCTGTGAAGCCACAGAACACAGGTTCCAGCTTCCCATTGCTGACATCTCTGACCCAGCTGCCTAGCATTCTGGGCAGACATTCCTCTTGACCCAGAGTTAGGGGCCTCGCTGACGTTTCCAGGAAACTTGGCAGGTCTAAATGCATCTTCACAAGGACTGCTTGTAAATCACGGGTCTGCTTTATAAAATGTGGTTTTGCTTGGTGACACTGCTTACTCATGATCTGAAGTCAAGATTCCTTGCAGAGTTCAGGTTGTCAAGTCCCTCATGAACTGGCTGTAAGCACTGGGTCTTTGTTTTGTTTTTTTGCACATGGCCAAATCCCCAGAGAATGGGGCTTAAATAAGTTTCCAAGTTTGGAGAACTTTTCCCCCTCATCGCCCTTACACGATCTCTGCTCCTTTTATAGAAAATACAACCTGGAAAGGTCAATAACATCTACGTGGGTGTTAAGGTCTATGCCATATTCTGGCCCAAGAACGCCATGTTTAGGGGATTGGAACTTCTCAATAAAAAATAGTGTAATTGTGAGCCAGATAGTATTCTGAAACAAAAATTTTAGTTTTTTGTTTTTTTTTTTTTTATCTCCAAAAGAACGTCAAGATAAAATTATTCCATGGAGGAGGACTGCAGAGAGAATTTCAAGAGAAAACTTCATATTTTTACATGGAATATAATAGGCTTTTGTTAATGGATTATTGAATTAATGAGTAAATTACTGCATGGAACTTGACTACTTTTAGTTAATGGGAATAATATATATATTGCCTAAATTCCTACTTCAATATTCTTCCTACTACACTTTGAAAATATATTCTCTCCTTAAACACTTTTGTAAAATAGGCATAAATCCACTACATAATTACACAGTAGGATCCAGCATACCACATGTAGACATACACATTATGTAAAAATCACAACTGTAGTATATCCTAAATCTGACCCACCTGACACTCATATGTAAACTATAAAGTAGATGAAATACTTCATCTTATAAAAGAACTTTGATGAGATACATGTATCATTCATGTCTCATTAAAAAAGAAATAAGACACAATCTTTTTTTTTTCCCTTGCAGTACAATCTACATAAAATGTCCATAGAAATTAGAAGTAACGTCTTATTTTTCTCTTGATCATTTTTCCATAATGGGAAGCAAGAAAGGAGCAACAAGCAATTTAACATATACAGGACTCTGCCTATGGGAAATATTTAATCGGAGCATCTACTTAAAAATGTTCCGCTTCCTTGTCAATTTCACATAGATGGGTTCCCCACTTTGGAGGGATGGAAAAGGCAATTAAAATAGCCCTTTGGTTTGAGATTAATTCAGACTGATGGGAGTGGACAATCCCAATTGGAACTGCCCTGGTCAGTTATACATACTGTGTGATCCAGGACAATATTTGGGCTCCATCTTCTTAAAATATTTCCAAAAATTCTTATGTCATCATTTATTAAGGATCTCATCATCAATATAAAAAGTTTTAAGTGCACATCACTTGTACACACACATTTCCAAATATTATAGTAGGATGTAGTGGTCATTAGTGTTTTGTTTATTTATTTTTGATTTACAGTTTTATTTATAGTGCTAACACATGTTTCATGGGGAATTGAGCTTCCATGACAGCAAAGTAGATGAAATTCTCTGTGTGTTGAAATGTGCTTATTTTTAATCCAGTGACCTAGCCCATAATAAACCATCCTATGAATTGTATAGCTGTCTTAAAATGTATCCCTAAGAGTTGCTAAAAAGAAATTACATAATGGAACAAAACATAAACACAAGAGTGGAGACAAACTCCTAAAAGATTACTGTTCTGTCCAACCGATGCTAAAAAACAGATTTTTCTCTTTAACCAAAGAACCATTCTTAGGCACTTATTCTTGTGTAGGCTAATGTAATGGAGTATAATACCCCCAGATTATTTATTAAAAACTGCAGAGGGCCTTATATAACCGTGCAATCCAGGAAAGTAGCCACTAGACATATCTGACTATTTAAATTTAAATTAATTCAAAGTAAATATATGTTAAAATCCAGTGCATGTGTCTAGGGCCCATGCATCTATTGGCTACCATATTGGACAGTACAGATATAGAACATTTTCAACATAGACGATAACTATCTTAAAATGTATATGCAATTTTATTGTTTTATTGTGCTTAGTTGCTCAGTCATGTCTAACTCTTTGTGACCCCATGGACCATAGCCTGCCAGGCTCCTCTGTCCATGGGGATTCTCCAGGCAGGAATATTGGAGTGGGTTGCCATGCCCTCCTCCAGGGGACCTTCCCAACCCAGGGATCGAATCCAGGTTTCCTGCATTGCAGGCAGATTCTTTACCATCTGAGACATGAAGGAAGCCCCAAATTTAAATTAATTCAAATGTAAGTTAAAATCCAGTCTGTGTGTCTAGGGCCCAGGTGAGTACTGGCTACCATATTGGACAGTACAGATATAGAACATTTCCAGCAGAGACAATAACCAACTTAAAATGCATATGCAATTTTATTGTTTATGATGTTTTGCTTATTAAAAAGCTTACTGGCAAAATTTCACCAAGAGAGATCCTACAATATTTTAAAAGGTTTTTGAATTGCTGCTGTAGCTTGTCAACATACCTGGAAATAGTGTGGCTGTTCTCAAAACTTTTACAGATTTGAGAGCCATTTAAGAAACCTTATGAATAAGATTCAGCAGAGTTAGCACTTTTCCAACTGGAAGTTCCAACATATTAAAAGGAAAAATAAAGTATTTTCACAATTTATTCAAGGTTTCCTTAGGATCCATGTTATTCTAATACTTAAATACTAGAATGTTACACGATGTTGTTTTAATTTATATTAGTATACTTTAGTATTTATTTTATTGAAAGCTATGCTACTGTGGAAGGCTTCCCTGGTAGCTCAAACAATAAAGAATCCTCCTCTCAATGCAGGAGATGCAGGTTCGATTCCTTGGTCAGGAACATCCCCTGGAGAAGGAAATGGCAACCCACTAAAGCTTTCTTGCCTGGGAATGCCATGGACAGAGGAGCCTGGCAGGCTACAGTCCATGGGGTCACAATGAGTCGGACACGACTTAGCGACTAAATCACAATGATGCTACTGAGGGAGAAGGTATTTTTTGTCACATAGGGTTATTAATGTTATAAATCCAAGACATAACAAAAAGTATTTGTTCTCTTGTAAGCAGGGGATTCTCTGGGACCCTCTAGGCTCTTTCTTGTGAGCAAGGACCCTCAGGGTTCTTTCTCCTCCTCATACCCCTGTGAGAAAAGTTCCCAGAAATTCCCCTCAGAGGCTTTTCTGTCCCTTGCCAGCTGGGTTCTGCACAGCAGAATGTAGCTTGGGCCCCAGGAGAGCTTCCAAAGAAAAGTAAAGGAAGATGGTCACTCTCCGCAGCTTAGCAGTAATTCTCAGACTGACAGCATCTTCCAGGAGATTGTTAGAAACACAGACCCTGAGGCCCACTTCAGAGCCCTGAATCAGAATCTGTTCTAGATCAGAGGCTTGCACACTTTAAACAAGCATTGTGATCACCCTGAGAACGTGATAAAAGGCAGACCCCGGGGCCCCTCCCCCAGAGTTTCCCACTTCGTAAAGATGGGGTGAGGCGGGTGCTGCTTCTGATTGATCCGGTTGATGGATCGGGGACCACACTTGGAAAACCACTGCTCTGGGGCTGGCTCGTTCTCATACTCGTTTCTACACTGGAACCTCCTGGTGAGCTTCCCCAAAGCCTGATGCTTGAGTCCCACCTCCAGAGTCTCTGAATTAAATGGCTAGTGGATACAGCCTGAGTACTGAGTTGATTTCGCTTTTGTTTTCAAAAGCTTTCCCAACAATTATAATATGCAGCTACGTCTGAGAAACATAGGCTATGTATTTCATGCTCAGAACTTCTCCTGGGAGGGAAACACAACTGGATGTGAGCAATCCCCTCCACCCCCACCCAATGATTCTGGATGATTCTAGACTGTATCTCTGGGATCCAGGTGAGCACACCAGCTGTGCAGAGCTTCTCCACCATGGAATCCGTCAGGTCAAAGCCTCGGGACCAGCTTTGTTAACCATTCTTTCATTTATCCCACAAACATTTATGGTATCCCTGCTATGAATCTTTCTTGTTCTAGTTACTTCTTTGTTCATCACTGAAAAAATCATGGAGCTTACATTTTACTTTCATTCTTGCTGCTGCTGCTGCTAAGTTGCTTCAGTCATGTCCGACTCTGTGCAACCCCATAGACGGCAGCCCACCAGGCTCCCCCGTCCCCGGGATTCTCCAGGCAAGAACACTGGAGTGGGCTGCCATTTCCTTCTCCAATGCATGAAAGTGAAAAAATAAAGTGAAGTTGCTCAGTCGTGTCCAACTCCTAGCGACCCCATGGACTGCAGCCCATCAGGCCCCTCTGTCCATGGGATTTGCCAGGCAAGAGTACTGGAGTGGGTTGCCATTGCCTTCTCCGTTCATTCTTAGTGAAAGTCAAAATAATTATGTTGTCATGCTGAAGAAAAACCAGAACTGGAAAGTAGTTACAGCAATAAATATACATTCTATTTGGAAAAAAAATTTTAAGTATTGCAATAGGGGGAAGAGACTTCATTTTCAGAAGTGGGCTCAATCTCGAAAACAAGGAAAAGGAGGAATTTCGACCTCTGGGTTGGGAAGATTCCGTGGAGGAGGGAATGGAAACCCACTCCAGTATCCTTGCCTGGGAAATCCCATGGACAGAGGAACCTGGTGGGCTACAGTCCGTGGGGTCACAAAAGAGTCGGACACAACGCAGTGACTAAACAACAACAGCACAGCCAGGGGGCAGGTTGCAGGTCAGCAGATGGATAATTACTACGAGGAAATGTCAGGGGAAGGGTATTCTGGCTAGACTTAGAAAGATTCTTGCTAGAACTGGACAATGCAGAGCCATGATGAGAAGAGAGTTCAGAGGTACCTGACCACAACTTGGTCAAGAAGAGAAACTTTGTCAGTGGATTGATACATGCACATACACACAAATATATAACACATATACATCATTTATAAATGCACACACATACCCACATATGTGATATATTCATGTGTAAATAAATGTGCCCCCCCACACACATACACCCCTCACACAGACTGTTTTTTAACAGACTCTGCTGCTGCTGCTGCTGCTGCTAAGTCACTTCAGTCATGTCCGACTCTGTGTGACCCCATAGACAGCAGCCCACCAGGCTCCCCCGTCCCTGGGATTCTCCAGGCAAGAACATTGGAGTGGGTTGCCATTTCCTTCTCCAATGCATGAAAGTGAAAAGTGAAAGTGAAGTTGCTAGGTCGTGTCCGACCCTCAGCAACCCTATGGACTGCAGCCTACCAGGCTCCTCTGTCCATGGGATTTTCCAAGTAGGAGTACTAGAGTGGGATGCCATTGCCTTCTCCTCTAGGACACTCTTAATAGAGGATTTTGATGTTGCTCAATTAAGAGCTTCACTTGAAACTGACACTCTAGATAAAATTCGGAACATGGCATTGTGTGCGGATGGAAGTGCCCACTCTGCTACTTGCCAGTTGCCATTCCAAAGCTGGTGGAGAGGCAAAACTGAAACTTTTAATAACGGAAAACATCTGTTCAGTGTCTCTCCCCCTCATCCCTCCATCTCACGCGGGTCCTTCTCCCCACCTGTTTCCCACCCCTAATTTCAAATACTGCGTTCCCGCTTTCTCTCTTTCTGTGGACAGTCCTACCTCCTTTTCACACAGGCCTGCTCTCAAAAACTTTTCTGCTCCTCCGGGAAAGCCTGGAAGATCCCAGAGGTCCGGCCCAGAAGTGGTTGACAATGTAGTGTTTTCATTCGAATGCAAATTTGTCTCTGGACCGGATTCAAGGAAAGTGCTTTCCCCTCCAACTGTCTCTCCAGCTCCACCCCGACCCTTGTTGTCTTTTGTGTTCTTGTAAATAAATGAGAGGCGATTGGCTTTCAGTGTGAAGACACAGCTGCAGGGGGCTCTTAAAAGCGAGCTGGAGAGAGAGAGATGCTAAAAGATTTGGAGCCTGGCGTTAAAATCTAGAAAAGGGAGGCTTTTTTTTTTTTTTTTTCAAGTCTGTACATTTACAATCGTTCTTCTTCCTCTGGACATGCTTTTTGTAAAGCCTGAAAGCCCAAGCATATTTATTCCGACTTCATTATCTCCCCCTCCTTTTAACTTATCCACAAAGAAGAGTCAACGGGAAAATGACAACAGAATAAACTCCACGAAGTTATGTTTATTTCTTACGGTTCTCCAGATAAGTATGCGACTAGGTCATTCTCAGTAGAGACTGTACCCGGTGAAATACCCTGTGCGGGTCGGGGGGCGCTGGCTGGGTAGGGGTGGAGAGAAGGCTGAACGCCTGAATTTCTCAAAGGAACAGACCCTGGTTGTCTTCAGGTAACCTGCTGAGTGGCCTTTTCAAAGCTTCCGGGGACTAAAATGCGATGCCTCTGCCCTTCCAGAAACCTCTGAGATGTATAAGCAGCATCCTTGTCCCACTTGTCGGAGGGGGTCCCCCATCCCATCCCCTGGTCAGCCGCCCTTTGCTCCCCGGTTTTTTCCTCTTCTTTGTGTGGGGGGGGAGATGAGCTCCCCTCCCGAGCGGCTGCAGGGGCGCCCGCGTCTCCTCCCGGCCCCCCGCACCCCCCACGCCGTGCGGCTCGGCTTCCAGGGTCCCGCGCGCCCCGAGCCGCCCCGGGGGTCGCCGGGGCCGGGCGGCTCGGGGCGCGCGGGGAGGCTCCCTCCGCCTCCCGCTGGCTAAGAGCGCGTGTTCTCTGCTCTCCCGCGCACAGGGCACCACCAGCCGCGCGGGGCACCTGGCGGGGCCGGAGCCCGCGCCGCCGCCGCCGCCGCCGCCGCGGGAGCCGTTCGCACCCAGCCTGGGCAGCGCCTTCCACCTGCCCGACGCGCAGCCCGCCGCCGCCGCCGCCGCGCTCTACTACTCGAGCTCCACGCTGCCCGCGCCCCCGCGCGGGGGCTCCCCGCTGGCCGCGCCCCAGGGCGGCTCGCCCACCAAGCTGCAGCGCGGAGGCTCGGCCCCCGAGGGCGCCGCCTACGCCGCGCCGCCGCGCGGCTCCTCGCCCAAGCAGTCGCCCAGCCGCCTGGCCAAGTCCTACAGCACCAGCTCGCCCATCAACATCGTCGTGTCCTCGGCCGGCCTGTCCCCGATCCGCGTGACCTCGCCCCCCACCGTGCAGTCCACCATCTCCTCCTCGCCCATCCACCAGCTGAGCTCCACCATCGGCACGTACGCCACCCTGTCGCCCACCAAGCGCCTGGTCCACGCGTCCGAGCCGTACGGCAAGCACTCGCAGGAGCTGTATGCCACGGCCACCCTCCAGAGGCCGGGCAGCCTGGCAGGTAAAGGGCTCGCCGCTTGGCACCCCCACACCCTGGGGGGTGCGGGGGGCCAACTGGGCGCGCGGTGGGGGACCCTGCGGCAGGCAGGCAGACAGACGTGGGGCTGGAGCAGACTCGGGCTGGGCTTGTTGGTGGGCAGGTGTTTAGCATCCTCTGAAAGCAAGGGAAGCGGAGGGCGTCCCTAGACAGGCTGTTAACTAGCATCTGAACTCAAATCTACCGGTTGCTTCTGTTTGGAAGTCATGCATTCTCGCAAACTCGAGTGTTTTCTTTCTGTCTCTCCGTCTCCCCTCTCTTGCTCTCTCTGTCCCTTCCACCCTGCCTCCAATCTGCAGATATCCATCCTTTAAGTCACATTTAATAAGCAGTCACAAAGACCTGTTGAATGTATCCAGAAAAAAAGAGCACAGAGAATAAAAACGACAGTGTTTCCATGATCACCTGTAGTTCTCTGCATTGAGCTGCAGGAAAAAAGTAAGGAGTTTTCCTACTTAGAGAGCAGACATTCAACTTCCAAAGATTTCAATAGTCATGAAAAAGTTACCTGTGATGAATTGCCCTGGAATTTTTACTACTTTATAGTGGCTTGAAATGATTATGTTTTGTCTAAGTGTAGTTACTGAGAAAATGAAAGGAACTTCCAGACCTGCCATTGAGATTGCCTAGATCCCAACAATGGGGAAAAAGTAACCAGTGATGGAAGTCTCTTGAGTGTGTTGCCTGTTTATTAGGAGGGATGGAGTGGGGAGATTGGGCTCAACGGGTTTTGGGGATGAAACCTGCTTTTCCTTGCCAGTTTGGAGGAGGTGACATTTCTGTGGTCCTTACGCCCATCAAAGACCAGGCTGAACTGGGGATTCGCTGCTGGTTAACACCATATGTTCAGCTTAAACAAGACACTGTGATTGAAAGACTAATATTTTGTCTCCTAAAACACCTGACAACAACCCCAGATTTATTGTTGATTTTTTTTAACCTCATATGAAAGTATTTGGTAATTGTGTCACTCTAGTAACAGATGCTGCTCTCATATGTTCCCCTTCTTGACATAAATGGATGCCTGTGAAGATAAATAGGATAAAGAAAAGGAACTTGTTGCATACAGGAGGCAGGTGTCCAAGGGCTTTTTAAATTCACACAGTAATCCCCGGTGTGGACTGGTCTGGCATAACAGGACGCAGGCAGGAATTCTGCTGCCCCCAAATTCTGCTAGGTATGCTTCTTCTCTCACGCGCTCCTTCTCTCACGCACTCCTTCTCTCACGCACTCCTTCTCTCACGCACTCCTTCTCTCACGCACTCCTTCTCTCACTCATTCCTTCTCTCACTCACTCCTCTCACTCACTCCTTCTCTCACTCACTCCTTCTCTCACGCACTCCTTCTCGCACGTACTCCTTCTCTCACTCACTCCTTCTCTCACTCATTCCTTCTCTCACTCACTCCTTCTCTCACGCACTCCTTCTCTCACGCACTCCTTCTCTCACTTTAATAGAATTTTGGAAGTAGCACTCATGATGTCAACCTAGTGCCAGTGTTCAAATGCCTGTTATGTAGGTAGGGACTCAAGAGTGGCAGTCTGGTTGGAAGAGGGGCCTAGGAGAGACCTGTAGGGAAACGTAGTTTAGGTAAGTTTGGAAACTTTGTTTTAGAAGTTTGCAAAATAAGCTTCTAGATCGTGGCAAGGAGTGGGACCCGGGGAGCTTGTGGGAGACTCAGGCCCTTGGACCCTCTTCCCAAGCCACCAGAGAGAAGAGGCAGCTGAGTCCTAGAGGGTCCCAGTGACTTGTCAAAATCCCATTTGTTCCCTGCAGAGAGCCAGGAAAAGAAACCAGGAGCCTTAACTTCCGTTTCTTTCTCCCAGTGATCAGACGTGCTAAACTTGGGTGGGTTCACTCAATCACATTACGAAAAATAGGGAGTGTGTGGCTGGTGGAGAGGTGGTGGGGTCAGGGGGGTGGGAGTTCGGGAGGGTGCGAGGGGGCGGGATGAGAGCCTGACTGCTCCTAATGTCACTGAATGTAGTGCTGGGTTGTGCTTAGTCTCTCAGTCGTGTCCGACTCTTTGCAACCCCACAGACCCCCACCCCACCCACCCAGGGTCCTCTGTCCATGTGATTCAACAGGCAGGAGTACTGGAGTGGGTTGCATGCCCTCCTCCAGGGGATCTTCGCAACTCAGGGATCCAACCCAGGTCTCCCGCATTGCAGGTGGATTCTTTACCAACTGAGCCACCAGGGAAAGCAAGGAAGAGGCTTTAAAAGTGTAGGCTTCTTTCCAGGTGGAACTAATGGTTAAGAACCCACCTGCCAATGCAGGAAACATGAGACATGGGTTCAGTCCCCGGGTAGGGAACATCCCCTGTAGCAGGGCATGGTAACCCACTACAGTATTTTTGCCTGGAGAATTCCATGGACAGAGGAACCTGGTAGGCCACAGTCCATAGGGTCGCAAAGAATCAGACATGACTGTTGTGACTTTGTTTGTATGCAAGTGTTAAGGAGATCGTTTATACTCTGATATCTGGAGTGAATGTTTCTGAGGATATGATGTGTGTGTGTGTGTGTGTGTGTGTGTGTGTGTGTGTGAGAGAGAGAGAGAGAGAGAGTGTGTGTAAGGAGTCTTTGTCCAGAAATAAGGACCTTCAGGTGCTCATCACAAGCCCATGTGCCTTCACTTCCCTCTTCATTTCCATCCCTTCCTCTCATTATCTGACCAGATTTCATTTTTTGCTCGCTGGTGGGAAAAGAATCAACATGCCACTGACGGTTCTTGATTTTTGAGCTACAAGAAGCACTTTTAATGTTTGAGTTTCTTTGTTTCAAATGCATACTTTTAAATATTCATTTGAAGACTTTTTTCAAGCAAATTGCTGCTGGTGGTTTTTGAGTTTCAAATTATTCTATAACTCTGCATAAATCCTTGGGTTGCATGAGATCATTGGCCTTATTTAGAATTTAGCAAGTATGGCCCATGAAAGGTGTGGGGACCGATTCTGACAACGCTGAGAACTCGGGAGCATTGGTGCTTTTGGACTCTGTGCCTGAATGTGTGTGCTTGACAGTGTTCCAGGCATCGTAAAGTTTGGAGCCACCTGGTTTGCTCATTGAAAGTGCAGTTAGAAGTCAAGCTTGAAAAAGAGCTTTTGCATTTTCAGGGTTGTGACTTTGGAGATTTGTCACTGATGACCAGGAAGTGTGAACACTGGGATAGATAGTGATTTTCACTGTTGAATACATTAATCCCTTTAATTATTTGTTAAGCACCTCTTATATACTGGCACTGATTTGGACCCTAGGGAAACAGAATTGATCGATATGAACCAAAATCCCTGGCCTCGTTTCAGCTGCAGAAGATAGAAAATCACAGGCATTTTTAGCAGAGTGACCAGGGAAAGCTCTAATGAGAAGGTGACTTTTGAGTCAATTATGAAGGCGGTGAGGATACCGGCCACATTAATACCCAGCAGAAGGGCATTCTGAGCAGAAGGCACAGTGAGTTCAAAAGCTGGAAAATGGACGTGTGTCTCATAGATTTGCAGAACGGCAAGGACACCAGTGAGGGTGTGTCAGAGAGAAAGAGGGCAAAGAAATGACACAGACGCTAATGAAGTGACCAGCAAGGTAGGGGTGGATACTCAGATCAGGGGGGGCCTCAAGATTTGGGGATGCTGACTACACCCCTATCCTTGGGAACTGTTGAGGATTTGAGCAGAGGACTGACACGGTGTGACTTAGTCTATAACAGAATACGCTGTAGAGGATCAAGGGCAAAACCAGGAGGACAAGTTGGGAGGTCCCTGCAGTAAGGTAAGCAAGAGATGATGATGGCTTGGGGGCCAGCATGGAAGCATTGGAGGCTGTGAGGAGTCATGTAGTCCTGGGTGTGTAGATAGAGCCCAGCTGTCCAGATTGTCTCCTGGACTAGGTGATGATGGTAAGAGAGAGGATTCAAGGATTCCTCCAACTCAACAACCAGAAGAATGGAATCAACCACTGACTGAGATGGGACAGGATGCAGAAGCATCTGGTTGGGTTTGGAGGCAGTGGATTGGAGATGGGACATCTGTCTATCAGAAGGCACGTGTGAAGTAGACAGGTGAATACACAAGTTGTATTTCAGGGGAAAGCCCAGGCTGGAGATAAAAAATTAGGGAGAAACAGTTCAGTTCAGTTCAGTTCAGTTGCTCAGTCGTGTCCGACTCTTTGCGACCCCATGAATTGCAGCACGCCAGGCCTCCCTGTCCATCACCAACTCCCGGAGTTCACTCAGACTCGTCCATCGAGTCAGTGATGCCATCCAGCCATCTCATCTTCTCTCGTCCCCTTCTCCTCCTGCCCCCAATCCCTCCCAGCATCAGAGTCTTTTCCAATGAGTCAACTCTTCGCATGAGGTGGCCAAAGTATTGGAGTTTCAGCTTCAGCATCATTCCCTCCAAAGCAATCCCAGGGCTGATCTCCTTCAGAATGGACTTGTTGGATCTCCTTGCAGTCCAAGGGAGTCTCCAGAGTCTTCTCCAACACCACAGTTCAAAAGCATCAATTCTTCGGCGCTCAGCCTTCTTCACAGTCCAATTCTCACATCCATACATGGCCACTGGAAAAACCATAGCCTTGACTAGATGGACCTCAGTCGGCAAAGTACTGTCTCTGCTTTTGAATATGCTATCTAGGTTGGTCATAACTTTCCTTCCAAGGAGTAAGCGTCTTTTAATTTCATGGCTGCAGTCACCATCTACAGTGATTTTGGAGCCCATAAAAATAAAGTCTGACACTGTTTCCACTGTTTCCCCATCTATTTCCCATGAAGTGATGGGACCGGATGCCATGATCTTCATTTTAAGGAGTACGTCAAGGCTGTATATTGTCACCCTGCTTATTTAACTTATATGCAGAGTACATCATGAGAAACGCTGGGCTGGAAGAAGCACAAGCTGGAATCAAGATTGCCGGGAGAAATATCAATAACCTCAGATATGCAGATGACACCACCCTTTTGGCAGAAAGTGAAGAGGAACTAAAAAGCCTCTTGATGAAAGGGAGACACAAGTAGATGGTATTTGAGACTGAGAATCTTAAAGGAGTTTCTACATAGGAAGTAAGTTTAGAGAGAACAGGTCCACGGGCTGAGCCCAGATGCCTCCCACAAGTGCAGAAGTCTAGGAGTAGAGCAGAAACCCAAGCAAAAGAAAGAGAGAAGCCAGAATGTAGGTCAGTGTCATTTCTCAGGTGCCAAGAGAAGCCCGTGTCTCTTGTCGTTTCCCACAACTTTATGAGGTCAGTGTGATTTTCACCTCCATTGCACAGGTTTGAAAACTGAGGCGCATCGTCAATGATAAATCCCTTACCCAGAGTCACCTTGGCTGGAAGTGACAGGGATGCAGTTTGAACCTCCATCACTATCACTTTGAATCCAGCAGCTCTATAGTCTTCAGTACACATGATATATGGTGGTGGTTGTTCATTTGCTAAGTCTTGTCTGACTCTTTGCAACCCTGTGGACTGCAGCACATCAGGCTTCCCTGTCCTTCACTGTCTCCCAGAGTTTGCACAAACTCAGGGCCATTGAGTCGGTGATGCCATCCAACCATCTCATCCTCTATCCTGCCTCCCTTCTCCTCCTTCCCTCAATCTTTCCCAGGATTAGGGTCTTTTACAATGAGTTAGCTCTTCACATCGGGTGGCCCAAGTATTGGAGGTTAGAGATATTGCATGTTATTGAAGAAAGACACCAAGGACATAGAAATACCATACAAGTTTTCAACTTATTTAAATGACTAGTGATTTTGAAGAAGCAGAAATATCTCAAAAATGTGTCAACATCCTGTTGACTATGACTACAGTACCAATTTTTGTTCAATTCTGTACAGCAGATAACATAATCCTTTCATTTTCTGGTTGAGAGCAAAATTAATCCTGTTAAAAATAGAAATCTGAGTTGTAAATACATATTAAAGTTAAGTCAAACATCAGAAACTTATTTTTAGGTAAAAATGAAATGGATTAAATGAAGATTCTTAGCCAATGATTGTCATCAAAACTGACCTAATAGGGAGAGGAATTTGTCCACGCTTGTCCCTCCTGTACCCCCGCCAAAGAGACATCAAACTCACTATTTAGAGGGGATCACACACTGTAAGCCTCACATTCCACATTCTTGGAGATCTGATTCATTCCCTGATTTGTTAATACTTTCAGGTGCACCTGTTATAAGAAAGAAAAAAATGCCTAATCCTATTTAAAAACTTTGCAGTCTCTGCTGTCAGTTTTCTCAGAGGAAACCTGAGGTCTCCTCAGGTAATAAGCAAGTTTGTTTATCACATGGTGCTTGGGACGTGGTCAGAATGCAGTGTGATATCTGGCTGCTTCTGCCCTTTTAAATTGCATTTCCTATACTTGAACAATTTTTGTGAACCTTCCAAATCCCCCTTAAGTTAAAAAAAAAAAATCCTAGTTTAGATTTACTAGTTAGAATGTGATATGTCTGTGATATCAGTCAGTAGTTCAATCTTCTTTCCAAAGTGGTTTACGGCTGGCTGTTAGCCGAAACTTCCTGGGGTTCTTTGGCCCTCAGCCTCACTGGGGACCTCTCCTCAACTGCAGAAGCTCCAGTGCTTTCCTTGCTAGCCACACCCCAGTCCCAGCCCCTCATCAGAACCTCCTGCTCTCAGAGTCCAGGCCCCGCCCAAGCATCTTTTCCTGGCTCAGAATGTAAAATAGATCTGTCTCCTACACTGTGCAGTCATCCATCCTGTACCCCAGAAGACTTGGTGGGGGAGAATGGACTGATTCCTACTCATGGATTCTCTCCAGCTTCCACCAACAAAGTGATTATTCAGCCAGCCAGCCAGCCATTTACTCTCTACAATTCTGGGATCCCAGTTTATAGCAGGGAACCCTTATCTGTGTGATCCCCTGGGCTCGCTCTCTTCGAGGAGGGCAGGTACTAAAATCTCTTCAGCAAACCTCCGTTCTACTTACTGTTCCCTAACTGCCTCCCTCTTCCTGGAGACCCAGACTCCAAGACATTCCTTTGAAAACCACTCTGTGCAGCATTTGATTGCAACATAGTGTCTGATTTCTGTCCAGTGGATGTCCATCCAGGTCAGATAAGCAACAGGGAGTGTATCTTTTCATCACCCATTTTCTGTACAGTGAGTAGCTGTATCAGTAAGTAAATGTTTGGGATGCTAGGGGCCACAGAGGCCTTCCTGATGGGTTCCTTTTTGTTGATTCACGGAAACAAGTATCTTCCCTTCTCTCTCTACCGCCTGGTGACCTTGCTAGTTAAAATGGGGTAAACAGGTCTTTTTGTTCTTTTGAGAGCAGCATCTTTATGTAGCCTTCTAGGCTGGCCTCTTCAGTGTTTGATACTTACATGATATTGATCACACTGTAATTTAACTGGGAACATGAATGTTTTAAAAATGACAGTGAACCTTGGACAACAGTTAAGGTGACATGACTCTCTCCATTCATTAGCCTCTCCGAGCCTCAGACCCTCTGAAATATAGAGTATGGAATTAAATACAACGGGGAATGAAGTCACAGAAGAGACGGAACAGAGAGACTGGAAGATGGGTGTCACCAACAAGCAAGTCATTGAAAATGTTCTAGAAAGCAAGATAGATAGGAGTGATAAGCAATGAAAATGTGGAAGTTTCTCCCGGGAATCTGCATGTCTAGGAGGTGGACCAGCTGTCTTGTGTGAATACTTGGACAAGCTCAACCTTAAGAGCTGGGGTGCTGGAGAGAAGTGAGACTTGAGATGGAGGGATTTAAAGTCAGTACTTGAGACCATGATTCCCTCCTCCCATCTCACCCCCTCCCTCCCACCAAGATGATGACCCTGTGGCCAATGCTTCCTCCAGGCAGAGGACTAGGCGTGGTCTCTTGAAGAAACTGAACAAAGTGCCTGAGAAAGGTAGACTTGAGTTACAGCAGCTGGTGGCCTAGAGAAAGTTCACTTCATACAGGCTTGGGGGGTGGTGAGCTGACACCTGGAGCTGCCCTCCACTGTCTCATTCTGCAGAAGGATGCCCAGCCCGTAGGCTCCACTCTTCTCATCAGTTCTAATACAAAGACACACAGTGAAAAGCATTTGTGTTCATGCCATAGCAGAAGAAGCCAGCCCTGGGTTTCTCTTTCTCAAATATGAGGAATTACCAAGGATTACTAAGGAATTTGGGTGAATTAGTGGCATGAAAAAGAAAACCAGAAAAGTGAACTGTCTGTTGGAAGAAACAGAGATGATTTATAGAAAAGGGAGCACAGGATGAAAAGAGACAAGCTAAAACTTAGGTTTAGGACTGAGCAGGATTTAAGAAGATCTTATATTTATTAAGAAAGAATTGAGTTGATATGTGAAAGGATCAAAGAACAAGAAAATCTTTTGGGGGCTGTAAAAATATAACTACCCACATTAAAAAATTTGATAGAACGAGTGGGACATAGTCAAGGAAATCACTGGGAAGGCAGCACATAAAGAGAAAGAGATAGAGAAAACTGCAGCAAGAGCCATAAAGGAACAAACCCAGGAGATCTGACATATTACTGCAGCCTCAGAGACAAAAATGCAGAAAAGCAAATTATCAGTGGAGTAACGCAGAGCAATTCCTAAGAGCCGGGGGACCTGTGTCCTCGTAGGAAATACCCTTTGCTTGGAATACAAAATATTTCATCTTCTGCATCATGAAACTTCATAGCACCAACATAAAAAGACTCTGAAACCTCTGGAGAGGAATAAAACAGATGGCACCTGACTTGCAGTAGTGACGCTGGAGGAAAAAGAACATTCAGGTGATGTCCTAAAAAAATTTCAACCTGAAGAGCCTCTTGATGAAAGTGAAAGAGGAGAGTGAAAAAGTTGGCTTAAAACTCAGCATTCAAAAACTAAGATCCTGGCATCTGCTCCCACCGCTTCATGGCAAATAGATGGGGAAGCAGTGCAAACAGAAACTTTATTTTTGGGGGCTCCAAAATCACTGCAGATGGTGACTGCAGCCATAAAATTAAAAGACACTTTGCTCCTTGGAATAAAAACTATGATCAATTTAGACAACATGTTAAAAGCAGAGAAATTACTTTGTCGACAAGGGTCTGTCTAATCAAAGCTGTGGTTTTTCCAGTAGTCATGTATAAAGAAAGCTGAGCACCGAAGAATTGATGCTTTTGGACTGTGGTGTCAGAGAAGACTCTTGAGAGTCCCTTGGACTGTAAAGAGGTCCAACCAGTCCATCCTAAAGGAAATCAGTTCTGAACATTCATTGGAAGGACTGATGCTGAAGCGGAAACTCTAATACTTTGGCCACCTGATGCAAAGAATGGACTTACTGGAAAAGACCCTGATGCTGGGAAAGATTGAAGGCAGGAGGAGAAGGGGATGACAGAGGATAAGATGGTTAGATGTCATCACCAACTTGATGGACATGAGTTTGAGCAAGCTCTGGGAGTTGATGATGGACAGGGAAGCCTGGTGTGCTGCAGTCCATGGGGTCTCAAAGAGTCGGACATGACTGAGCAGCTGAACTGAAAACCCATGCATAGCTCAATTATCCATCATCTCTAAAAAACAGTATGAGATATTTTCAGACTTGCAAGTGCTCATGAAATCTGTCTCCTAGGCACCCCTTCCTAAATGTGACCGCAATTGGATGATGTATTCTTAGCTAAATAAGGGCATAAAACAAGAGGAAAGCATGGTACCCAAAGAAGCAATGTGTACTGACCAGAAGGGCTATGAAGAGTTGCCCCTGAAAGAGTCAGGGTGAGGAGACATCTGGGTAGCAGGAAAGGTGGGACTCAACACATTAATGTGCACAATCATGAATGGAATATTGGGGAAATTCCAGAGGAGTCTGTGTAATTTCAGTATTTAAGAATAAGTAGAAACATGAGTCGGAGAAGGCAATGGCACCCCACTCCAGAACTCTTGCCTGGAAAATCCCATGGATGGAGGAGCCTGGTAGGCTGCAGTCCATGGGGTCATGAAGAGTCGGACACGACTGAGCGACTTCCCTTTCACTTTTCACTTTCATGCATTGGAGAAGGAAATGGCAACCCACTCCAGTGTTCTTGCCTGGAGAATCCCAGGGATGGGGGAGCCTGGTGGGCTGCCGTCTATGGGGTCACACAGAGTCAGACACGACTGAAGTGACTTAGTAGTAGTAGTAGAAAGATGAGTAAGGCTAATGAATTTACTTGCAGTCCTATTGAGTTTCACAAAAACAGGAGGCAGTGGTCACCAGCATGGATTGAGGAGCTAGACAGATGTGTGCACGTATCTTGATTCCATTACTTACCAGCTCCATGACCCTGGATAGCTGGGTTGAGCCCAGTAAGTCTTTCCTGACCACTTATCTTGTGCTGGGTGCTCTCTCAGGTGTTACCACGCACCTGTGAACAACAGAGGCCAAAACACCTGTTGTATTACAGGTGATGGTCTGATGCTGATAGGATATCAGATGGTGAGAAGTGCCAGGGAAAGGAGGACTGAGAGAAGCAGAGATGTCCTAGGGCAGGGTGGCCAAGCTCTCCACTGCAAGATGTCCAGTAAGCAAACACCTGGATGTACCAGACAGAGGGAACAGCCAGTGCAAAGGTCCTGAGGTGAAATCATGCCAGGCTTGTTTGGGGAACAGAATGGGGCGTCTCTGAGATTGCTTGCATTTCCTATAGTGAGGATAACAGTGCTGCAGCCATTATACTGTCATAGCAAAGGTCATATGAGATTGAGAATCATGCCTGTCAATTGCTTATTTACATGTCTGCATATTAAAAGTGTCCAGTACTGATGAGAACTCTGCTCCCTCTGTGGGTTCACTGATGAAATCTTTTCGGGATCAAGAAACTTATACTTCCATGGTTTCCACTCAAGCTGCCTTTGCTGTGTATCCTGACCACACTGACTTTCTTTGTTAGTAATACCATATGAATGAGTAAGAAATAAGGGGGCTTTCCTGGTGGCTCAGTCAGTAAAAAAAAATCTGCCTGCAATGTGGGAGACCTGTGTTCGATCCCTGCGTTGGGAAGATCCCCTGGAGGAGGGCATGGCAGCCTATTCTAGGATTCTTGCCTGGAGAATTCCATGAACAGAGGAGACTGGCAGGCTGCAGTCCATGGGCTCACAAAGAGTCAGACGTACCCGAACAGCTAAGCACAGCACACACATGGATGAATAAGGGCTTCCCAGGTGGCACAGTTGGTAAAGAATACACCTGCTCAATGCAGAAGACCCAAGAGAGGCTGGTTCGATCCCTGGGTCAAGAAGATCCCCTGGGAGAGAAAATGGCAGCCCACTCTAGTATTCTTGCCTGGAGAATCCCCATGGACAGAGGAGCCTGGCGGGCCATAGTTCATGGGGTCTAAAAGAGTCAGACATGACTAAGCATGCACAGACATACATAGATGAATAAACCTTGTGTGGTGAAAAAGAGGGAGGTTCAGTAAATGATAACTACTGTTACTCTGCAGAATCATGGCATCAGCCCAGTCTATTGGGCATTCACATTTAAATAAGGCGGAGCTCATGACTCCATGGTTCTCCCTTGATCAGTTCAGAAGTAACTTGTGGTATGAAGAGCTATGAGAGAGGACCAGGGTCTCAGGACATCCCTGGAGGGAGAGGCATGTCCAGGTAGGAGGGGTGGGGAAAGGGTCCCTGAAGAGGCAGCATTTGAGGCTAGGTTTAATAAAGTGCAGCTGAACAGGTTCAAACGGTAGAAGAGGGTATAGCTAGGGATGGATGGGTTAGATATTGGTTAAAAGTGTATGAAACATCTTGTAAACTTCTTTTCACTCGGAGTGAGGACCCCAGGGGCAAGGGAGTGACTGTTTGAGATGATGGAGATTGGAGACAAGGTGAGGGTGTGAGAAGATTGAAGAGGAATGGATTAAAGCCAGGACCTGATATTATGCAGTGTGACCAAAAATAAATGGGGTTTAGTCCCTAAGTCGTGTCTAAGTCTTGAGACCATGTGGACTATAGCCCACCAGGCTCCTCTGTCCATGGGGTTTCCCAGGCAAGAATACTGGAGTGGATAGCTCTTCCCTCTCCAGGGGATCTTCCTGACCCAACTATTGAACCAGACTCTCCTGCATTGCAGGTGGATTCTTTACCAAGACATCAGGGAAGTCCCACCAAAAATAAATAAGTAAAAGAAGGACCTTACTGTAGAGCACAGGGAGCTCTTCTTAATACTCTGTAATGACCTATGTGGGGAAAGAATCTAAAAAAAGAGTGGATATACGTGTGTGTATAACTGATTCACTTTGCTGTACACTTGGGACTGACACAGCACTGTAAACCAACTATACTCCAATAAAAATAATTTTTAAAAAGCAGGGGACAAGTTCTCCGACCCCAGAAATGAGCCAGCTCTCAGGATATTTCCCTCTGCCCTCACTGAAAAAAGGGCCAGGTGATGCGCAGCCACATGTTCCCCTGGTCCTGGACTCAAAAGTTACTTATTTCTTCAGTCCTGCTGATCACATGGACAGCTAGTAGAAACAGTCTGCTGGCAAATGCTCATATATAATGTTGAATCAGAGAAAGATGTAACAGAATGGATTCCTAGTGAGTCCCCAGAACCCAGCAATGAGAAAACCTGGCTTGCGTCTGACCCCTGGTGTGAGTTTCTCCCGATTTTCAGGCCCCATGCCTCTGAACTGAAAGTCAAGGGAACACTGATGGTAAAGTACTTCTGGTTCTCTGTGGTGCTTATGCATTTTAGGTCATGCTGCTGCTGCTGCTGAGTCGCTTCAGTCGTGTCCAACTCTGTGCGACCCCCCAGACGGCAGCCCATCAGGCTCCACCATCCCTGGGATTCTCCAGGCAAGAGCACTGGAGTGGGTTGCCATTTCCTTCTCCAATGCATGAAAGTGAAAAGTGAAAGTGAAGTCACTCAGTCATGTCCAGTGTCTGACTCTTCACGACCCCATGGACTTCAGCCTATCAGGCTCCTCTGTCCATGGTAGTTTCCAGGCAAGAGTACTGGAGTGGGGTGCCATTGCCTTCTCCATAGGTATGGATTAATTTGGGCAAACAGATGTCTGTGGTAGCCACTCACTTTAAGTGTCAGCATCAGTTCAGTGATCTTAGTGAACCAGTATCTCTGCCTTAGCAAATAGAAAGCTTCTTTTAAACATTTTTTCTTTCTTTTTATCTAGGCAAGAGGAATTATGGAGAGACCCAACTCTTTTAGTAGCTGTGAAAATAGCCCCCAATAATTAATAACTCAAAAGCTTTCAGAATGGAGTTTATTTGCTACCCAACCTGCGTGAAATCCTTTCTGCCATGACATTTAACCAATGGGCATTTTTATAATTTTTTAAAAATTTATTTTAGTAAAGTATAGCTATTTACAAGGTCATGCTAGTTTCATTTCATAATTTTAAAAACTTGGTTGTATATTTTAGTCCATGTTACACAGACTATATATGTTATGTGTAATACATATCATTTCTGCCTGTTATCTATATTTTAAATATATGACAAGAACTTCCCTGGTGGTCCAGTGGTTAAAACTTCACGTTCCAATGCAGGGGTGTGGGTTTGATCCCTCACTGGGGAACTAAGATCTCACATGCCTAGCAGCCAAAATGACAAAACATAAAACAGAAGCCATATGTAACAAATTCAGTAAAGACTTTAAAAATGGTCCACGTAAAAAAAAAAATCTTTAAAAAAGTATTTGGCGAAAAACACTATGCACACATCTATGTATATATGAAAAGTGGAAGTGTTCGTTGCTCCATTGTGTCTGACTCTTTACAATCCATGGACTGTAGTCTGCCAGGCTCCTCTGTCCGTGGAATTCTCCAGGCAAGCGTTTTGGACTGGGGTTGCCATTCCCTTCTCCAGGTGATTTTCTCAACCCAGGAATGAAACCCAGGTCTCCTGCATGGCAGGCAAATTCTTTATAGTCTAAGCCACCAGGAATACCCTTAAGTATATGTAAATACATTTATATGTGTCTATATATATGTACTTTATATATGGATAAACTTTGATTTGATGTGGGATAACTAAAGTGAAGAAAGTGGGGGAAACCACTAAACCATTCAGGTATGACCTAAATCAAATCCCTTATGATTATACAATGGAAGTGACAAATAGATTTAAGGGACTAGATCTGATAGACAGAGTGCCTGATGAACTATGGACAAGGTTCGTGACACTGTACAGGAGACAGGGATCAAGACCATCCCCAGGAAAAAGAAAAGCAAAAAAGCAAAATTAGCTCTCTGAGGAGGCCTTACAAATAGCTGTGAAAAGAAGAGAAAAGCAAAGGAGAAAAGGACAGCTATACCTATTTGAATGCAGCGTTCCAAAGAATAGAAAGGATAGATAAGAAAGCCTTCCTCAGCCATCAGTGCAAAGAAATAGAGGAAAACAATAGAATGGAAAAGATTAGAGATCTCTTTAAGAAAATTAGAGATACCAAGGGAACATTTCATGCAAACATGGGCTCAATGAAGGACAGAAATGGTATGGACCAAAGCAGAAGATATTAAGAAGAGGTGGCAAGAATACACGGAAGAACTGTACAAAAAAGATCTTCACCACCCAGTTAATCACAATGGTGTGATCACTCACCTAGAACCAGACATCCTGGAATGTGAAGTCAAGTGGGCCTTAGGAAGCGTCACTATGAACAAAGCTAGTGGAGGTGATGGAATTCCAGCTGAGCTGTTTCAAATCCTGGAAGATAATGCTGTGAAAGTGCTGCACTCAATATTTCAGAAAATTTGGAAAACTCAGCAGTGGCCACAGGACTGGAAAAGGTCAGTTTTCATTCCAATCCCAAAGAAAGGAAATGCCAAATAATGCTCAAACCACTGCACAATTGTACTCATCTCACATGCATTGGAGAAGGAAATGGCAACCCACTCCAGTGTTCTTGCCTGGAGAATCCCAGGGACGGGGGAGCCTGGTGGGCTGCCATCTATGGGGTCGCACAGAGTTGGACACGACTGAAGCGACTTAGCAGCAGTAGCAGCAGCACACGCTAGTAAAGTAATGCTTAAAATTCTCCAAGCCAGGCTTCAGCAATACGTGAACTGTGAACTTCCAGATGTTCAAGCTGGTTTTAGAAAAGGCAGAGGAACCAGAGATCAAATTGCCAACATCTGCTGGATCATTGAAAAAGCAAGAGAGTTCCAGAAAAACATCTATTTCTGCTTTATTGACTATGCCAAAGCCTTTGTGTGGATCACAATAAACCGTGGAAAATTCTGAAAGAGATGGGAATACCAGACCACCTGACCTGTTTCTTGAGAAACCTGTATGCAGGTCAGGAAGCAACAGTTAGAACTGGACATGGAACAACAGACTGGTTCCAAATAGGAAAAAGAGTACGTTAAGGCTGTATATTGTCACCCTGCTTATTTAACTTATATGCAGAGTACATCATGAGAAACGCTGGGCTGGAAGAAGCACAAGCTGGAATCAAGATTGCTGGGAGAAATATCAATAACCTCAGATATGCAAATGACACCACCCTTATGGCAGAAAGTGAGGAGGAACTAAAAAGCCTCTTGATGAAAGTGAAAGAGGAGAGTGAAAAAGCTTAAAGCTCAACATTCAGAAAACTAAGATCATGGCATCTGGTCCCATCACTTCATGGCAAATAGATGGGGAAACAGTGAGAGACTTTACTTTTGGGGGGCTCCAAAATCACTGCAGATGGTGATTGCAGCCATGAAATTAAAAGATGCTTACTCCTTGGAGGGAAAGTTATGACCAACCTAGACAGCATATTCAAAAGCAGAGACATTACTTTGCTGACCAAGGTCCACCTAGTCAAGGTTATGGTTTTTCCAGTAGTCATGTATGGATGCGAGAGTTGGACTATAAAGAAAGCTGAGCACCGAAGAATTTAAGCTTTTGAACTGTGGTATTGGAAAAGACTTGAGAGTACCTTGGACTGCAAGGAGATCCGATCAGTCCATCCTAAAGGAGATCAGTCCTGGGTGTTCATTGGAAGGTCTGATGCTGAAGCTGAAACTCCAATACTTTGGCCACCTGATGCGAAGAGTTGACTCATTGGAAAAGACCCTGATGCTGGGAAAGATTGAGGGCAGGAGGAGAAGGGGATGACACAGGATGAGATGGTTGGATGGCATCACTTACTCAATGGACATGGTTTTGGGTGGACTCTGGGAGTTAGTGATGGACCGGGAGGCCTGGCATGCTGCAATTCATGGGGTCACAAAGAGTTGGACACGACTGAGCAACTGAACTGAACTGAACTAAAGTGAAATACCTAAAATCTCTAAAGGCTGATATCAAGCAGATCTATATGTCTATTATGAAAGCACTAACTTTGATACAAAAAAAGAATGTATAGTGAATTTTCCTTTAACCAGAAGAGGAAGAGCATTTATTTAAATGGGTTAACAGTTTCCCTGAGGGCAACTGAGCCCTCTGCATATTTCAGAACTCCTCACTACACTTCATCTAGTCAACATTCAACAAGTATCTTCGACTATTATACTACTACTAAGTCACGTCAGTCATGTTCCACTCTTTGCGACCCCATAGACGGCAGCCCACCAGGCTCTACCATCCCTGGGATTCTCCAGGCAAGAACACTGGAGTGGGTTGCCATTTCCTTCTCCAATGCATGAAAGTGAAAAGTGAAAGTGAAGTTGCTCAGTCGTGCCCGACTCTTAGTGACCCCATGGACTGCAGCCTACCAGGCTCCTCTGTCCATGGGATTTTCCAGGCAAGAGTACTGGAGCTCACTAATTGGTGAAAGTCTTATACCCCATCAATAATTGAAAATCATCCATATAATGAAGTGAAGTATGAACACAAAGAGATGCCAGGTTCTCTTCAAGGTGAATGAAGCATGAAAAAGTTACCAACAGCTAACAGAAAAACTTGGCTCGATGAGTATTAAAAATGTATAAAGCGAAAGTGTTAGTCACTCTGTTGTGTCCGACTCTTTGCTGCCTGTTGGAGTGTAGCCTGCCAGGCTCTTCTGTCCATGGAATTCTCCAGGCAAGCGTACTGGAGTGGGTTGCCATTTCCTTCTCCAGGAGATCTTCCCGACCTAGGGATTGAACCCGGGTCTCTGAATTGCAGGCAGGCTCTTTACCATCTGAGCCACTAGGGATGCTAAACGTGTGTAAGGTACACATTTTTCTCTCACTTGTTCTCTCACCACTGAGTTTCTCAAAGCTTTGGAAAGTGGCTTCCTATGCTTTTAGGCATCAGTTAAAATATTATCGGAGACCCAGACAGCCGTCTCTGAAGTGTCACAGACTCCCCTGGAGAGCTCATCACTCTCTAAGTCTGACTCCAAAGATGCAAGTGATCATAACAACAGACAGTGCCTGTTCTGTGGTGTCTGTGTACACCAAGGACCTGCCTAGGAAGCCCCAGACTTGGTAGGAAAAGGAACCCAAAGAAAACCATTAATGGTCTTCACTCAGTGGACTTGAGCAACTCTTCAAATTTCTGTTTGCTTATAATTATTTTCACTTATAATTATCTTTGCTTATAATTATTTGCTTATAATTATCTCAGATGGACATGAGCTTGGGCAAACTCCAGGAGATGGTGAGGGATAAGGAGGCCTGTTGTGCTGCAGTCCATGGGGTCACAAACAGTCGGACACGACTGAGTGACTGAACAACAACAACAGTCTTCACACAGACTTGTCAGCCTTGATTTTTCCTGTTTGGCTTCCTGGATGGTGCCTGGGCCCAAGGTGCTATGCTGGCGAAGAGGGGGAGCCTGTCCTAATCTGGAATGATGTCTGTATTTCCTGGTGTTTCTGGCTTCAACCTTCGCTCTCCATGAATGGACTGGCAGCATCTTAAAGAAGTCAACCCCTCCCTAGGAGTTAAGTGTGCACACACACATATACACACACTCACATTCACTCAGGGCGTAAGCTGAGCTGGTTAGAAGCAGATCATGCCACAGTCCCCTCCGTGGCTGAGTCAGCAGCTGGTTGTGGTTGATGTTGCCCCAGACAGGCCCTTCACCTTGACAGTCTTCTTGCATACGTAGCATTTATTTTGCACTGGAGGAGTGAGTACCAATTTCTGTACTAGGAAGGTACCCGTGACATCACTATTGTACCATAGCAATTGGTGATTTAATAACCATTTCTAAAGTAACAGACGAAAGGTGGGTGGGAGAATTATAACTATACATAGGTCTCATCAATCATGCATTTATTAGGGAATTAATGTTTTAATATAACCAGTATTCAAATAGTAATTACTCATATATAGTTCAGTGGCTAATTGGATTCTAAAACACAGTCATACACATACACATATTAAAAGCTTTTAACCAGAAAAGAATCAAGGAAGAACTTCATTCCTTGGAACTGTTTATTACACAGAACAGTTCCTCTCCTCTCAAACTCTTTTTTCATATGCCAAGTATTATGTTGATTAAAGTAATAAAACTTTAATATGGAAATATACAGAAATTATACAATGTAAATATAGAAAATGACTCATCTATGAAACAGTTTATTTGCCTGTTCCCCCCACCCCAAATTATATTGAGAGTCAACGGTGCCTACTTCTTCTGGAATTACCATTAAGGCCATTTGGTGGGAGGGCCATGGAAAGCAGTATAAAAATGATACAGGAGAATATTTGAAGTTTGTGTTTTCACAAATATCTAATTTTTAAAAGAATTAGGAAATGGCAAACTGGTCCAGTATTCTTGCCTGAAAAATTCCATGGACAGAGGATCCTGGTGGACTGCGATCCATGCAGTCACAAAGAGCCGGGCATGACTGAGCATGCACACTTGTAATTTTGAAAAGGAATTTGTGCCTCTGTCTATGATATACCTAATACAATCTGAGGAAGGGTCTTCTGTTTAAGATGCTGAGATGCAAAACCTCTTAGTACAGATATTTTTCAAAATGTTTAAAGCGATTTATGAAGAAAATTGCATACCTACTTTCACTGATGCAACCCTTCTCCTTGTCCATCCATTGAGAATGTCGTCTGTGCCCTTTGGGCAAAAACCACATGCACAAAAGTGAAAACTGAGTTTTCCTCCCCCCACAACAGTCAGTCTTTGTAAAGCAGAATGAAGACTTCCCCTCCCTTGCAGCCAGAGTCTGTTTTTATATCTTGATATAACAAAAACGATGGGTCAGGAGCACCTTGTCCTGGATTCTTTTTCTTGGAAAGATTCATAATTATCCCTGGCAACTGGGTCTGAACCAGACTCCAGACATACAGTGGGAATACTGCACTGGTAGGGTTTTGAGAAGTAGCTGTAGAGAAATAAAATGACACTCATTGAGTTTTATCCATCTCATTGATAAAGAAGAGTGTGTGGGTATCAAAGTGTGTCCAGGGGTCTAGAAGTATGCCAGGGTTGAAAACGTCTAGCAACCGAGATACACAATCATAGCTAAATCAGTACATCCTGGCTTCTCACGGGGAGGTCTGTGGACCAGCAACACCAAAATTGCCCAAGAACTTGTTAAAAATGAAGGACCTCAGGCTCTTCCCCAAACCTGTTGAGTCAGAACCTAAATATTAATCAGGGGACTTTTTGAGAAATACTGAAACACTACTGCTGGTGCACTCAGAGCTACTGCCTACCTTCCCTGAGATAAAAAAGTGAAGAGATGGATGCCAGATCGACGCTGTGTATCTTGTGTGTTTCACTAGTACCACAGTGCCATCTTAGGTATGTTTCCTTGGGCTCTTTACTTGGAGTTGTGTGTGACACAGAATACCATCCTTCAGTGTGGACGTGGAGCCACACGACCCTGGACTGAAAATAAAAATGGCAGTGGTCCATCCTCAGGGTGCAGAGATCTCAGATTCCACACTACTCACATTTCATTACCACTGTCTCATGACTGTGCACGTGCCTGCCTGTGCAAAAGGAATTGCACAAAAGAAGTCCGTTTTTCTAACAGCTTTGGGAAGAAATGCTTATGGTTAGGGAGGAAAGACAAGGGAATAAAATCACAGGGATACACTGGCCGGGGATTTTGGCCTTAATTATTCTTACTGGAAAGTGTTTGAGTCCCAGTAGATGACTCTATCCATTTAGTAAAAGGTGAGGTGAAGTGTTGTAATTACAATAAGTTGTATTGGAAACTTTGTCAAGAAAATCACAGGAGCAAATGCTTCTATGTTAGATTTGTTTTCAGAGACCATGTGAGCAGTCTTCACGATAGCAGCAAGGCTGTATTATATCAGCAAAATATAGGAAAATTTAGGGTTTTATGAAAGAGATGAAATGGGGGGGGCATTCTTTGCTTTCCAGAACAGACTTATCATAGAATCAATTTATATCATCAGGTGGCCTATTACACTAAAATTATTAATCTTCAATGCAGTTTCATCATTGAATACAAATGAATTAATAATTTCCCTTCCAATAAATATGGTTCATGGCCTATATGTAGGAAATGTGTCCATGTATTTTAACATTTATACCAATATAAGGCATCAAACTAATTCAATAAATGATGGTCATTTTCAAATGAAATTTAGCATATGGACTTGACTCAGGTTGTACAGGAATTATTTGGAGATCTTTTAAATACTGGAATTAAATTGCAAATTATGCAAATATTATACCTTAAATGTGAGAAATATTCTATATAATACTTGTTTTATTCTTGATTTTTGCTTTTGACACAAATCAAAATTCAAGCTCTACTTCCTACTCCTGTGCCAATTTACAACTTTATTGTTGTTCAGACACTGATATCTGACTCTTTTCCATCCCATGGACTACAGCACACCAGGCTTCCCTGTCCTTTACCAACTCCCAGAGTTTGCTCAAACTCATGTCCATTGAGTCAGTGATGCCACCCAACCATCTTATCCTGTCTCACCCCGTTCTCTACCTGCCCTCAGTCTTTCCCAGCATTAGGGTCTTTTATTGAAAAATGAGTCGGCTCTTCTCATCACGTGCCCGAAGTATAACATTCACCAAAATTATGTAAATTTATGTATTTCTGATAGTGCTCATTTGCTGAGGGCATTTTTTTCTCCCGGGAGTTTAATGATAACAAATAACAAGCCAGACCTTTTGAGACATTCAAAGTCCACTAGAACTAGTCCACTTTGAACTAGTCAGAAACCCTCGCAGAGAGAATGCATCCTGCCCGCACAGGCTGTGCTGCTTGGCCACGTCGCTTAGTGATGCCGGCGTATCTGTAGGAACATACCTGGAAGTCAGAGCCCCCAGCAAGGAAAGAGGTATAGTGGGGATTTGCGAAAGGAAACCTCCTTTTCTTCCGGGCTCTACATGTCTCTATAAAAGTCCTACTTTGCCCTTTGAAGATGTGGTTTTACTCATAAATAGCGTGTATGAACTGATTGCATGGTTTACAAAAAAAAAACTGAATTCTTAGATTTTACTTTTGAGTCTTCTATGTAGCATGATAAGCTATCTTCTTCTGCAGACAACTCTTTCTCTCTCTCAGAAATGAAAGTGTTCAACTCCGCCGTCTGGCCACACACTCCTCGAGTCAGCTTGCTGTACTGATCGATATGTCATTTAGGTCCTTCTTTTTCTCCTTCCATTTCTTTGCAAATGAGCATGTGAAACTGGCTTCCAAATTTGAAGGAAACAAGTCAATGGCAGTGTGTCCTTCAGAACCTAGTATTGATACTTTCACATGAAAACATGCAACCATTTGTTTCTGCGAGAAAGCAAGTGAATTCTTGTTGAATTAGAGAACCAGAAATTGTATAGTCTAGAAATTAAGAGAATATGAATGGACCCCCATGAAAAGAGAATGAATCTGTTTCATTCTAGTCAATAAAGTAATTGGCATTAGTGGTAGTGAATGATACTATTTGAAGAAAGCAAGAAGTGTAAATGGAGGGTAATAACATATTAAATACAGATTTCTGTCTTTGGGGTATGCCTTCCCTCTCCGCTTTGTCTGGGACAGGGAGGCCGTCAGGGTGATTTCTGCAGGAGAAAGGTGAGGCATGGTGAAAAGCGAAAAGTGAAAGTCACTCAGTCGTATCTAACTCTTTGTAATCCCTTGGACTGTACAGTCCATGGAATTCTCCAGGCCAGAATACTGGAGTGGGTAGTCTTTCCCTTCTCCAGGGGATCTTCCCAACCCAGGGATCGAACCCAGGTCTCCCGCACTGCGGGTGGATTCTTTACCAGCTAAGCCATCCGAGAAGCATGGTGCTGCCCATTAAATACACATTGCTACTCCCTGCTTGGATTTATCAGATGGCTTAGTTGTATAGAGTCTACCTGCCAGTGTAGGAGACACGAATTGATTCCTCAATTGGGAAGATCCCCTAGAAAAGGAAACGTCCACCTAGTAGTCTCGCCCGGGAAATCCCATGAGCAGAGGAACATGGTGGGCTACAGTCCATGGGGTCACAAAAGAATTGGACACGGCTTAGCAACTAAACAGCACCAACTCTCTGCTCAGATGGACAGAGTTAGACTTCGGAGGATGTTGTGCTCAGGAATCAGCACTTTTAAGAGTCTTGCAGATAAATCTGCAAGGAATAAATAAAGGTTTGAGAATTAATCATATTCTAAGGAATGGCAATTCAAATGCATATCTATATGTATGTATTTGAGCTGAATCTTTGTTGTGCAGTTCTCATGAGCTTCTTATGTGTGATCTCCTGTTGAATATTTCAAATTCTTTGGCTTAAAATATGGCTACTGTGACTGTGAAATTTTGAGTCAAAAAATATCTGTTCAGTTTTTATGATCATTTGTGGTATGAACTTGTAAAGAGTTCACATACTAACTGGCATTTCTTTTTAAAGACAATGTGGATTAAATGAATGATAAAATCACTGCTGTAAATACTCTGAAGTGACTCCTACAGAGAGCCTTTGCTTTCCCTGCTGGTCCCTCTGTGTGAGAAACACACATGCTTCCTCCAGCATGGCTCTCTTATGAAGTTTTCTGCTGAAATGTGAGACCTTCAAAAAGAAGGTTCATGACTACCTTATCAAAACAGTATGCCCTCTGACACTGACCACTCTCCTCACCCTACTTTATTTTCCTTCAGTACCTTCATCTCTAAATGTGATGACTGACTTATTTTCAAGGCAAGGAACTTTCTCCTCTTAAGCATGATGGTGTCCAAAACTTCTAGAAGTCGCTTACTCAGTAAATAGGTGTTGAATCAGTGAATATATCCATCAACATGGATTAGCTGGCACGTGTACACACTCTATATAAAATCTAGCAGATAGAAATTCATTTGCAAATCTGTCGCTGGTCAAATGGAACAGAGCCAGTTGAATTCTCTGGCCCAAGGAAAATGTGGGGTTGGAGGCATGAGGCAGACAATGCACTGACGACACTTTACCCTTGCAGCTTCGTAATTATTTTCCATGTCAAGAGCTCCCTGCGAGTCGGTCGCTGGCTTCCTCATGGATCAGCAGATGTTTGTTATCTTCCCTCTGCAGGTTTCGTTTATGTCATATTCCTTTTCTAAAAAGGATTCCACCTTCCCTTGGTCATGTCAGTGTTTCTTTCCATTTTGAACTTCCTTTGCTCCTTTATTCTTTGCTATTATCCATTCAAAAGCAACACTAATTTTTTAAGAAAAATAAAGCCGTAAGATTTACATTTTGCAGTAATACTTCACAAAATTATCAAAGTTTCTTTTGCTTATAATATTTCAAAAATCTTAAACCTCAAGTTGTTTTTGGATATTTTGATAGTTTAAGTTATAGAGTTTGGTTGTTTTTTTTCAATCAAAAGATGTATATTAACAAGATAACATAATAATTCCTTGACTCTAAGATCAAATGATGTGAGAGTACCTGTTTTTACACAGCTTTATCAATTGCAGAGCCCTTCACACTGATTTCTCTCTCCTTGATCCTCCCACAATGCCACGTCGTACAAATGCAGGCATTCTTATATGTATTTTTATGCTGGAGGAAACCAGAGCTCAGAGAGGTTCAGTGGCTTTCCTTGATTTGCTCAGATGGTTAAACACAGTTCTGGAGTCCAGACCGTGTCTTCTTATTTCAGTTTTTTAGGAAAAACTGACACAGTAAAGAGCGATAAAATTACTACCTTAGATGCTATTAGAGCTCAGTTCAAATTGTTAGACATTATTATACACCTGTGCTCCTAAGGCCTCCTTTTGTGTATAGAATTGGAAGGGGAGCCATACTTTCAAGTTTCTGTTCCCCCAAAACTGGGTTCCCCTCTTGGGCCAATAGACACAACCAAGCCAGAAGCTGGGAGAAGGAAGGATTTATTTTTTGCAGCAAGTACGAACACAGGGATCTTTCCTGAAGCTCTGTCTATCTGAACAGGAAAGTTTTAAGCTAAAGGTATATGCATATTCATGAGAGGACTCGAACAGAGGAAAAGCAGCACAGAATTATGTCATCAGGTCAGCAGAGTCCAAGCTTTAGTCGACTGAAGTGAGGTCATCAGATCAACAGAGTCCAAGCTTTAGTCGACTGAAGTGAGGAGGGTCAGCAGCGCCATTCCATCCTCTCCCTGGGTGGGGCCAGGTTTCCGCGGAACTCACAGGTATACTGTTGTGTGTATCTGTTGAGGAGCCAGAACCCCGCCCCAAGGCTGCACTGTAGCTTCTTGAATATCCCTCCATTGTTTCTCCCTTCCCTCCTTTAAGGTCATTAATTACTGAGACCTGGTCAAAGGCAAGCATTGCAGCCAGGCTTAGAACACAAAATGGCTTAGGCCAAAATGGGTTTTTTATGTCAAGAAAGTCATTCCTGACTGTCTTTCTCCAGGGACCCTCTAACCTATCTGCTTACATTTCTGTGTAGGAACTGCTCATGTCAATGGTTGTGCTGGAGTGAAGATGCCTACAGAGCAGCAGGGGATATACTGAGTCTAGTTTCCCTCCACTTTCCAGGGGTCCGTTCTACTCATCCCTTTGAGCCCCTGGAGCCCAGTTGCTAAATCGAATCAGACTCTTTGCAACCCCATGGATTGCAGCACACCCTGTCCTTCTCTGTCTCCTGGAGTTTGCTCAAACTTATGTCCGTTGAGTCGGTGATGTCACTGAACCATCTCACCTTCTGTTACCTCCTTCTCCTTCTGCCCTCAATCTTTCCCAGTGTCAGAGTCTTTTCTAATGAGTTGGCTCTTTGGATCAGGTGGCCAAAGTATTGGAGCTTCAGCTTCAGCATCAGTCCTCCCAATGAATATTCAGGGTTGATTTCCTTTAGGATTGACTGGTTTCATCTCCTTACTGTCCAAGAGACTCTCAAGAGTCTTCTCCAGCACCACGATTTGAGAGCATCAACTCTTCAGCATACATCCATCCATTACCCAACTCAAGTTCCTGTGCCTGACGCACAGTTAGGCCAAGCAAACCCAAAGTTGAGCATTTGGAGTAGAGAAAGGCTTATTGCAGGGCTGGCAAGAATTAGTGCCTTGTATTCAAAATAACCCAAGCTCCCTAAAGGGTTTCTTAGCAAAGCATTTTTAAAAGCCAGGTGAGAAAGACGGGATCACAGGATATGTGATCAGCTCAAGAACAATTCTCTGATAGATAACAGTGCCCATAGATCTAGGGGCTCATGGTCATCAAGTAGTTAATTTTCTCCACTTAGCATCTGTAAAACAACTCAGGAAGTGTGCATCCGATACTGTTATCTTGGCATTTAAGAGAGGAACTACAGCAGAGGACATGTGGGGTGGGGCCTGTCCCAGGAAGACCCCATAGGGTCCTGCTTGGTTACATGTCTCTGCCTAGAACTAAACCTTTCCGCTCACCTCCCATCACCAGCCCCACTGCCAGGTGGCCAGGAGTGACCTGATTTAAGCCATCTGAGCATCCTTCAAGTCAGCACTAGCAGCAGTGAGCTGATGACTGAGGTCCTAGGACAGATGGTGGCTCTTGTACAGCAACTGTCTCAAGCCTGGTCCTGCATCAGTGTGAGGTTCTTCCCAGTCTTCCACGGCTCCTGGACCTGCAGGAGGGCCTGGCCTGCACGCAGCTATTTCAATACCCTTCAGCCCTCCTGGATCACAACCTCTGTTAGCCTGCGTATGGATCATTGATGCTTCAGGTGGGAGTCTTCAAACCCACTAATTTCAGAAACACATATATGAAAATTGCCAGGGCCGGGGCTCTCTAGGCCCAAGTTTTGTCTTGTGAAGTGGAGAAGTTGGACGAGTAAAAGCATATGAGAGCACTGACAGATGACTGACGTTGGATGCCGTACTTTTTGTGATAGAAATTAGTCATTAAGTGCCTTCTGGACACTCAGGTATTACACTTGTATGACCTGCGTCTGCAATGGCTGGGGACCAGTTGATGCAGCTGGTCTGGGCTGTGGGATCTGCTTTCTCTTTTCTCTTTGGCCCATCTGTGTTTCCACTGCCCTTTGCCACACTGCAGTTCTGAGCCCTCAGCTTGTTCAAGGCAAGGCTCTCAGACCTGTTCTCCACCACCACAATTGGCCTTGACCTCTGTGACATTTTAACAAAGTCAGAGTTTCTCTAACTTTTTTCTTGTGATGGCAACGTTGCTCCAGTTTCTGGCAAAGATGCAGATGTTTACTAGTAGTGTTTTGAGTCCAGTGTTACGATGAGGACTCGCTGTCAAGTAGGTCATAATGATAAAAGAAAATTACTACTAAAGAAAAGTGTGTTGTTTGAATCAGCAAGTCTATATACCATCTCATGTAATTCTGTGGGCTTCCCCGGTGGCTCAGTGGCAAATAAGCCACCTGCCAGTGCAGGAGATGCAAGAGACGTGGGCTCAGTCCCTGCGTCAGGAAGATCCCCTGGAGAAGGAAGTAGCAACCCACTCCAGAATTCTTGCCTGGGGAGTCCCATGGACAAAGGAGCCTGATGGGCTACAGCCAGTGCCTGGGGTCCCAAAGAACTGAACATGACTCGGAGACTGAAACAACAGCAACAGCCTGAGATTTTGGAACACAGTCCCAGAACAGGTGGTGTGACAATTTTTTTTTCCTTGAAATTGCCTCCAAATAAAATAGGCTTGATTTTTGTTTGTTTTACTCTTTTAAATATATTCATTTACTTATTTGGCTGCTCTGGGTCTTAGTTATAGCGTGGAAGATCAATAGTTGGGGCATGTGGAATCTGGCTCCCTGACCAGGGATCTAACCCAGGCCTCTTGCATTGGGAGCTCAGAGTCTTAGCCACTGGATCACCAGAAAAATCCCAAATAGGCCTTGGTAGTAAGGATCTGATATGTGCTTTTTTGAGCAAGAGTGGTAAAAGGCATGAATTCTGGAAGTTGTAGCCTTTAATTCCTTGTCCTTCTTTTCTCCTGCTTCTACCTCTCGTGCCAATAGCTGTGCCCGCCCACCCATGAGCCACTAAAACTTGATTACAGTGGATAAAAGGAGTGTAAACAATGCTCAGTTTAAAATGCTTCATTTCAGCGTTGTGCACAGTGCTTAAATATGCAAAGGTATTTTGCAGAAATGTCTCCACAGGGAAACACCGTGAACTTTCAGTTCTATCAAGAACATAATAATAAAAAAAGAAAGTATAGTATACTATTCAAATATTTAATAATTTTACTATTGCATTTTTCATTGTACCAGCACATAGAAATTCTGATGTCCACCAAAATAGCCCTTATCTTAATAAGAGAGTAAACATTTCTTAATGCCCATTTATAAGAAGAGGATTTTTGTATGTACCCTCAGCTCATATCACAACTTAAAAGAAAAGCAGGTCCTTTTACTGTTCATCATTGAATATTTTTAACTGCTTAGAATCAAGGAACAGCAATAAAGTTAAAACTCTAAATCTACAATGGATAACTTTTATTTAACTATACGACATTTGGATATAATGACTGCTTCCTAGTTTTTTTACACTTGTAAGTCCTTGGAATATTATCAAAACCTTCAGAAGTAGGAAGAACTGACAGCAGGAACTCAAGGCGTATCATACTTAAATATATTCCTGGAAAATACCAGCATGAGATAATATTCACTGTGATGTTGGCATTTGATAAATCAGATGCAATGAACCTAATTATGCAAAACAGTTATTTTGAATCTATCACTCATTGGAACGCTGTCTAAACCAGAATTTATTTAATTACTAGCAAAAGGAAAGGTAAGAACTTGCCAACTTTATTCCCTTCCCTTGCCTCAAAACATTCAGTGATTGTTACCAAGATTGAATTCATAGAAGCCCCAACCTTGCCCCAGTCCTTTGGAATCGCTCTGTTTTCTGTTGATTTAAATGTAAAGCAGCCTATGTGAAGCAACATTTGTTGGCAGTTTCAAAACTTTTGAATGGCTTTATCCTCAAATAAACTAGATGAGAATATTAAAAATCTTTGAGGTTAGACAGTCCTGAAGAAGCAGCCAATCATTGCACATTGAAGATGTTGGCTTTAAAGTGGCCAGCAGTGAAGCGGTAGACCGGCAGGACAGAGAGAGAGAGCTGCCCACAAACACCACTAAAATCAAGGAAGTGCAACTCCCTCTTACTTTAAGCTGAAGGGGAGGGTTCCCATTTGGGTTTGTTCAAAGGCAGCTGCCAGTTAAATCCGAGTGTACCAGGCAGGGTATTAGCTTTGGAGATTTATCTGAAGGGTCTTGCTAAAATTGTCTGTAGCCTCACTTGGCTCTGTGTGCTCCTGTCCTCACCATCGCTGGGTAACCATCTCTCCGTGGTGTCCCTTCAGTGTCCCTAGATGCCCTCCATTCCATTTGTGCCCACGGAGATGATTCCCCTGGCATGTCCACTCATGGGATTCTGGCCATCCCTATGATGAAATATTCGCTCTCCATCAACATCTTCTTGTGTGTCAGCTCAAGCTCTTAGTCCTCCTAAGACTCTGCTCCTCTTGTGTGGATTCCCTGGTCCACAGCTTCAAAGCCACACCTCTTCCCACACAATACAAAAAACACTAAACCAAAAAAAAAAAAGAAGTCCAAAGACACAAATAAGGATTTACAATCATGTGTAGCCTTAATTTAGAAATGAAGCCAGTTTGTGGCAACCATTTGAACCATTTCAGAGGAAGGTAGAGTAGATACCAATCTTTCCATTTGGAGCGTAAGAATAAAGGAAATATCACTTTAAAACCTTTTTTTTTTCTTTAAAATCTGCTTCTCTCGGGGATTTAGGCTGTTGTAAGGCTGAACATCTTGGTTCACTCATTGTCCAGGGAAAAACTGCTGATGAAGATGAATTCTGGTCCACTTTTTCGGAATAGCATCAAGATGGCTTGCCTCCGTGGCTTATTTACCTGCTCATACTTTAAATAAGAACTGCCACCGTAAATTTTCAGGTGCAAGAATTGTGGACTAATAAGAGCTTTCTGGGGTGACTTCAGTCTGCCTGGCTTCTTCAGTGAGGAAACCTGCTCCAGTCGTTAGGCTGAGAAAAATGTGTTCCGCTGGCCCTGTTCAGTGTGGATTTATCTCAGCATCATCATCACCCATATTCAGAGATCAGACTCGGGAGCAAAGCGAGGCGGCTGGGTGATGCTGATAAGCTGACAAGCTTGTCCTCTTGCTACCATTGCGCACCGTTCATTGGATTTTCTGCAGATTTCAACGTTTCTGTCCCCCTCCCCAAATTCGAACATGTCTTGGATAAAACAAGTTCTGTCTGAACGTTGGGCGGGTCTGACTGTCTCCTTATTCCTTCCTTCCAGCTGGGTCCCGGGCCTCGTACAGCAGCCAGCACGGCCACCTGGGCCCGGAGCTGCGGGCCCTGCAGTCCCCGGAGCACCACATCGACCCCATCTATGAAGACCGTGTCTATCAGAAGCCCCCCATGAGGAGTCTCAGCCAGAGCCAGGGGGACCCTCTGCCGCCAGCACACACGGGCACGTACCGCACGAGCACAGGTGTGCACTCAGGGCCCCCGGGGCTGTCCACAAGGGGACGGGGAGGCAGCCGTCCAAAGAGGGTGGCCTGTCCCAGAGGGGGGCCTTCCCACACCAGGGGGGCCTCTCCACAGAGGGGGTGGTCTGTCCACAGTGGGGTGGCCTGCCTGCGGGGGCATGGCCTGTCCCAGAGCGGAGCCTTTCCATACCAGGGGGACCTCTCCACCGAGGGGTGGTCTGTCCACAGGAGGGTGGCCTGCCTGCGGGGGCATGGCCTATCCCAGAGGGGGCCCTTTCCACACCAGGGGGGCCTCTCCACGGAGGAGTGGTCTGTCTACAGTGGTGTGGCCGTCCCACAGAGGGGTGGGTCTGCTTGGAAGCTTAAATAACACTCCCTTGTGAAAGGGTATGTGTGTGTGTGTTGATGTCCTCTCTCCTCAGAAGCATTGTGAAATGACCTGGTTTTCTCATTAATGTTTCTGATGATGATAAAAACCAAATATGACTCCAGTTGAGCTCCCTGAGTATATTGTAAATGAAAGAAGTCTGGAGGTGGGGAGTGGGGGTTAGCATATTTTGTCACACAGGCAAATCGAAGGTAGTAGTACTAATTTTTTTGTAAATCATTATTAATGTATTTAATGAGTATAGTTGCTTTAAGAAAGCAGAGGACGTATAAAGGCATATGTGCTTACCTAAGGCTGGTAAGTGCCTTTTTAATGGTACAGTATGCCTGTTTGGGGGATTCCCTGCTGGCTCAGATGGTAAAGAATCTGCCTGCAATTCAGGAGACCTGGATTTGATCCCCGGGTTAGGAAGATCCCTTGGAGAAGGGAATGTCTACCCACTCCAGTATTCTTGCCTGGGAAACTCATGGACAGAGAAGCCTGGAGGGCTACAGTCCATGGAATTGCAGTTGGAGACCACTGAGTGACTAACACTTTTCTACCTCTTTGGCAACCTTGGGAGGGAAAAAAAAAAACATATTTACTAAAAATGTAGCATATTTAGTAAGGCCAACTGAGAATTTACTTCATACACACTATTAGGCTGAATCATAGGAAATTATAATTTAGTGGTTGGGCACTGGTACTTGTGGAGAAGGCAATGGCACCCCACTCCAGTACTCTTGCCTGGAAAATCTCATGGACAGAGGAGCCTGGTAGGCTGCAGTCCATGGGGTCGCTAACAGTCGGACACGACTGAGTGACTTCACTTTCACTTTTCACTTCCATGCATTGGAGAGGGAAATGGCAACCCACTCCAGTGTTCTTGCCTGGAGAATCCCAGGGACGGGGGAGCCTGGTGGGCTGCCGTCTCTGGGGTCGCACAGAGTCGGACACGACTGAAGCGCCGCAGCAGCAGCACTGGCACTTGTATATATGGTTCAACTCTCTAGCTCTCCTGGATTAAATATATATTTTGAATTGAACACAACCACAGACCACATGAAGAAGGACAAGTGTTTTCCAGAACATGAAACTGTTTGCAAAATAACTAGTTAAAGGTCACGATTAAATTTGTTGGAGAACACTTAGCTTAACTATAAAATCAATATAATTAAGAAAATACAGAGAATTGCGCTTGGTCTAAAGCCTCCCATGGCTGAGTAAACTTAGAGAATATTATGGTGGTGGTTTGCAGACACTAGAGCTGCCTGCATTTCTAATCATATACGTTATCCTGGTCAGGGGCCAGGATATGGGGATGCTGAAGCTGTGGTCCAGGACTTGGCATCAGGCTCTGCATCTTCAGACTGTTGTAACTTCCAGTTCCCAAGTAGATCATAGCAATTCTGTTAAACTGCAGTATGACACTAAATTATATGTTTTGAAATCCAGGCAAGCTAAGTTGCTTTTATAGCTGATTATTGATATTTGCATTTCAGTATTTCACTCTATCATAGGAAGAAAGGCACAAAATACTCCTTTATTTTACTCTTGATGTTGTAAGTACCATCCCATGTTAATAATACATATCTTGGTTTAGATAGAATACCCATTTATTCTTCTGTCAGAGTTTCTCTTACCTTCAGCCTACTTAATTTGCTTCAGTCTGGGACTGGACTATTTTTGCATTTAGTTGTTGCATATTATTAGCTAAGGTAATTTTATTTCCACACAATCCCTTGTAAAAGACGAAGATAACCATCTTGGTGACATTCAGTATCTAATTTGAAGAAAAACTGACAACAAAAGGGATTATATTGGTTCCCTGTTCCATATTCATATGCTCTTAGAATTAGCTCTTGTTGATAAACTTCTGGGGCCTTAATGAAAAATCAACTGCAAGAGGAAAAAAGTATTTTATTCATCAATGCCAAGTTAGAGACAAGGGAAAGATGTTCACACTTTTAAAGAAACAATGACAACAACAAAACTCGTGTTTTGTCTAAGCCGGGGGTTGGCAAACTGTTGGCTTATGGTCTAAATCCATCTGGTCACCTGTTTTAGTAGTGCTTGTGGGTTAAAAGTGATCATCGCCTTATAAAATGATTTGCAATCAAACGATGGATACTATTTTGTGATATGTAAGAACACATGAAATCCAAGTTTCTGAGTCCATACATAGCCACACCCAGTTGCTTTCAGATCATCTGTACTTGCTGTCACTCTGCAGTGGCTCAGGGGAACAGGTGTGACAGAGACCATATGGTCAGCCAAGCTGCAGATACTCACCTTCTGGCCCTTTACAGGAAGAGTTTGCTGCCTCCTGGCCTCAGTCGTCAGAGGAGAACCAGGCTGAATGAGTGAAATAGTGCTTTTTCTCCTGTCTCTCCTCTGAAAGAAGGCAGAAGTGTTCTGAGCGCTTCAGAGGGGACAGTCTGTTTGCCCGGCCCTTCCCCTCTAACAGTAATCTCTTGCCCCGGCCGAGATCTGCGAGGTGTGACATCCACATGCCCAAGATGCCATTCCTGCCCACATCTTTGAAATTGAGGCACTTTTGAGGGACTATGCTGTTTTCACAAGGCTACAGAAATTGCCAGAAGTGCCGGGGTGGTCTCTTGAGGATAGGTGGGGGGAACGTCACTGCTCCAGCTCCTGCACATACAGCCACAAGCCCTCTCTCCTTCCCACCAGCTTAGATTACTCCTTCTTCCTACACTGAATTCATCACAAGCCCTTCCCCTTCCCTGGCTTACTGTGCAACTCCAGGGACTGTCTCTATCAGAAGCTGCATGATTGAGAAAATGCTTTTAGTCCAGGTATATGTCTCTCCTTTGGCTTCCCCGGTGGCCATAGTGGTAAAGAATCTGCCTCCCAGTGCAGGAGATGTAAGAGACATGGGTTCCATCCCTGTGTTGGGATGATCCCCTGGAGAAGGGAATGGCTACCCACTCCAGTATTCTTGCCTGGAGAATTCCATGGACAGAGGAGCCTGGTGGGCTACAGTCCATGGGGTCCCAAAGAGTCAGACACGACTGAGGCACGCAGCATGCACAAATCTCTCGCTTATAAATTACCTACGTATTACACAATATTATTAAATTCTGGCTAGTAAATTCAGGATTAAACTTTAATAAAGAAACACTTTAAGATTGCTTTCCCATATCCAGAGGGTCATTTTCACATCCTTTATGTTTTATGCACCCACCGTTAGTGCCGCCACTGATGCAGACCTATAGGAAGCTTCCAGAGCCAGAGCAAATACCCTAATTCCTTATGAGATGAGGACATGTTCTTAGGAGCCCTGTTAGACGTGACGTGTTCAGGGGCTGCAAACTTTAGGCTCAGGTTGGTTGCCAAGGTGCCTCTCCAGTCTTACCTCTCTGCCATTAAGTAAGGCCACTGGCTGGGGGTCCTTCAGTTCCATCTGTAGGTCATTTCCAGAGATACTTTGAGGAGAGTGGGGCAGGGGAATTGAAGGCCAGTTGCCCGCCTTCAAGGAGTCACCACTCACGAATGAAGTCAAGGGTACTATCCTAAACAATTCTATAATTACTAGCTGGTGCCATAGCATCAAGCAGCTGAGACAGGATGACAAAGCACAGAGCCTATTGCCGCACTCAGGAATAGTTCTAAATGCTTTGAATATATTTACTAATCTTTAGAACTGCCCTGTGGAGGAGGTGGTATTATGATGATCACTTTGTAGATCAGAATACTGAAGCATAAAGACATTGAGGACCGATCTCCTTTAGAATGGACTGGTTGGATCTCCTTGCAGTCCAAGGGATTCTCAAGAGTCTTTTCCAACACCACAGTTCAAAAGCATCAATTCTTTGGTGCTAAGCTTTCTTCACATTCCAACTCTCACATCCATATATGACCACTGGAAAAACCATAGCCTTGACTAGACGGACCTTTGTTGGCAAAGTAATGTCTCTGCTTTTTAATATGCTATCTAGGTATTAATAGCAGCACAAAACAACACGTGCTCTCGTTTTTTTCCTGGATAACCTATAGCTCAGGATTGTACTATGACTCCTGACCCCTCCCCAGATGTCTTTCCACTGGTTTCTGGGCAAGGAGTGGGGCTGTGGGACAGTGTTCACCCTTCACCCCTCAGTGCTGCAGCTCTGCCTCTATCTGGCTTTATCTTCTGTGGTTTCTCTTCTTTCCCTGTCCTGCTCACTCCTGCGCTGACTGAACCTGGGCCTCCCTCACTCCAGACACCACGAGGGCCATCCTGAGTTATAGACTGTGCTAGAACTGAGAGATACCCTGAGATGACTATACAGAGAAGAGCAGGAAACAGCTATAGTCCTTGAAGATAAGACAGGTTAAAGCTTCCTAAATCTCCCCACTAAAGGCAATTTCTCACTTAGCTTTTTCTCCTATGCCCAACCTACAGCATCTTTTTCCATCCCTCCTTCTTGGCTTCGTAGTTAGCCTCTCACCCCTGTTACTTTATTGCGAAGACTAATTTCAATCCCAGAAACCAACTCAGACAAGGAGCACAGTCTACTTTTGGGTGATCAGAAAGGTCCCCAAGGCTTTCCTTAACCAAAGAATTATTGTGGTCCCACCAGCTCGGTGGTGTTTGACTTCTTTGTGATCCCATGGACTGCAGCATGCCAGGCTTCCCTGTCCTTCACTGTCTCCCCGAACTTGTTAAAACTCACGTCCATTGAGTTGGTGATGATATCCAACCATGTTGTTCTCTGTTATCCCCTTCTCCTCCTGCCCTCAATTTTTCCCACTATTAGGTCTTTTTCCAATAGTTGGCTCTTTGCATCAGGTGGCCAAAGTATTGGAGCTTCAGCTTCAGCACCAGTCCTTCCAATGGATATTCAGGGTTGATTTCCTTTATCACTGACTGGTTTGATCTCCTTGCAGTCCAAGGGACTCTCAAGAGTCTTATCCAGCATAATAGTATGAAAGAAACAGCTCTTCAGCCTTTAGCCTTTTCTTTGTCCAGCTCTCATAGTCATACATGACTACTGGAAAAACCATAGTTTGGACTATATGGACTTTTTTAGGCAAAGTAGTGTCTCTACTTTTTAATACATTGTCTAGGTTTGTCATTGCTTTTCTTCCCAGGAGCAAGGGTCTTTTAATTTCTTGGCTGCAGTCACCATCCACAGTGATTTTGGAGCCCAAGAAAATAAAGTCTGTCACAGTTTCCATTGTTTCCCCATCTATTTGCCATGAAGTGATGGGACCGGATGCCATGATCTTTGTTTTCTGAATGTTGAGTTTTAAGACAGCTTTTTCACTCTCCTCTTTCACTTCCATCAAGAGGCTCTTTAATTCCTCTTCTCTTTCTATGTAAGGGTGGTATAGTCTTTATGTCTGAGATTATTGATATTTCTCCCAGCAATCTTGATTCAAGCTTGTGCTTCATCCAGCCTGGCATTTCTCATGATGTACTCTGCATATAAGTTAAATAAGCAAGGTAACAATATACAGCCTTGACGTACTCCTTTCCCAATTTGGAACCAGTCTGTTGTTCCATGTCTAGTTCTAACCATTGCTTCTTGACCTGCATACAGGTTTCTCAGGAGGCAGAGAAAAGTGGTCTGGTATTCCCATCTCTTTAAGAATTTTTCACAGTTTATTGTGATCTACACAGTCAAAGGCTTTAGCATAGTCAGTGAAACAGAAGTAGATGTTTTTCTGAAATTCTCTTGCTTTTTCTATGATCCAGTGGATGTTGGCAATTTTATCTCCAAAAAGTTACCTAACCTTGATGTTAGAGACTTACATACATGCATTTGTATACATTTGTGTACATGTTGGAGGATCAGGATCGGCAGATCTCACTTTTTGCCTGTTTTCTGCTGCAGGCTGGTGGACGATGATGCCTACAGTAGGGTTCACAACTCACACACAAAGTCAACTGGATTTTATCAGCTAAGCTGGCACTCTGTGGGCCATGCCTAGGCCAGGGAGTAGCACCTGAAGAGTAACTCCTGCCCCTGTCCCAGACCTCACTCTGACCCTTTGTGCTCAGGCACTCCAGCCAGTGCTGGACAATGTCAACAACAGCAATAAAAAGCACAACATGAGAGTTGTGAGCTAAGTTTTATTTGGGGCAAAATGTGGACTATAACCTGGGAGACAGCATCTCAGAGAGCTCTGAGAAACTTCTCCAAAGAGGTATGGGGGAAAGTCAGGATATGTGTGATTTTAGTGAAAGGGGAATACATGCAATCAAGCACACATTTTGCGGAAGGTTGCTGCTTTCGTGAAGAACAGATGTCAGCATTTATGATTTTAGTGCTTTTCTTGATGCGAAGAGATTGGGCTCATAAAACCATTTCCTGAAAATAACTAGCTGAAGATTTGTTCTGCCAGTTTTGCCCCAAGCAGAGTACCTCATTCCAGTCCACCCTGAACTCCTTTCAGGGGTGTTGAAGGTCAGCAGTCACAGCATCTTGTGATTTAATCCTTGTAGAGGCAGATGGCAAGTGCCAGTTTTTAGTTGGCAACAAGACCTGCAGACCTTTCCACACTACCCAGTCCCAGCAGAAGGGAGCAGGCTCTGTGATGACCTGCCAGCCTCCCTGGGCTTGGATGTGGTCTTTGTAGTGAGGCAGAGATAGTAGAGCAGTGGCCCACATGCATCAGGATGGGATTGGGACAGGAAGCAGCATGGTGGCCCCAAAGCAGCAAAGTGACCCAAAAAAGGGTCAGTTCCTGAATCAGCAGTGGTCCCCACTCATCCTCTCCCCAGATGCATCCCTCCTCTCTCCCTGCACAGGGAGGCCAGATCCTGTGCCTGTAGCAGAGACCAGGCCAGTGAGTGAAGAGTGGGATGGTGGAGCAAATACCCTCTGGGACCATCCACCCAGTGTCTGAGGCTTTACTTCTCGCACAGTGAAAATTTGAAGAGGCACTCTTTTAACTAGCGTGTCTGTTTAAATAAAACATACCTTTTGTCTGGGATAAGGGCTTGTCCAAATCAGAGCTTATATAATAAGGAGAACAGCCAGACAAAGACTGTGTGACACTCAAGGATTTGTGTGTGATGAAGTCTATTAAACTGAAACTAAATAACACAGAATTTTATTTCAAACTCAAGCATTCAGTGACTGTCAACTTAGGAGTCGTTTGATTAACACATACTTGACTCTGACAACCCCCCATAACATCTTTCTAAACTAGCAAAAATGGCCAACATCTGCTGAGATGATAGTCTTGTGAATTTCTTTTCAGATAAATGTGATCCTGAGTGGAGAAAACAAGCTTTCTATGGTGAATGTGTCAGCTTGTAATAAAGAATGAATTATCATAGGTACATAGCAAAGGGAAAATCTGCTAACTGTTCTGATGAGATTGACAAATATTGCAATATAAAAAGGAAGAAGAATGTGATGAAAATATTTGTCTGGATGGCAAAAGCATTATTTTAAAATTTTAATTTTCTGCAGTAATAGCTATTACTTCATAAAGTTATAGAGGGATTACATATCCCCTTTACTTTCATAAAATTTTACTACTATTCTTCAATAAAATATAAATAACATTTTCAATTAAAATCATCATTTGAGTCCACGAAAGGTAGAATATTAACAATTTATTACTTATTAAATACTGTTACTTCAAATTATAAAAATGACTACTTCTCATTAGAACAAGTCAGATGTGATCCTCTATAACCTCTTAGTTTAAAATTTTACCTCTTTTAAGTCTAAAAAGTCAGGGGTACATTATTACCCAGTTGGAGATTTTTAATGAATCTAATGATAAATATTATCTTAAAATCAATGAAAGCTTCCAGATTCTTAGCTATATCCATTCACCAAAATGGTAGAAATACAAATTCTAATTACAGCTGAAGGAGAACAGAGTGTTTGCTGGTAGATCAGTTGATAAAATTTAAAAACAGCAGCAACAACATTAGGAAGCCTGGTGGACTGCCGTCCGTGGGGTCGCAAAAAGTCAGACCCAACTGAGCAACTGAACAACAGCAACAAGCGACGTCAGTAATCAGCATCAACACTAATAATGAGTCCGTTACTACAAAAATCCTGCATTAGATGTCTCTCCTCCACAAACACAGTGACATATGAGGTTAAAAGGAATTGTGTTACATTTACCCTTGAATATTTTTCCATTGACCTTGATGCTGGGAAAGATTCAAGGCAAAATGAGAAGGGGGCGACAGAGGATGAAATGGTTAGATAGCATCACTGACTCAGTGGACATGAGTTTGAGCAAACTCTGGGAGATAGGGAAGGACAGGGGAACCTGGCGTGCTGCAGTGCATGGGGTTGCAGAGAGTCGGACATGATTTAGTGACTGAACACATCTTTCTGTTGAGCTTACTTTGGATCAACCTCTGCAGACTGTGGAAAATTGGAAAGATATTTATGGTTCAGTTCTGGATGATAATACTATTGGGAATATAGTAGATTAGGTAAAGTTTCCTCATTTCTGAAATGATAATCATTATTATTTAAGTAATAACTTTACAAGTATATAGGCTGGCACTTCCCTGGCGGTCAGTGGTTAAAACTGCACCTCCCAATGGAGGAGGTGTGAGTTCGATCCCTGGTCAGGAAGCTAAGATCACACATGCCTCATGGCCAAAGAACCAAAACATAAAACAGAAGCAATATGGTAAAAATTCAACAAAGACTTTAGAAACTTACCTCATCGAAAAAAAGAAATCTAAAAGGTAAAAAGTTATAGGCCATGTTCTTGGACACATTGTCACCTCAGCCATCTTTATTTTCTAAATTTGCAGAAGGAATATTATTTAATTAGCTTGTTGTTTGCTTCCTTTGTATTTTATAGCATGTGTAAAAGTATTTTATGTTTTCTTATTTCTAGCTATATAAATATACATAAAAGCAAAGATAAATAATACAAACCCACAAATGTTTTTCTTTCTTCTGTTGAACCCTACTTTATATTCCATCGCCCAAGTTTCTTCAGGTGCCAGAATCTTGTATTTTACTCTGTTCTCTTTTTTTCCTCTTTCAGTAAATAATGCATGCAACCATCTCCTCATCAAAATAGGGTGTTTGATTTTTATTGAAAAGGATCTCTCTTCCCTTCTTTCAAACAAACACAACACATAAAACATCTGTTTGTTTGTTTTTTTCTTTTCTCTCTACACACTAAACCTTTATTTGTGTAGCTCTACGGAAAACAGATAATTTCATGAACAGCATGAAAAGGTGAAGTATCAAGTCAACTGCTGAAGAGGCTACTTTAAAAATCTCCCCAAAGAGACCGGCAGTGTGGTTCATTGAGTTGTAAGGGCTTATTGAGGGGAGAAGGGGCTGTTTGCAGAGCAGGTGAGATGAGAGAGGAGTGTTTACAGAGCTGATAAAGCACCCTTTCCCTCAAATGTTTGCCATAAGAAGGTTCAATTGAGTAGAGTAATCCTCTAAGGTGGGTGATTTGGCCAACGGAGCTCTAACTCAAATGAGAGAAAACATATACCGGGACAGAAATTAAGCGAAATTTTGCATTAAAGAAAAAAAGTCTGTTAATTGTGTGATCAGTATCAGCTTATCTGTATTAATAGAGAGTCACAGTCTTCATCAGCCACACCACAGTCTCAACAGGCATGGCACAAAGGGAGAATTCAGTCGTTCTTGAAATCATTCCTTTACATCATGCTTAAAAAAATCAGGCATTACATCACTGTATTATTGACAGTTTGAGATCTTTTAGTTTCTCGTGCATTTTCTTCTATATATGAGCATATACGCTCAGTCGTTCAGTTGTGTCTGACCCTTTGAAACCCCATGGACTTTAGCTCACGCACCAGGCTCTTCTGTCTATGGGATTCTCCAGACAAGAATACTGGAGTGGGTTGCCAGTTCCTCTTCCAGGGGATCTCCCCAACCCAGGGAACAAACCAGTGTCTCCTGCATCTCCTGCATTGACAGATGGATTCTTTACCCCTGAATCACCTGGGAAGACCCACATGATCATATAATCTACCCTTTAAAATAGTCTTTCTCCCTGTTTGTATTGCTATTTTGCATTATTTTTCCTTGCATTGATCAGTCTCTAATTTATTTGAATTTTGCAATATCCATTTGAATTCTGATTTTATATTTTGAAATTCTCATCAGGTACCCTTATGTATTGTGACCTAAGAGAAGTCGAAACTATGGCTTCAGGAATTATACTTCTGAAAGGCCATTTGTTAAATGATACAAATGTGATTGTCATTTTTAAATAAGATCTTTCTGAAAGTCATTTACCTGCCTTAGATTTCATAGTCTACCCACTTTTTTCTTAATATATCACTGATTAAACTAAGACTCAAAACACTTTAAAATTAAGATAAGTATATGTATCCTATTCTTGATTTTCCCAGAAATAAAGATATTTCTGAATATCAATAAATTCAATTAAATAAGAAATTGTATAAATTTGTACACCAAGGTGTAATAATTTTTCCCTATATTATTCAAGTTGTTGGTCCTTATTATAGACCCATCTCTTTTCTGTACTTTTGGGAGACATTTCCCTTAATTTTAGGCCTCTCATGAATTTTTCTAAGTTTTCTCACTATGTTAGGTACTTCAATAATACACATATTTGAGATTATAAACCTGGTCCAGTTTATAAAGCTGGTAGTTGTAATTATAACCTCTGGAAGTGGGGTTCAAGGGTTTGAATTACTTCTCTACTAAATATAAGGCAAATTTGGGCAAGTTATAGCATCCCTCTGTGCCTCAGTTTCCCACTTGTAAAGTGACAGCAAGTTTATTATCATATTGGGTTGTTGGAGGAAATAAGAGTCAGTCAGTTAGTTCAGTCACTCAGTCATGTCCAACTCTTTGCGACCTCATGGACTGAAGCTTGCTAGGCCTCTCTGTCCATCGCCAACTCCCAGAGTTTACTTAAACTCATGTCCATTGAGTCAGTGATGCCATCCAGCCATCTTATCCTCTGGCATCCCCTTCAATCTTTCCGAGCATCAGGGTCTTTTCTAATGAGTCAGTTCATCATATCAGGTAGCCAAAGTATTGGCGTTTTAGCTTCAGCATCAGTCCTTCCAATTAATATTCAGGACTGATCTCCTTTAGGATGGACTGGTTGGATCTCCTTGCAGTCCAAGAGACTCTCAAGAGTCCTCTCTAACACCACGGTTCAAAAGCATCAATTCTTCAGTATTCAGCTTTCTTTATAGTACAACTTTCACATCCATACATGGCTACTGGAAAAGCCATAGCCTTGACTAGATGGACCTTTGTTGGCAAAGTAACATCTCTGCTTTTTAATATGCTGTCTAGGTTGGTCATAACTTTTCTTCCAAGGAGCAAGCATCTTTTAATTTCATGGCTGCAATCACCATCTGCAGTGATTTTGGAGCCCAGAAAAATAAAGTCAGCCACTGTTTCCACTGTTTCCCCATCTATTTGCCATGAAGTGATGGGACCAAATGACATGATCTTAGTTTTCTGAATGTTGAGTTTTAAGCCAGCTTTTTCACTCTCACTTTCATCAAGAGGCTCTTTAGTTCTTCACTTTCTGCCATAAGGGTGGTGTCATCTTCATATCTGAGGTTATTGATATTTCTCCTGGAAATCTTGATTCAAGCTTGTGCTTCATCCAGCCTGCCATTTCTCATGATATACTGTACATGTAAGTTAAATAAGCAGGGTGACAATATACAGCCTTGTATTTCCCTTTCTCTGTTTGGAACCAGCCTGTTGTTCCATGACCTGCATGGAACTGTTCTAACTGTTGCTTCCTGACCTGCATGCAGATTTCTCAAGAGGCAGATCAGGTGGTCTGGTATTCCCATCTCTTTAAGAATTTTCCAGAGTTTGTTGTGGTCCACACAGTCAAAGGTTTTGGCATAGTCAATAAAGCAGACATAGATGTTTTTCTGGAACTCTCTTGGTTTTTCGATGATCCAATGGATGTTGGCAATTTACTCTAGTATTGGGTTGTTGGAGGAAATAAGAGTACGCACTAGTTAAACACTTCCAGGAGTTATAAAGTCTGATATCCACACTTTATATCAGGCAAGGACTTGTTACTCCATGTGTTATATCCAATCTGTTTCCTAACATGAACTGATTTCAACATTACTAAGTAGTAATAATGGTTGTTGTTGTTCATTCCCTGGGTCATGTCTGAGTCTTTGCCTCCCCATAGACTATAGCATGCCAGGCTCCCCTGTCCTTCACTATCTACCCCCTGGAGCTTGCTCAAATTCATGTCCGTCACATTGGTGATGCCATCCAACCATCTCATCCTCTGCCGTCCCCTTCTTCTTCCGCCCTCAGTCTTTCCCAGCATCGGGGTCTTTTGCAGTGAGCCAGCTCTTCGCATCAGGTTGTTTTGCACTTACTAGGCATTAATAGCTTTTCTTGCCTTTAAAGCAAACAGTCATCCCAATGGGCCCTTGTCTTCTTTTCACTTTATAGTTAGAAAACCGGAGATTTGAGAACTCAGTTACTTGCCAGATACAAATGATTGACTAGAAAGCCCAGATGTGGCCCTGACTGTTAGCTTCAGAAGCCAAGCTCTGAATGTGGAGTTCCCTGACATTTCATCCCCAAAAGGCCAATGCCAGTGTAGAATATATATCTGAGCCTACCAACATTCATAAACTGCCCTTCACCTTTTCTCCTCTTACTGTGAGACGTGGTCTTCTCGCTCCTGCTCTGTTAATTGCATTTCACACTCTGCTTTCACCTTTTGGTCCAGTCTCCCTTGCAGCTTACGTGGTCTTAGCTCCCCAACCAGGGACTGAACTGTTCCCCCTGAATTGAGAACGTGGAGTCTTAACCACTGGATCGCTAGAGAATTCCCTATTCTCTTAAAATTGATTCATTACTCTGAGAGGTTTTTTTTTTAACTTATATCATCATTTTTTAACAATAGTGTTTTGTCATGTTTCAGTCTCCTTTTTTTTTTTTTTAACATTTTATGTTTCAGCCTTAAGTCATCATCCTTGCCATTTTGCATTCCCTTCCTATTAACCTCTGTATTTTAAAGTATTACTAACAAATAATTTTGTATAGAAAATGATTTTTCTGATATTAGCAGCCCTTTTCAGGAAGCTTTAATATAGATATTTAGTTCCTGAATGAAAAAATTGTATTTATCTGAAAAAATGTCAGGTTCCCGTTAGTTTTCCCTTTTGCCTTTAATTTGCTGACTGGCTTTTCACAACTTGTCTAGAAAATGAAACTTTGTTTACCTTTGGGCATTTGTTCTTCCAAGAGCATGGTTATGCCTGGCCTGAATTTTAAATCCCTGTTCCCATGACATATAGCACATTGTTCATAAATATTAAAATGTGAATTTTAATTAGACATGCTTGCAAAATTTTGGAGAAAATATAAATGCTCCAGAAACTGCATAAAGACATAAGACAGATTTTCTGGTTGTGAACTTAATTTTTTATTAGTCTAATCCAGTGACTTTGAAACTTAATCCATCAGGGCAACCCTTGTCATTTCAAAACCTAAGTCTTTGGGGAGTATACACACTTTTTGTTTAGAAAGTTTTCTGAAATATTTTTCTTGTCTTCACTGTGTCATGGTGCCTGGTCTCCTGACTTTGGTTATTATAAGATTAAGTTTTAAAAGGTCATTGGAAATGAGAAGCCCTGACCTCTTGATTAAAATCAGTTCTCATATTAGAATAGATTTCTCCAGTTCACTTTGCAACTTTTTTTTTTTATCATTTTGACATGAAATCCTTAACTTCCTTTAATATTAAACTATTATTTTTTTCTTTCTTTTATATTTGATTTTGAATATGTCTTCTATTGTGAGAGAGAATAAGTTTTACCACCATTTACTGAGTAGTGCTCAAAAAGTCTGAGTTGTAGGATGTGATTGATAATTGGAATCTAATTCTGTGTAGAACTTGCATGTCATATGGTCATATCTAGACACAGGATATATTTTTTATGAAGTATAGCTAATTTACAATGTTGTGTTAGTTTCAGTCGTACACCAAAGTGGTTCAGTCTTATATATATATATATATATATGTATATATATTTGTCTTTTTTCCGGTTTCCTTTCCCATATAGTTTATTGCAAAATATTGAGTAGAGTTTCCTGTGCTGTAGAGTAGGTCCTTTTTAGTTATCTATTTTATATATAGTAGTGTGTATATGTTCGTTCTGAGCTAGAAAGTAAAGGTGCCAACTAATATTAATCATGGATAATGATCAAACAGTTATTAACAAATCACATTCTATTAATATGGAAGATGCTCTTTTCATTGTATAGGTCACCTAAATCTTAGATGTCAAGTATTTTTGAGAACCAGATAAAAGTAATGATAGGAAACAGACTCCAGAGAACCCAGAGAGGAAACAAAAAGCTGAAATTCAGCTTGGAAATAGTCAAACCGATTTTAGTAACTGGCGTCAGATCTTCTTCCGACAATTTAGGCGTTATTGAAAAGATGCAAATACTTCTGGAAAAGCCAAGTCAGCACCTTATTTTGTCTGCGTTGCAGTCGGGTGGGTCTTCATCGCCTCTAGCATGCCTACCCTTCACCAAGGGTATTTGTTAGTATGACAGCTCAAGTTGAAAAAGAGACATATAAAAATCTTGTGGGTGTTGAACTTTACAAGAACTGTCCCGTCCTGCATTTAATGCTCTAGCACTAATTACAGACCCATGTCCGCCTCCACCCCCACGGATACACGCCCCCTCACTTTCCTTGTTTTCTTTGGGAAAAATGAACCACATTACTAAATATGTTTCACACCCTTCATAAAATTAATCTATCACCCCCTGAACGAACACTGCCTCAATTTTCTCAGCTGAAACAATGAAGAACTCACTGCCCACGAGTCCTTGGAAAATATCCCTTCCATTTCTTCTGGGTTTTAGCTCCATACAGAGTTTACGAGTCAGATGAGCAGACCTCTTCCTGGAAGTCAGTAAGCAGGAAACACATCACAGAGGCATTTTCATCCTAGAGATGAAAGGGTTGTTCCTGAAATACTCGGTTGGCCTGAAAATTCGTTCAGGTTCTTCCCTAAGATGGAATGGAAAAACCCCAACGAAGTTTTGGGCCAACGGAATAGCATGCTAATTGTCATTGTAGTGGATAACATTGGATGCGTTAGTTCAAATGTAACAATTTTGTTAATTCTTTCAAACCCTTGTGTTTTGTTTTGTTTTTATGTGTGTAATTTCCCCCCTGCCTAGACCTGGTGAACCGTTTCTGTGAGCAGGTCCTCAATTTTTTACTCTGTCCCTACTTTCCTGCCCTAGCCCCGTCCTCCCCCGGTGTCGACTCCGTCCCCTTGCAGCGCACAGGCAGCCAGCACGGCCCGCAGAGCGCCGCCGCAGCCACCTTCCAGAGGGCCAGCTATGCCGCCGGCCCTGCCTCCAGCTACGCGGACCCCTACCGACAGCTGCAGTACTGTCCTTCCGTTGAGTCTCCGTACAGCAAATCCGGCCCTGCCCTTCCCCCTGAAGGCACCTTGGCCAGGTCCCCATCCATCGACAGCATTCAGAAAGATCCCAGGTAGGTACCAACCTTTTCCTCTCCCCCCATCGCTGCTAAAGAGGTATTCTAACCAAACCTGTGACTGCATGATTGTTTTTTGTTTTTGCATCACTTGATTGCATCCGTGTCTCTGGCTGAGGATGAAAGGGTTGACTTTGGTTGACTTTCACCATCTTCTGTTTGATTTGGAAAATGGGTGTTGGTCGTGGATCTCTAGTACCTTCTGCAGTTCAGTAGCAAAGACTATCTTTTGATCCGAACATTTGTAGGTGCTTAAGGGTTTCAGCTGGTTGTGAGATCTGGAACAGCTTTCTGTGGTGCAGTAGAAACCCAGGATGGAGGCTGTACCGTTTGACTTCAGACACTGTGGTCTAGGTATTTCTTGTCTCAGGAGACGCGCACTTTGTCACCTTGTATGTTTCCATGCATGAGTGGAAAGTGGATACAGGTTACACTAAAAATTGGAAATTTAGAAAACCTTTGTTACCTTCATTTTTGTGTCTGAAAATAAACATCAGGCTGAAGTTGTTTTCAACATTGATTAAAAATTTGAATATAAAGTATTAAAGAAGTTGTTATTATTGAGAAAAAAAATTTTTTTTTTTGCTTTCTTGTTTCAACAGTGGCCAAGGCTTTAGTGATGCTCTACTTCTGAAATTGGAATTGAATTCCTGTAGAGTTAAATGATGTTTTATTCACAGGCATTTGATTTATGCAGAGTCCCATAAATATATATCTGCATCTGTGAATACTATAGATATGTCAGGTCCCTTGTATGTCTTTATAGCTGGCATCTGACTTGATTCTGGTGGTATACTTAAAATTCATCTCAAGGAATTTTTGGGTATTTTCTCTGATAGAGCACACAATGCAAGTGTACTGTATTGAGGGGTTTGCATAGATTCTTTTGTAAAAAGAAATCACCTCTACATACATAAAAGGCAGAATGGGACCATTTTATGGTATTCTTTAAGATAGCTTCTTTAGCACAATTCAAGCCTACTTGGAGGGCTTAAGGTAAATATTGTATGAGGTAAAACCTCCATTGTAAAGGAGAATTATAGTAAATGTTCACTGCTAACTACTAGAAATAAGAAAAATTCTTATATTTGCATTATTCAGCATCCTGTTCCTCTAGGCTTTCAGTCGAAACAAGGATCTCTATCATCTTTGTCCAGAAATTTGCTCTAAATCCTTTGGTATTCTTGGCAAGTGTGGGTAGAATGCTCTTCAGATAACACAACACTCTCTATTCATTTATTTTTAAATTTTGCTGTACTGGGATATAGTTTGTTTACAATAGGTTAGTGTCTGCTGTATAGCAAAGTGATTCAATTATACATATGTATATAATCCTTTTTTATATTCTTTTCCATTGTGGTTTATCACAGCATATTGAATATAGTTCTCTATGCCATATAGTAGGAACTTGTTGTTTATCCATCCTGTATATAATAGTTTGCATCTGCTGATGCAAAACCCCCAATCTATCCCTTCTCCAAAGCTCTCTGTTTTTAAATATTCTTTCTAAATATGTTATTGAAAACATGTAGAAATAGAACAGTAGCACACTCTTAAGGAAATGCTAAATAGGAAAATACATAATTGAATTGGCAGTGCTTTATTTAACATTTAAAATATAAATTGAGGATAAGCATATAATCTTCAGTGAAGAGGTTTTTAAATTTTCATATTAGGGGAATTTGGCCTAATAGGAATCCAAATTTATGTTTCTCTCACTACAACTTAGCTTCTTTATTTCATATTGTGTATTAAATGTGTTACACTTTTAAATGGCATATCCTTTTCATTTTATATTGCTCTCCCTTTTATAGCCTTTTTTCTTCTTTCAGCATATCATCATCAGACTGTCATCTTTTCAAGTTATGGATTATGTGACATATATTTAATGAGTGCCCATTATAAACCAAGAAAGAGAAATAGCTGTAAGAAATGAGAGCGAATAAGAGTATATTGGCCACTCATCCTTTGTAGGAGTAAACTTATAGGCAAATCAGTGTTATATGAATTGCAAGTTACTATGTTATTTTTAAGAATACTAATGTCAGAAAGAAAAACAAATATTGTATATTCACTCATATGTGTGGAATCTGGGCTTCCCTGGTGGCTCACACGGTAAAGATTCTGCCTTCAGTGCAGGAGACCTGGCTTCAATCCCTGGGTTGAGAAGATCCCCTGGAGAGGGGAATGGCAACCCACTCTGGTACTCTTGCCTGGAGAATTCCATGGACAGAGGAGCCTGGTGGGCTGTATGCTTCATGGGGTCTCAAAGAGTCGGACATGATAGAGCAACTAACACGCACACATACATAGGGAATCTAGGGGCCTTCCCAGGTGGCACTAGTGGGAAAGAACCTGCCTGTGATGCAGGAAACCTAGGAGAGGTGGTTTTGATTGCCGGGTTGGGAAGATCCCTTAGAGAAGGGAATGGCAACCCACTCCAGTATTCTTGCATGGAGATTCCCCATGGACAGAGGAGCGTGGTGGGCAGCAGTCCATAGGGTCACAAAGAGTCAAATATGACTGAGTGGACTTAGCACACACACATGGAATCTAGGAAATGGTACTGATGAACCTATTTGCAGGGCAGGAATGGAGATGCAGACGCAGAAAACCTACTTGGTGGACACAGCGAGGGAAGGAGGTGGTGGGATGATTTGAGAGAATAGCACTGACATATATATACACTACCATGTGTAAGGTAGCTGGTGGGACGCTTCTGTATAGCATGGGGAGCCTAGCCTGGTGTTCTCTGATGACCTGGAGGGGTGGGTTATGGGGGTAGGCATGGAGGCTCAGGAGAGAGGAAATACACACACACACACATATATATATCTATTTATGGCTGATTAGTGTTGTTGTATGGCAGAAACCAACACAACACTGTAAAGCAATTATCTTCCATTTAAAAATTTAAAAAAGAATGCTAAAAGCATTGGCTTTAAATAGATGTTATTTCTGAAAAAAAATATTGTACCACCAACCTAAGGTCAGATACAGGCAAAAGAGACAGAACCAGATCTAGAACCAGAATTGAATAATTATGGCTTCATGTAAAGAGAACTAATAACCTGGCATCATGTGAAATGAGTACATAAAATACAATAATGCCTTTCTTGTAGAGTTTTTTTTTTTTTTTAAATAAAGGAATGTGTCAGAATGTTCACAGAGAAGGTAATGGCATTCACAGTAAGGTAACTCTTGCCTGGAAAATCCCACGGACGGAGGAGCCTGGTGGGCTGCAGTTCATGGGGTCGCTAAGAGTTGGGACATGACTGAACGACTTCACTTTCACTTTTCACTTTCATGCATTAGAGAAGGAAATGGCAACCCACTCCAGTGTTCTTGCCTGGAGAGTCCCAGGGACGGGGGAGTCTGGTGGGCTGCCGTCTATGGGGTCGCACAGAGTCGGACACGACTGAAGTAACTTAGCAGCAGCAGCAGCAGAATGTTCAGATTTAACTGAGACATCCCAAATCTAAAATTGTAGTCCACAATCTAATGCTTCTTTTATGATAGCATTTTTGCATCTTCTTTTGAAGAATGAACTTTGGTCCTTCCTAAGTGAATGTTACTAGAACCAACATCTCTTATGTCTGGGGTTCAGAGTAGTTTATCTCAGCATTATAATTTATGATTTAAACTTTTCCAGCTTTTAGGCTTCTTTCTAACTTTTATACATTTTTGGAGACAGTGTGTTAAAGTTTTTTATGTATTATTAAATAGCCAACCATGTAAACCTCTTTACCATTGCAAACATATTTTTAGAGCACATTACAATTCTCAAAGCACTTTTCCTTACGTCTTTGATGTAATTCTCCTTTGTGGGAGGAAACTGATACCTGCACATTTTGTGCCTTAAATAAGTGGAGAATTGGAAAAATTGACCCATGTATATGCAGGCTAGACTCCACATTCTTAGGCACATATTTGCATGGACATTTCTATTTATAAAAAGGAAATGGAAATTGCATACCATCTTTTATGGTTTTCTTGGAGGATGAGGGAAAGCACCAGTTTGCTGTGTGTAGGAGTGAATGAAGGAATGAAGGTATTGATACAAATTGTCTAAATAGGTCTGGTCTGTCTGATAATTGCTGATGGCATGTGTGGTCTTTGCTTTGTTTTCTTTTTCTTTCTTTTCTAATATGTGACTTATTCATCTTATTGCAGACCAGTGTCTTTTTTCTATTAACGAGTTTCAATGAGGAATTTTGAAGCAAACCTTCGATTTCAAAGTAAGAATTTGAAATCAAGATAGCCCCAATTCAGTCATTAGACTGGAAACCAGAAGCTTCCTGTTACCTTTTTTTTTCCCTTTTGGTGTTTTGATGACTTATGTGTATGTATATATTTAGGCTATTTTTTTTTAATTCAAATATAGTTAATTTACAGTGTTATGTTAGTTTCAGTTGTTCAGCAAAGTGATTGTTTATATATATATTTATATATATATGAAATTATATATGTATATCTTTTTTAATTTAGAAGAATTTTTCTAAGTCATAGAATATGAAAGGATTCATTCTAAGTAGTTGGCTTTTTTAAGCTTGCTTAGCTGAATCATATAGATCAGAGCAAAACTTTGGACTTTCCAGTTTTAACTGCTCTTGTGTATTCCAACAAAAAATGCACAAAAAACTTTTATAAAAAGAGGTGATAGAATTTGATTTCCTTAAGTCAGCAATAACTTTGAAAAAAGTTTTTATATAGTATTTACTTCATAGCAGCCTATGCTGAGAACTATATGTTAACTGTATATTGTCTTCCATAAAGTGTGAATTTCTTAAGTATCATCACAGCTACTATGTTGTTGGTGCTATGCCAAATATTGAGTTTAATATATGTTGTTTTTAAACATGTAGGTCATATAAATCTTAAAATGAACTTATATGAAAGGACTCAGTAACATTGGAAGTGATAATTCATAGCATCTTTATTTTAAAAATGTGATTGATGAAATAACCAGAAAAAAAGCAAAACTCATGTACCTGGCATACTGATGGTGTTACAAATATTCTTCTCCGTAAAAGAAGAAAAAGTTACGGCTAATACATTTACTGACATAGCTTAATGTGTAGGCTGCATCATGAATAGCATCTTTTAATCAAGTTTGATTGATCCTGTTTCAGGATATTGTAATCCTTGATGTACACCGTCTCAAAAGCAGGTTTTCAAACATGATAAAGGAATCTAACATTTTGCAAACATGTTTCACAGTGAAACTCTATATTCTTTTTGTTATTCATTGTAATGGATAAATAAATACAGTGACACATCCTCGATGCTGAATTTGAGCCCAAATTAGCAACTGGACTTTCAGTTGGCTCTGTCAGACCTGTTCTCCATGTTTTGCTTCAAGCCACAGTATTTGACCAATAATCTTAAACTATGAACTTTTAAGTTGACTCATTGGAAAAGACTCTGATGCTGGGAGGGATTGGGGGCAAGAGGAGAAGGGGACGACAGAGGATGAGATGTCTGGATGGCATCACTGACTCGATGGATGTGAGTCTCAGTGAACTCCGGGAGTTGGTGATGGACAGGGAGGCCTGGCATGCTGCGATTAATGGGGTTGCAAAGAGTCGGACACGACTGAGCGACTGATCTGATCTGATGAACTTTTAAAAAATTACCTAGTGTCTTGCTAAAATTATTATTGGATGTTATATTAGTAGATATTATTAAGAAATACTGCTTATAAATATCATTGTTGTTGTTTAGTCACTAAGTCATGTCCAACTCTTTTCTGGTCCCATGGACTGCAACCCACCAGACTCCTCTGTCCATGGGATTTCCCAGGCAAGAGTATTCGAGTAGGTTGCTATTGCCTTCTGTGATCAAACCCGTGTCTTCTACTTTGGCAGGTGGATTCTTTACAGCTAAGCCACCTGGGAAGCCCCATTAATATCATTAGGAAAATCTAGGTTGCAGTTTCCCTGGTGGCTCATAGCTTCACTGAGTTATGCAAGCCCCTTCACAACAACAAGGCTGTGATTCATGAAAGGGATGGTTCATGACCAGTATGAAAAGACAAAAAGATATGACACTGGAAGATAAGCCTCCCCCAGGTTGGAAGATGTCCATTATGCAACTGGGGAAGAGTAGAGGGCAATTACTCTATGACCTAAATAAAATCCCTTATGATTATTCAGTGGAAGTAACAATAGAGTCAAGGAATTAGATCTGGTGGATAGAGTGCCTGAAGAACTATGGATGGAAGTTGTTAATATCATACAGGAGGCAGTAACCAAAACCATCCCAAAGAAAAAGAAATGCAAGAAGGCAAAATGGTTGTCCGAGGCAGCTTTACAGATAGCTGAGGAAAGAAGTGAAAGGCAAGGAGAAAGGGAAAGATATGCCCAACTGAATGCAGAGTTCCAGAGAATATCAAGGAGAGATAAGAACACCTTCTTAAATGAATGATTCAAAGAATTAGAGGAAAGCAATAGAATGGGAAAGACCAGAGATCTCCTCAAAAAACTGGAGATGTCAAGGGAACATTTCATGCAAGGACGGGCATGATAAAGGACAGAAATGGTAAGGGCCAAACAGAAGCAGAAGAGATTAAGAAGAGGTGGCAAAAATACACAGAAGAACCATACAGAAAAGGTCTTAATGACTGGAATAACCACAATGGTATGATCACTCACCTAGAGCCAGACATCCTGGAGTGTGAAGTCAAGTGGTCCTTAGGAAGGATTACTACAAAAACTATATATAAATGGTTAGATAGCATCACGGACTCAATGGGCAGGAATCTGAGCAAACTCCAGCATCAGTGTTCTTTGCCGGTGAGTTGGCTATTCACACCAAGTGGCCAAGGTATCGGAGCTTCAGCTTCAGCATCAGTCCTGCTAATGAATATTCAGGGTTGATTTCCTTTAGGACTGCCTGGTTTGGTCTCCTTGCTATCCAAGGAATTGTCAAGAGTCTTCTCCAGCACCACAGTTCAAACACATCAATTCTTCAGCATTCAGCCTTCTTTATGGTCCACTTCTCACATCCATACATGTACTGCTGGAAGAATCGTAGCTTTGACTATGCAGACCTTTGTTGGCAAACCATAGCTTTGACTATGCAGACCTCTGTGGCTTTTTAATATGCTGTCTAGATTTGTCATAGCTTTTCTTCCAAGCAGCAAGCATCTTTTAATTCCGTGGCTGCAGTCACTGTCTGCAGTGCTGACTGTCATTCTTGGCATGTTGTGACTTCCAGTAAAAAATACACCGTCATCTGAAACGTGGGCCCAGTGAGAAGCCAGCACCAGTGTGTAGAGGAAATATGATAGTTCTGAACTGCTGTGTTTTGTTTGGTTATATCGGTTAAGTAGAGATGCACACGTTCTCCCCTCTGACCCCAGGCGATGATCTTGGGCAGCCTGCCTGCTCTCCCCTCCCATGGGAGGAGGAGAGGAGGTCTGGGTTATAAAGGGCATCCAATACATGGGGGAAAGGACCCTTAGCCAGTCATGATTCCGGGTGTGATGTTCACCTGCCCTGCCCTTAGTGTCCATGTATTTAAAACAGAAATCATAAAAGCACCTTCCTGATAAAGTTGTAAGGTGAAATATGTTAAGACCTTGAGGTCGTTGGGACATTTCCTGGCTTAGGGAAGGGCCCATTGTTACCACCACTGGCTCTCTGCTGGCACTTCGGCTCCTGCCATCAGGGGCACCAAGATTAGAACTGAGAATGACCCTTGGGAGTCAGAGACATGGACAAAGTGATGAAGGCAGAGAGGCCATGAGCTGTGTGGTGGGAAAGACCAAGGCACAGATCCTGGGGCATGCCCTGCTAAGGGACCAGAGAAGGGAAGGGACCTAGTGAGGTGGGAGCAGAGGCCAGTGAGGGGGCAAGGAGGGAGGGCACGTTGAGACCTGGGCCTTCCTGGCCAGGACACACAATCAGAAGATGGAAGAGAAGATGTCCCTGCAGAAAGGATTTTGTTTGTTTTGCTAAAGCCTGCTTTTCAGGATTCCTTTTATCAATTAAAAGGAAAAGTACAGTTTACACACAATACTTGTCTGTGCACGTATTGATTTTCCAGGAGCCCAGATTACTCATTTTGCCCTCTGTCTTCAGCATCACTAGTAGGAGTGAACGATTGCATTTCTGGAATAGTGACTCATTTCTTTCTTTTTTTTTTATTTTTTAATATAAATTTATTTATTTTAATTGGAGGTTAATTACTTTACAATATTGTATTGGTTTTGCCATACATCAACATGAATCTCATCTGTACCAGAGTGGGTTCCGGCACAGAGACCTCGACCACATCCCAGAAGTAAGAGTGATGGATCAGAGATAGTCAAAGGTGATGAGTCACTCTACCTGGGGTCCTAACTAGTTGGTTAATGAATCGTTAGCTGATCCTCAGGAGTTGTGAAAGTAGAAATCTCTGTTTTGTGTTTTTCTGGTTTGCAGACTTTCCTCTTGACAGCCAGCCAGTTCTTTCCCTCAGTCCACGTGCTTTTGGTAAAACAGGCTCTACCCTCTGTTTAGTAGGTGAGCCTGTAGCTCACACCTGGTCCAAGAGCCTCCTTGGGGTCCCCATCTACTAGCAAAGCCCCCAGCAGTGCAGAAGAGCCCGAGAAACTCAAGTCCCTATAAAGTGGGCCGTGTGCATTCTGGACTTCCCTGCTTCATTTGGGGCAAAAAGCCAAGTCCAGGCTCTCTAGACCCCACCACAGGGGCAAAAGCTACTGTGCATCCTCCCTCTCCTTCCAGTAGAATTCCTTCTGCCCTGCCTATTCTCTCTGGAGGTGGCCGTGGTGGTTCTAGGTTTGGTCTCCATAATGAAGCCAGGCCTGTTTGCCTTTGCTCACTTAACCTGTGTCTCTAATGTTTTACCTGTGTGTCCATCATATGTCCTAATGCAGACTTTCCAGAACTTGCTTTTAACCCCTCTGCTTAAAACCAACTACTCTCACTCCCTGTCCCAGGAACTGAGATAGTATTTTTCCCTCTGATTCAATGGGCTTCCCTGCTGGCTCAGATGGTAAACAGTCTGCCCACAGTGCGGGAGACCCAGGTTCGATCCCTGAGTGTAGAAGATCCCTGAGTTTGGAGGAGGCATGGCAACCCACTCCAGTATTCTTGCCTGGAAAATTCCCTGGGACAGAGTGCACTGGCAGGCAATAGTCTATGGGGTCACATGTGTCGGACATGCCTGAGCGACTAACACTTTCACTTTCCTGATTCAAAACAACTGGAAACTTGCATTCAGTAGTTAAATTACCATGAAATCTTTACCAAATAGGTTTATAGGTGAGATGAACTTTGCTGACACCATCCAGCAACAGAGGATCTCAGCTCCCTAGAAGTCAGACCTCTATGAAATGTCAAGCATCTTTAGTCTTAATTTTAAGGTCCCCTATAATGATAAGTACAATGATAACATCAAAATAAGGATAGTTCAGTGCAGTTCAGTCGCTCAGCCATATCTGGCTCTTTGTAACCCCATGAACAGCAGCACGCCAGGCTTTCCTGTCCATCACCAACTCCCGGAGTCCACCCAATCCCACGTCCATCGAGTCAGTGAGCCATCCAACCATCTCATCCTCTGTCGTGCCCTTCTCCTCCTGCCCTCAATCTTTCCCAGCATCAGGGTCTTTTCCAAAGAGTCAGCTCTTTGCATCAGGTGGCCAAAGTATTCTAGTTTCAGCTTCAGCATCAGTCCTTCCAATGAACACCCAGGACTGATTTACTTCAGGATGGACTGGTTGGATCTCCTTGCAGTCCAAGGGACTCTCAAGAGTCTTCTCCAACACCACAGTTCAAAAGCATCAATTCTTTGGCACTCAGCTTTCTTCACAGTCCAACTCTCACATCCATACATGACCACTGGAAAAACCATAGCCTTGACTAGACGGACCTTTTTTGGCAAAGTAATGTCTCTGCCTTTAATATGCTGCCTAGGTTGGTCATAACTTTCCTTCCAAGGAGCAAGCGTGTTTTAATTCGGAGAAGGCAATGGCACCCCACTCCAATACTCTTGCCTGGAAAATCCCATGGAGAGAGGAGCCTGGTAGGCTGCAGTCCATGGGGTCGCTAAGAGTCGGACATGACTGAGCAACTTCACTTTCACTTTTCACTTTCCTGCATTGGAGAAGGAAATGGCAACCCACTGCAGTGTTCTTCCCTGGAGAATCCCAGGGATGGGGGAGCCTGGTGGCTGCCGTCTATGGGGTCACATAGAGTCGGACACGACTGAAGTGACTTAGCAGCAGCAGCAGCAGCAATCACCATCTGCAGTGATTTTGGAGCCCAGAAAAATAAAGTCAGCCACTGTTTCCCCATCTATTTGCCATGAAGTGATGGGATCGGATGCCATGATCTTAGTTTTCTGAATGTTGAGCTTTAAGCCAACTTTTTCACTCTGCTTTTTCACTTTCATCAAGAGGCTCTTTAGTTCTTCTTCACTTTCTGCCATAAGGGTGGTATCATCTTCATGTCTAAGGTTATTGATATTTCTCCCAGCAATCTTGATTCCAGCTTTTGCTTCTTCCAACCCAGCATTTCTCATGATGTACTCTGCCTATAAATTAAATAAGCAGGATGACAATATACAGCCCTGGCGTTCTCCTTTACCTATTTCAAACCAGTCTGTTGTTCCATGTCCAATTCTAACTGTTGCTTCCTGACTTGCATACAGGTTTCTCAAGAGGCAGGTCAAGTGGTCTGGTATTCCCATCTCTTTCAGAATTTTCCACAGTTTATTGTGATCCACACAGTCAAAGGCTTTGGCATAGTCAATAAAGCAGAAATAGATGTTTTTCTGGGACTGTCTTGCTTTTTCGATGACCAGCAGATGTTGGCAATTTGATCTCTGGTTCCTCTGCATTTTCTAAAACCAGCTTGAACATCTGGAAGTTCACAGTTCACATATTGCTGAAGCCTGGCTTGGAGAATTTTAAGCATTACTTTACTAGCATGTGAGATGAGTGCAATTGTGTGGTAGTTTGAGCATTTTTTGGCAATACCTTTCTTTGGGATTGGAATGAAAACTGACCTTTTCCAGTCCTGTGGCCACTGCTGAGTTTTCCAAATTTGCCAGCATATTGAGTGTGGCACTTTAACAGCATCATCTTTCAGGATTTGAAATAGCTCAACTGGAATTCCACCACCTCCACTAGCTTTGTTTGTAGTGATGCTTCCTAAGGCCCACTTGACTTTACATTCCAGGATATCTGGCTCTAGGTGAGTGATCACACCACCGTGATTATTTGGGTCGTGAAGATCTTTTTTGTACAGTTCTGTGTATTCTTGCCACCTCTTCTTAATATTTTCTGCTTCTGTTAGGTCCCTACCATTTCTGTCCTTTATTGAGCCCATCTTTGCATGAAATGTTCCCTTGGTATCTCTAATTTTCTTGAAGAGATTGCTAGTCTTTCCCATTCTGTTGTTTTCCTCTATTTCTTTGCATTGATTGCTGAGAAAGTCTTTCTTATCTCTCCTTGCTATTCTTTGGGACTCTGCATTCAAATTGGTATATCTTTCCTTTATTCTTTTACTTTTCGCTTCCTTTCTTTTCACAGCTATTTGTAAGGGCTCCTCTTACAAATAGCTCCTTTTACAAAGCAAAAGACAGCCATTTTGCTTTTTTGCATTCCTTTTTCTTGGAGATGGTCTTGATTCCTGTCTCCTGTACAATGTCATGAACCTCCATCCATAGGCACTGTCTATCAGATCTAGTCCCTTAAATCTGTTTTTCATTTCCACTGTATAGTCATAAGGGGTTTATTTTGGGTCATACCTGAATGGTGTAGTGGTTTTCTCCACTGTCTTCAATTTCGGTCTGAATTTGGCAATAAGGAGTTCATAATCCGAGCCACAATCAGCTCCCAGTCTTGTTTTTGCTGACTGTATAGAGCTTCTCCATCTTTGGCTGCAAAGAATATGATCAGTCTGATTTCGGTGTTGACCTTCTGGTGATGTCTATGTGTAGAGTCTTCTCTTGTGTTGTTGGGAGAGGGTGTTTGCTATGACCAGTGCATTCTCTTGGCAAAATTCTATTAGCCTTTGCCCTGCTTCATTGTGTACTCCAAGGCCAAATTTGCCTGTTATTCCAGGTGTTTCTTGACTTCCTACTTTTGCATTCCAGTCCCCTATAATGAAAAGGACATCTTTTTTGGGTATTAGTTCTAGAAGGTCTTGTAAGTCTTCATAGGACTGTTCAACTTCAGCTTCTTCAGCGTTACTGGTCGGGGCATAGACTTGAATTACCGTGATATTGAATGGTTTGCCTTGGAAATGAACAGAGATCATTCTGTCCTTTCTGAAATTGCATCCAGGTACTGCATTTTGGACTCTTTTGTTGACTATGATGGCTACTCCATTTCTTCTAAGGGATTCCTGCCCACAGTAGTAGATATAATGGTCATCTGAGTTAAATTCACCCATTCCAGTCCATCTTAGTAAGGATAATTGATGGTTTAAAGGGATGTCCTATTGAATTCCTAAGTAAAGGAAATAATTAGTTTGCAATGATTTTACTATACTCTCAGTGTATGACTTGAGTTTGTAATTCATGTTACTTCCTGCTTTGAGGTTAATCTGTTTTTTCACTGATAACCAGGTTCCTGTGTTACCTACTGAATTTAGATATTCTCATGCTAAAAGTGGAACTTCCCGGGATGCTGGGAAAGATAGAAGGCATGAGAAGGGGACAACAGAGGATGAGATGATTGGATGGCATCACCAACTCAATGGACATGAGTTTGAACAAGCTGCAGGAGTTGGTGATGAACAGGGAAGCATGGTGTGCTGCAGTTCATGGGGTGACAACGAGTAGGACATGGCTGAGCTGAGCTGAACAGGTGTCTCTAGTGGTAAAGAACCCACCTCCCACTGCAGGAGACATAAGAGATCTGGCTTAGGAAGATCCCCTGGAGGAGGAAACCTCAACCCACTCCAGTATTCTTGTCTGGAAAATCCCATGGACAGAGAATCCTGGCAGGCTATGGTCCAGAACTGAAGCAACTTCTCACATGCTGAAGAAAGGGTAGGGTCTTGCAGATGAAGTCATTCCTTTGCCAATCACTTAGGATGAAGCAGAAAGCTAAGCTGCAGGTGAAAAAGAAGAAGTCTCCATCTCTCTCCATCATCACTGTGAAAGAAATCAGTTTATTTGAGCCCAAAAGGAGTGTGAATATTAAAAATGGTGCCCCTTAGAAACAAGCTGAGAACCTGAAAATGAGAAAGCCTTTTTCCCCAGAATCTCATGGAGAGTTAGAGAGTCTTACCCAGAATGGATGCTCCTAAATCCCGGTGCTCTGTTTGGGGGTCACTGCCTTTATTTCCTGTCTGAGTGCACCCCTTTCACTTTCCATTCGGTACTTTTTAGCTCTAGGAGGAGGTTTGAAGGAATCAAAAGAAGGATTTATGCTTCAGAAGGAATCAAAGGAAAGTTCTTTGAGTCTAGTAATGAATAACATTGTAAAAATGGACCACAGCATCCCCCTTTCCCTAAGGTTAGTTCCCACAAGTGGGAAAGAGGAAAAAGAGAAACCAAGGAAATTCGGAGTGACTTCTGGCTCACTTGGTTAATTCATGAAGGACTATCTTCCTATAGGAAGAACCTTGACAGTCCTAGATTTGGCTTTATTAAGGAAAATGGCATCTACATGAAAGGTTGTTGTTGAATCATGCAAATACACCAGGATTCTTGGCCCCCAGAGGAGAAGAATTCAATCCGGGGCCAGAGACGAGGCTTGATCGCTCAGAGCTTTTGTGTAATAAAGTTTTATTAAAGTATAAAGGAGATAGAGAAAGCTTCTGACATAGGCATCAGAAGGGGGTAGAAAGAATACCTGCTTGCTAGTGTTAACAATGAAATTATATACTCTCCAGTGAATCCAAAGAATGTCTGGAGGTTGTAAAGACCTCATCAGACCTACTCCCATAATTTACATTTTAAGATAACAGAATTAGCCAGAAGGTTTAATCCAAAGACTGTCCTTAATCCAGAGACTGTCCTCAGGCAGGATACATTATTGTTATATAATCCTAAGGAATGTGGAGAAAGAAAAAAAGTTTATCCTTTCTTCCTCCTTGAGAATTCCAGACCCCTCTCTCCTTGGGGACCCCTAGACTCCCTATCAACCTGCCTAGGAAATGACTCTCTTATACATATATTCCACATAGATTATGTGTATAAAAATGCATAGATTGTGTGTATAAATGCACACATACATGTACTTGTGTGTATACCTAGGGCTTCACTGATGGCTTATCGGTAAAGAATCTGCCTGCCAATGCAGGAGACACAGGTTTGATCCCTGGGTTGGGAAGATCCCCTGGAGGAGGGCATGGCAACCCACTCCAGTATTCTTGCCTGGAGAATTCCATGGACAAATGAACCTGGCAGGATACATCCACGGGGTCACAAAAGAGTCGGATTTAGTGACTAAACAACAAAATATGTATGTAATCTATTTGCTAATTAGCTCTGCACACATTTACCCAGAGATAAGTTTTGCAAAACTTATACAAACACATGATTATTAATGGAACAAAAGACACACAGTAATGATGCATTGATTTTGCTTCTTGTCTATTTATCCATCAGTCTGCTTTCCCAGCCCTTGTGTTTTGCTTTTGTTTTCCCACTTTAGAAAAAGTCATTCTTAATGTGTTCCATTCTTTTAAGTCCATGTGAAATATAAATTGACAAAACTAGAGAAATTCAAGATTTGTTTTCCTTACAGAAATTTCAGTTCATCCCAGTAGCTATGAGAGTATTGGGACGCACCACCTGGCTGTTTGTCTAGGTATTATGTTTAATCAGCATTCACATCTTTATGCTCAACCTTTTGAAATCTTAGAGAAATTCTTCTTAGAGACCTTAACCATCTTAAAGAAACGAATTCCCTTTATTATTCAACTTATACTGCTCTAACTGTGGAAAGTGCAAGTGAATGTTCGTTGCTAAGTGTGTTTGACTCTTTCTGACTCCATGGATTGTAGCCCTCCAGGATTCTCTGTCCGTGGAATTCTGCATGCAAGAATACCGGAATGGGTTGCTATTTCCTTATCCAGAGGACCTTTCTGACCCAGAAACTGAGTCCAGATCTCCCACACTGCAGGCAGATTCACCTGGTGACTATGGAAAACCCACCTCAGTCACACCATCCTCATAACCTCCCTGTTTATCCCATTGCAACGGAAAATCTGAAATCCCCTTTGGTCATTTCACATGCAAACCAGTTTTAATATTTTTCTGGATATCGTAAGTCACTTTTTTTCACCATCTGACTTTGAACATGTAATTGAGGACAAAAATGGAGCAAATTCAAAACTTATTGTCTTCTAAGGCAGGTGGTAGTTGACTGTCCGTTTGTGACTAATGGAAATTAATTTCCGTTGCTTCTTGAGATGTTTTGCAGCTAATAGTGCTCATTAATTTGGAGGCACTGACATCTATAGAGGGAAAATTAGCATTTTATAGTAAGAAAAGTGTACTTTGAAGTGATATTTTCATTGTTCATGATACATTACAAATCTGGTAGCATAACTTTTTTCATCTACTGAAGAATCATATTCGGCTACCTTAACTGGTTTCCTGAACCCAGTGTGTTCTAGCATCCACTTAATTCTGTTAAGAGTAGAAAGACGAGTAGAAGGAAGATAGAAAAAGAAGACATTTGTTGGCAAATCCAGTGTGCAGCATTCTAGCAACACAGAATGTTTTATATACTGGAAGGATCTCTTAGACTGAGATGAGACAGTATCCTCACTTTTTATGTTGTTTTACCTTTTTGGTTTTCTAGGGGCATTTCATTATGTGCTTTGCTTTTTTAATGCCTGTTTTTTTTTAATTTTTTGAATTTTTAAAAAAATTTGTACCATGGGCCACCAGTTTTAGAAGCCTCTTTAAAACTGAAGCCAACACACCAAGAAAACTCTGGTTGTGTTTGCTGCTGCTGCTGCTAAGTCGCTTCAGTCGTGTCCGACTCTGTGTGACCCCATAGACGGCCTCCTACCAGGCTCCTCTGTCCCTGGGATTCTCCAGGCAAGAACACTGCTAACTGGGCAAAAATCTACATTATGTTTGCATAGAGACCCCTGAAGTGAGGACTTCTCTCTGCCCTCAGGTGCTCTATACTGACAGATGCTATAGTGAACACCGCCCTGCAGGGTGGGAGTAAGGGGTCAGGACCGGAAGACTGTGAAACACAGCACAGAGGTTCCAGTGTTTTGGGAATGCAAACACTAATTGCATTCCAAAAGCAGGTGGGTGCCAGCCCAGGGTGGTGGGGGTTTCCTTTGCAAATAGTCTCCTCCAGCCACTTCTTAACACACAGGAAAGGTAGATAGGAAATAACCTTGGAATATTGGACAGTCTTTTCAGTTGCATAAAGGTACCTTTACAAAAAAAATCAAAATTGGTTTCAGACAAATGTTTGGAAACCACTGTCTTAAAAGTCACAATGTAGCAGAAATAATTCCTCTGAATGTAAAATTAACCTAAGACCCTCCGTAATATCCTAATGAATATGAAAAAGAAACCCTGGACTTTTACCTTATTTTCTTTGACTGTGCAACCCACTTCAGTATTCTTGCCTGGAGAATCCCCATGGACAGAGGAGCCTGGTGGGCTACAGTCCGTGGGGTTGCAAAGAGTCGGATATGACTGAGTGACTAAGCACAAACACTGGTTTATTTTTGTTTTTAACTGTAATTTTTTTTATTGAAGCGTAGTTGATTTATAATGCTTTATGTGTTCAGCAAAGTGATTTAGTTATGCATTTTATATATCTATAGAGCTATATATGTATGCACGTGTGCTCAGTTACTTCTTGCCACTTTCTGTGACCCTGTGTAGCCTGTAGCCTGCCCGGCTCCTCTGTCCATGGGATTCTCCAGGCAAGAACACTGGAGTGAGTTGCCAAGCCCTCCTCCTGGGGATCTCCCCAACCCAGGGATCAATCCTGGGTCTCTTGCATCTTCTACATTGGCAGTCCGATTCTTTACCATTAGCACCACCTGGGAAGCATGTGTGTATATATATATTCTTTTCCAGATTCTTTTCAAGATATTGAAAATACGTTATTACAAGATATTGAATATATTGTAGTTCCCTGTGCTATACAGTAGGTTCCTGTTGTTTTATCTGTTTTATAGATAGTAGTCTGTATTTGGTAATCCTAAATTCCAAGTTTATCCTTTGCCCCTTTTCCTATTGAGTAACCGTAAGTTTCGGAGAAGGCAATGGCACCCCACTCCAGTACTCTTGCCTGGAAAATCCCATGGACGCAGGAGCCTGGTAGGCTGCAGTCCATGGGGTCACTAAGGGTCGGACACGACTGAGCGACTTCACTATCACTTTTCACTTTCATGCATTGGAGGAGGAAATGGCAACCCACTCCAGTGTCCTTGCCTGGAGAATCCCAGGGACGGGGGAGCCTGGTGGGCTGCCGTCTGTGGGGTCGCACAGAGTCAGACATGACTGAAGCGACTTAGCAGCAGCAGCAGCAGCAACCATAAGTTTGTTTGCTATGTCTGTGAGTCTATTTCTGTTTTGTAAGTAATTTAACTTCATATCATTTTTTATATCCCACATATACGTGATATCGTATGACATTTATCTTTGTCTGACTTAATATGATAATCTACAGGTCTGTCTCTGCTGCTGCAAATGGCATCATTTCATTCTTTTTTAGGGTTGAATAATATCCCACTGTGTATATACCACATCTTCTCTATCCATTCATCTGCAAGTGGACACTTAGGTTGCTTCCATGTCTCGGCTTTTGTCAGTGGTGCCACTGTGAGCACTGGGGTGCATGTATTTACAGTTTTGAAGATATCTGCTGACTGACTAGAATTATACATTCCTTCTGAATATATTCAAGTTTTTCAAAGCAGCAATATTCTAAGATATTAATCATTCCTGAGAAATCTCCAAATGGTTGCTGCTGCTGCTGCTGCACTAAGTCACTTCAGTTGTGTCTGACTCTGTGCCACCCCATAGATGGCGGCCCACCAGGCTCCCCCGTCCCTGGGATTCTCCAGGCAAGAACACTGGAGTGGGTTGCCACTTCCTTCTCCAATGCATGAAAGTGAAAAGTGAAAGTGAAGCCGCTCAGTTGTGTCCGACCCTCAGCAACCCCATGGGCTGCAGCCTACCAGGCGCCTCCGTCCATGGGATTTTCCATGCAAGAGTACTGGAGTGGGGTGCCATTGCCTTCTCCGCTCCAGATGGTTAGCATGCTTTATATAATGAACAGCAATAAGGTTTGCATGGGCTTCCCTTGTGGCTCAGAGATAAAGAATCTACCTGCCAGTGCAGGAGACTCAGGTTTGATCCCTGGTTGGGGAAGATTCCCTGGAGAAGGAAATGGCAACCCACTCCCATATTCTTGCCTGGGAAATCCCATGGGCAGAGGAGCCTGGTGAGCTACAGTCCATAGGGTCCCACAGGGTTGGACACAACTTAGCAACTAAACAACAATAATAAAGTTTGCGTAGCTGATGTCCAAGATGACCCCACACCTTTGCATGGCGTCTCCCACACTGAATCAGAGCTGCCTTTGTGACCGGTTCAACATCCTAAGGCTCTTAAGCATAACAGTAGAGCTCATCGTGGAGAGGAACCAACTTGCCCGCCATGTGGGGGAGCCACTTTCAAAGCAGATCCCCTTGTGCCAGTCACGCCTTTGGGTCTTGCAGCTTAGATCCCAGACATTTTGAAGCAGAGACTAATGCCCCTGCTGTTCCCTGTTTTGAGTGATCACACAAAGAAGCCGTGAGATAATTAATGATGATTGTTGTTTTTAGCCTTTGAGTCATAGGATGATTTGTTGTGAGTAATTGGAGTGGTCATCTCCCCAAGGTTGTCATTCTTTCCTTCCAGTGTCTTCCTTGAAACCCACTTTCCCCTTTTCTTGTTTAAACCCAAGCATCCATTGAGGATGAGTGGATAAACCTGTGGTCTACACACATTCAGCCTTAAAAAGGAAGGAAACTCTGACACCCGTTACAACGTGGATAAACTTGAAAGACGTTAGGATAAGTGAAATAATCAGATATAAGAAGACAACTCCTACTGCATGATTCCACTTGTATGAGGTCCCTAGATAGTCAAAAGCATAGAGACAGAAATTAAAATAGTGGTTGCCGGGGGCGAGGAGAAGGAGGGAGTTGGGAACATCCCAAATGGATAGAGTTTCTGTTTGTGATAATGAAAAATTTCTGCACAAGGATGGTGGTGATGGTTGCACAGCAGTATACAATGAACTGTGGACTGAAAAATGGTTAAAATGGTGATTTTCTGTTACGTTGATTTTCCCACAATACAAAGAAAAGAAAACAGCCTGCTAAAGGCTGCCCAGGCACTACCAATAGACAGAAACCAAGTCATGTGGAAGAGCAGCAGATGCAGACACAGGGAGGAAGAATGAATGGAAATGACTCCAAGTATCTCGACCAGGACCCCTTGCAAAACAGTGCCTTCCGCAACTTTGTAGAAAGCTCTGAAGCCCTGTTGTAAGGAGAACATACTCAGTGTCCAGTACCGTTTATTTGTTGTTGTTGTTTAGTAGCTAAGTCATGTCTGACTCTTTTGAGACTCCATGGACTGTAGCCCACCAGGCTCCTCTGCCATGGGATTTCCTAGGCAAGAATACTGGAATGGATTGCCATTTCTTTCTCCAGGGTATCTTCCTGACCCAGGGATCAAACTCTTGTCTCCTGCATTAACAGGTGGATTCGTTACCACTGAGCCACCAGGGAAGTCATAGCATTTGCTACTTGCCAATTATGTTACATAATCTGAGCTCTTTAATCTCTTGCTTAAATTTAAAAAAAAGTTTTTATATTGGAACATAGTTGATTAACAGTGTTGTATTAGTTTTAGGTATATAGCAAAGTGATTCACTTATACATATGCATTTAATATACATAATATATGGTTATGCATATATATTTAATCTTATGATTGAATAAAATAATAGTGTATTATAATCATATATTAGCTAATGTATTAGCTATAAGACTCAGAGTTAAAATCACAAATGTGAAGGAGCTTCTTCAATTAGATGACACAAATCATTATTAATATTATTTGAGAAATACTGCCTACTGGTAATAAGTTTGATATATTTTCATTCATCCATTCAGTCATTTAGTAAATATTTATTGAGTACCAAACCTAGACAGTGTCTTAAAAAGCAGAGACATCACTTTGCTGACAAAAGTCCATATAGTCAAAACTATGGTTTTTCCAGTAGTCAATGTACAGATGTGAGAGTTGGACCATAAAGAAGGTTGGGCACTTATGGCTATGCTTTCTAATTATGGTTCTGGAGAAGACTCTAGAGAATCCTTTGGATGGCAAAGAGGTCAAACTAGTCAATCCTAAAGAAAATCAACCCTGAATATTCACTGGAAGGGCTAATGCTAAAGTAGAAGCTCCAACACTTTGGCCACCTGATGTGAAGAATCAACTCACTGGAAAAAACCATGATGCTGGGAAAGATTGAAGGCAAAAGGAGCAGGGGGTGGCATGAGATGGTTAGATAGCATCCCCGACTCAATGGACATGAGTTTGAACAAACTCTGGGAGATAGTGAAGAACAGGGGAGCCTGACGTGCTGCAGTCCACGGGATCAAAAGAGTCAGACATGACTTGGTGACTGAACAACAATAACAAACTGAGTACCAATAGCCAGCCAGCACCATTCTTGACACTAGAAACTTTTGGTCAGAAGCGATGAGGTAGGAATGTTAACTGGGAAATAAATAGGAAATAATCTCTTTTTAAAGCATTTGAACTTAAAAATAAATCAAATTTAAATAAAAATTGTCTGCTCCAGTTTTATTGAAAATTGCCCTTAGTGACTGGTTATTCCAGCTACCACTTAATTCTATTTTAATAACCCCAGGAGCTCCTACTGTGGTTTTTCCTTTCAGAGCCAGAGTTCTGTTTCATCACTTCTGCTGGGGTTAGTTTTCTCTCACACTGAAGATGAAGGCAGTAACTCAAGACCTCAAAGGTCCTAAATCAGAAAGCTTGCAACCAACAAAAAAGCAAGCAGACAGAAAAGAAAAAGCATCTCATTTCTCACAGGAACCAACCGAACTCCTGTTCCTCTCTTCTTGACAAAAAAAAACCCAAAAAACCAAAAACCAGTCTGCTGTATTTCAAGCCAGGCTATTTCATATCAGAAAAGAACTCATT